>NC_090446.1:1542189498-1542823248 GCF_031143425.1 Pleurodeles waltl
CGCTATTGTTTCAAAAACAGGTCACCTTGACATCCGCAAAGGAGACTTATGCTCTCCAGATTGCGAGATAATCAGCTGATATACAATCCCTATTAAATACCAACTTCCCCAAGCATTTTGGAGAACTGGTATCCAATGCTTCAAGCACCTCTGTGATTGTTCATTTCTTTAAGGCTGTCGGGTCTGGTTTCGTGTCCATCTTCCAGACTGTCTTCGGAGTCATCCCGTCAGCCATCCATTCGCTCTTTTCAAGTGTGTTTGGTGGCTTTCCAATTATTTTGGCTTTGATTGGCGGACTACTACTGCTATTTCTTCTGATTCGCAGAGGTTGTTTCTTTCCAGCTACGCAGAGCAATGGAGCCGCTCCCACCAACTCCACTGTGCCGTGAACGAATGGTTCGGATCTTCGGTGCACCCTTGCTGGTGGAACTTGAGCATGACTGGTCGTTGTCATTTCAGGCTCTTCTCTGGTGCGTACAACCAGTTTTACACTGCATATGGTGCCTCTCTGAACATCTGCCTATGGTCAGTCTTGCTCTGTAGCACCGACATCTCCTGTTGACCACGAACTGCTGATGTCCCCGATGAGGGTTCATACATGGTCATGCCCCTTGAGACCGAGGTTGCTCCGCGAGGCCATCTATGAGCCTTCCGTTTTGAGATCTACCATGGACGAGGGCAATGCAACAAATGACGTCACACCAGAAAGTACTGCTCACTACTGCTCTGTGGATCCTTTTGTCCACCCAGCACTTGATTTAACATCAGATGATGTTGACTAATTTTTTAGGTCATTGGTTGGTGGCTTCGATGACACTCTTCAAGATCATGCGTACAGCAAATAATTTGATGAATTGACTTGCTATTCCCGATTCAAAATTATGCATTTAAATTAACATGCTTTAGCACGCTGTGCTTGTCATGGTTGACATTAACATGTCTGTATGCATTTTAGCGGAACTGTTTTTATTACCTTTTTAACACATTTTAAAGAGTTTTTTAGCTGTTTTTTATGCTTTTAGGTTTTTAGTTCAGAGCAATTTTAGAGTTTGGGTTCCTGTACCTTCGTCATACCTGTTATGGCAATGGGGAGGGTGTAGGGAAATCTAATACGTTTTAATGGGATAACAGGAGTTAGATTAGCTTCTGGCTTGCAGACCCGTGCCCCCATCACCTAGTGACTTTTAACCTACTTAGCTTGCTCTGTCTTAGCTCATTTAATTATTTAATTCTTCTAAGATGGCTGCCTTGTTTATAGTTAGGCCACTGGTTCTGCTTTCCATTATCAGTGTCACTGCGCTAAGGCGTCAAGATCAAGCAACAAAGACAAACAAACAGTAGGTGTTCACACTTAGGGATTTTCCCTCTCTATACTTTTGAGGGAATGTTTATATTAATTGCCGTCCCAAGCATGTCTGTTATCTATTGTTTGGGAACACACCTACGTCAGGGGACCTTGTAGATCTGTATAAATACATCGCACTTTAGACAGATAATCAGAGGGATTCCGACCAGAGGGCATAGCCACCATCGCTGATATCGATGCTGCACGTCGTCTTGACGCTGACCCTGCAGAGTCTGTGATAGAGACCTAATTCCAAGGTAACAAGGGCTGGGGGCAAGAGTCCAAACTACGACAGCGATACCTCCTCCTGGCTTGTTTATGCGGTCTCTATTTGTGATTTTGTACCCTTCTGGGATGGCTATGTCTATGTCCGGTTCTGATGAGGGGTTCATCCAAGTTTCCATGAGGAAGGCGATGTCAGGGGAGTATGTTGTGAGCAGGTCCCAAAGCTCGATGGTGTGTTTGTGGCTGGAGCGGGTGTTAAGGAGGATACAGTTAAGGTGGTTGTGGGGGTTGGTGTTATTGTGGTACGTGTTGGTGTTGTTGCTGTTGCTGTTAGTGTGAGTGCAGGAAAAATGGCATGAGCGGCATGAGAATGGTCCATGTGTGTCTTTGGGGTTGGCCTGGGCGCAGGCGGGGTGCTGACCTGCGTTGAGGGCATGGAGTTCTGTGGAGGAGTAGTGCTGCTTTGGGGGGGTCGGAGCAGCGTGGACCAGGGGGACGGGTGCTGAGTGCAGTCCAGGCGCGGACAGGCGCAGACTGGCTTTCCCGTGGCTCACCAGCAGCGCGCCTGCACAGCGGCTGCCATTAAGAAGGGGGGAGGTGACAGGGAGGAGCCGCTGGGACGTGTGAGGCAAAAACCAATGGGGGCGCAAGGGGGGTGGGGCTGCAGGGGACACAGCGACAGGGATCGGGAGACTGGCAAGAGCCAGATGAAAAATGGGCGGTGAAAATGTAAGGTGTCTAACATCTTGGAATGATACCCCAATGCTGATTCTAACATTGGTTGTGTAATTCCATGCACTCTCTGGGCTCCACAGTGCACCCCAAGTACTGCTATACCAGCCTTGTGATGTTTTGAAGGCAGCCCAGCGGCTGCCATCCCACAGACCAGTTTCTACACTCCTGCTGCTTGTACAGCTTTAGCTAAGGAAGGCAGAAACAAAGGATACACCCTCTCCTTTTGGAAATAGGTGTTACAGGCATGGGAGTGATAGCCTCCCAGAGTCTCTGGAAATGCTTTGAAGGGTAAAAATGGTGTCCTCCTTGCATAATCCAGTCTACACTGGTTCAGGGACCCCCATTCCCTGTTCTGGCACGAAACTGGACAAAGGAATTGGGATTGACCACTTGCCTGTCCATCACCACCCTAGGGGTGGTGCTCAGAGCTCCCCCAGAGGGTCATTGAGTTCTGTCATCTTGTTTTCAGGATGGGCCGGGAACTCTGGGAGCATCTGAGTGGCCAGTGCCAGCAGGTGGCGTCAGCACCCTCCCCTGATAGGTGCTTATCTGTTTAGGTGACCAATCCCCCTTTCAGGGCTCTTTAGGGTCTCTCCTTTGGGGGGTTCTTAAAATTCAGATTGCAAGACTCCAGCAGGAATTCTCTGCAGCCTTTATGTCATCTTCTCACCAAAGAAACTGCATCTGGACCTCCAGGAACTCTACAAACTGCAACAAAGAAGCCAGGACAACTTCTGCAACACTGTATCTTCAGCTCCTGCCAGTGAATGCAACTGTTTCCCTGTCGTGCATCCTCAGAGGGCATCCAGTCTTCAGCCAGCACCAGAAGAGCAAAGGAATCTCCCTGGAAGTGAAGGTATCACTTCCTGCTCCAGCAGATACCCTCTGCATCGATGACCAGTGGCTTTGGTCCCCTCTCCTGTCAAAGTGTGTGGATCTAGCAACACAGGTGGTAGACTGAAGTGGTCCTGACAGTCCAGACTTCCAGCTGTCTAATTTTGGTGGAGGTAAAAGCTTGCCTCCCCACGCAAGACAGTACCCCTGTGCAACCTGTGATTTGCAGTTTCCAAGGCTTGTGTGTGACCTTCCACAAAGTTCCTCAGGCACTACACAGGTCCAGCCCCCAGCACTCCATCCTATGACGCACAGCTCCCTGAGACGTTCACCGGCAGCATGGGACCCTATGTTCTAGTGCCGCCTTAGTCTCCATTTGCACCCTCTTTCTCCTCATCTTGTGGGACTCCCAGTCATGCTGCCTGGTCTTCTGAGGAATCTCTGAGTTGCTGAGAGCCCCTTCTGACTCTCCCTACTGGGTAGAGTCAAACTGGTTCTTCCTGGTCCCGGGCAGTGCCATTTTCCTCCAACCAAAAGCTTTGCAATTGCCAAGGCTTGTTGGCATAATCCAGTGGAGCAAACCAGGCTGCAATCATCCATCCAGCGTGGGATATCATCTGCACCAACCAGGAACCTGCATCCGTCTTCTTGGGTGCAGTACTGACTGTTGTTCTTCACCGGTGGTTCCACTTTTGCACCAGCATACGGGTTAGCAGGGGCTCCGGTTCTTCCGGGTCTCTTCTGTGCTTCTTTGACTTGGTCCCCTTCTTCCACAGGCCTTCAGGTCCAGGAATCCGATGTTGGTGCCTTGCAGTCTCTACTGATTCATGCAATATCTTTTTTCTCGTTTTCCTCTGTGTGGTAGGAAAGTTCCTGCGATTTACACCAAACAACAAAAAGGTCGCTTTCTGGACCAAGAGCTACCTTTCTGCCAAATTTGGTGTTGTTCCACCAGAGGTTCAGGTGCTATTGCTGTTCAAAATGTGCATGGAAAAATGAATGGGGAAAAAGCATTTAGGGACCTTTTTCTCGGCACCCACTTGACAGATCACCCCTAAACGTTTCAGACAACAGCTCACATGAGTGTTAAATGTTTTTGGAACATTTTGTAAAGATTTGTCAACTCTCACCAAAGGAATAGGAAAATTAAAAAAACACTTTTTCTATAGAAACTAGGTCCTAACTACAACTACATAGTGGCGACCGCAAAAGTAGGTCATATATATATATATAAAAAAAATAGAAAGTAGGAGTAAATCGCAGGCACTTGCCACTACAGTACAGCTAAGTGCCCAAAACCAAAATGTTCTTGGTATTGCAATTCACTGAGAGACAATATCATTGGGGCTGTGTAAAAACAATCAAGAAAAATCAGAGTGGAAGCATATCCAGCTTGGTGCATTATGGGAAATGAAGTCTGTTTGTAAGCATGAATGATTTGAAGGAGGAGTAAAAACGTATTTAAACACTAGTGGGCGTGGGTCCTGTAATTACCGGCATCTGAAGAAGGCACTTTGCCGAAACGCGTCATGCTGGGGTGAGGAAGTGGAATCCAAGAGTGCCCCTGGCTCTGTAGTGGAGCTGCTTGGTTTGGACATTAATTACGTGCAGTGCTGCTTGCACGAAGGAGGCACCCGCCTGATAGAGTTTGGTAACAATGCGTAGCATTTGGGTGAATATATCTCAAAAACTATAACTCGTGCACAGTTTTTTCGTCAAGAATATTACTGCAAATATTATATTGATATTACCAGTGATGTTATCAATGATGTCATGAGTGCTGTATTTGTGGGGTAATTAGCAGTACATGGCGAGGGTACAAGTTATAGTTACCTTAGGGCTTGAGTTATAGTTACTTGAGATAACTATAGCTATAACTATAACTATAACATTTTACAAATACAAAACAATAGACATTCGCCAGTTATAGTTAGCGTTATCTCAAAAACTATAACTTGTGTCCTAAGGTAACTATAACTTGCATCCTTGCCATGCACAGTTTTTTTGTCAAGAATATTACTGCAAATATTACATGGATATTATCAGTGATGGTATCAAAGATGTCATGAGTGCTGCATTTATGGGGTAATTAGCAATGCATGGCGAGGGTGCGAGTTATAGTTACCTTAGGGTATGAGTTATAGGGCCACATGTATCAAGCTCCCGGTTTGCATTTCTTAAATAGCGAATTTTAAGAAATTGCTATGTAAGAAATACAAAATGAGATGTATGAAATTTGTGATTCGGTAATAGCGATTTCTTAAATTTCACAATCGCTATAACCGAATCGCAATTAGAGAATGGGACTCCTTTCATCCCTATGGGCCTGTAGGCCCATAGGTGCGAATGGTTTTGCATTTCCCAATTTGCAAATTCAATTTAGGAATTCGCAAATTAGGTAATGCAACCCCAGGATGCTGGGGGCCTAAGGCCCCCTCTGATGCACCCCAAACAAATATTTGCAGACATGTGAAACACACACATGCCCTAGGGGCGTGTGTGCGCTACATGTCATTTTTTAAAATTCATTTATAATGTATTTTTTAAAATTGCACATGCTTACCACCAAATTGGGTTTGGTGGTAATTGCATTTCCTAAATGCCCAATTCGCATTTAGGAAATGCTTGATACATGTGCTTTGATAATCCCAAATAGGAATTCCTTATTTGTGATTTCCTATTTAGAGAATCGCAATTTCGGATTCTCTAAATGGGGTCGCAATTTTAAGGAATCGCTATTTTTGCAATTCCTTAAAATTCATACTTATGGAAAGGCATATTTGCATTCGCAAACAACCAAATTTTTGCAATTCGCACCGTTTGAGAATACAAAAAAGTTTGATACATCTGTCCCATAGTTACTTGAGATAACTCTAACCACAACTGGTGAATTTCTGTGGTTTTGTACATGTAAAAGGTGTGCCTAACTATAGCGGCCCTGTAACCTTTAGTTTTTACAGTAAATGTCTGTTTTTCAAATACTGTTTCCTAACTATAACACCGCTGTAATCTTTGTTTTTTAGTGAGTTTAAATATTTTTTTAAAGTACAGTAATTTTCATTACTATACGTTAATCTAGCCACCACCATGCATGGCCTTCGGCCTGTGGCCAGACCTTGAGGCCAAACCCCTATAAACACCCAACCTTGCACAGTACAGGTCTTCACCCGTGTGCAGCAGGGGTTGCCCGCAAGGCCTGGCCTGCAGCCAGATCCTGAGGCCAACCCCCTTAATGATCCAACACTACACGCACACAGCCCTTTGGCCGTGCATGGCAGGAGTTGGCCGCAGCCTGTCTTTCTGGGTGTGAGAATATGTGTGAGAAGATGTATCAGGGGATGAGAGTGGCTGTGAAAGTCTCTATCTGGGTGTGTACGTGTGTGACATTCATTTTAGTGGGTGCGTCATTATCTGCTCAGGTCTATGAGTAGGTGCATGCGGGTGTCAATAGGTCTGTGAGTGGGTGTGTGAGAGTCTGAGTGGGACTGTGAGTGGGTTTGTGAGTGTCTGAGTGGGCCTGTGAGTGAGTGCAGGAGGGTCCAAGTGAGTCTTTGAGTGGGTATGTGAGTGTCTGAGTGGGTGTGTAAGTGTGGAGAAAGAGGTTAAAGGAGAAAGAGAGAAAGAGAGTGAGAGAGAGTTTTTTAGGCTTTGATGGATGATATACTTAGTAGGGAAGCTGTTGGACTCAGGCGGGGTTACATTTACAAGTCCCACTCCAATGAGTGCAACAGTAAAGAACGCGTTGGACTCAGGAGGGGTAAAATTGACTATTTCCACTCCACTGTGTGTAACAATAGGGAAATTGTTGGATTCAGAAGAAGGTAAATTTAATATTTGCACTCCAGTAAGTGCAACAGTAGGAAGCACATTGAACTCAGGAGGGGTAAAATGTACTATTCCCACTCCAGTGTGTGCAACAGTATGGAAAATATTGGACTCAGGACGGGTAAAAGTTACTATTCCCATTCCAGTCAGTGCAACAGTATGTAAAGCATTATACTCAAAAGAGGTAAAATGTACTATTCTCATCCAATTCACTGGTCCAGTACAAAGATAACACTTCAATTGAAACAAACAACATATTTTACCAGCTCTATTAAATACCCCAAAATATAAAATTCAAGTTATAAAAATTAAGGGCCTGATTATGACTTTGGCGGTCAGACCGCCAGTCCGCTGCAGCGGCAGTCATGAGAATGCTGCCAAGACTACAGGACCCCATTCGCTGCATTACGACATTCCCACGAGGCGGACAGTGTGTCAGGGGCACAGTCAAGGCAGTGGCATGATTTAACTCTTGGAGAGCGTCTGAAGCCAATGCAGGCTACACTGCAGCGAGTCGAGCACACTATTTCTGTACACCATGTCATGCATGGCAAACAGTGCGTACACTGATCTTGCAGGTGGGGGGAACAAAATGGGCCCCAACCACAATCTACATGTGCTTCTTTGCCCTGGGGCACTTTTTTGTGGCCATTTACCTCCCTTTCCGCCGACCTTTTCACGGTGGTGTCCCCACCATGAAAAGGTCACAGAAAGGCAGATCATAATACACATGGCAGTGCCAATGGCAACACCGCCACCATTGACCGCCGCTGTCCCTGGTGCCGCTGATGTGGTAGCTCAAATGTCAAAGGTGGCGGCACTCTTGTGGCAGTCCGACCACACAAATCGTAATCGGGCAGTCGGACCGCCATGACCACCGAAGTCATAATCCGGCCCTAAATCTCTCAATTTTAACAGCATTTTTTACAATAACATAACTATCACAAAATGTGTTACATATTATCAGTTAACACAAACAAATATTATTAATATAATTAAAATACCACGCTATGGGCCTTATTGTGAGTTTGGCAGACCGGGACACCCCTCCACCAATCTCCTGACGCGGAGGTTGCCACTTTGTAGGCGACCTACCTGCCGTCAACATTAAGGCTTTCCCACTGGGTAACCAACGGAAACCAAGGTTTCCATCAGTCAGCACAGCAGGAAAGTGGTGGCAGCATTGTTGCCGGTTCATAATTTAGCCGGCAGCAATGCTGCCGCACACGGGAGACACCAGCACACTCAAAATGCTCACTGTCTGCACTTAAAAAATAACTTAAAACATAAATTAATTCAAGAATTTACATAATTATCAATTAAATGATTAAAAATTACAAATTAATTATTAATTAATTATAATTGAAATTACTTTAAACCGTATACCCCTTTAAAACCCACAACCTGCACTCAAAACTTAACTGAAAACATGAATTAATTAGAAAATTTACATAATGCATTATTAATTATATAATTATTATTAATTAGACATTAATCATTGATTCGTTATATAATTAATAATATTTAGAACTTATTTATTAATTCATTTTAATTAAATTACTCCTCACCTAATTTCTCTACAAAACCCACAACTTGTTACAACACAAAAAATTACAATAAACAATTAAATTAAATTAAAAATCAACTACAAATGTATTAACTATATTAAAAAACATCAACAATATTTATATAAACAATATGTAACATATACAATACAAAAATTTACTAAAATACATAAAAATAGTGACAAAACAATATTATTGACACTATGGGCCTCATTATGACCCTGGCGGGCGGCGGAGGCCGCCCGCCAGGATCCCGCCCTCCAAATTACCGCGCCGCGGTCAAAAGACCGCGGCGGGTATTACGAGTTTTCCCCTGGGCTGGCGGGCGGTTCCAGTTAAACCGCCCGCCAGCCCAGGGGAAAACGACCTTCCCACGAGGATGCCGGCTCGTAATCGAGCCGGCGGAGTGGGAAGGTGCGACGGGTGCTACTGCACCCGTCGCGTATTTCACTGTCTGCAAGGCAGACAGTGAAATACATTTTGGGGCCCTCTTACGGGGGCCCCGCGACCCCCCCTACCGCCATCCTGTTCATGGCGGCTTTCCCGCCATGAACTGGATGGCGGTAGGGGGGGTCAGAATCCTCATGGCTGCGGAGCGCGCTCTGCAGCCATGGAGGATTCCAATGAGCAGCGGAAAGTCAGCGGGAGACCGCTGACTTTCCGCTTCTGACCGCGGCTGAACCGCCGCGGTCAGAATGCTCATTGGAGCACCGCCAGCCTGTCGGCGGTGCTCCCGTGGTCGGTGGCCCTGGCGGCCACCGGCCGCCAGGGTCAGAATGACCCTCTATATTTCGCAAAAGATATTAACAACATAGATATTATTAACATTGATATTACTTACCTCTAAAATCGATATTCCTGTCAACAATATTCCTGCATCAGGATATTTGTGGATCACAATATTTACAACTCAACATTTCTGTATCTCGATATTTTAAATTTGATATTTTTTCTGAATATCATATTTGAGAACAGCAGTCTAATTACACAAAGACTCAAAGTCCCACTTTTGCAAGGTAGAGTCCGAAGCATGGAATTGTGTCTGTAGTGTCTATACACCCCCCTCAAGTCCACACAGCCTACAAGGTCACAAAGTCCTGAATTTAACAAAATGCATTGCATACTGGCAGGCACATGGTGCTTTAAGGGTAGTTGGACCTTCCTAGCACAACATGGTTTATTAACTGCTAAAAAACATATAATGTTGTTCCAAGCTCCTGACTAATCCAAACCTAGGCTGAGAAGTGTGCTAATGTCTCTTTTGTGTCTTCTTCACAGACCCCAGGACTGAATTCAAGATGTGTGAGCCGATCCGATCTGATGTACTGAATACCTCCTACTGCTCATACTATATATGATCCACTCTGATGCATTGAATACCTCCTACTGCTCATACTATATATGATCCACTCTGATACATTGAATACCTCCTAATGCTCATACTATCTATGATCCACTCTGATGCATTGAATATCTCTTACAGCTGATACTATATGTGATCCTCTCTGATGCATTGAATACCTCCTACTGCTCATACTATATATGATCCACTCTGATACATTGAATACATCTTACAGCTGATACTATATATGATCGACTCTGATACATTGAATACCTCTTGCAGCTGATAATATAGCCTTAGAACCCGCCGTAGCGGGCTCTACCAGCTATTAAAGGCCCGCTCCCCGCGTTAAATGCCCGAGCCGAAGGCGAGGGCATTTAACAAGGGAGAGGGACTTTAATAGCCGGTAGAGCCCGCTACGGCGGGTTCTAAGGCTATTAGAACATTCTGCCACACAGGGCAGAATGTTCTATTAAAAAAAAAGAAATTCACAGAGCCCGAGGGGATTAAAATCCCCTCGGGCTCCATGAGGCTTTGTTCACAGCTCTTGCTGTGAACAAAGCGAACATTGGAATGTTGTCGCTGCGGGCTTTTACCAGCCAGTAAAAGAACGCAGCACTCCATTGTTTTCAATGGAGCCCCCAGCATTCCAATGTTCTAATATATATGATCCACTCTGATGCATTGAATAAATCTTACAGCTGATACTATATATGATCGACTCTGATGCATTGAATACCTCTTACATCCGATACTATATGTGATCGACTCTGATGCATTGAATATCTCTTGCAGTTGATACTATATATGATCCACTCTGATACATTAAATACCTCTTACAGCCGATACTATGTATGATCCGCTCTGATGTACTGAATACCTCTTTCAGCCGATACTATATGTGACCCTCTCTGAAATTTTGAATATACCCTACCGCTGATAGTATGTATGACCCTCTCTGGTCGATTGAATACCCCCATTGGCTGATACTATGTATGACCCTCTCTGATACACTTAATGCCTCCTAAGGCTGATACTGTGTACAAGGCAGCTGGAATATTGCGATTGTGCAGCTGCGATTGCCATATAATCCATTTTCTGCCACATCATTTGCAGTTTTTTGAAGAAAAAAGAAATTGTGTTTCTAGCTCAAATGGTTCAAATATTCCTAAAAATGTAGCGACACGTATTGACACGCAGGAAAAGGCCCTTGCATAGCAGAACTAGCCACCTTTCTGTTGCCTTTTTGCTACATTTGGGTGTTAGACTGATATTAATGAGGTGCAGTCAATGCCCAGACAGTGTTACCAAGTTTAAGAATGGTGTAATAATGACATATTTATGTTACAAAATGTGCCTTTGCCTTCTCTTGCTGCATAATGTACTAAACCCTGCCACATAATTTGGCCCTCACTTGCAGCATAATTCCAGTGGCGCTGAGTAAGTATGACGCTCTCTGTTCCTTTGCGTGAATTCTACTTGTAACATACCAGCTTTATCTCATCATTGACTAATAGTTGGAAGCTCCTTTCTTTATTACACTAGGTCTTCGATACTGAACTTGTTTCATATAGAAAATGCCACTTATAGTCAAAGCTCTACCTGCTTCTGGCGACCCTTCCCACTGGTAAAGTTCCAATCGTATGCTAATTCTATTCTGATAATTAATCATTATTCTTCAGGTAGCTTGGAAACAATAGCACGGGCAAAGGAAGAAACAACTATCAAAGGTGTGCTAGCGTTAGGAGACCTTACATCGCTGTGGCCACATCATAACTAAAGAACAACCTATCAGAGATGAGTGTGTCATATGTAAATCCCAGAGCAGCAAAGCAACAGCAGAATTGTGGGAAATTAAAGCTAGGACCATGGTCATTGCTGATGCTGAGTGACACGTGGTAAGAGAAGGACCATGAAGTCAGATTCCCTTTGATGTATGGAGAGATAGAGAGACCTCAGGACAGCAATATTGTTGTATGCACGACAAAGTCTTTCCTTCCTTCCGGTATCTTAAAGCTTAGATGTTGAACACACACTGATACGCCTTGAGTTGTTCAACATACATGTCTTCAGAAGTTACAACAGGTTTCTTGACAATCTCTGTTTCTGAGAGATCCCTCTGCCTCCTTTAGTTTTTCTTTCTTTTTTCTTTAGGATGAGATTGTCGCACACTCATCTGGCTCCAACCGAGGGGTGCGACCCTAGACCTCTAATCCCACCTGGGGGTGCACAATGTAACAAGTAACAACTGTATAGTTCCAATGACAGCCCCCAGGGGGGAAAGAGGGAAGGGATAAAACAAGACAAGACAAACATGTCACTGAAAGAACTGTTGCTGCCTCAGGCACTGCCAGAAGGCTGTGACTCTGAGGGCCTCTATGTCCTCTATGCAGATGCCACACGCTACAAAATGACAAAAGACAATGGGCCTGGTTTAGAGTTTGACGGATGGGTAACTTTGTCACAAACGTGACAGATATCCCATTCATCATATTCTGATCATCATAGGCTATAATGGAATTGTAATAGAGCAGACAGGATATCCGTCACATTTGTGACAGAGCAACCCACTCTGCAAAACTCTAAGTCAGGTCCAGTGATATCAAAAGATTCCCTACTGAGAATCTCAAACAATAGTTTGTGCTTCTGGTGCACTTACAGGCATCATCATAATCATTGCATGAAACTGAGAGCAGCAACCAATTCAAGAATAATTTATGAACTTCTGGAACTACAAAACATACCCAATTCCCGATTCTGAGCAAATATAACTTCAGGCTCCAGAAACGTATTCCAAGGCACTCAATACAACTTGCCAAGAACGCAATGACAAACTTTCAGTTCATGTATGAAGATGTGAGAGCGCTACAATAAGAGAGTTACTAGAGATGGGCCTTAGGGGGAGAGTTTCATAATCCAACAAAGTACAATATCTAAAACGGGCTCACAACTTTAGGTAATTAGGTCTTGAAAATATTGCAAATCTATGGTTTAGTGTGCACTAACCTAAAAGTTAAGTACTTAGCCTTACCAATACTGGAACTGGAATCTAATGTGATTGGAAACTTGGTACAAAAAGGTCAAGAAAAGGTGGAATCATAAATCATGAAGAAAAACTGTGGAAGCATTACAGATGTCAGAATCATGGAGTCATCAGGGGGGCTTGCAAGACAAGAGCTCTAGAACCTCTGGGCAAATCAGGAGAAAATCACAGGAAATAAACTTGCACAGGACTGGAAAACAGGAAGGTGAATGCTGGAATATTGCTTGTGCATGTTGTGAACAGGTTTGAGGCCAAACCCTGCTGCAAGTTGAAGGGGGGTATTTATCCAGGAGGGCACATGACCCACATGGAAGCATGGAATATTGCAATGAACCTGGGGGGAAATCCATATGTTAACAGGTAGCAGATGGACACACTAATTGACATATAACTATTACAACAAAGCCCAAGTGCCTGATGGTACATCCCAGTATTCCACAGTGGAAACGTGTCTATTCTGAGTAGACATGTGATATCTGCAGATGCAAATTGGATGAAACTTGTATAGCAACACAACAAGATTTTTAGTAGCTGAGACTTCTCAAGAGGGGGGAAACCATAGAGAGCATGGCCCTGAGAGGTGCCACTAGGAAAGCCACTAGGGAAGCAAGCATGGCTGAAATTATTCAGGTTTCGAAGGTGCCACAAAAGAAGCATGACATGAACCTGGTAGTAAAACCCACCACACATAGGACACACAATGGAGTAGGGACGAAATAAAACATGTTTGTATTAAAAATAATTTAAGAAAAACGTACAGAAATGAGCATATTGAAGATACAAACAAACACATTGTAATACATTTATAGACTCTCATATGAAACACAAAGTTGATACCATATCTGCACAGATGTCCACAGCTGAAAACCATTGGCTGAGGCTCCTGGATCCTAAAGGTATCTGGCAGACATTGCTTCACTGTCTACAGGACGGATCCACTTTTGTTATGTGAACCATTATTGTTCCATGACTGTCACCTACTCAAGCCCCACACTACTAGACACTCCTCTCCACCATAAATCATATGGACTTGGGGCCCCTGTGAGCACCTGTCTCTGTGTCTTGAAATCGTGAAACCTGCACCTAAATACAACATGTAACAACTGACTCTTCCCATCTTCCTCCCTAAACTTCCAAATATACATCTGTTGATTCACTCTCTCACATATTGAAGATTTTATTTTGGCAACACCTCATTCTGGAATCCTTGACACTGCTTGTCTCACACAACAAGGATCATCTTCTGGTAGTCCTCAGGTAGCCACATGCCTCAGTAATGACATTAGGTACATCCATCAGTCCTCCTGTTGATATCCAGGAGAATGGGTCTGCGTGCTAGGTTCTACCATCCCTATTTGTGTTATCATTACCTACCTGTGTCATCATGGTAATCCTCTGCATAAGGAGATGCTATGAAGCTCATTTTTGTTTGCAGCTTTTACTTTCAACCCATTTTGAGGTCTGCTCATGGCATCTGCTGCTTCATACTCACCTAGTTTCATCTGGGTTACCATCACTGTCCCCTCCCCACATTCATTTTAGCATGCTCTGGAGCCAGGGATCACTTCCTAGATGCTGATGTCCCACTTTTCAGAAGTTTCTGCGAGTGGTGGGTCATTTTCTTTGACCTTGCATTCCATCTAGACAAAGCTAGTGGTCTTCTTTTCTTCCCTCAGTCCCCTGTAGTTTCAGACAACTCAATAAATATGGACTTATATTAGAAGATAAACCTCACTTTTGATGCGTACAGAAACAGATATCCAAAATCCATTTCTCTCAGTTTTTGTTTCAATCCATCAAAACATATTATCAGCTGTTTAACCTGTTGTATCTGGGGGACATATGGTTGCATTCGAATGAAACTGAATGGTGGGTAAACACCAACGTCAGAATGTCGTGCTTTATAAACATGCCCCATTCGTTCATTCACTCATTCATTCAGTCAGTCAGTCATTCATATCTCTGAACTTCATGGTCTTTGCTATCTGTGTTACATATGGGTCCCCTGGTGGTGTCTCTTTGTCAGTGCATGATGTGTTCGCTCTGTCTCAAATCAAATGGAGAGATTTCCTGTTGAAATAGGCTCCCTGAGTCAATTCTTCTGGAATACCGCTGACTGCATGGCCTCACGCTTTTCCAGGAGCCCTACAAAGCACTGGTTATTTCACATCACTTTGCGCCCTCCCCTAACTTTTCCAGGTTCTATGTTGCGCTCATTAGCTGTGATCCCATTTCTTGTAGGATTTTTAGGCCCTCTAAGCTTGAGATACAATCATTTTCCTCAACCAGTCTGTCTACTGCATTCCTGAGAGCTAGAAACAGGAAACTAATATCTAGGCCACATTCCTTGCTCCCAGTCCTAAGAGTGGTATGTGAGGACTAAGGGCATAATCATGATATTTTAGTGCAGGGCAGTTTGCCTTGCTGTCTGCCCTGCGTCAAAGGAAAAGGACAGAAATGCACTGTATCTATGGCATACGGTATAATTCCGTCCTTTCCCCCTGCGATGGTGCCACTTTGCAAGCCTAGTGCCAATGGAGGCACCTTTGCACCATGGTGCAAAGGTGCCTGTGTTGCATGTAGGAAGACGTTTGTGCAGGAAGGGGCACCTTCCTGCTCAAAAACAGTCCTGAGAGCCATGTTCCTCAGCACACATAGAAAGAGGACAAAATGTGGAGAAATAGTGGCATTTCTCATTGTCGTACGTCCTCTGGGGAGGCGTAAGGTTTTGGCGCATCTCCTGGTTTAAATCTCGGGATGCATCAAAATCCATTGGTGGTGTTTGGGAAAACCCACTGCCACACCTATCGAATTTCTCTCTAGCGAAGAGTAAGGCAATGCAGCGATTTGCGTGACTTACCTTACTCCATTTTTATGAGCCCATTCAAGGCAACACAACACGGCTTTGCATGGCTTTATAAATATTATTTAGTGGTTTGTGGTACTGTTGCGTCACAAAAAGTAATGCAACAGTGGCACAAGGGGCTCGTAAATATGGGCCTAAGTGACCTGTAAAATATTTTTGGTGGACGTTGAGGGTTTGAAATCATCCAGCCTAGCACCTATTTGGCTTGAGCTGCTCCTGGAAAGACCAGGGCTAGGGCGTCATTGCCTTTAGTAAATTGTTCTGTTTTCCCTGATGGGATATGTGCCACATATATCCTTTGCTGTGATGATTTTCTTGGGGTGCGTCATTATTTTCCAGATCACCTTTTTTCAGCTGCACCATCAATGAACAAGGTGTAGCCATATCTCAGGTTACTCTCCCAGGAAATGAATATCCGCTGCACCTTGTTGTTCCCCGGCTGCAACAGCATTGGTGTACCACCGGAGTAAGATGTGTCTGCTTCATGGGAACTATTTGTTACGTATTCGGTCTCTCTAGCCACAGGGGACTCTTTCACTATCCTTGTTGCCCCTGAGGGCTTTCCTCAATAAGGGGCTGAGGTATTTAGCACTCCGATGAAAACTCAAACTCCACATTTATCACTGAAAAATTGATCTCTATTTCCAAAGCCACCCTTTCACCAAAGTGAAAGGAGCCGCAAACTTCCTTCCACCGAGCATTCCCCCAAGTTTCCCAATAAAAAGAGTACCTCATTTGTGTGGGTAAGCCTAGTGCCCACAACAGGAAATGCCCCAAAACACAACATTGACACATCATATGTTTCCAATGAAAAGGACATGTTTTTTGCAAAGTGCCTAGCTTTGGATTTTGGATTCTAGCTCAGCCGGCACCTAGGGAAACCTAGCAAACCTATATATTTTTGGAAACTAGACACCTAGAGGAATTCAGAATGGTATGACTTGTGGGTCTCTCACCAGGTTCTGTTATCCAGAATCCTTTACAAACCTCAAAATTTGTCAAAGAAACCCACTTTTCCCTCAGATTTCGGTGCTGCAAAGTTCTGGAATCTGAGAGGAGCCACAAACCTCCTGCCACCCAGCATTCACCCAAGTCTCTCGATAAAAATGGTACCTCACTTGTGTGGGTAGGCCTAGTGCCCGTGACAGGAAATGCCCCAAAACACAACATGGACACATCAAATTTTTACTTTGAAAACTGACGTGTTTTTCGGAAAGTGCCTAGCTGTGGATTTTGGTCTCTAGCTCAGCCGGTATCTAGTAAAACCTAACAAACCTGTGCATTTTTTAAAACTAGACACATAGGGGAACCCAGGATAGGGTAACTTGTGGCGCTCTTACCGGGTTCTGTTACCCAGAATCCTTTGCAACCTCAATATTTGGCAAAAAATCACTTTTTCCTTACATTTTGGTGATAGAAAGTTCTGGAATCTGAGAGAAGCCACACATTTCCTTCTACCCAGCATTCCCCCAAGTCTCCTTATAAAAATGGTACCTCACTTTTGTGGGTAGTCCTAGTGCCCATGTCAGGAATAGATCACACAACGGTCAATGTTGTTCCTTACATGAGGGCAACTGTTCACCCTGGGTTGATCCATTCCTGACGCAGGCACTAGGTACAACCACTCAAGTGGGGTAGCGTTTTTATCAGGAGAGGTAGGGAAACACTGGGTGGTAGGAATTTTGTGGATCCCAGAATATTCCTGTAGTTTGTGTGACAGAAATGCAAGAAAAACATTTCACCTTTGCAGGGTATTCTGGGTAAGAAAACTTTGGGGAATCCACACAAGTCACACCTCTGTGGACTCACCTGGTTGTCTAGTTTCCATAGATGTCTGGGTTTGGTAGGTTTCCCTATATGGCCGCCGAGCCCAGGACCAAAAACGCAGATGCCTGCCTTACAAAACCAGGTTGTTTTGTGATAGATAATTTTGATGACTGCACAATACAATTTGTGCGGTGGAATTTGGGGCTGAACTAAATTGGGAGTTCCCAAGAGAGCACTCTCTCTGCGCTTGTCACCACATGCAATAGCTCACTGGGTTGGGCTAATCGGATATTGTCCCGCTGCACAGACTGTGCTTGTGAAGGGACAGCAGGACTGTCCTCATCACCTCCCTCACAATCAGTAGAACACAAGTTATTGAATGGGACTCCCCCGACTGAAAAATCACTCCCAGAGTCTGTGAATTTGTCCTATCCCTCAGATGCTGTCTCAGTATCTGCTGTCTCAGTCCTTGATCCTACGTCAGAGCTGTCCTCTATAACCCGAGTGATGGCGTCAGCAGCAGTCACCCATCAAGATGCCATCTCTCCTATTGGCTAAACTGTTGCTCTAAAACACTAGCCTACGTAGACAGTCACAAAATTGCTGGTGTGTGTGTGTGATACGTGCAACAGTGGAGGCCACCTTACCTGCGCTTCTTCTCTCAATCAGCACGTTCTTTCAAGACACTCAAAAAACACATTGTCACATACCATTCGTCACAGTCTTTAGCACCTCCTGCGCCCAGTCCAACAATCATTACTGGTGCTTCCACTCCCATGACCTCCTCCTCGGATTCCCTCACTACCACCCAGCTAAAGCGCCCTTCATCTCTCCATAGCCCCCCTCTCACATACATTTCATTTGTATTATAGCGCAGGTAATGGCTGAGCTATTTACATAAAATACAGATGTGATCTTTGCAGTATGGCATCAAAACTGACACTAGACAAAAGTAAGATCCGTTTGTAGCAGAAACATAACCACAAGGCAAGAGAACTGGTGACTTATATATATATATATATATATACATATATATATATGTATATATATATATATATATATATATATATATATATAGAGATCACTTTTATATGTGGGTGTAGTTTTTCTGGGGGCCTATCGCAGCCCCCAGGGAAACCACCCATGCATTGACAAAAGTGATCTCTCTCTCTCTCTAGATATATGTACAGATGTATATGTTCACCACCAGTTCTCTTGCAGTTGCAGCTTGCATCTTCAAAGGAATGCACATACTTCAACTGACACGTTTCAACTGTAGCTTTTAGGCAGCAATAAAGAAGTCAAGTAGTATATGGTACCTAGGTACACAGGGCATTGGTGTTCCAGGGGATCCCTATAAGCTGCAGCATTTTTTTGTCACCCATAGAGAGCCCATGCAAAGGCTTCTACAGGACTGCCATTGCAGCCTGTGTGAAATGGTGCCTGCACCCTTTCACTGCCATTTACACTGCACCAGGTCACTTATAAGTCACCCATATACCTGGACTGGGTGCAGAGTACATGTGTGTAAGGGCACCCCTGCACTAGCAGAGGTACCCCACGTCGTCCAGGACCATTTTTCCAGACTCCGTGAGTGCAAGGACGCCATTTTACGCGTGCACTATACATAGGTCACTATATATGTACAGCTTCACAATGTTAACTCTGAATATGGCCATGTTTGGAATCAAACATGTTGGAATCATACCCCAAGGCTTTTGCAAGCATTGCTTGCATGATTCTATGCTGCGTAGAGGACCCCGAGTACTGCCATTACAGCCTTCTGATGTTTGCTAGGCAGCTCCATCTGCTGCCAACCCACAGGCAGGTTTCTGCCCTCCTGTTGCTTGTGCGGCTGAAGCCCAGGAAGGCAGAACAAAGGATTTTCTTTTGGAGAGGGATGTTACACCCTCTCCCCTTGGAAATAGCTGCTACAGGCATGGGAGGGGTAGCCTCCCAGAACCTCTGGAAATGCTTTGAAGGGCACAGATGGTGCCCTCTTTGCATTATCCAGTCTACACCTGTTCAGGGACCCCAAGTCCCTGCTCTGGGGTGAAAGTGGACAAAGGAAAGGGGAGTAACCACTCCCCTGTCCATCATCCAGCCCAGGGGTGGTGCTCAGAGCTCCTCCAGAGTGTCCCTGGGTTTTGCCATCTTGGATTCCAAATTGGCAGGTCTGTCTGGGAGCATCTGAGTGGCCAGTGCCAGTCGGTGATGTCAGAGCCCTCCCCTGAGAGGTGTTACCTGTTAGCTGACCACTCCCCCTTACAGGGCCATTTAGGGTCTCTGTCTTGGGTGGTTCTTCAGATTTGGATTGCAAGACTCCTGTAGTAATCCTCTGCATCCTTTGCTTCACCTTCTTACCGATGAAACTGCATCTGGACCCTCCAGGAACTCTACAACTGCAACAAACAAGCAAAGACGACTTCTGCAATATATTATCTTCAGTTCCTGTCAGCAACTGCAACTGTTCGTTCAGCTTGCAGCAGAAGAACAAAGGAATCTCCCTTGAAGTGAAGGAGTCACTTCCCTGCTTCAGCAGGCACCCCTTTGCAGCGGTGACCGGTGGTTGGGTCCCCTCTCCTTAAGAAGTGCCTGGATCCAATAACACGGGTGGTGGACTGAAGGGGTCCTGACAGTCCTGAAGTCCAGTTGTCCAACTTTGGTGGAGGTAAGAGCTTCCCACCCCATGCAAGACAGTACCCCCGTGCACCACGTGTTTTGCAGTTGCCAAGGCTTGTTGACAACCTTCCACGAAGTTCTTCATGCACCATTCAACTCCAGCCCCTAGCATTCCTTCCTGCGACGCACAGCCTCCTGCGTGGTTCTCTGGCGGCGTGGGATCTCTTTATGTAGTGCTGCGTGGGTCTCCTTTTGCACCTTCTTTGTCCCCATGCTCTGGGACTCTTGTGCATACTGCCCGGTCTTCTGAGAGCTCTCTGAGTTGCTGAGAGTCCCCTCTGTCTTCCCCTCCTGGGTAGAGGCCACCAGGCCCCTCTTGGTCCTGTCTCATCATAAGAGGGACAGGGAGATTATTAGTCCAATGTACATCCTCCCTAATAATAATGCAAAGGAAAAAGTAACACTCTTACATAGAAAAATAGACCACAGGGCACTTCTAAAGATAGAAGCAAGAGCCATTTGGATGTCATGCTTCATCATAGGGCTTGCTCCTCATCAGACTGGTGCTGCAATGGCTGACAGGCCCCGCAAGGAGGCTCTTTGCCAGAGATCTTAATTGGTAGTATGTGCCGTAGTAACAATATGTAAGGACCAATCTCAATCTACAGGCAGACAAGAGCAGGAGAGAACAGAAGTTAAAATTGGCTGGAGCACCTCAAAAACCTGTATTCCCGAAAGTCAAAAGTTGGACACGGCTGGGGGGTCAAATATGCAGGTCATTATGGGGAGGTCCAATCATTAGAAAGCCTCGCGTGTGAGAGGCAGTGTCTCTGAAAGTAAAGGCCTGCCCATGGGAAAACAAAATGGACAATGGACTAAGAGAGCGTCTCCAGAGGGACCATGTAGAGGCAACGATCTGTACGTGATGGTGCGTAAAGCATTGAAGTGACACACCCCTTGCTGTCGGGCACATAATAAAAATCAAAAGAGGACCAAACGATCGTCTCGAACTGGAGACAAAACACTAGTACATTTCATTCATAAAAAGTATAAAGAGGAAACAATCAATACAATCCGAGGGCCGTAAATGGGCCGGTCATAACGGAGAGTCAGAGGAAATGTATAAAAGAGAACATATCCTACAAATAATGGGGTAGGGATGACTGCATGATATATTATCAAGGTCATCACCAGCAAGACGAGTGTTGTGATAACTAGTGTACAAAAAAGTACCAAATTGTAGATGTCATAAAAAAGGGGTAAATGAGAATCATATACATAGAAAATACTTAAGTCTCATCAGAGACATAGTTGTGAGCCAGTAACAAAACTTAGTTTAATATAAAAGCTCCACAGGTGTAATCTCATGTTATGTGTTGCTGGAAATGTCAAAGGTTCAGCCCCAGAACAGACAAGCTACCAATCAGGTTTAAGGGGGAAAAAAACTCATCCAAGGGATATCATCATTCAACCCGTGGATATGAGTCCCAAGCCTAAACACTCAACGCTGTTCTCTTTCTAGTAGAGTCTTGGACCCACTAGATATATAGTTAAGTGTGTCCAGGACTACCCACCACATAACATTAGGGGTGTGTGTAGGAACGTACCATCTTTCTTGGCATGATACCTCCAATTTTACATTTATGTCAGTATGTTTTTGCCTGTCTCACTGGGATCCTGCTAGCCAGAACCTCAGTGTTCATAGTTTGTGGCCTGAATGTGTATACCTGTGTAGTGCCTAACTGTGTCACTGAGGCTCTGCTAATCAGAACCTCAGTGCTCATGCTCTCTCATCCCTTAAATTTGTTACTATATTTACCAATTTTAATTGGCATACTGGAACACCCTTATAATTCCCTAGTATGTGGTACCTAGGTACCTGGGGTATTGGGGTTCCAGGAGATCCATATGGGCTGCAGCATTTCTTTTGCCACCCATAGGGAGCTTAGACAAACCTTTACACAGGACTGCCATTGCAGTCTGAGTGAAATAACACACATGTTATTTCACAGCCATTTTCACTGCACTTAAGTAACTTATAAGTCACCTATATGTCTAACCTTCACTTACTGAAGGTTAGGTGCAAAGTTACTAAGGGCCAGATGTATCAAAAAAAAATTTGCGACTTGCAAATTGCGAGTCATACCGACTCGCAAATTGCAACTCGCAAAATTGTATGCAGAAAGGTGTCTCAGACACCTTCTGCGACTCGCTCTGGTGTCGCAAAGACCCACCTCATTAATATTAATGAGGTGGGTCGCAAATTGCGACCCTATAGCGAGTCCCTGCACTCACAGGGATGGTGGCCTGCTGGAGACAGCAGACCTCCATGTCTGTGACTGCTTTTTTTAATAAAGCAGGTTTTTTTTGTTTTTGAATTGCAGCCCGTTTTCCTTTAAAGGAAAAAAATAATTAAACCATTGGACCACTGCCTGCTCTGAAAAAATATTTTCAGCAACATTCACAAAGGGGAAGGGGTCCCATAGGGACCCCTTCCCGTTTGCGAATGCGTTACCAACCACTTCAAGTGGGTGGTAACTGCGAGTTGGTTTGTGACCACATTCGCGGTCACAAATCAACTCAGCATGGTGATGCGGTCGCAAATAGGAAGGGAACACCCCTTCCTATTTGCGAGTCGCATCCTCAAATTGCGAGTCGGTACCGACTCGTAATTTGAGGATGAGCATCGCGTTCGGCCTTTTGCATGCCGCAAACTGCATTTTTCGCAGTTTGCGACATGCAAAATGCTTCCTAATTCTGGCCCTAAGTGTGAAGGCACCCTTTCACTAGCAAAGGTGCCCCCACATAGTACAGGGCCACTTCCCCAGACTTTATGAGTGCGGGGACACCATTACACGCGTGCACTACATATATGTCAATACCTATATGTAGCTTTACCACGGTAACTTTGAATATGGCCATGTAACCTAGGCCTATTGCATCCTGTTGTATTCTTCAGTGTTTGCACTATTTTCTGACTGTTTTAATTACCTGATTTGGTTAGTTGTGTATTTTTTGTGTATGTTACTTACCTCCTAAGGGAGTATATCCTCTGAGATATTTTTGGCACATTATCACTAAAATAAAGTACCTTTATTTTTAGTAACTATGAGTATTGTCTTTCTTATGATACAGTACCTATATGATATAAGTGGTATTGCATGAGCTTTGCATGTCTCCTAGTTCAGCCTTGGCTGCTCTGCTATAGCTATCTCTATCCGTCTAAGCTGTAGAACACTACTACACTCTACTAATAAGGGCTAACTGGACCTGGCATAAGGTGTAAGTTCCATTGGTACCCACTACATGCCAGGCCAGCCTCCTACAGAGTGTTTTTTTTCAAGGAAGTTGACACTAGGTTTAGTGGTGGAACGTCCACATCTAATATGACTGCGATGTTCATTAATGCTAACCTTCACTGGTCTAGTGGTAATGGCCACATATCGTAAAAGGAAGGGGCATGTGATCATGTAGATTCAATTACGAGTATTACAGTTAGTATGTTTCAACAGGCGCCATTTGCCAATAGGTTCCAAATCTAAGGTATCGACCTGCTTGGTCAATGAACAGGCATTGCATCTACCACAGGGGTGATAGCCTGATACCGTGGAAGGTGCCAGAGAGTCGCCTGACTGTGTTCTGAACAGACTGTCCTAGGGTGGGTGTGGACTACTAGATCCTTGATGTTGGTAGTGTTTTAAGGCAAACTAAGACTTTTGTATTGCCGCTCCTCCGCTTCTGAATATAGACCATCGGTTGTTAATAAGTTTCTTGATAGTATTCAACAATGGGGTTATGTGGAGACGCAAGTAAAGCGAGTATCAGAGTTCACGGGTTCAGTTGCCAGCAATGCCTCTCTGTGATTATTGTATGTGTGTGTAGTGTAGTGTTAATTACTTTTCATGGATAATGTCTTTCATGCAGCTTGGCTGAGAGGGCCTCAGCTTGTACTGCAAAAATTGAAATGTCACTGCAATTGCAACGTAGTCGTAGAAACAGACCATAAGGTAAATTGTCCCATAACGCCTTCAGATGGTGACTCTCACATAGTAATTGACTATTGTGTTCAGTTGTCTTCTGATAGGAGCGGGTCTCCAATTTTCCCTGGTTGATAGTAATCATGAGATCCAGAAAAGAGATCCCATACTCAGAAACAGTTGAAGTGAACCTTAGGCTGTGAATAAATCGACCTTCTGTATCTGACCCTGCCAAAAAATCTAAATGTCGTCAGCAAACGGATTGGTGCTGTTGAGTATAAACCGTTGTTCAAAATGATACATGTACAGGCAGGCCAGGTTAGGGGCAAAGGTGCTGCCCATAGAAGTCCCGTGTATCTGGTGATACAGCTGGTCCTCAAACTGGGAAAAATTCTCAGTCAAGGCCAAGGATGCACATTGCATGATAAAGTGAACAGATGTAGGGGAAGTCCATGTACTGCTAGACAGAGCTTCTTCAACCACCCGTAGTGTAGCTTCTTGGGGTATGTTAGTATTTAAGGCCTACATGTCAAGACATATTAAGGCGTTTACGTGTTCGGTGGCATTGATTGAATTGATAAGGATAAGGACATCTTTGGTGTCTTTAAAAAATGTGGATGTCTCCCTTACTAAGGCTTGGAGTAAGTGGTCACAGAAGGTGGAAAGGTAGGACTGATCCCATTCCTAAGACAATGGAACATCCAGGTGGGGGCAGCCCCAAGCTTAGACTGAGAAGTGTCTTCATGCCTTTTTTCTGTCTTCCTCACAGACACTAGAACTGAATTCTACATGTGTGAGCCCGATCTGATTTGATGAAGTGAATACCTCCTACTGCTGATACTATGTGTGACCATCTCTGATACCCTGAATACCTATTATGCTAATACTAAGTATGACCCTCCCTGATGCATTGAATGCCTACTACCACTAATACTATGTATGACCCTCTCTGATACATTGAATACCTCCTACCGCCGATGCTATGTATGACCGTCTCTAAAACATTAAATACCTCTTAGGGTTGATTCTATGTATGACCCTCTCCGATACATCGAAAACCTTCAACCTCTGATACTATGTATGACCCTTTCTGATGCATTAAATACCTCCTACTGATTATACTTTGTAAAGCCCCCTCTGATACACTGAATACTTCCTACTGCTGATACTACGTGTGACCCTCTCTGATACATTGAATACCTCCTTCCGCTGATACTATGTGTGACGCTCTCTGACACATTGAATAGACCCTACTGCTGATACTATATATGAGCCTCTCAGGCGCATTGAATAGACCCTACTGCTGATACTACATATGAGCCTTTCAGGCATATTGAATAGACCCTACTACTGATACTATATATGATCATCTCTGACACATTGAATAGACCCTACTGCTGATACTATATATGAGCCTTTCAGGCACATTGAATAGACTTTACTGCTGATACTATATATGAGCCTCTCAGGCGCATTGAATAGACCCTACGGCTGATACTATATATGAGCCTCTCAGGCGCATTGAATAGACCCTACTGCTGATACTATACATGAGCCTCTCTGACACATTGAACAGACCCTACTGCTGATACTATATATGAGCCTCTCAGGCGCATTGAATAGACCCTACTGCTGATACTATATATGAGCCTCTCAGGCGCATTGAACAGACCCCACTGCTGATACTATATATGAGCCTCTCTGACACGTTGAATAGACCCTACTGCTGATACTATATATGAGCCTTTCAGACGCATTGAATAGACCCTGCTGCTGATACTATACATGAGCCTCTCTGACACATTGAATAGACCCTACTGCTGATACTATGAATGATCATCTCTGACACATTGATTACCTCCTACTGCTGATACATGAGTGACGCTCTCTGATACATTAAATACCTCCCACGGTTGACTCTGTGTGTGACCCACTCTGATACATTGATTACCCTCCTACAGCTGATACTATGTATAACCCTCTCCGATACTTCTACTGCCGATACTACGCATGACCCTTTAAATACCTCCTACTGATGATACTTTTTGTAAACCCCTCTGATACACTGCATACTTCCTACTGCTGAGACTACGTATGACCGTCTCTGATTCATTAAATATCTCCTACGCTAATACTATAAATGACCCTCTTGGATTCATTGAATACCTCCTCCCGCTGATGCCATGTATAACCCTCTCTGATACAATGATGCTTCATACTGCTGATACTATGTATGACCTTCTCTAATACATTGAATACCTCCTACCGCTGACACTATGCATAACCCTTTCTGATACATTGAATGGATCCTACAGCTGATACTATGTATGACCCTCTCTCATACATTGAATACCTCCTAAGGCTAATACTATGTATGACCCTCTCTGATACATTGAATACCTCCTACTGCTGATACTATGTATGACCCTCATACTTCCTACGGCTTATACTATGTGTGGCCCTCTTTGATACATTGAATACCTCCTATGGCCGATAGTATGTATGACCCTCTCTGATACATTCAGTAGACCCTATGGCTAATACTATAGGACGCCTTCCTATACAATCAATAGAACCTAGGACTGATACTATGTATGACCCTCTCTGATACGTTATATGCCTCCTATGGCTCATACTATGTATGACCCTCTCTGATACGCTGAATCCCACCTACTGCTGATACTACGTATGACACTCTCTTATAGTTTAAATACCTCCTACGGCTTATACTATGTGTGACCCTCTCTGATACGTTGTATACCTCCTATGGATGATAGTATGTATGACCCTCTCTGATACATTCAATAGACCCTACGGTTGATAGTATGTAGGACCCTCTCTGATACAATCAAAAGAACCTACGGCTGATACTACGTATGGCCCTCTGTGATACATTAAATACCTCCTCCAGCTTATACTATGTGTTACTCTCTCTGATACATTTAATACCTCCTACGGCTTATACTATGTATGACCCTCTCTGGTTGAGTCTTAGATATCAATTGAACAGGATACACCAAGAGCATGAAACACCAGTAGTACTGTCCTATTCTCAAGGACGGACTCGTAAACCCACCCGTGGCCTGTTATCTGAATCACTGAAAAGCACACCACAGGAAGGTGAAAACCTGAAAGTGAATCCTGAAAATGAGAAAAATCGAGTGGAGAGACAAACTAAATTCCTCTCTTATACGAGGAGTCGACTGACAGTGACGATTATCAAAAATAAATGTAGTTAGCTGTGGCTTGATGTAAACAGACAAGGTCTTCAGCTTGAATTCTGGCAATAACAGGCAAAAGCAATGTGATCAAAGTCTATTTCAGATTAAAAAAGATAACATTAATTTCAATCTATTCACTGTGGTTATCTAACCTAAAAAAGCATTGGCAAAGCCAACAGGTTTCAGTGCCCAGACCTACTGTCTTGGCCAACGTTTGTTTGCTTACTTATTGCCTAAGTACAATTCAAATGACACAATGTTGAAACTATGAAAATGATTCAAGTGTAGACATTTTCAAGACTAAATTCATTTCAGCACTTTCTTTCAGAAATAACAAGTATGTGTACTGCTCCAAATCTGAGGCTAAAACAAAATAAAAGATTGGTCTGCAGTGAGGCTCAAAATTAATTTCCACTGCTGTTGAATATATTGTGCACAGGAAATACATTGATCTCAGATGTGGATTTATGTAATTTTGTAATCTTGGTAGGTGAACGCAGTTTGTGACATTGACCTCATGTTGGTGGTACACTTTTTTTAATGACGTTCATCATGTTAATGGCATGCAGTCAGATTGAAATTAGGGATGGTGTATAGTCATATGCGTGAAAAAGAGAGAATTTTAAGCAATTTTTAAAGTAAATTCAATTGATGAGTAGGTAAAGATATATTAAATGTTTGGACTTTTATCTATATAGAATATCTTGTTTAAAAATAAACATTGCCCAGGTTAATTCAAATCAATTTGGGCTAATTTCCTTGTCTCCCCTCTGACATCACATGACTTTATATGATCAGTATTTAAATGGCTGTTTGAGGTTGTATCCGTGTTTCCATCCTCACTGATATTTACAAAGTCCTCTTGTTTTTTAGATTTTACTGTGCACATACCTTTGCAAAAAAGGGCTTTGGAATTTGATTTTTATACATCTTGCTGTGGTTTAGCTATGGTAAATACCATTAATGAAAGAACTGGAATGAGACCAGAAAAGGTGACAGTTTTTCAATCAAAATCCTATTTGGACCTAGGGGGGATTATGAAAATGAAAGCTTATGTGATCAGGCACAGACATATTTTTAGGAAGAAAGTTGTGATCTGTCATAAGGGGATGAGTGAACAATCTTCCTTTGCATTTGTATAAAAAATATGAATTTTCTGATAAATTATTATATGAAAGTGAAGGTGCATTCTTGACATTCTTGACGTTCTTGGCTCATATGTGACTTTCTAGCAATAACTTTGTTCTCCCTTGTTCCAAACATATTGGTCCTCAACTGACTTCCTTCCAGGTTTCTTGACAACTTCTGTTTCTGACATGTCCCACTGCCCCCTTTAGTTTGTTTTTTCTTTTTTCTTTAGGATGAGATAAACATGAAAATTCATTGAAAGAAAAGTTGCAAAAAGGAGAATACAGAAGTTATGAACTGAACACATGGTAATATTTTTATAAGCTCTCACTTTCGAGCCCTTGGAAAATCCCATATTGAACGCTGATTTGAAGCCACATCTGCTCAGAAACCCACATCTGCAAACCATCAGCTGAGTCTCCTAAAGCCTAAGGACATCTGGCCGACATTGCTTCACTATCTTCAGGATGGATCCGTTGTCAATTTTGTTAAATAAACCGTTATTGTTTCATGACAGTGCTCTATACTAGGCCCACACTGCTAGGTTGCCTCTCCTTTATAAAGTTTGTGGGCCTGGGGACCCCGTAAGCACCAAAAAATCATAAGGCCTGAATCTAAATACAACATTTGAGAGCTATCTTGTCCCGTCTTCCTTACTAAACCTCAAAATGTGCATGTGTTGTTTAATTCTCCCACATACTGAAGATTTGCTCTTGGCACCATCTCATTCTGGAATCCTTGACATCCCTTATCTCATACAATAAGGATAAATTTGGAGTAATCATTTTCGAGTCACACGCCTCTGTAATAACATTAGGTACATCTAGCAGTCTTGCTCTTGATAGCCAGATGAGTGAGTCTCTGTGCTCAGTTCCACCACCCCTGTGTGTGTTATCATTCCCTACCCATGTCAGCATAGTGGTCCTCTGCGTAAGGGAATACCTAGAAGCTATACAACTCTGCCTCATTTTTGTTTGCAGCATTTGTGTTTGTACCCATGTGGAAGTTTCTTCATTGTCACCTACCTTCATTTGGAAAACCATAATTCCCTCCAACTCTATTCCTTTTAGAATGCTCTGGAGCAAGTGGTACTTCCTATTATGCTGATGTCCCACTCTCCAGAAGTTGCTGTGACTGATAGAGCATTGCCTTTGATCTTGTATTCCATTGGGGTGAAGCTAGTGTTCTTCCTTTCTTCCCCCTGTCCCTTGCAGCTTCAGGAAACTCAATAAGTATGGACATAGATAAGAAAACAACCCTCACTTTTGATGCGAAGAAACATTTAGCCTATGTCCATCACTCTCAATTTTTGTTTTAATCTATCAGACAATTTCATCAGCTGTTCAACCTGTTCTGGGGGACATATGGTTGTGTTCGAATGACACTGAATGTTGGATGCACAACGTCATCAGAATGTTGCAGTTCATAAAATGTCTCATTCATTTATATCTCTGTGTCTGTATTTCATGGTCTTGACTGTCTGTATTATACACGGGTCCCCTGGTGGTGTCTCTTTGTCAGTGCATTATGTGCTCACTTTTACCTTAAATCTGGAGGAGAGCTGTCTGTTTGAACAAGCTCACTGAGTCAATTGTTCAGGAATACCCCTTACTGCATTGCCCCACAATGCACTGGTTATTTCACATAAGTGGCATCCTCTCCTAATTTTTCCTGGTTCTTTGTGGTGGTCATTAGCTGTTGTAACTTTTCTTGTACGATTTTACGCCCTTTAGGCTTGAGACACGATCATTTGCCTCAGTCAGTCTGTTTGATGCATTGCTGAGGTCTTGACACAGGAAACTAATACCTAGGCCCCCTTCCATGGTCTTGGTCCTACGAGTGGTATGTGAGGGCTTAGGGCCTGATTTAGAATTTGGCGGAGGGGGTTAATCCGTCACAAACATGACAGCTATCCTACCTGCCTTATCACAATCCCATAATAGACTATGGAGATTGTACTCAAACTCAAACTCAGGCCCTAAGTTGCCAGTAAAATCTTTTCCGTGGATGTCGAGGGTTTTAAATTATCCACCCTAGCACCTGTTTGGCTTGAGCTTCTCCTGGAAATGCCCGGGCTAGGGCTTCATCGTCTTTAGTGAATTTGTCTGTTTTGCCCGATGGGATATATTTTTCTTGGTATCCGGCAGCATTTCCCAGATCACCTTTTTCCAGCTGTCCCATCAGTGAACTTGGTGCAGCCATATCTGAGGTTACTCTCCCAGCTAGTGAATATCCGCTGAGCCTTATTGTTCCCCGGCTGCGGTCCCTGTTGGTGTGCTGCCCCAAGTGTCATGTGTCTGGTTCGTGGGAACTCTCTGTTTGTTACATTTGCAGTCTCTAGAACCACAGTGGGCCCTGTCACTATCCTTGTTGCCCCAGAAGGCTTTCCTGAATAAGGGGCTGGTGTATGCAGACCTCTTATGAACACTCAAACGTCAAATTTATCATTGGAAACATGACCTCTATTTACAAGGCCCCTCTTTCACCAAAGTGAGCCCACCAGATGAAATGGGGTATGATGAATCATCTCTCCTCTCACTACTCACTGCCCGTCCTCCACCATGGACACTAGTAGGAAGCCTGCACTGTAGACAAAGCCGCAAGCCTCTGTCCTATACCCGTCTTGCATTCAGCTGAGTCAAAACTAGTAACCCCAATACCCCCTTCTTCAATGGCCATTGTCTATTGATCTGCTTTTCTCACCACAGGTATATTTCATAATGGTCCTGAAGGGTGTATACCACACCGCTTTCCATGAGCATTATTTCACATCTGAAGCTCTGTGCATATCTGATGCTTGGTCCCTGTATACACATCTTGGTCAATAGTTCCTTCTGAAACCTGTCTATCTACTGTAGGAAGATTGTGGGGTTTTACTCTTCCAATCCCCAGCTCTCCTGTCTCCATTTGGGAGTTAGAGTCACATGCTTCAGACTGGGTGCCCTTCTTCGTTACCTGTACCTTCTCCATCCTGCTGACTCACTCTCTGGTTGTAGCCACTATTGGTTGTCACTCTAGCGGTGTTCACTTCACACTCTCTCCCTATCGTTTGCCATCCTCCTCATTGCACCATCAAGGTGGAAACGTAGTCTCAGTGTCTTCTTCCTCAAGGACTCAGAAACTGCACTTCCATCTACTCCAGCTCAGGTACTCAGTTCACTTCTCTGTTGCCTTTTCTGGCCACACCCCTTCTCACAAACCTAACTTGTCCACACTCGATAAGAAACATGAGCAGCCAGTCAGGTGCCATCGCTAAACTTCTTCTTGATACACAATGGCTGTAGTTGTCAACTGCACAGAAGCAAATCTTCAGATGATGACGGATGCAAGGATTCTGCAGAATGTTTGAGTGGTAGGTAAGAGATCTGTTTAGAAGCTTTTGCCATGTTGGCCATCCAGGCCCAGCCCCATTAGTGAGTACAGTTGTGTCTTTTGTCCCATGCATTCACCACTGATTCGCTAATGTTTAGGTTCCTATATGCCATTTGGAGCAAATTCCTGTTTGAAATGAAGTAGTTGCCTACCTACAGAGATTCTATATTATTTTATTTTACTGTACATTAATATGTTGATGGTGTAATAGTGTTTGGAGTCATACATCATCAGCAGGATGCACAGGGATCTTCTGAACGTGTGAGTGTTTCGATTTATGCCGCTGTTGCCTTGATGTTGTTGAGATCTTTCCAACCTGCTTCATTTTAGGTGCCCGCCAATTCCACATGCCATGTTACTGCCTCTGCAGAATGTCGTTACTCCAAGGTGAAGAACATCCACTCCACTGACACACACACACAAACACACACCACACCCACCCACACTAACCTACAGACACACACACATATAAGCACATGCAAGCACATACATACAAACACACTTACCACACCTACCCACCTAAGCACACACACACACATACACACAGAGGTCCACAAACACATTTACACACACACGTTCATACACACACCACATACACACCCTCATGCACGCACCCACATACACACACATATCACATTCATACTCAGGATATGGACCAACCACAAACTCTCAAGACAGCTTTTAGCTCAGTTGTTTTTGTTTGCACTCCCAAACATGGGCCATCCCCCACCCAGACGGGTGAGTCATCCACACCAGACGAAAGCGTCTCTTACTCAGCCTGATTCCTATCTGACCTCATAGAACAACTGGTGTTGGAGGAGTCTTCTTTGTTCTCTTTGTTCAGTTCCGCAACTAGACTTGCTCAGTTCAAAGTTAAGTCGTTGAATTTATGAGAAAGTCACAAGGTCGCTCTGTGATGAGACAATTACAAAATACACTCTGAGGCAATTTCCTCTTTTTTGCAAGTTCCCAATGGTGCTTCCTTCTTTCTATCCATCCACACAGTTTGTGTTTATTTTTCAGTAATCTTCCCCACTCACACGTTTAATAGCCACTCTTCATTGGGACATTACGACGGGGATTTCTGAATATTTATTCTCACTGCAAAGCAGCTTGGCATACAGCACTCAGAGGCCGGCTCAGCACACAGCGTGAATCTACCATCCCAAGAGTAGATCCTGAGGATTCACCACTGAGGGCCCAGGGATCTTTACAGAGACGCGTCTACCCCAGGAGCTCCCAAAACACCCACCTTCAAAAGGGACAGAGCATCTTCTCCACTTGAGTCAGGAGCCAGGTAAGTGTCTGAGCCACTCTTATCCAATCGTATGGACTGGGAATCAGGTGCTTGGTAGAGGAACTCTCTACCAAAGGATAGGTCAATAGATGGAATTCTGTCTATTGGCTAATCACTACCAGGTGAAATGATATAGGGCCTGATTTAAATTTCGGCAGAGTGGTTACTTTGTCACAATGGTGAGGGATATCCCGTCTGCCGAAATATAAATCCCATAGCAACTAATAGGATTCATATATCAGTGTATGGGATATCCGTCACTGTTGTGAGGGAGTAACCCATCCACCGAAATCTAAATCAGGCCCATAGTCACATCAGACAAGTCACCTCCAGCCATGGGGAGAGGTGGGAAATGTGACAAGTGCAGCCACTGTCGGCTACAAGAAATGAGACAGCAATGCTAAGTGTGACATAACATACATCTGCCAGAGGAAAGGACATGACAATGTGACATCTGGCAGAATCACTCCTTGCCTAGAGAAAGGAAAGGGTAATCTGACTTCTGGCACAGCCCTCCTCAGCCAGGAGAAATAATGGGTCTATGTGACTGCTGACAGAGCTACTCTCAGTCAGTAGAAGATGGAGAGCAATGTGACATGTGACAGCGCCACCCCAGCAAAGTGGCATTTGACAGAAGCAGGAACATATGACGTGAGACAGAGCCAGTGTCAGCCTCAGGAAGGGGCGGGAGCATATGGCGTGTGACAGAGCCACTGTCAGCCTCAGGAAGGGGCAGGAGGGTATGACGTGTGACAGAGCCAGTCACAGTCACGAGAAGGGGCAGGAAGATATGATGTGTGACAGAGCCAGTGTCAGCCTCAGGAAGGGGCGGGAGCATATGGCGTGTGACAGAGCCAGTGTCAGGCACGAGTGGGGAGGAACATAGGGAATGTGTCAGAGCCACTCTCAGCTAGCAGAAGTGACAGGAGTATGTGATGTGTTGTGACAAGGGCCTCTTTTTTATAAGGCCATCCAGGGGATTCCATACATGACAGAACAAGATTCAGTCAGTAGAAGGTTTAGTTCAGTTTGCCTGTCTCTGTTCCTTAAATGGAAAAATCGACAGATACCCTGAAAGTATGGGAGCCGGTCTTATCCTGCATACGAGAGAGGGAGAGGGGATGGAGTGAGTGACTCCTTGGCAGGAGAGGGCCATAGGGGAATCTACTGATGCCCTGTGCCTGGAAATAGGCACTTAAGAGACATCGCTTCTGTCTGTAGAAGAGAGGGGGCAGTAAAGAGCTGATGTGCACACATCCGGCTGTCACAAAGAAGTTTAACAATAGAGTGTGGAGGAAGGGATGTGTGCCCAATCACTCAGGTTCAAGATCTCAAGCCAGATATGTCACCTTCTCTCTTTCACTGTTTACAAATGGTCCTCATTCTATAGCAATGTAGAGAATTAACACACATTAGCTGATGCTGCTGAGAGCATCTTCTCTCAAGCGTGCAAAAAGCATGAGTTGTTTCCTTTCATGATGCGATCTTCTTCAAGCTATAAACAGTAATGCAAACAAGCATTGGAACGGCCAACGTGAGCAGGCATGGAATCACAGGCAAGTAACACCGCAGAGACTCCTGGTGAATAGAGTGAAGGGTTCTTCACATGGAATAAGGTTTGCACATGCAGAAAGGAAGAGAAATGTGTGCTATTGGAAAGCAGTGCATGAATAGTGGCATTAGTTTCCCAGAAGCACACATGCAAGGCTAGAATGGCTGAGTGTTCAGTCTCACGCTGGAATGGTTTGTGAATCGTTTGAAGTTGTAAACCCCACCCGGGCACAGGAGATGTACTGGTGCAGAACGACTCCTTCATTCTGAATCTGCCTCTGGTGCGTAATGGAAATGAGAATGCATCAGGGGTGAAAGCCAGTAAAGGAGGGGTGACGGACACTGGGAGCCAGTGAAAGCCAGTAAAGTTGGGATGACGGGCACTGAGGGGCAGTGAAAGCCAGTAAAGTTGGGGTGACGGGCACTGAGGGGCAGTGAAAGCCAGTAAAGGAGGGGTGACGGGCACTGAGGGGCAGTGAAAGCCAGTAAAGGAGGGGTGACGGGCACTGAGGGGCAGTGAAAGCCAGTAAAGGATGGGTGACGGGCACTGAGGGGCACTGCCGTGGACCTCGGGTCTATCAGGACCCTTTATGATGGGCCCAGGGGATCAAGGGCCATTTGAAGCCACCTGAAGCCCCCTGAGGCACACAGAACTGGGTGGGCAGCTCAGGTTCTACATTTACCTGTCCACTAGCTGGGTACCAGTATATGCCAGCTGGAAGCTGCTTGCGGGTTACCTAGAACCAGTCGAGAGCCAGCTTGGGCTCTTTGGGTGCTGACCGAGGGACCCTGAAATCAGCGCTTTCCCGAGGGTCTTTAAAACAGGGCTGTGACTCCGTCAGGCTATTGTCTGGGGATTGCAGCGCTGACTCAAAGTAGCTCTGTCGGTGTCTTCACGATCAATGACAATGTGGCGACAAAAATATCATTTAACAAATATTGTTTACCACAATGTTGTGTTCTCTTACTTATAATGGGAGGTGGAAAATATCAGAAAAATCTATAGTGGACAGCAATAGCGTCCAAAAAGATACACAAATATATATTCTTTAATATATGCACGGTTGAAAACAGTAAAAACTGAAATATAATATATTTAATTACATCAAAGGAATCCCACTAATATTTTATAATCTACAACAATAGTAATTAAATACGAACATAATGCATTTGACATTATATTGTTTAAAATGTTTAATATATGGATGTTACTACAATGCATTCACATAGATGTAATATATATACATATGTATACATATATGCAAAACAGAAGAGGGAACTCTGGGTAGTTCCCAAGTTTAGCTGGAGAGCAGCTCTGGTGGGCGGTGCCCGGCAGCACCCGCGACACTCTAGATTTACTCTCCTCAAATGCCGCTAGTTATGGTTATCCTAGGGCGCGAGTTATAGTTACTTGAAAGAATTCCAACTAGAACTGCTGACTTTCGATTGTTTTGTACGAGTAAATTCAGAACCTAACTATAACGGTCAAAAGTGGAGCACCTCTCGCTGCCACAAACGGCCTTGACCGCACCCCAAACAGCATTAAAACCGAAAACCCTCCCACTCTCAGGAACTGTTCACTCTTCTGTACTTGCAACATCAGCCTCCAACGCCACCGAACTCCACCAACGCGTTTGGACCTCCATCTTTTTCAAAGTAGAAGGTTGTAAATGGATCAGTCCGATTCATCTCCTGCATGTTTTTATATCACCTCCAGGGGCACTATGGTAGTCGTAGTCCAAAGAGTGCATTTACACAGTTCCCACTCATACTGATGAAAAAGTTCAAAAAAATCTGTTCCATTCTCGATTTAGTAATGCCATTCTCTCTGTGCCCCATTAAAAATCAAAGTCACTCGTTATGCACACACTGGCATTTGCCCATCAATTTCACAGGTAAATTACCTCCTCCTTCATACCTCACCAGCTACTGAGCGGTAACACCACTAAATATTGAATTAGGAGCCAGGGCCGCATCGGCACACAAAGGCAACACATCCAGCTCACTACTATGTGATGCCGGCTCAGTGTCCTCTACGGTGTTTACAGTCCAGACCTTCCAGGTTCTCTTGGGCTTCAAGTGCCAAAAGCACGAATCCAGGGCCAGGGCCATCGGTGCCTCCATGAGGGGGGCTGTGTTAGAAGCCCCGCAGAGGTGGTGATTCCAAGAGCTTAGGGGTCTCAAAGGGACACTCTTTCTTTTTAAATTTCTTGCCAGAGGGTGGTGGTGATCCCTGGGGCAGCACGAGGGACCCGTGGGTCCTGCATATTGTTTATAAGCCCCGGGGAGGTGGTGGTCCCAGGGGCAGCAGGAGGCCGCCAGGTAGCACCACCAGCATTACTCAGCAAATGCCCCCAGGACTTGGCCCACCCAAGGGCTTTATAATAATGAATCGCTTCACTTTAAAAAAAAAAAATTTAGGCGGATCCACTGCAACTCAGACCGTAACATTTTTTAAAAATTGCTTTTTAGCTCTGGGTTGGAGGGGTCCCAGCAACAGAGCCAAGGGGTGACGGTGTATGTATCCTGGCCCTTATTCTTTTTTTTTTAACCTTTTTTTCAGAGACTCGGCTGAGCTGAGTCCCAACACGGCTGCGGACACTTCAGCGGCTTCCCTGTTGAAGTGTTGTCAGCCAAGCAGATCTCAGCACGAGATAGGGAGGGGTAGCAAATCCTTCACGTCTCTATATATACAAATTTGTTTTCCCCTTAATTTCTCAAAAACTACTAAACGAATAAACACCAAAACAAAAAAGGTCTCTTTCTGGACCGGACCTACCTTTCTGTCAAATGCGGTGTGATTCTGGCCTGTAGTTTTGGCGCTATCGCTGTTCAAAATTCCTATTTCATATGTAAAAATGAATGGGGAACAAGTGTTTTGGGACCCCCCTGTTTCTCGGCCCCCAGACAGATCACCCTGAAACTTTCCAGACAGCAGCTGACGTGATAGCAAATGTTTTTCTAACGTTTCATGAAGATTTGTGAACCAGCGTCAAAGGTATAGGCAAGTAAAAAAAAGCTTTTTATTTAGGAACTAGGTCCTAACTATAGCTATTCAGTGGCGACTGCCATATTTTTATTTCTCTGTAAAAAACAAAGACAACAGGGACGTTGTAGTTAGGTTCCGTATTTACTCACATAAAATGAGAGAAATTCAGCAGAGTTATTTCAAGTATAACTCACAGTCTAAGGGTACTATAATTCCGGTCGATGCACAGTTTTTTCTTCAATGTTTGATTGAAATGTTTATTGACATTATAAAAGTTGTCATGAGTGCTGTATTATCTGGAGTAATTGGCAGTGCATGGCGAGGGCGTGAGATATAGTTATCTTAGGCCACTCGTCCGAGGTCGCAGGACAGCTGTGTGGAGGTCTCTGTTCTACCCTAGGAGCCAATCGATAACCATCTGTTAACTGGCAGTGGGGGTCTGCGGACACGGCAGGTGTCTTCTGTCTGGCTGAGAGGCTCTGAGGGCCTTTAGTGTAAAGTATATTTATAAAGATCCCCCTCATGCACCCTTTATCTGGCTGAGAGGCTCTGAGGGCCTTTAATGTATATAAAGATCACCCTCATGCACAGGGGCATCTTGCTGCAGAATAACAGATCTTTATTGTTGCCAATCTCATTTTATCAACTTGTACTGAATGAAGTGTTGAATGGATCCAATGGGATATGAACCTGTGGCCATGAGGTCAATGTCTCTCTTATGCAGTGGATGCAGGAGTCCACTGGGCACCAGTCTTTAGAGATGCTTGAGGGGCTAAGAGATTTTTTCAATGTCCAGCTGGGTGTCTCTGAGACTGAGCTGATGGTGTCAAAGGATCTCTGGAAGCAGGCTGAGGGTCTAGAGACAAAGAAGGGACTGCAAAATATGTTAGAAAGGTTCAGAGTATATATAAGACCTCTGAGATTCAGCTGGGGTATGTGAAGGTATTATGAAATGTGGGAAGTCAGCATTCAGCTTTGTTTCTTGATATTTCATGGATGAAAGTTACATTTTGAACAAAGTTAGGTGTGTTTTAAGAAAGCGGGGGCTGCATTCCCACTTTTTTCAAAGTAATAGTTAAATTGTTGTACTATCTGTGCATGCATGATCATTCCAAGTGCAAGAAAGGGAGACAAATTGAACTGTGCAGAACACATAGAAAGAGGAAAAAAACTCTCAGGGTTGTTTTTTCTACACATAAACAATGCTGCATGGAATGTAGGCGCCCTTCCACCATTGTGCAAAGGTGCCTGCAATGGCGCTAGGCAGCCAATTGTGCGCCAGCACTGGGTGAAGGACAGGAATGCACCACATCGCATAAATACAGTGCATTCCTGCTCTTTCACATTGGCGTAACACCGATTCCCCACAAATATGGCCCTTAATATCCTGCATTGAAGAGCTGATACTGTTCGATTCTGTCCAAGAACAGTCCTGCTGTGCTGCCTTCACTGGCTGTACTGGCCTGCAGTCGAATGTCACTGAGGACACATGGCTGCCAGGCTGCCTGTCTCTCAAGTGAAGTCCCTTGGAGGCATCTTTACTTACAGACCACCTGGTCTGAAGAGCCTTGCCTTTCATTACTATTAGAGAGCCCAACACTGGGGGATACCTCCTGTCTAAACTCATGATTTCTACACTGGATGTACTGTTTACATTTTCCTAGTTAGGGCTCGCAGACACCACAATGGTGGTAAAGTGGAAGTGGTATTTATACACTGAGAGTAAGGAAATTGGGTTTTGTTGTTATTGTCACCCTTACTCATACCCCTGACTTATGACTTATAATACCTTTGATAAAGTGTTTTCACTGCAACAAAGCCCATGTCCTCTGCATTGATTTGGCCTATGGACTTTGAGAATAATGAGTGGGAAAAAAAAAAAGTATCAAGATGGTATTTATGTATGTAGCATATGAAACCCCTTAAGTCTTGAGAATTGTGGTGCCCTGGTGTGCTAAAAGATAGTTTAGGAACAGATTCTGCTTGCAGCTGGAGGGAGGGGTTCTAGCACACATTATGAACGTAACTGGTAGGCCTGGGCGGAGTTTGCGGAGTTCTGCTATAGGGAGCTCAGTGAAGTGCTGAAAAAACTCTGCCTCTCTACGCGGAGTTCCGCGAGCGGAAGGGTTTCCGTGAGTTGTGCTGTTAGCGCTGATTTTCAGAGCCAGGAGCCCTAACTTCTTTCTGCAGTTCGAGTAGATTTTATGCTCGAGTGGCAGCTTCCTCAACGCAAGTAGCAGCTTTCTCATCGCAACTTGCCGCAACCACCTGCGTTCAGAAATCTTGCTCGCCAACACAGAGATTTCTCTCACTCGCGCTTGCCAACTTTACGCTGGCAAGCCACGCAAGAGAAAAACACTTCACGGAGTTCTTCAGGACTATGCGTCGAGCGCGGAGTGGGCAAAACTCAGCGAATCTGTGAATTTCGCCGGCGGAGTAGAATTTTTCACCCACCCCTGGTAACTGGCAGGACTACAGTAGTGCTGCACACCATCCTTTGAGTCACTGTTGTGTTTTTATATAACATCTCAAGATGCTACCTTACCTTTCTACCTATAAGCAATTGACCAGCAGGTCACTAGGTCTGGACGCAAGCAGGAATGCTCAAAATGTCTAAAGTGCTGCTGCCCGGCACTCTTTGCTTTATTCTGCAGGTGGGTCTGGAATTTTCCAAGACCATCTCTTGGAGGTGTTTACTGTAGCTGGGCTCTAGTGACCGCTGGGCTTGGAGTGAACCCTTTCTTTTGTCTCATTTGGAAGTGAGACCTGGATTATTTCTGCCTCTTGCCCTGGATTGTCGGGTTTCAGGAGCCCTGGAGCAGGGGTGTATTTTCCTGTCAAAGGCAATGAGAGCTGTAAAATACCTGGACAAGTGGGACCTGCTGATAGTGAGAGAGGATTTCTGCATCATCAATAACATATTCTTTTGACAGTCTGACAGAGTATGGGCCGCTGGACGTTAACCATCCGACCATCCTTTATAGCTATACCACATCTGATGGTAGCCGCGTGTCCTGTGGGACACATGCAGGCTGTACTGGACTTTTTTAGACAACAATGGTTGAATTCTTTGAATTGTAGCTTCACTTTTAACATTAAAAAAAACAACTTAAATGTGAGAGGGCAGTGGCATGCGGGTAACTTGGCAACTGTGTTTCTGTGAGGCCAATAGTAAAAAACAAAACAAAAAAACTAGAAGTTTTATGAGTTTTATGTTGTACAGTGTGCCAGATCCTTTTATCTGTGAATTTGCATAACTCATGCAACACACACCATAGACTTACCTACATAGCTCCATTAGTTTGAGCTGTTCCATACAATGGGAGATTACTCTGGGAAACGTAGTACAAGGAACCACTTAGCATAACTTTTTCTATGGGGGTAGAAAGTGGAGTTCATTTGGCCCTCGAGTTAGCCTTAGCCTAGACTGATGGGTAAAGGTTCATTTCCACAATCCGCAAAAACTAGCTCTCCATCCACTGAAGATGCTCATGGAGATTATAGGTGGCTATCTCCGCCAGCATCTGTGGGGTTCTACAACTCACCCTATCTAACAGCTCTGTACATGCTTTGTGATTTGAGGATGTGAACCCCAGCACTAGAATGCGTGAATCTAATCAGTAGAGGGTATAAATCCATTCACTAAAGGGTATGACTCCATTCACTAGAGCGTATGAATCTGTTCACTACAAGGCATGAATCCATTCACTAAACTGTATGAATCCATTCACTAGACTGTATGAATCCATTCACTACAAGGCATGAATCCTGTCACTAGACTGTATGGATCCATTCACTAGAGGGTATGAATCTGTTCACTACAAGGCATGAATCCATTTACTAGACTGTATGAATCCGTTCACTAGAGGGTATGAATCCATTCACTAGAGGGTATAAATCCATTTACTAGAGAGTATGACTCCATTCACTAGAGCGTGCGAATCTGTTCACTACAATGCATGAATCCTTTCGCTAGACTGTATGGATCCATTCACTAGAGGGTATGAATCTGTTCACTATAAGGCATGAATCCATTCATTAGACTGTATGAATCCATTGACTAGAGGGTATGAATCCATTCACTAGAGGGTATGAATCTGTTCACTGCTTGTTATGAATCCATTCAGTACAAGGTATGAATCCTTTCACTAGATTGCATGACTACATTCACTAGAGGGTGTGAATCTGTTCACTACTAGGTATGACTCCATTCACTAGATGGTATGAATCTATTCACTAGAGGATATGAATCTTTTCACTAGACGGTATGACTCCATTCGCTACAAGACATGAATCCATTCACTAGACGGTATGAATCCATTCACTAGAGGGTATGAATCCTTTCACTAGAGGGTATGAATCTGTTCACTGCTCAGTATGAATACATTCAATACAAGGTATGAATCCATTCACTAGATGGTATGACTACAGTCACTAGAGGGTATGTGTTGGAAATGGCCTTTCTGCAGGGTCACCCACAAACGTTTTGCCTTCCTCCTCCTCTTTTTCTGACCTCATTTTGCTGGCTTTAGGACTATGTGCACTTTACCACTGCTAATCAGTGCTAAAGTGCATATGCTCTCTCCTTAAAACATTGTGGCATTGGCTCATACACAATTGGTTTATTTAATCTACTTGTAAGTCCCCAGTAAAGTGCACTACATGTGCCCAGGGCCTATACATTAAATGCTACTTGTGGGCCTGCAGCACTGATTGTGCCACCCTCATAAGTAGCCCTCCAACCATGCCTCTGGCCTGCCATTGCAAGGCCTTCGTGTGCTCTTTCACTGCCATTTTGACTTCACATTTAAAAGTAATTGCCAAGCCTTAAACTCCCCTATTTCTACATATAAGTCACCCCTAAGGTAGGCCCTCGGTAGCCCATAGGGCAGGGCGCTATGTAGGTAAAAGGTAGGACATGAACATGTTTGTTCTATATGTCCTGGTAGTGTAAAACTCCTAAATTAGTTTTACACTACTGTGAGGCCTGCTCCTTTCACAGGATAGCATTAGGGCTACCCTCATATACTATTTGAGTGGTAGATCCTGATCTGAAAGGAGTAGCCAGGTCATATTTACTATGGCCAGAATAGTAATAGAAAGTTCTGCTTACTAGTGAAGGTGGATTTTAGATTACTATTTTAGAAATTCTACTTTTAGAAAGTGAGCATTTATCTACACTTAAATCCTCCTGTGCTTTCCAATCCAGGTCTAACTAGGTTTAGTTGACAGCTCCCTTGTGCATTCACTCAGACAACCCTAAACACAGGATGCTCAGTCACACTTGCACACATTTCCATACTGAATGGGTCTTTCTGGGCTGGGAGGGTGGAGGGCCTGACACTTGCATGTCGAAGGACAGTATCCTGCCCTCACACAAAGGACTGCCACCCCCTCTACTGGGACCCTGGCAGACAGGATGGAACTGAAAGGGGACCTGGTGCACTTCTAAGTCACTCTTTGAAGTCTACCCCACTTCAAAGGCACATTTGGGTATTTAAGCAGGGTCTCTGACCCTACCAACTCAGGCACTTCTACTTCACAAGACACATCTACTTTACAAGACACTTCTGAAGTCAGACACTTCTGGACAAGATACCACTGGAGAAGAGACCCTGAACCAGAACTTGCAACCTACCAAGAGGATCTGCCCAGCTGCCCAATTGACTCACCTGACTGCTTTTCTGAAAAGAACTGCTGCCCTGCTGTTGCCCTGATGCCTTGAATTCCTCTGGCTCTGCTGAGAAGTGCTCTCCAAGGGCTTGGATAGAGCCTCCTCTCCCTTGAAGTCTCAGGACCAAAAAGACTTAATCTCTGCAAAAGAACTCCTTGTGCATCGAAAATCGACGCACAGCCTGCAAGAAACGATGCATCTCAGTGAGAAAACCACTGCATGCCGAACCAGAACGACGCAGCCCGACTTCCCCAAGAGGAGTTCGACGCAGCACCAGCATTGCGACTGGAAATTCAACGCACGGTCCACTGGATTGACGCAAAGCTGAACCGGAATGACGCAGCCCAACTTCCTGCGAGAAGAATCGATGCAACACCTGTTGTGCTGTAGAAATTTCCACGCATCGGCCACCGGATCGAAGCAGCCCCTGTGACTTCATACTGCACACCCAGGATTTCAACGAATCGTCCCCGGGGCGTCCGAAAACCCTGCAACCCGAAGAGGATCCCAGTCTATGCGCTGGAAATCGATGCAAAGCCTGCCCTGTGTGAAAATTCAACTACGCACACCTCCCTGTTTTCCACGTATCTCCTCCTCTGCGGTCCCCTGCGGAGGATTTGAACGCAAACCAGATATTTTGTGCTTTCAAGGGACACTTGTTACTTTTTAAAAACTAAATACACTTTATAGCATTTTTACAGTGATATTTCAACGTATACTTATTGATTCTTGATCGTTTTGACCTGCATTTAACCAGATAAATATTATAGATTTTTCTAAACACTGTGTGGTGTATTTTTGTGGTGCTATTCTGTGCTATTGCATGTTATATTGCACAAATACTTTACACATTGCCTTCTAAGTTAAGCCTGACTGCTCAGTGCCAAGCTACCAAATGCTGGGCACATATAGGGGGTGATTCTTACTTTGGCGGGCGGCGGAGGCCGCCCGCCAAAGTAACCCCGTCAGAACATCGCACCGCGCGGTGATTCTGAGATTTGCCCTGGGCTGGCGGGCGGCCGCCAAAAGGCCGCCCGCCAGCCCAGGGCAAATCAACCTTCCCACTAGGATGCCGGCTCAGAATTGAGCCGGCGGAGTGGGAAGGTGCGACGGGTGCAAAGCAGACACTGAAATACTTTGCGGGGCCCTCTTACGGGGGCCCCGCGGCACCCCCTACCGCCATCCTGTTCATGGCGGGTTTCCCGCCATGAACAGGATGGCGGTAGGGGGTGTCTGAATCCCCATGGCGGCGGAGCGCGCTCCGCCGCCATGGAGGATTCAATAGGGCAGCGGTAAACCGGCGGGAGTCCGCCGGTTTACCCTTTCTGACCGCGGCTGAACCGCCGCGGTCAGAATGCCTTCGGGAGCACCTCCAGCTTGTTGGCGGTGCTCCCGTGGTCGGTGACCCTGGCGGTCACCGGCCGCCAGGGTCAGAATGACCCCCATAATTTGGATTGTGTGTGACTTAATCTGACTAGAGTGAGGGTCCTTGCTTGAACAGGGGGTAACCTGACTGCCAACCAAAGACCCCATTTCTAACAGTATGAATCTGTTCACTAGATGTTATGACTCCATTCACTAGATGGTATAACTCAATTCACTAGAGGGTATGACTCCGTTCACTAGACTGTATGAATCCATTCACTAGAGGATATGAATCCACTCACTAAAAGGTATTACTGCATTCACTAGAGGGTATGAATCATTTCACTACAGGGTATGAATCCATTCACTAGATGGTATGACTACATTCACTAGAGGGTATGAATCTGTTCATTAGAAGGTATAACTCCATTCACTAGAGGGTAAGAATCCATTCATTAGAGAGCATGAATCCAGTCAATAGACGGTATGAGTCCACTCACTAGAGAGTATGAGTCCATTCCCTGGAGTGCATGAATCCATTCACTAGAGAGTATGAAGTCATTCACTAAAGGGAATGAATTCACTCACTAGATGGTATGACTCCATTCACTAGAGGATATATATCCATTCACTAGACAGTATGAATCTATTCATTAGAAGGTATGAATCCATTTGATAGATGGTATAAATCCATTCAATAGAGGGCAGAAATCCATTCACTAGAGGGTATAGATCCATTCACTAAACAGTATGAATGCATTCACTAGAGGGGATGAATCCATTCATTGGAGTGCATGAATCCATTTACCAGAGAGTATAAATTCATTCACTAGATGGTATGAATCTAGTCATTAGAAGGTATGAATCCATTCGATAGAGGGTATAAATCCATTCAATGGAGGGAAGAAATCCATTCACTAGAGGGTATGGATCCATTCTCTAGAAGGTATGAATCTATTCTATGAAGGGTAGGAATCCATTCAGTAGTGGGTATGAGTTCATTCACTAGACAGTATGAATCTATTCATTAGAGGGTATTAATTAATTCACTAGGCAGTATGAATCTATTCATTAGAGGGTATGAATTCATTCTCACTTAACACCACTGTGTGTGCCCTTGACTGTGTAAGGGGGTGTTCTAAATCCAACAACACCATCACACACCCACTGTTTTCCCTCATGGTCAGTCCTGCTGGGGTGCTCGTGGGGTTGGAAGTGAGGGCTCATCTTTCAATACTGCCAGTAAGATAGCTCAGTGGATTAGTGCAACCATTGTAGAGATCTCTGTTTAACCTAAACATTCCAGCTCGAAGTCCCAGTGTGTTCACTCAGCCTTTCATCCTTCTGCTAAGGCCATCCACTTGGGTAATATTCAACATCTGTTATTAGTGATTAGAGGAGAGGTAAATCATACTGTGTGCCTAATAAATGTACTAATTAATATTTATTCTTCAAAATGCAGACTCTGGCCTGGGTTACATTTACTTCCAAGATGATGACAATTTGCAATGTTTTAGCACTATATTATACAGTTGTGCTGTTTTGCTCCACTTTGTTTTCTTGGATGAAATCTAGGTTTCTTTTGTGGCTGAAAAAATGAATTTCCACATGTTATAATGGCTCAAACACTGCCTGCTCACCATTCAGACCTGAATGTCCAGCACCTTTCTGAAGTGGAACCTACTTGAGACAGAATTCCTAATATTTGCCAAGAATAAAAATAAAAAACAGTACAAACCTGTCTCAATGACATGAGCCTTGATGGATTTGGACCTCAACGTTCACTGAATGCCCCATCACTTGGATTCACCCTGGACACCAGCCTCACCCTCGAGGAACACACTGCCATAAGCCAATGATGACCTGGTGTCAGCTCTTGCTTCTAAGTGAAGGCAAAGGGCCTGATTTAGGTAATGGTGGATGAGTCTGCCAATATCTAAATCCCATAGGATATAATGGGATTTAGATATTGGTGGACGGGATATTCTTCTCTGTTGTGATGGAGTAACTTGTGTACTGACATCGAAATCAGGCCCAAACAAATTTAGAATTGCTGTACAAGACCTTGTAGTCTTGCATCTGAATTGTGGCTACTTCCAGCTCTATTACTTTCTAGACTCCACATTGGAATCCCTTAAGGGCATCTTCGATGCCAAAGCATGTTTCATCCAGGGCCTGATAAAATACAGTCGAATCACCCTCGTCTTGATTGATTGCTGTTAGCTCCCCTTTCCGGCCCATACCGTCTTCAAAATCGGCTGCATCATCTACAAAGCCAACATGACCACAACCTCTATTTATCTTGCAGAGAAGCTGACCATCTATGGTGGTTCTTGGCACACCCCAAGCCTGAACACCATCAGGCCACAGAATAAGAAATGTAAATTAGCAAATACAAGATGGCAGGCCTTTTCCAAATATGCACACAGAAACATGGAATAACTAATCTGCATCAATTACCAGCTCAAAGAATTGTCAATTCAGGAAATAGTTGAAGACTCACCCCTTACATCAACCATCAATAACCCAGAATCCAGTTGTCTTTCCTATCACTCATTGACATTATGCTTGTCTTGTACAGCACTCCACTAGGTTCCCATTGTGGAAAATACCATATACATACATACGAAATGTTGTGTCAAAAATGGAAACAGAAAAGACAATTTTAATTAAATTTTAATTCATAAATGGGCAGGGATCTGATCTGATTCTCAAGATAAGGACTAATGCCTGCTCTGATATACTTATATGTGCAACTTTTCTATACCCTCCTCTAGGACCAGCCAGTTTTATCATTCTTACTTCACCCGTATATTTGGATAACAGTATTTTTGCATATATTTGGGTAGCAACTATTCATTCTCCAAACATTCTCATGGAGAAGCCACAGCCAACCACTACCTCCATAAAATTATGAGCAGTTTTAACTACTACTACTGGCTCAGTGAACTTTTTAATTGTGACGTTTGCCTTTGTGTTTGAAAAGAACATCCAAGCCCCTCTGTAATATTTATATTTTTATTGTATTTTGATCCATGTTACCACCCTAATCTCTATTTTTATGTATTTCTTTATTATGTACAACAAATAGTGGAAATAATCTAGTCTCAATGCACACAGTAATAGAGAAGATGTGGAGAGGAGGTAGCGGGAAGGAGGAGAACAGCGGGACACCTTAAAAGTGATGATGTTACACAGTAGTGTCAGGCATGCTTTGTGCTTCAGGGGTAGGCCTGGGAGGAGTGAATGTAGTCTGGCTTTGGTGAATTCCATGGAGTTGAAAAAAAACCTCTGTGGCAATCCACAAAGCTGGAGTTCCGTGCCCGCGGAGTCCTTCTGAATGCACCCATATTGGAAGCGTTAGGCTTCAGGAGGGTCTCTTGTGCATTGTTGCGTCCCGTGTGCACTGCACATGGGGCAGGTCGGTGCACAAGAGGCCTGAAACAGCAGCTTTCTTTCACTGCCTACAGCCCTGGCCTGAATTTGTCATCGTTTGTGCACACTGGTGCACAAACAAGGACTGAAATGGCAGCCTTTGATGCTGATGCCCCTGGCCTGAAACGGCAGTCTTCAAGACAAAACAAAGAAAGAGACGAGGACATACCTGGGTCTTCCTCTCCTCATTGTCCGATGGTGATGATGAGTCTTTTCAAGCGGCTGCCTCCCTCTTCTGCTTTGGTGCACATTGAAGCCCAGTTATGGGCTGCATAGCGCAGACTGTATGTTCTTGAGCTGTGCAGCCCATACTGGGCTGCAGCACACACCTGGTGTGCTCCCCTACGCCGGCGGGGCTGGCTGAGTTTTCTGGATAACTCTGCGTTCCAAGCCAGCAAAGCAGAGCTCCCCACACACCCCTAATCAGGGGCTGCATTACATAAAGTGCCCTTGGGGCACAACAGGTATTTGGTTCTGCTTTATGTGCCCCCCGGGCACTTTGGTATTACAGAAGGGGCCACAGATGCTTGTGAGGCCCATTTTTGTAATACCAATAGCGCTGGCACACATATAGTGCCAGCGCTATCATGAGAGGCATTGCCTCATTTGCATGGGGGTGTGGCCACACGCAAAAGAGGGTATCACTGTGCCTCTGTGCTCGTGACATATTACTAATGTGGTCGCCGAGGCAAAAATGCCTTTAGAAGGCTCACTGAAAGTGCACTACAAAAAAGTGGCTTACTTACAGTGCGCCTTCTGAAGAGAGCCCTCTGACATCCCTTGCAGGCGGGTGAAGTCACTCACTGCACCCGCCTGAAATGGGATCTCTTATCCCCCTTAAAAGTGGAGGCAGGATGTCACCTGCACAGAGAAATACAAAGCAGCTTTTAAACAGCTGCTTTCTATTTCTCTTAAATGCACTGTTTCAAGGGCAGAACAAGTTCACAGCTGTCCTGTGTGTAGTGCATACACAGCACATTTTTAAAGTTGTGCCCGGTGGAAACAAGGAGATGGTGCTGTATTCTGTAATACAGTTCCATGAGTCTTTACAAACAGTTGAGGGGCTATGTTATATATCGGGTGCACTGTTCATGTTTGCTGTTCGCCTTTAAACAGATGTGCTGAGACAGCCATAAACAGTGCACCCCATTACAATGAATGTGCTGCTCTTAGAGCAGCTGCGAACTTGGAGCTGCCCTGGGGGCAACATATTAAGTAAAACAGGGAGTGGCTGCTTTAATCAGCTGTTCCATGTCCAGGGATGTAGCTTTAAGAGGGTGTTAGACCCTCGCCTTCTAATGAATGTATTTTCTGGAAAAAAGTTGGGTCCAGGTGTTTTCATTTGGGCATAGTGAGGTGTCTGTCTGATTTTGCAAGAAATATCCACATCAACACAGACAAAAAAGCACACACACTCTGTCCCTCTGTGCTTTGAAAGTATCAAAAAGTGTTGGTTACTTTATAAAATATTGTGTTTTCTTCACTTAGTAATCCTTCTAATCTGCTTTCGTCTCCCTTTCCACTGCCCTTTTAGTTCCTCTAATGTGGCCTGTTTGACACATAATTTATTTTGACATTGTACACCAGCGTGATTGTTGGGAAATCTGAAGCTCACCCCCTCCCATCTTACTGTTAAAGCTACACCCTTGTCCATGAGTCACAGTGACGGCAGCACCTACCCTCACATTAATGAGGGCTATAGATCCCACTGCAGGCAATTGGGGTGAGTGACTGCACCCACCTGCAAAGGGATGTCTGTAGGGTTGATGGAGCCCCCTTGATCCCCCACAAAGGGGTGACCTTCAGTGGCACAATGACAGTTCGCCACTGTTTTGTGATGCACTGTCGGTCCACCTCCTGTCGGCTTCTTTGCATTTGCACCCACGTCTATAATATAGCACGGGCAAAGAGGCAAAGAGATTCCCTCATTTGCAGGGGATCACACCTCCATGCAAATGAGCGAATGCCAAGGGTCCCCTGTGCATGGGCATTGCAACCAGAGCCCTTTCTGGGGGCTCATTTCAGGCCCATCAATGGCACTTTAAAAAATAGATGAAAATATCTACCTCAACTTACCTCTACTTACCTGGGATGGGGTCCCTTATCCTCCGCTGTCCCTCTGGTGTGGGTGTTCCTGGGGCTTCAGTGGGGCATCTGTGGGCTCTTTCCATGGTCCCCCAATGTCTGCCCTGACCTATGCATTAAATAATGGTGTTAAGCAGGCTTAGCGCCATTATTTAGGCCCACCTCCCTCCCATGCACCATTTAGCATGGGAGGATAAATAAGACGCCTGAGCCTTAGAGTAATTTTTTGCCCAGGAATGCCTACCTTACATCTCATTGATGCAAGGTAGTTTTCCGCAGGCAAAAATTACTTTAACTCCAATATTTTTACGCTAAACGTTAGACGGGTCTAGCGTCAAAATATAAATATGTAGTTAAGTTTGCCCTGAAATAGCGTAAAAAAAGGATGCTTTTTCAGCACAAACAGAGTATAAATATGCCCATCTGTGCTTCAGGAGTCTTTACAAACAGCCAACCCATGCATCAAGAGTCTCTACAAAGAGTCCAGGTGCACTTTCTGCTTCAGAGATCTTTAAAAACAGCCATGTACGCTCTGTGCGTCAAACGTTTTAACAAACAGCTCAGGTGCACTCTATTCATGAAGGTCTTTACAAATAGCCCAAGTGCACTGTGTGCATCAGGAATCTTTACAAACAGCCAATCTATGCTTCAGGAATCTTTACAAACAGCCCAAGTGCACTCTGTGCATCAAGAGTCCTTACAAACAGCCCAGGTGCACTCTCTGTATCAGGAGTCTTTACGAACAGCCCACCCAGATGTTCTCTGTGCTTCAGGAATCTTTAGAAACAGCTGTGATGCACTCTGTGCGTCAGGGGCCCTGTTACAGATAGGGCTCACTTTCTCTGGTTACGCCCGGCACACCTGAAAACAGGTGCGCCGTGTGCAAACAGAGAAGGTGCATCCTATTACGATGAATGAGCTGCCACCAGGGCAGCCGCGAATGTGTGCTGCCCTGGGCAAAGTGCATTCATGTGTAAAATGGAGCAACTGCTTTGAAGCCGTAACCTGTCTGCGCTTTGAAGGGAGGTTAGAGATCCCCTGCAAGCTGATGCAGTGAGTGACTCCAACCACCTTTTAGGTGGCGAACTGGCAGTGTGCCTCCTGAGAGCTTCTTTGCCTCTGTGCCCGCATCTGTTATATGGCACAGGTGCACAGGCAAAGGGATTGCATGGCCCACGCCCCCATGCAATTGAGGGAAGTCCCTCTGATGATAGCACTGGCACTTTATGTGCACCATCACTATTGGTATCACAGAAAGGGACGGTCAAGTGTCTGCGGCCCCTTCTTTAATACCAAATTGCCCCGGAGTGCACAGAGCAGGCGCAAATGCCTGTTGCACCCCAGGGGCACTTCAGTGATACAGCCTCAAAAGTCTTTACAAACAGCTAAGGTGCACTCTGTGCATCAGGAGTCTTTTAAACATCCCAAGTGCATTGTGTGCATTGGGAGCCTTTACAAACTGCCCAGGTTCGCAGTGTGCATCAGGAGTCTTTACAAACATTCCAAGTGCACTCTGTCAATCTGGAATCTTGACAAACAGCCACTTTGTGCAACAGGAGCCTTTACAAATGGTGTTATAAACTGTTTAATTCTACATTTGTAGGATTTATTAAGGAAGTGTCAAAAGAGGAAGAGGAAATGAGGTACAAGAAGGTACTGGGATATACCCTTGTAAGTTAGGAGAAAACCCCCATCTTGAAATAGGATAAATAACCCTTTTGGAAAACTGTCCACACCCATCCGTACTGGGCCTGGACATTGTACCTGTCACAGCCACCTACACTGGGTTCAGCCATCATTGTTTGCCATAGGAGAACCAAAAGGAGGGCCATGTCCTTTCTGCAAGAAGGAGAACATTGACAATGGCTAACCTGGTGACATGCTGATTCACCAAAACAAGAGCTGCCTCACTACTTTAACTCATATTTTCGGGCACATTTACAAACTTTTTGCGCTGGATTTCTGTCACAAAAGTGACACAAACCTGTGCAATTGTTTTTTGTTTGATTACATTTTGACTGAAATATTGTCTGAAAGAAACAGAAAACAGAGAAAAGCACTCCTTTGTGTTACTCTAGGTCAAGTGGCATTCCACATATAGCACATGGACATTCCCATACAATCACTGGTGCACAAACCCCATGTACTAACATTGTTTGACAGAGTTTTGCATCAACAAAGTGAATGCTACTTTAATGCAAGTGTTAAAAAGCAAAAATCCTTGTATTTCTCCTAACGTTTCCCACATTGCTTGTGTGCAACACACATGTGAAGTGGCAACATTTTTAAAGCTAGCCTAACCATTGTATTCAATACTTGAAGGGTACTCTTCCAGTACAAAACCTATGCTAGAATCACACACATGGTGCTCGGCAGCCTCATTGTGTACCAGCACTAGGGAAATATCAGGATATTGACATATCTTTATAGATATAGCAGTTTCCTGTTCTCTCCGAGTCACACACCACAGTTCAATAACTTTGGTTACTATGCTGGTCACACTCACACAAACCAGCCACACACACAACATGCCACACTTGCATACATGCTCCTCCTCAACACTCCCTCGCTCACCAAACACACCATGGAGAGAAGGGACGTACTGCACGCACACGCTTTTCCTCACAAAACCATGGTGGAACCCAACATCTGCACCATATATTGCTACAGCCATTCCTGCCTGCTACAAGATTGCCAGGCAATACCATCAGCACACGTCAAGAGATGTGACCTCTTGGTCAGGAGCTCGCTCCCCCACATCCGCAGCACCACCTTGCTGTGTCCGTGTCCCTGACCCCCGCCCACCCTGCTGCTCACGTTTTCGAGGCCCTCCCCCATCCGCAGGCATCCGCCTGCGCCTCATCCCTGGTGTCTAGTGGGCTTCTGGTAAGCGTTGCTACACTTGTGTACATTGTGCTGTTTTCACCGTATTTGTGACTGTATTCTGTGCCTTGCTTTATTGTGCCTTTTTGTTCCATCTGCTCCATTCGTGCTTTTTTTACTTTTTGTGACTGCTTTTGCCCCTTGTGCGCTCCCCTTGCCGGCTCTCTAAGCCGCGTTTCCCCGCCGCTGCCTCACTGCGGCCACGCCCCCCTCGCGCCCCCATTCGTCGCTCCCTCCTGCCTCCCAGCTGCTCCTCCCTCCCCCCTCCCTTCTTAATGGCTGGCGCTGCGCGTCGAGGGTGAGGGACCACTGACCTGATTTTAGTCAGGAGCTCGCTCCCCCACGTCCGCAGCACCACCTTGCTGTGTCCGTGTCCCTGACCCCCGCCCACGCTGCTGCTCGCGTGTTCGAGGCCCTCCTCCACCCGCAGGCATCCGCCTGCGCCTCATCCCTGGTGTCTAGTGGGCTTCTGGTAAGCATCGCTAGACTCGTGCACATTGTGCCGTTTTCACCGTATTTGTGACTGTATTCTGTGCCTTGCTTTATTGGGCCTTTTTGTTCCATCTGCTCCATTCGTGCTTTTTTGACTTTTTGTGACTGCTTTTGCCCCTTGTTCGCTCCCCTTGCCGGCTCTCTGAGCCGCGTTTCCCCGCCGCTGCCTCCCTGCGGCCCGACCCCCTCGAGCCCCCATTCGCCGCTCCCTCCCGCCTTTCAGCTGCTCTTCCCTCCCCCCTCCCCTCTCCCTTCTTAATGGCTGGTGCTGCCCGGAGGCACGCCAGAGGCAAGCCCGTCTGCGCCCGTCTGCGCCTGGACCGCGCCTAGCGCCACCCCTCCTGGTCAGCACGACCGCCCGCACAGCCAGACGCCTCTACACGGCCAACCAGCTCATCGACCTCAACCCCGGCTGCCTCACAACATGCTTCCAGTCCTCACCGAAGAACACCAAAGGACCCTTCTCCTGCCACGCCTGCAACTTCACCTGCGACAGAACTAGGAAACCGGCAACTACCGGTACAAACCACCTCCACTGTATACTCCTCAACACACGCTTTGCATGCAAGCACGCCATCGAGCTCTGGGACCTGCTCGACACCACCGCCCCAGACGTAGCCTTCCTGACCGAAACCTGGTGGAGCGACTCTTCAGCACCTGACATCGCCATAGCCATCCCGGAGGAGGGAGGAATAGCCATCGCCCACAAATCCACCCTCAAAATCCACACCCACACGGACGACACCCTCAAGACCGCGAACACCTGCACTTCCGAATCCACACTGACCCCAACACCACTCTCAGAGGAACGCTAATCTACAGACCCCCGGACCACAAGCACCCTTCAGCGACTCCATCACCGACCTCACCAGCACCCACGCGCTCTCTTCTACGGACTACATCCTCCTTGGAGACCTTAATTTCCACATGGAGAACAACGACAACGCCAACACCGCATCTCTGACCGTCAACCTCTCCAACCTCGGCCTCAGACAACTCGTCACCACACGCACCCACATCGCCGGCCACACGCTTGACCCGATCTTCTCCACAAGCTCCCACGTCGCCTTCCACCACACCACCGAACTTCACTGGACCGACCACCACTGCATCCACTTCACATTCAAGAAGCATATCGAGCACCACCGCACCCAACAACAACCCCGCCGCCGCTGGAGCAAAGTCACCCAAGACCAGCTGACCAGCACCCTGGCCCTGAACCCACCCACCGACTCCACCGACCCAGACACCGCCGCACTCAACCTCCGACGGTGGATCAACGACTGCGCCAACACCCTCGCACCACTCAAGAGATCCACCGACAACCAAGAAAGAAAAAAAGCCGTCTGGTTCACTGACGAACTCCTCACCTCCAAACGCGTCTGCCAGAAACTAAAGAAGAAATGGCTCCTTGAACACACACCCGACAGCCTTACAGCCCACAAGGATGCCACCCGCAAGCACCACCAGCTAATCAGACTAGCCAAGCGATCCCACTTCACAGAATGCTTGAACAATAACGCACACAACAGCAAAGAACTCTTCTGCATCGTGAAAGAGCCCTCCAACCCCATCACCAACGTCAACGACATCCCACCATCCCAAGAACTCTGCGACGCCTTGTCCACCTTTTTCTACCAAAAGATCGCCGACATCCACAGCAGCCTGAACACCACGCCCACGACGGACCCCACCCCCGAAAACTCCACCTGCACCAACCGCTTTACCGCCTGGACCCACGTAGATGACACAGAAACATGCAAGATCATGAATTCCATCCACTCAGGATCTCTATCAGACCCATGCCCCCACCACGTTTACAACAAAGCCGACACTACCATCGCCCCCCAACTTCGAACGACCATAAACATATCCTTTGAAACTGCGACATTCCCGGAAAGCTGGAAGCACGCCGAAATCCACGCCCTCCTTAAGAAGCCCAAAGCAGACCCCAACGACCTCAAAAACTTCCGACCGATCTCCCTGCTCCCCTTCCCGGCGAAGGTCACTGGAAGATCGTAAACGCTCAGCTCACCCGCCACCTCGAGGACAACTCCATCCTGGACCCCTCCCACTCCGGTTTCAGACGTAACCACAGCACCAAGACTGCCCTTCTCACCGCCACAGACGACATCAGACAGCAAATGGACAACGGCGAAACATCAGCCCTCATCCTCCTGGACCTCTCCGCTGCCTTCGACACGGTTTGCCACCGCACCCTGAAAACACGCCTCGATGAAGCCGGAATACAAGAAAAAGCCCTCAACTGGATCTCCTCATTCCTCTCAGGCAGAACCCAGAGAGTCCGCCTCCCACCCTTCCGCGCCCGAAGCCACCAACATCATCTGCGGCGTCCCCCAAGGCTCTAATCTACAAGTGGATCCCGACAGAAACAAGAAGAACGGTGACCCAGGCCCTCGTCGGCAGCAGGCTAGACTACGGCAACGCACTCTACACAGGCATCCCAGCAAAAGACATACGATGCCTCCAACGCATCCAAAACGCCTCCGCCCGGCTGATCCTCGACGTACCCCGCCGCTGCCACATCTCCCACCACCTGAGAGACCTCCACTGACTCCCCGTGGACAAGAGGATCACCTTCAAGCTCCTCACCCACGCTCACAAGGCACTCCACAACGCCAGACCAGCCTACCTGAACAACAGACTCAACTTCCATGCCCCCACCCACCAACTCCGCTCCGCCTACCTCGCCCTCGCCACCATTCCCCGCATTCAGCGTAAGGCCTCCGGTGGCAGATCCTTCTCCTACCTTGCAGCCAAGACCTGGAACGCCCTCCCGACCGTCCTGCGACAGACCCAGGACCTACTCGCCTTCAGGAGACTTCTCAAGACCTGGCTCTTCGACCAGTAGCAGCACCCCCCCCCACCCTCAACGCCTTGAAACCCTCACGGGTACGTAGTGCGCTCTACAAATATTGTGATTGATTGATTGTGATTGATTACACCTCTCTTCATCAACACTAGCATCTTCATCCCTCTTGTAGACCTTATCTTTCACCTAGAAGAAGATCGCAAAATTCCAAACACTATTGCCCTTCTGGAAAACCTCAGCCTCACCTAGCAAGCTACCGAACCTATCCACTCCACCGGATAATATTCACCTATTGGACCCAACTATCGTTCTCAATTGGCAGCATCACAGTCAACAAGCCAGCAACTATGACATGGACAGATCACACCCTGGTCAGTTTTAACATACGCATCTCACACCACAACAGACTTACCACCACCGAACCCACTTGCAAAAACTGGCAAAATATCACAGAAGAGGAGTGAGCTTTGTCCTCTCTGCTCACCAGCCCAAGCACAGCAGCAACTTTCCGAAAGCTATCAAGAACCTCAACAGAAACACCCTGGATTCCTTTAAGTGCAACATATTGGCAAAGGCCAAACCACAGGCCACAAAGGCTGATGAAATGGCACTGCAAGCAAATAGAGAGCAAATAGAGTTTAAATTAAGATAATGTAGAGAAAGGTATCTTCAAATCTGCCCTTAGAAGCTACCAAAAGCAGATCCCATGGACAGCGGCAGTAACAAAAGCAAGAAAAAGTTTTTCATCATCAAAGATTTCACTGAGCTGTCTTGCTGCTTTCAACTCTGTCACCCCTTCACAAGACCTTTGCTACAACTTCTTTGAATTGATGAAAATCGCATATATATATGACTAATAATTTGATGCTCATCCAGTTCCCACCCCCATCACAACTCATTTTCCCATCATGGCCAAAGAACTAAATCTAACCTTGTGGCCCACCATCACCATCATTGAAACCCCTGCTACCACAAAGGCCATCCAAGCAGGGACCCAAGTGACCCTTGCCCCCACCACGCCTTCACCAAATGACTCCTGTTGATCAGGAAAACACTAAAACCCATCCTCAATTCCTCCATTGACTCAGCCACATTCCTGGACACCAGGAAGCATGTCACCATCAAACCGCCTGCTCAAGTAACCATCCGTTGACCCAGTCTTGTTTTCCAACTACAGACCCACCTATTTCCTACCATACCTGGCAAACACCTTAGAGAAACTAATGTACCAACACTGTAATGACCACCTCAGCAACCACCAGCTACTCGATTCCATGCAGTCCAGATTCAGGACCAACCAGAGTACAGAAACAACACTCAGTGGCTCCACAGATAACATCCATATGATCCTGGACCAAGGAGACACAGCACTGCTCTTTCTTCTGGTCCTCCCTGCAGCATTTGATACAAACTCACATCCCATCCTCATGAGGCATTTGCATGAGATTAGCATCCAAGAACCTGCTCTAAACTGGATATGCTCCTTCTCAACAGATAGAACACAAGTTGTCAGTCTTACACCTTACTCCTCGGAATCCAGCAAACTCATTTGTGAAGTGCCTCAAGGTTCATCTCTCAACCCCACCCTCTTCAACATATACATGTTCCCTCTGACCAACATAATCTGCATACATGATGTTATCATTCTCTCCTACTCCAACAACACTAATTCATACTCTACCTCTTAGACAACATCAACAACACAGGAAACAATTTCACAACCTACATGACAAAAGTTGCTAAAAAGATGAAAGTTCAACTGTCTCAAACTCCAAACCGATAACACAGAAGTAGTGATCTTTGGCAAGAAAACCTCATCATATGAATCTAATTGGTGGCCAGCTGAACCCGAACCCACGCCCACACACAGCACCCATACCAAGAACCTAGGAACCATCATCAACAGCAAACTGGACATTACAGCACAAGTCAACATTGTAACTGTATCCTGCTTCTAGGTCCTCAAGATGCTGAGGAAGATATTCAAATGACTCCCCAGCAACACTGGAAAGATTGTCACTCATGCCCTAGTCACCAGCAAGTTGGAGCACAGGAACAACTCCTAAACTGTGTTCAACAAGCAACTCACCAGAAGACTACATACCGTCCAGAATTTGGCAAGCAGACTCATCCCCAACCTCTTACACAAAGCTCACATCACACCACACCTTATGGAGCTCCACTGGCTCACGATGCACAAACCCATCCATTTCAAACTCCTCACATAGACATTAAAGGCATAACACAACTCGGGCCTCACCTACCTGAACAGTCCCATATCCTTCCACCAACCACTCAGACACCTCTGCTCTTCATGACTCGCATAAATTCCATGCATACACAGAACCAGTTAAGGAGGATGGGTGTTTTCTTACATCACTGCGAAAGTGTGAAACAACCTCCCAATCCACATCAGAGCCTATTCTTTTTTCTTAAAGTTTGCAAGAAGCTGAATACCTGAGTTTTCATTTCAACAACCTAATATAGGCAGGGCTAGGAACACACACCTGTTCAGTGCCAGGATACCGTTGTGGGTGATATTGAGCTTTACAAATACACATAACTTTACATAACAACAAAACCCACTTGAAACTCAGTAAGTGGGATGCTGATCTTCCCTTTCCCCTTGGTGGAGGGATAGACATGGCCTCTTGGTGAGCTGTAGGTGGTGACCAAGCAGATGTCCTCAATTCAGTGAGCTAAATGTAGTGTCCTGACCCTCATGGGGCTGCTGTCGCCTTGCAGGAGCTCAGCTGGACAATCATTATGTAGTGGCAGGCCGGAAACCTGGGGTTGGATTAAAAAGCACTAGAGGTGAGAGGTGGAGTGAGGTAAGATCTCTTGTACCAGTATAGATACTGACCTACAAAAAAGGAAAAATTTCAACACACAAAATTCCAGCTAGTGGCCCACAGGGTAGTGTGGCTGGGATGGTGATATCTAAAGTTTTTTAAAAATCCTGGTCATGAAGGGAATTGCAGTGCCAAAGGTTCAAGACTTGGAAAAGGAAGAGCCTTCAATTAGGTCCCTAGAGACTGCCAGAGATGGTCAGATGGAGCCGTTTGTGAAAATCCTGGGGTGAATCTCTGACATGAGAGGGACAGTAGAGGCCTGACTCAATTGTGTGAATGATCACTAGATGTGGGTCTGCTCTGGATGTATCTTAGGAAGCTTGTGGTGTGGGTCACAGACACCCTAAAAAAAATCCATTAATGGTGCCCAAACTTAAATATCTACATCTACAAGTTAAAGACCTGATGAATGCTGTGACACATCTCCAGAACCAGCTAAGGAAGCTGAAGACCGCTCATTCCAGAATACCATCCAGATCATTGGACTCCCTGAAAAAATGGAAATTCAAAGCAGGGAACTATTCCAGGAATATTGCTAACACTAAATGTAGGAGCCTGAACTGGCTTGTAGTGAGTACCAAGGGGTACTTGCACCTTACACCAGGCCCAGTTATCCCTTATTAGTGTATAGGGTGTCTAGCAGCATAGGCTGATAGATAATGGTAGCTTAGCAGAGCAGCTTAGGCTGAACTAGGAGACGAGTGAAGCTCCTACAGTACCACTAGTGTCACTTGCACAATATCATAAGAAAACACAATACACAGATATACTAAAAATAAAGGTACTTTATTTTTTATGACAATATGCCCAAAGTATCTCAGTGAGTACCCTCAGTATGAGGATAGCAATTATACACAAGTTATATGTACACAATACCAAAAATATGCAGTATAGTCTAAGAAAACAGTGCAGACAATGTATAGTTACAATAGGATGCAATGGGGACACATAGGGATGGGGCAACACAAACCATATACTCCAAAAGTGGAATGCGAACCACGAATGGACCCCAAACCTATGTGACCTTGTAGAGGGTCGCTGGGACTATTAGAAAATAGTAAGGGTTAGAAAAATAGCCCTCCCCAAGACCCTGAAAAGTGAGTGCAAAGTGAACTAAAGTTCCCCAAAGGACAAAGAAGTCGTGATAGGGGAATTCTGCAGGAAAGACACAAACCAGCAATGCAACAACAATGTATTTCCAGTCGAGGGTACCTGTGGACCAAGTCCAAAAGTCACAAGCAAGTCGGAGATGGGCAGATGCCCAAGAAAGGCCAACGGTGGATGCAAAGAAGCTGCTACTGGACAGTAGAAACTTAGGATTCTGCAGGAACGACAAGGGCTAGAAACTTCCCCTTTGGAGGATGGATCCCCCACGCCGTGGAGAGTTGTGCAGAAGTGTTTTCCCGTGGAAATACAGCCAACAAGCCTTGCTAGCTGCAAATTGTGCAAAAAGGGTTTTTGGACGCTGCTGTGGCCCAGGAGGGACCAGGATGTCGCCAGTTGCGTCTGGGGACAGAGGGGACGTCGAGCAGGACAAGGAGCCCTCTCAGCAGCAGGTAGCACCCGCAGAAGTGCCAGAAACAGGCACTACAAGGATGCGTGAAACAGTGCTCCCCCGAAGTTGAACAAAGGGGTCCCACGTCGCCGGAGACCAACTTAGAAAGTCGTGCAATGCAGGTTAGAGTGCCGTGGACCCAGGCTTGGCTGTGCACAAAGGATTTCCACCGGAAGTGCACGGAAGCCGGAGTAGCTGCAAAAGTCGGGGTTCCCAGCAATGCAGTCTGGCGTGGGGAGGCAAGGACTTACCTCCACCAAACTTGGACTGAAGAGTCACTGGACTGTGGGAGTCACTTGGACAGAGTTACTGGATTCAAGGGACCTCGCTCGTCGTGCTGAGAGGAGACCCAGGAGACCGGTAATGCAGTTCTTTGGTGCCTGCGGTTGCAGGGGGAAGATTCCGTCGACCCACGGGAGATTTCTTCGGAGCTTCTAGTGCAGAGAGGAGGCAGACTACCCCCACAGCATGCACCACCAGGAAAACAGTCGAGAAGGCGGCAGGATCACCGTTACAGAGTTGCAGTAGTCGTCTTTGCTACTTTGTTGCAGTTTTGCAGGCTTCCAGCGCGGTCAGCAGTCGATTCCTTGGCAGAAGGTGAAGAGAGAGATGCAGAGGAACTCTGATGAGCTCTTGCATTCGTTATCTAAGGAATCCCAAGAGACAGAGACCATAAATAGCCAGAAAAGAGGGTTTGGCTACCTAGGAGAGAGGATAGGCTAGCAACACCTGAAGGAGCCTATCTGATGTCACCTGGTGGCACTGGCCACTCAGAGCAGTCCAGTGTGCCAGCAGCACCTCTGTTTCCAAGAAGGCAGAGGTCTGGAGCACACTGGAGGAGCTTTGTACACCTCCCAGGGGAGGTGCAGGTCAGGGGAGTGGTCACTCCCCTTTCCTTTGTCCAGTTTCGCGCCAGAGCAGGGCTAAGGGGTCCCTGAACCGGTGTAGACTGGCTTATGCAGAAATGGGCACAACTGTGCCCATGAAAGCATTTCCAGAGGCTGGGGGAGACTACTCCTCCCCTGCCTTCACACCATTTTCCAAAGGGAGAGGGTGTAACACCCTCTCTCAGAGGAAGTCCTTTGTTCTGCCATCCTGGGACAAGCCTGGCTTGACCCCAGGAGGGCAGAAACCTGTCTGAGGGGTTGGCAGCAGCAGCAGCTGCAGTGAAACCCCTGAAAAGGCAGTTTGGCAGTACCCGGGTCTGAACTACAGACCCGTGGGATCATGGGATTGTACCAACAATGCCTGGATGGCATACAGGGGGCAATTCCATGATCTTAGACATGTTACATGGCCATATTCGGAGTTACCATTGTGAAGCTACACATAGGTAGTGACCTATGTGTAGTGCACGCGTGTAATGGTGTCCCCGCACTCACAAAGTCCGGGGAATTTGCCCTGAACGAAGTGGGAGCACTCTGGCTAGTGCCAGGGTGCCCACACACTAAGTAACTTAGCACCCAACCTTTACTAAGTAAAGGTTAGACATATAGGTGACTTATAAGTTACTAAAGTGCAGTGAAAAATGGCTGTGAAATAATGTGTGCATTATTTCACTCAGGCTGCAGTGGCAGGCCTGTGTAAGAATTGTCAGGGCTCCCTATGGGTGGCAAAAGAAATGCTGCAGCCCATAGGGATCTCCTGGAACCCCAATACCCTGGGTACCTCAGTACCATATACTAGGGAATGATAAGGGTGTTCCAGTATGCCAATGTGAATTGGTAAAATTAGTCACTAGCCTGTTAGTGACAATTTGGAAAGAAATGAGAGAGTATAACCACTGAGGTTCTGGATAGCAGAGCCTCAGTGAGACAGTTAGTCACTACACAGGTAACACAGTCAGGCACACTTATGAGCACTGGGGCCCTGGCTGGCAGGGTCCCAGTGACACATACAACTAAAACAACATATATACAGTGAAAAATGGGGCTAACATGCCAGGCAAGATGGTACTTTCCTACACTAAACATCTAGGATGGAACACTCTTAAATTTCTTCACTGTGGAATGGGCACATTGGGTGCTGCAAATCCCTTGGCCTGAGGTCTCCTCCTAAACACCTGGCCACCAGAATTTGAGAGATAAAGACTGCATCCTCCAAGTGGCAAGCAAGCAAGACCCCTGGGTAGTGGAAGGACAGAAGGTACACTTGTTCCTATACTACACAGTCCTTGTACAAAGGGTAAGAAACCCCTTTTGTTAGATCAAGGCCTAACATCCCCCTTGCACGCTCTAACGAAATTGTGGTTGCAACATATGTACAATATGGCACCCCATGGCGGTGTGAGAGGAGGCCTCTTTTTGCATTGTTATCCCTCCACTTTTTGCCTGATGTTGATGTGCTCTAGAAGTTGGTAGTGCCCAAAGCCCCTGCCAACCAGGTTCCCTGGGCCAGAGCTCTTTCCCTAAATCTGTTGTGATGCTTGGCACAATTGGATACACTCTTAAATATAATTGTAAGTCCCTAGTAAATGGGTATACCTATACCCTTGGCATGGTATACTAGGAGTAGGCCTCTGAGGGCAGCAGCACTGATAGTGCCACCCTCTAGGGCCCTGCATCCAGATACCCTCAGCACTACCAGTGCAGGCTGAGTGTCCTGGTGCATACCTAAAATACAAACTCGACATGGCACACTCCCTGTGTGCCCTGTCCACCATACACTGCATTTACTATGGGTAAGACACCCCTCTCGCGGGCCTTAGAGCCCCAAGGCAGTGTGCTCCATACTATATGTGAGGGTATAGCTACATGAGCAATATACCCCCACTATGTCCTTGCCAAACCTGGGACAAAGTGAGTGAACAGAGCAGCCATTTTAAGTTCATGTGCTGAAAACCGGCCGAACATGGGTTCCCCAGCTACTTGATGGCCACTCTGAACTCTGGGTTGCTTGGTATCAAACAACTCAGAATATTAAATCCAAACTGATACCAGTGTTGGATGTAACCCTACATGTACCCAGGGGTCACCTTAGAGGTGCCCCCTGCAAAAGCCAACCCTAACTGGCATAGTTGCCTACTGGTTCCATCCAGCCTGCCACTCCAGACGGCCAATATACAAATCTCGGGAAGAGCCATGGCTCTCTGGTTTGTAAGATAATGCCCTTCTTCCATGGAGGAGCTAACACCCCCTCCCTCAGGAATGTGCAACACCCTGGCGGTGAGCTTCAAAGGGCTACTGACCCTGAACCTCAAGCCTCCAGACATCACCAACAACAGCTACCCCAGAGCTTCAACTGGACCAGGAGGAAGCCCTAGTCAACGGACTTCAGTGACACCCTTGACCTCCCACCAGAGCTCCCGCAACATCCTGTGAGACCCCGAGAAGAAGACTCACCTCCAGCTCCAAAGGGCCCCTAAGCGAACAGCATCCAAGACCTCCAAAATGCCCTGCACCTGGCCGCCCTGAGCCTTGCACCAAGGGAATTTGTGTGCCCTGGGTCCCCAACCCCTTCTGACTTCTACAGCCAAAGGGGACCCCCAAAACATGCACACCAGCCCCTTTTCCAAGTGGCCCCTCCAGGTGGCCAGGTGCCTGTGCCAAAAGGTTTTCCAACGCTGCTCCCACCGGAACCAAGAGCCACCTGAGGCTCTCCAGCTGGTTCAGTGTGCCCACCGACCACTCCTGCCAACCTGCAAGAGAAGAGACTGGTAACCCAACTGTATGATTTTTTACTGTATTTTTAAAGGTGACTGTGCATTGATTCCAATGGTGCGTAGTTACGCACAGAAAAATTAACTTTATCAACAATACAAAAAAGCTATAACTTGAAAAGTACTTCATGTATTCTAAAGATCCTGGTCTTAAAATGTATATAAAAGTCTGAAGTATTTTTATAAATTCACGTCTCAAGTTATTCATTGAGTGTGTGTGGTGTATGATTGGGTTTCTGAGTACAGCAAGTACTTAGTATGTCTCCTGGATTAGCCTAACTGCTTGTCCAGCTACCTTAAAAATTGGAGTATTGGGTGGTCTAAAGTTTACCTCTGGAAACCAACTTCTTGTTACCCAGACCCTCTGCATAGTGTGCTCGATTTTGTACACTACAAAGAGGGCCAACTCCTACACAAATGCCATCCAACCGGAGCAGCGAGCTGGTAGTAACCTCACCTACTCCTTGTCCCACATATTTTTATTATTATATTGTGCTCCCGAACAAAGCACCTGCTGCTCCAAAAGGTGTGACCAAAACAGGTCCAAAGGCTATTTATTATAGATGGAGGGACACCAACAGAATTTAAGGAAACATAGAATCATCTAGGCACAATACTCCAATGCAGTCTTTATTTAGTTCAATATACCAAAGAAAACAGGTTTCGTTCACTGTATGTGAACTTCCTCAGGGCTGTAAAACAAACATACATAAAGTGTACACAATTTTCATATAGAACACAGATATATCACCATGATTCAAAATATGTGATGACAAAAACTACCCAAGATATCCAAATGCTTTAGAGACAGTAATAAAGAGAAGAGCAGAAGAAAATGCCAAAATACACCTTAATAACCTTACAAACATTTAATTGATAAAACTTCTCCTCTAAACATATAAATTATTGCTAAAAAAATATGCCTACATGAGATACATTGTAATAAAAAAGCATTAAAATACACTATTCCGTTTAATTTTTTTATCTCTGGAGAGCAAACAGCTCAGGTCTTCATTTACAAGGCCCTATCTGCACATTGCACCACCGAAGTGTCATGTTTTTGCCGCATAGCGTGAGTTTCCATGGCCTTGTAAATATGGGCCCCTTTCATGTAGAAAACTATGTGAAAGGGCAGTTCTATTGGTGTTGCTGTAGCTGTTCTTATGCAGTACCTATTGAACGCTAAGGAATCTGACACATTCCCAGATTTACAAGTCTGGGAATGCGTCAGATCCCTGCGTCACCTCTAGTGATTGCTTTTGTGAAGGAAAATGTTCCTTCCTGCACAAAAACAATCACCCCCACAACGCAGGCACCCTTGCACCATGGTGCAGGGGTGCCTGTGTTGGTGCATAGCAGCAAATTGTGCACCAGAGAAGTGAGAGAGAACAGAAATCTTGTAGATATGATGCATTTCTGCCCTTTTTCTGTGGTGCAGAGAGGTGCAGAAAAGCACAACCAGAAAGAGGTAGTATCTGTATGTTTTAACACACAGGGATGCAGACTGTACTTAGAAATGTATCAAGCAAGGAAGCCTTCATTGACGGAGTAAATAGATGTTTGTGAGCAAATACAGACCAGGTTCCTGCTACAGTTCATGTGAGGATTTGGAAAGAATCTGTTGGAACTTAAGGCAGTTTAGAGCTTATCAATATATTTAGGCCAGAAATCTTTTACTTCCTATGTGAATGTTATCAACCATGACCCTGGGATCATGTGTAAGCCAAGTAGGAGCAAGCCAATGTGTCTCACTTCTGTTTCCTATGGACAGGTACCTAAGTGCGGTATCCTTGGGCAGCTATCGCCCACCACATCTGCACACAGTGGAGTTCTGCACCCAGCTCAAACAGCAAGGCCTTCTAGCAAGGAATATGCAAAGCCTGTGCTCCAGTGGGGGCTCGCCAAGGCATAATCTGAGGATCCAAGGATTAATTTTTTAGGTAAGACATCAACAAGGAAATGCTAAAATGGAGTATCATTAAATGTGGCTATAGTACGAAGAATTGTTATATTGAGCATTTTCTATTTATTCATCATTTGGAAATGCCTCCCATTATACTGTATAGCCAGGAATTTGGGGCCATATTTACAAGTCCCATGCACCGCCGGTGCATCCCTTTTTGTGACGAACCGGTGACGCACAGTGCAGACCCATATCTACAAGGCCACCCAAAGCCACGTTGCTTAGCTTTTTATGGCCTTGTAAATATGGTGGAAGGTATTGTAGCGCAAGTTGCAAAGTTGCCTTACACTCCGTCAGGGAGGTATTCCATGGGTGTTGTGGTGCGTGTTTCCACGCAACACACATGGGTTTTCATGCATTCCCAGATTCACAAGACTCTATAAACCCGGAAATGTGTTCAAATTATATGCCTCCCCAAGGCAGGCACTATGAGGAGAATTTGCTTTATCTCTCCCTGTTATTTCCTCTTTCCTTGTGTGCTGCATTCTGCAGCACACATAGAAAAAGGAAAATGCCTCTCTGGATTGGTATTAAGCAGGAAGGTGCACAAAAATAATCCTGCTGACAATGCAGACACCATTGCACCCTGTTGCAAGGGGGCATGCATTAGCGCTCAGCAGCAATTTATGCACCATTGTAGAGGGAGAGGACAGAAATGCAGCATATCTTGTAAATATGGTGTATTTCTGCCCTTCCCATGTGGTGCAGGCAGACCAATAAGGTCACTTGCTACACTGCCCTGTGCCACGGGTCTAGTAAATATGCCATGGTAAACCTGACAGCCTTAGGGTGATCACCTCCCAACGTTTTGCCTGCCTCCCTTCATTGTTCTGACCCTGGTTTTGCTGGTTTCAAAGGTCTGTACATTTTACTACTACTGACCAGTGGTAAAGTGCATGTGTTCTCTCCTCTAAGCATGGTAACATTAGCTCCTACCCAATTGGCATATTTAATTTACCTATAAGTCTCTAGTTAAGTGCAATAGATGTGCCCAGTGCCTCTTAATTAAATGCTGCTAGTTGGCCTGCAGCTCAGATTGTGCCACCCACATTAGTAGCTAGTGCCTTATTTGTAAATAAAAACATGCCGGTGCCCAAAACCCTCCTCTTAAACATGTGGTTGCTGCAATTAAATGTGCGAACATGGATTACTGAGGCAGCATAATCCTGAAGCCATCTTGGGCCTCTTCAATCCATTTAAAGCTACTCCCTTCCCCTTTAGCTCACTCTTGCAGCTTTCTGCTTTCTCCCATTGTTACGCTTTTTCGTTTTTCTCTTTCTTTCTTTTTATATGTGTCTTTTGTTCGCAGTAAATTCTTGAGGCAGAAAAATAAGTGCTGGCCCTCAAAAATAAGTGCAGCTGCTCCGCACTGGAAAAAGCAAGCACAAATTAAGCACTGTAAGCAACCCCTTAACCATGTCTCAGGCATGCCATTTGCAAGGCCGGTAGGTGCAGTTTCAATGCCACTTTGACTTGGCATTTAAAACTACTGGCCAAGCCTTAAACTCCCTTTTTTCTACATATAAGTCACCCCTAAGTTAGGTCCTAGGCATCCCATAGGGCAAAATGCTATGTAAGTGAAAGTCAGGACATGTACTTATGTACTTTACATGTCCTGGTAGTGTACAACTCATAAGTTTGTTTCTCGCTATTGAGAGGGCTGCTTCTCTCATCGGCTAGCATTAGAACTGCCCTGATATACTTTTAAGTGGTGGATTCTGATCTGAAAGGAGTATCCCTGGAGAACATGCCACCCTAAGGAACTTACAGGGGCAATGATTTGATAATTAGAGAAGCAGGCAAAGGGGGCAACATCGTAGTGATGAATCGACAGGATTATGAACAAGAGATATACACCCAATTAAATGACACAATCATTAGTTATGAGAAATTATCCTTCAATCCTATTTGTGATCTTACTAGTCGTATTAACAAGCTTTTGAAAACTTGGTTTGAAGAATGTTTGTTAGATGAGGATGAGTCCATGTACTTGAGAGTAGAACGTCCTAGGTTTCCTTGTCTTTACACCATTCCCAAGATATATAAACATCTTCCTTTTCCTCCGGGCAGGCCTATAGTTTCTGGCATTGGAGCTCTAACCTGTTGTCTCAAATCTTTCATCTTTTATAAAGGATACAAAACATATACTAAGCATCCTGGGAGACATCCAATAGGAACTGGGCATGACCTTAGTGAGATTGGATGTAATATCAATGTATACAAGGATCAGACAGTTTATGTGAATACAAGCACTAAGGCATTTTCTGAACACTAGATCAACGAGTCTATGGAGTCATACCGAGATGCTATTGGCCATGACTGATTTAATATCAAACAACAACTTTTTTCTCTTCAACAGTTGGTGGTATAAACAAAAACAAGAAGTGGCTAGGGGCTCCAGATGTTTTCCCTCCTACGCAAACCTCTTCATGGGGTGGCTGGAGGAGGAGTAGATCTGGGGCCCAGATGGAAACGCACCACTGCGTGTAGGATGCAGCCTGTTGTTGATGTAGATCTCTTTGAAAAAGGAAATATCTTTCTGTGGATCCTGGAGGTGGACCCTGCCTGTCGCTTTGCTGTGCTGGCCTGCTGCTGCTTCTGCCTTAAGAGGGAAAAGTCTGGCCTTTGTTTTCTGAAAACCTACTTGTGAAGTTTCTTCAAGGGCTTGGACTGAGCTTGCCCCCGTTCTAAAGTCTCAGGGCCATTAAAGACTTCACCTGCCAGCACCTGGGTAGTCCTGCTAAGGACCCTGATTTGCCAAGTGGTGCCAATCCAGTCCCTGGGCCCTTGGGAGTGAAAGCTGGCCTCAAACCAAGAAAAGAACAAGCACACTGACTCAGGACGACTCAAAAACTGGCACCGCTGCATGACTTCGTGCTGCTGCCTGTAACTTCAAGCCGTGGTCCCCCCTGGAGTGCGATGAGCCCGACTGACATGGCAGGTCCGACGCTGCCACACCGATGTCCGTGACAACCAACTCTGCCGTGGCGCCTGTAGCTCTGTGGCTTGACCGCAACCCTGAGAGGTTGCCCCACCATGAGACGTAAACCTTTCAAATTCTCTATTTCTTAGCTGGGCTGAGGCTGTGTCTTGTTATTGCACGCATCCCACATCGATTTCTCTGAGGAAGGCCATCATGGTTGAGTCAAGCTACCAATGGTAAGCCACAGTCTTTTCACAAAGGAAAATGTATTTTTGTGTGCCAGATTTATTGGGCCTTAATACGTTCAGTCACTTCTCACATTAGACTTTGCCTGATTCCCTATATTTGGTATCAGAGACTACTTCACACATATAGCCATGTGCATTAAGTGAGATTAAAAACTCTTCTTGAAAACTGGCATGTTTACATAATTAAAAATGGAAGAACTCTATAGGCCAGTCCACTGTTTGAAGCTGATACTTTTATCCCTTAAAATTCTATATTCTACAGTGTGTCCATCTAGGTATGTCTCTGCTGCTTTGTGTCTTTCTCTTTGTGGCCTCTTCTTCTTGAAATATCAGCACAGCAGTGACTAGACCTTTCAGTCCCTCTGCTGCCTCCATGACTTGTGGGGCCATCAGACATATACACACCCATAAAGCCTAAAGAAGCATGTGCTGGCCTCATTGTAAATCTAGGAGAAAACATTGATGGAGTGTCCTACTCCACTTTAACCTCTTCTGTTCTTCCCTTTCAGGCTGGCTCTGTGTGTGGATCCAGCAAACCTTGGGCCAGGAAGCCGGGAGAGTTGTTTATAACGCCAGAGTGGGAGAGTCGATAACTATGGATACCCCATTGACTGTGGCTGTAAGCATTGTTTCATGGTACAGAGGCACAGACAAAACTAATCAAAATCTCATCTTAAGTTACATTGTGCCATTGCCCCAAAGGAACAAAGGACCTCAGCACACGGGCCGGGAGACCCTACTGACTGATGGATCCTTACACATCAGAGACTTGAGGTTGAGTGACGCCGGTGAATACATAGTGGTGGTGGAGGGTATAGGAATAAAAACAGCTGGTAGCAGACAGCTGGAAGTCCATGTTAAGTGAAGAAAACTGCACACAGGCTGCAGTGGCAGGCATGAGACTTGGTTTGAAGGGCTACTTAAGTAAGTGGCACACTATGCGCTGCCAGCCAACTAGTAGCATTTAACTTATAGGCCCTCAGTACGTGTTGTACAACTTTACTAGGAACAAATATGTGTGCCAATCAGATGTAGATCACTTTTATCATGTTTTAAGGAGTGAGCACTGGTTAGTGGTGGTAAAGTGGCTAAAGTCCTAAAGCCAACAAAAACAAATTTCAAGAAGGCAGGAAGGCAAAACGTTCTGGGGAAGATCGCACCAAAGGCTGTCAGGTCCAACACCTACCAAACACACACAATAATTAAGACTATGGCGATCATTTTGACCTCAGCGGTCTTTTTTCAAGACCGCCGAGGGACCGCCGTGCGGAAGACCGCCAGTGGTGGCAGTTTGCCGCTCAGCCTATTATGACCGTTGGCAGCTCTCCGTCCTTTTCCGGACGGAGAGCCGCCAACAGCCATACTGGCGGGCGGCGGGGAAGTGGAGGTTGCTCCACCGCCACGCCAACAGAACACCGCCCAGCGAATCACATCCTGTGATTCGCCGTGGCGGTGTTCTGTTGGCGGTGTGGTGTCGGCGGAGCAGCCCCCATGGCTCCCGTCCCCTACCAGAGGATCGTCGGACCAGGTAAGTCAATCGTCCGTGAGGGGAGGAGGGTGGGGGGGTGTTGTGTGTTGTGTGCGTGCATGGGGGTGTGCGTGTGTGTATGTAGAGGGGGTATGTGAGTGCGTGTATGCTTGCAGGGGTGTTGTGTGTATGGGAATGAGTGCGTGTATGTCTGAATGTGGGTGTGCATGTCTGACTGTGTGTGTAGATGTTGGCATGTATGTTGGTGTGTGTGCGTGTATGTGTGTTGATGGTGCCTGCATGCGTGTCGAGTGTGTATGAGTGATGTTATGTTGGGGGTCGGGGTGGGGAGAGGGGTCCTGCCACCTATGGGGGTTGGCAGGGGGGGTGGGGGGGGTAAGGGAGGGAGTCGGGTGGGGGTGGGGGGTGGACTAGACCCCTATCAGTGCCAGGGAAGGAATTCCCTGGCACTGATAGTGCTTACCTCCATGGATTTCATGGCAGTTCAAACCGCATGAAACCCATGGCGGACAGCGGGGTCCAAATACCGCCGGTGGTATAGTGACGGCCGCTGGGCTGGAGACCCTGGTCTCCAGCCCGGCGGGCGGAACGGAGAACCGGCGGTTGACCATGGCGGTAACCGCCATGGTCATGATATACACGGTAAAGACCGCCAGCCTGTTGGCGGTCTTACAGCCGCTTCTCCGCAGTCCGCCAGGGTCGTAATGACCCCCTATGTTTTAAGTGAATGGGAGTTCAGGCTCAATGGCCTCAATAGGAATGACCTGAGACAGTGGGTAGATAGGAACAGAAGTGATGCTCTTTGCCTCCAGGATAGTCTGTGCTGTCATCCCAACCTTTGAGTTGGCTGTGTGGGTCGCTTGTGCCTCATCCGAAAATCCTTGACATCATTGTGCAATATTGGATGGCACTTGCAGGACAGAAATCAATTAATACTTTACATCATAAGCAGCCTTCATCACACTAAACACATGATAGCAGAGAAACAGTAAGAATCAAAATAAATACCTATTTTCTTTTACCTAAGAAAGAAAACTCAGAAAAGGTAAATGTTAAAGGACTCTGTTACATTGTCAAAGTGGGGTCCATTGGACACACATGCCCCAGAGAGTGAAAGCTTTCGGGTGACATGCATACACATGGCAGGCTGTATAGTGGTTGCTGGAAGGGATAATGCTTAGTTAAAAAAATTCAGGGGGTGTCAATCTCATATTTCCCAAATAAAAACGAGATAGGCTGTAGGGTGGCAGGGGGAAATGTCTTTGGTTCATGTTGGATTGTTCCTATGAATGTTTGTACTAATTTGTATTTGGTGCACATCTGGGGCTGCTTCAGAGTTTCGGGAGTGGTACTCTATTGCAACGGCGACAGAGTATCCTGTCCACCAAAGTCAAGGTCCACCCACCATATTTTCAGTCAGACTGATCCCATATTTTATGCGGACAGAGTAAAATTTACTCCACCAGTGTAAAACATCTTCAGATGGCCTGACAGAGTAGGTGCCAGGATAGGGCAGTAAAGAAATAAAACTACCCCAGCAACATAGGAGAAAACATCCATGGTGTGGAGGTCATTATTTTTTTTATTATTTAAAAAAAAAAACAGATTTCCACTTTGTAAAATTTGTTTTTGAAAATGAAAGGCTTCGGAAATGTTTGACCACCTGTCAAACCTTTCCTGCATTGACAACAACCACCACTATGGTGGTTCCTGCCAATGCACAGAGATGTCTGGTGGACTGAAGGCACAGTAGTGGATGTAAAGTCTACCATCCTGTCTGCCTTCACTTCTTGTGCCAAACCCTAAATCAGCCCCCATGTTTAGAGTGGCACAGTGGATGTAGGAGGCTGGCCTGGCTTGTAGTGGGTACCAAGAGGTACTTACACCTTGGACCAGGTCCAGGTATCCCTTATTAGTGTAGAGGGGTGTCTAGCAGCTTAGGCTGATAGAAAAGGTAGCTTAGCAGAGCAGCTTAGGCTGAACTAGGAGACGAGTGAAGCTCCTACAGTACCACTAGTGTCATATGCACAATATCATAAGAAAACACAATACACAGATATACTAAAAATAAAGGTACTTTATTTTTATGACAATATGCCAAAGTATCTCAGTGAGTACCCTCAGTATGAGGATAGCAAATATACACAAGATATATGTACACAATACCAAAATATGCAGTAATAGCAATAGAAAACAGTGCAAACAATGTATAGTCACAATAGAATGCAATGGGGGCACATAGGGAGAGGGGCAACACAAACCATATACTCTAGAAGTGGAATGTGAACCACGAATGGACCCCAAACCTATGTGACCTTGTAGAGGGTCGCTGGGACTGTAAGAAAACAGTGAGGGTTAGAAGAATAGCCCACCCCAAGGCCCTGAAAAGTGGGTGCAAAGTGCACCTAAGTTCCCCAAAGAGCACAGAAGTCGTGATAGGGGAATTCTGCCAGGAAGACAAACACCAGCAATGGATGGATTTCCAGACGAGAGTACCTGTGAAACAAGGGGACCAAGTCCAAGAGTCACGATCAAGTCGGGAGTGGGCAGATGCCCAGGAAATGCCAGCTGTGGGTGCAAAGAAGCTGCCCCTGGATGGTAGAAGCTGTGGATTCTGCAAGAACGACAAGGGCTAGAAACTTCTCCTTTGGAGGATGAATGTACCACGTCGTGAAGAAGCTAGCAGAGGTATTTCCGTGCAGAAAAACTGCAAACAAGCCTTGCTAGCTACAAGGGTGACGGTTAAGGTTTTTGGATGCTGCTGTGGCCCAGGAGGGACCAGGATGTCGCCAATTGTGTGAGGAGACAGAGGGGGCATCCAGCAAGACAAAGAGCCCACTCAGAAGCAAGCAGCACCCGCAGAAGTGCCGGAACAGGCACTACGAAGTGGAGTGAACCGGAGCCCACCTGAAGTCACAAAGGAGGGTCCCACAACGCTGGAGGACAACTCAGGAGGTCGTGCACTGCAGGTTAGAGTGCCGGGGACGCAGGCTTGGCTGTGCACAAAGGAAATCCTGGAAGAGTGCACAGGAGCCGGAGTAGCTGCAAAACACACGGTTCCCAGCAATGCAGTCTAGTGTGGGGAGGCAAGGACTTACCTCCACCAAACTTGGACTGAAGAGTCACTGGACTGTGGGGGTCACTTGGACAGAGTTGCTGAGTTCAAGGGACCTCGCTCGTCGTGCTGAGAGGAGACCCAGAGGACTGGTGATGCAGTTCTTTGGTGCCTGCGGTTGCAGGGGGAAGATTCCATCGACCCACAGGAGATTTCTTCGGAGCTTCTAATGCAGAGAGGAGGCAGACTACCCCCACAGCATGCACCACCAGGAAAACAGTCGAAAAGGAGGCCGGATCAGCGTTACAAGGTCGCAGTAGTCGTCTTTGCTACTTTGTTGCAGTTTCGCAGGCTTCCAGAGCAGTTAGCGGTCGATTCCTTGGCAGAAGGTGAAGAGAGAGATGCAGAGGAACTCTGATGAGCTCTTGCATTCGTTATCTAAAGAATTCCCCAAAGCAGAGACCCTAAATAGCCAGAAAAGGAGGTTTGGCTACTTAGGAGAGAGGATAGGCTAGCAACACCTGGAGGAGCCTATCAGAAGGAGTCTCTGACGTCACCTGCTGGCACTGGCCACTCAGAGCAGTCCAGTGTGCCAGCAGTACCTCTGTTTCCAAGATGGCAGATGTCTGGAGCACACTGGAGGAGCTCTGGGCACCTCCCAGGGGAGGTGCAGGTCAGGGGAGTGGTCACTCCCCTTTCCTTTGTCCAGTTTCGTGCCGGAGCAGGGCTGGGGGATCCCTGAACCGGTGTAGACTGGCTTATGCAGAAATGGGCACCATCTATGCCCATGAAAGCATTTCCAGAGGCTGGGGGAGGCTACTCCTCCCCAGCCCTAACACCTTTTTCCAAAGGGAGAGGGTGTAACACCCTCTCTCTGAGGAAGTCCTTTGTTCTGCCTTCCTGGGCCAATCCTGGCTGGACCCCAGGAGGGCTGAAACCTGTCTGAGGGGTTGGCAGCAGCAGCAGCTGCAGTGAAACCCCGGGAAAGGTAGTTTGGCAGTACCCGGGTCTGAGCTAGAGACTCGGGGGATCGTGGAATTGTCTCCCCAATGCCAGAATGGCATTGGGGTGACAATTCCATGATCTTAGACATGTTACATGGCCATGTTCGGAGTTACCATTGTGACGCTATACATATGTCGTGACATATGTATAGTGCACGCGGGTAATGGTATCCCCGCACTCACAAAGTCCGGGGAATTTGCCCAGAACAATGTTGGAGCACCTTGGCTAGTGCCAGGGTGCCCACACACTAAGTAACTTAGCACCCAACCTTTACCAGGTAAAGGTTAGACATATAGGTGACTTATAAGTTACTTAAGTGCAGTGGTAAATGGCTGTGAAATAACGTGGATGTTATTTCACTCAGGCTGCAAGGGCAGGCCTGTGTAAGAATTGTCAGAGCTCCCTATGGGTGGCAAAAGAAATGCTGCAGCCCATAGGGATCTCCTGGAACCCCAATACCCTGGGTACCTCAGTACCATATACTAGGGAATTATAAGGGTGTTCCAGTATGCCAATGTAAATTGGTGAAATTGGTCACTAGCCTGTTAGTGAAAATTTGGAAAGAAAATGAGAGAGCATAACCACTGAGGTTCTGGATAGCAGAGCCTCAGTGAGACAGTTAGTCATAACACAGGTAACACATACAGGGCACACTTATGAGCACTGGGGCCCTGGCTGGCAGGGTCCAAGTGACACATACAACTAAAACAACATATATACTGTGAAATATGGGGGTAACATGCCAGGCAAGATGGTACTTTCCTACAGTGGACAAAAAACAATGGTTTGGAATTCTAACTAGAGTGAGTGCCAGTAGTTAGTTAGACTATTTCCAAGCATTTGTTCCATCACCTTTCGAGAGTTTAATTTCTAGTACTATGGGGCAGATATATACTTTTTGGTGCAAAACTGCACTAACGCAGGGTAGGCTAGCGTAAAAAAAATGACGTTAACCGGGTGGGAGTCACGGAATGGAAGAGGGGGGTTTTGCATCAAAAAATTACGTTAGGCAGGGTAGAGTAAAAAAATGACTCTAACCAGCCTAGTGTCATTTTCTGATGCAAAACCATCCATACCACATGAATCCTGTCTTAGAAAAGACAGGAGTCATCCCCACCACCACAATGGCCAGCAAAGCAGACCAGGGTCCCCTGGGCATGGCCATTGCACCCAGTGCCATATAGAGGGGCCCATTTAAAAACAAATACTTACCTGTATTTACCTATACTTACCTGGGATGGGGTCCCCCATCCTCCGCTGTCCCTCTGGGGTGGGTGGAGGTGTCCCTGGGGCCAGGGGAGGGCACCTGTGGGCTTATTCCATGGTGTTCCACCAATTTGTGCAAAATAATGATGCAAATTCTGCGAAAAAACAATCATAAATATGCCCTATGTCTGGACACACCTACTATTGCTAATGGTTATGAATTCAAAAAAGTACATTTGTATACATTCAAGGAGTACCTCTATGGCTGCAAATCTGCTACTTTGTTGAAAAACTGGTTCTTAAGTTCTTGGACCAAAACAATTTACAAATTACAACCTCTTAGTAAAATCAGGACAATGAGAAAAACAAACACAGACATGGCAGGCCCGACACAGAGCCCTAAGACCCAAGTATAAAGCCAAATATTTAGGGGGTATCACACCCGAAACAGCCCCCTGAAGCTACGCCCCTGGTTGTGTGATGTTGGCATAGCTCTTTCCACAGCCTAGTGATAAATGTCCACTGGTTGGCTCTATGTCCAGTGATCATGGCTTCCTGCAAAGAGTCCCAATTTTCTTGCAGAGATCCTTTTTTTATTTCAGTTTGAATATATTTGTTATTGAACATTTAACAAGTGATGAATTTTCATCTAATCAAATGTGCATTTCTGGCATGTGCCTTTATTTTGTAAATGTGCAATGAATATCTCTGATCAGCAATCAAAAACACATTCAGTGATAATTTAGTGACTATGGGCCAGATGTAGAAAGCTTTTTGCATGGTGCAAACTGCGAAAATCGCAGTTTGCGCCATGCAAAAAGCCGTTTGCGATGCACATTCACAATTTGCGAGTCGGTACCGACTCGCAAATTGTGAATGCCGCTCGCAAATAGGAAGGGGTGTTCCCTTCCTATTTGCGACTTGCATCGCTATGCTAAATTGTTTTGTGACCGCGAATGCGGTCGCAAAGCAATTCGCAGTTACCTCAAGTGTCACACTGGTAGTAACCCATTCGCAAAAGGGAAGGGGTCCCCATGGGACCCCTTCCCCTTTGTGAATGTTGCCAATAAGGGTTTTTCAGAGCAGGAAGTGGTCCAATGGACCACTGCCTACTCTGAAAAACCGAAACCAAAAGGTTTCGTTATTTTTTTTATTTTGCAACTCGTTTTCCTTTAAGGAAAACGGGCTGCAAAATAAAATAAAAAACTGCTTTATTTAAAAAGCAGTCACAGACATGCAGGTCATGCGATCCACCTCATTAATATTAATGAGGTGGGTCTTTGCGACCCCATAGCGACTCGCAGTCGGTGTCTGAGACACAGTACTGCATCCGATTTTGCGAATCGGAAATTGTGAGTCGCACAGACTCGCAATTTCCGATACGCAAAATCGGACTTTGCTATATCTGGCCCTATGTAGCTTAGATATTAGTGCAGGAATGTCATAAATCCTATGACCGTTTCCCTCCATAATTCTATTACTTTATCTATTTTAATCATTTGCTTTTAGGCTTCTTTCTTTCCGTTTTAACTGTTAAACACATACAGGACAAGTTCCATTTTAGCTATAGTATCCATTTTAGTTAGATTGTCCAACTTGCTTACCTTTGGTCCTGAATCAGTCCTAGGTAATGGAGGTCACCATCTTTGACAATGGGGACTACCATCCTAGACTTTTTCCCTCAAAGTATGCAGAATCATCAACATGTCTGCCTTAGATGCAGATGTAGTCTATGCCCATCTTTTCAAGAACTGTGAAAGTGTCAAGTTATTCAGATACAGACATCAACAAAACCCCTAGGGTGACATCAGTCTGGGACAGGTGCTTTTTCCAAGGTCATATAACATCCATAACCCACATGATGTAGTCTATACTGACATATTTTTACCTTATTAGTATATCCACTGTTGTATATAATTATGTTAAAACATTCACGATGTGATGTTGCCCAGTCCATCTTAGATAAGATGCAATCTATAAGGATTACCACTATACCACCTAGTTAGGAGAAAGACTTCACCCAGGCTGCAGATGCAAATCGCAGATGCAGATGAGCATGACACCAAATCCCATTTCATCAGAGGAAGCCTCCAGCAAGACTCCCTGAGGCTCTGCAAAGCTTTACTCTCTGCCTTCACGAACTGGTGCGTGTATTGTGTTCTCTCACAGATGCAATATTCTAGCTCTTGCCTTGTGCTTGAAATAGCTGACACACTAAACCGAACAGGCAACAAACCCTGTTGTCCAGTTATAGGCACCAACTCTGAAATTCAGTGCTCATTATTTATTCATCTACTAGAACTAGCATAGTGCTTAGAGGTAGCACAGTGAAGGTTCAAGGGCTATAAATTGTGATGTTATGATTCTTCCCTGTTTTCATTGTTATTGAACAACTTAGTTGCTTTTTATTATCTTCAGTGATGTTACTAAAATGATATGCACTAGATCCCAGCATTTTAAAATAAATATTTAAAAATAAATATGTTGAAAATACATATTCCGTTTCTAGTGATTTTAAGTGTGTAAATCATTAATGAATGATCGTTTGGATTACCACTGCTCCCTGTCAGCAACCCAGAAGCATTGGCACCACCTTATTTATGTACTGAGTGAGGATCTGCGGGGCTACAATAACCTGCTTTTCGCATTCAGTGCTGGTGCATTGAACTAAGTTCACTCGTGTCACCCGTGGGTGTGGAAACAAACCTTGTACTACTGAGTCAGAGTCTCAGTTTATGCAACACAGAAGCCTGGCAACCACAGATGGATGAGCAAAGTGTGACTCTCCACCAGGTTTCAATCTGGGAGTAAATGCCAAAAGTGCACAAAAAAACAAAAAAGTAGTAGAACTCGAAGTAATAATTTGTGTAGAGCTAAGAGTACAGAGGGGTCCTGGATCCTTTCATGATGCATAGCTTCTGCTGCATGAGTGAGGTGTTTAAAGGGGTTTCTTTGGCAAGTTCTAGAATGAGCAGAAGGAAATCTGACAGGTTTAACACTCTTTTCTTTGTTTTTATTTTTGTTTACACTCTTTGCACCATGCCCTGGTTTCAGGCCACATTTTCAGGGCATTTAGTACAACAGCACATCTTGGATCCAACAATACAACAGGGTCTGGATTCACCAGTTAAACAGGTATAGTGTCAATAAAACCACTGGATTGCTACAGGGGTCCAAACATCCTTCAGTGTTTTGGATCGTCAGATTGAGATTGAGAGATCCCCGAGCAACAGTTTTCTATGTGATTTTTTTTCCCCAGTGTGACTATCATCTGTGACCTCCAGGATCCACAGAAAGAAATGTCCTTTTTCAAAGAGATTTACATCAACTACAGGCTGCATCCTAAACCTCGGTGGAGACTTTTTGATTGGTCAGGAGCACATGACATCAGGAGACAATGAGAGATGACAGTCCTGGTTTACATTTACTCTCCATGAGTCATCTCGGTGAGACTTGCAATCGATCTTGAACTATATCAGACCAGAGTGTGACTTATTTCAACAACCAGCAAAGGAGGCCACCCTCATTGGCTTTGGGGTCCCTTTCTCCATGGAAGGCATCAAGCGCTGCGTTGGAGCAGGGGCTAGCCCATCCTGTTTAAGGGCCCGATTTAGATCTTGGTGGATGGGGTTACTCAAATGTGACGAATATCCCGTCCACCGTATTACAAGTCCATTATCTCTTATGGACATCGTTATACGGCAGACAGGATATCCATCAAATTTGACGGAGTACCCTGTCAGCCAAACTTTAAATTAGACCCTGTATATTAGCGAAAGTATTTCTGTGGAATATTGACTTTCACTAGTCCTCCAGAGTGACATAAAAAGAGTGCAAAGAGACTTCCACTCATGAAGGAAATGAGTGAAACATTGCACCCTCACAGAAATAAAGCATTTTCAGCAAATCCAGGACTACAATCCCCAGCTTGCTCTGGAAATACGTATTCCTGGTGCAGGAAGACAAACCACCCAAGGGTGGACAAAGCCAAAGCGATTGGCTGCAATAGAAGTTGCTCACCCAAATCTGGAAAACTTCTGGCCAGGGTGAAGTTTAAGGGAAATAGGAGCAGGGAGTGCTGACTCAGTGAGCATACACTCTCCAGGTTCCAACTCCCTGTGAGGATCTGGAGACTAGTTGCTGTATTCTCACATGCAGGGGACATTGATGCCCATGGAACAAAAATGAAATGGGGCATGTCAATCTGGCGGGATTTCTTATGAGTGACCATAGTTAAGAAGCTTTGGAAGGAATGCAACACTGAAATACTAACCACAACTTTAACTGTATGGAACATTTTAGGTTTTCATGGGTTTACTTGGATGCCTAGCCATAACCCATCAGCAGCAACTAGAATTCTGCTGGGTGGTTGAGTGATGGGCAAGGAATGGAAATTGCAAAAAGTAAACAGCTCTTAGAAAGCTCTGTTCACTTTTTGTCCAAGGCAATCGATGCACCAGAAAACTCTGGTGACCCATACATGAAATATGTGGTGCCTTACGTGACAATAGACTGTGGCTAATGGACTGTCGTGGTCAGTTAGGTTACTGAGCATAAGTATACATTCTTGTAGCCGGTATTGTAAGTCTGCCGGCTAGACCAGAGTCATGAACTCTGCTCGCATCTGTTGTGTGAAAGGCATGAAAGGCCTACAAGGGGCTGAGAGGAAGATTTACTGGACTGTGGACCTAAACTAGCAAGAGAGAGGGACACCGACAGGCAAGGAGAAAGCTGGAGATATTCAGAGGGCTTTGGAGTGTCTGAGAACATTGGAGGTGACAAAAAACAAATGTAATGTACATTGCCTAGGAAACATGCGACAGGAAGAATGGAGGGTGTAGGCTTAGAAAAGGTCCATGTAGGGAGCGGTCATTGGAGGCAACAAGTGAAATATGATGTAACAGGTGTTTGTGGAGAGTGCACATTGTTTCTAGTTAGTGATGTTGGTCACTATACCAGAAAATTACATCTCAAATGTGGTTGAATGAAAGCTAGCCTATATTTCACCTCTGAGCTCCGTTCAGAGGGTTCAAAAGACCAGATCCTCTGTCAGTACCATTACCAGTTGCTTCACTTGCCCAATACTATGCCAGGTCTGGCAGGCTTGTATGTGGATAGAGATGTATATTCTGGGTGCACTCACATGATCCAACAATAGGAAATGAATGTCTTCCTGTATCTGAATGAAGCACCAGACTGAGGTACATATACTCACAGACTGTTTTCATTCCACAGAGGCTTATCCTACTCCTCCCACTGCTACAACTAGCATGTGCTCCTGCCCCTCCTTCTCCTCCTCCTCCTGGCAGGTGGCCCTGGTTGTGGCCTGCGCAGTTCTCCTCACTGCTGCTGCTGTCCTGATTGCGGGGGTGGTCGTACATTATGAGAGGCGTCTGAACCAGAGTGGGACCCAACAAGGTACCACTGCCGCTTCTCCACCTGGTTTTATGCCAGTGTGGAGGAAGCCAGGATGCCAGACCAACCCTGTGTTTTCTGTTGTTTTGTAGGTGAGGCCTCGTATGTGAACAGCAACATGGTCCAGAGCCCTGAAGTACAGTATGAGAACAGGAGGGAAGGAGATACAGGACATGCTGCAGTGAGTAGCTCACTCTGACTGTCTATTGGGAGAGGTCAGCTTAGCCAGTGCTTCAATCAATCAATCAAACTGGATCTATAGAGCATGGCTAATCACCCCGAAGAACATCCAGGCACTGATAATAATTGTTCTCTATTGGTCTTCTCCTCAAGGGAACAAGGTGCATGGTTGGTGACTTTTAAAGTGCAGTTTCTTATAAGACCTCTATAAGTGCTTTTGGAGTTCAGTGGGAGCCTGCAGCCATTTGTGGGTACTCTGGGTTACTTCTGTAATACAAAAGAAGCTGCAGAACCTCCCTCTGCCAAACTCATTGCTCTGATACACATTTAGCAGCCAAGCTACCCGCAGAAAGTGCTCCCTACATACATGGAACACACACATACAGATATGCACTCAGCTATGCCTACACTGCCTCCACTGAAATGCATTGGTGTCAGCAGTGTTCTTTAACACAAAAAGGAAGTCTGAGATGTTGGGCAGCAGTGAAAGGTTCCATCACACTACCAAACCGATGTGTGTCTCACCTTTCTGTTAGTTACCACCTCTGTAGGGGGCACTTTCATAGTGAATTCATAAACACTTACCACATGTGTGGTACTGATTGAACTGAACACAGTCAATGTTATCTCAACTGCATGTCAATTCCCCTTTGTTGATAGCCAGGCATTGACGTGTGATTTGTCATCAGTGACTAAGGCACAACAGTAGTTAATGAAGTTAGCGTGAATACCTTCTTAGTGGTGCAAAAACTCATCATCAGATTTGTTCCAACCCTACTCCTAACATGTCAAATGTCCTAACTGTTTTACTTCTCTCTCCCACAGACTCAAGCGCCAGTTGCCGACTCTGTATATCTGGTAGGTATCTTCCACAGCACTGCTCCTGAGTCGCTATATCATAAGGCCCTGCCAGGGAGGTGTACAGGCATTTTAATGCTGATTTACACTTCTTTCCAAGAAGGGGCATTCCATATGTGGTATGTGAGCGTTTCCATGCAACTATCCATGGTTTTTTATCACAGCATACGTAAAGTTTAGGAAGAGATTTTCTTTCTTACATCTTTTCCAGCATTGCATGAGTGCAAACGTGCTTGACATCACACACACATTCATATGGTATCGTGCACTATGGTGCAAGTGTGTGCACTGGCACAAGGCAGTAAACAGTTTGTTACTGCAGAGTGAGAGAGAAACTGAGCCTATAACTAGATGTAGCTCTATTGTACTCTCTCCATTTTACACAACTCGGTGCAACACCTTTTCTTGAAGGGCTGCATTGTGTGAACATTTTGTAACTCTGGCCCTTAGCATTGAATACTTCTCATCAGCTGTTTCAGTCACTAACTTCACTTCCTGTTAAGGAAAATATGACAGAAAGACACCTCAACCTCTTATTTTCTATCTTATGTGAAGTTGTTGCTACATATGGATCTATCAAGTGAAAGAAACAGCCCAAACAGTCTTACCAGTCTGCTGTTTAGTGTGGAGTCCCTCTCTGCTCCCTTTGGAATACAATCCACACTCTTGGTTAGTGGCAGGTGCATTACATGCCCAGTGTTGTCTTCTTTAGATGATGTATTTTTAAAATGATGTAATAGAAGCACAAGCCAACATAATCGTGACATAATGGCATGTTAGAGGTGACAGCACGTTTCCATCGGTGTGAACTGGTTCGGCTGAGTCATATTAAGGATGGTGCCATCTTTCTATTGTTATGAGTGGGTTCTGTTGTGTCATGTTAAGGGTGTTGCCATGTTTCCATTATATTGAACTGGTTCTGCTGTGTCAAGTCAAGAATCAAGGCAAAATAGAATAAGATCTGAATGGCATTACTCTGTTGAATAAATAATAGGGTCAAATCCATCATGGCGCCTGGGTGTTTTACTGTGCCTTTGGCTATTGGGGGTAGAACCTAATCCATCCGTTCACCAATCTGCTCCCTGAAGCTCTGTATGAGTGCTGAGGGAGCCCAAGACAATGCCACCACACTGTTTCCACCAGGCTGACCAGCAAAATATTGTAATTGTGTTGTTTCCGCCTGTCAGCCTGGTGGAAACGGCGTAATACAACAAGAGTGAGGTCGCCTAGACCTGATCTTTCCTTTAGCAAATCAGTGAATTCTGGTAGTTGTACTAAAGGATACCTTTGGTTGAACCAAAAGAACCAAGAGCTGTACCTGACACCGCATCCTTGGTGGTCCGACTGCCAGATTATGATGCTGGCAATCGAAGCGCCACAAGTCTGCCACCACCACCACCACCAGGATCTTGGATCCCAACGCTTTGGAGGTGGGGAAAGCAGTGGTCAAGCAGGGCGATGCCAATGTTAGCACCGCTGTGCTGATCACAACTTGCCTTTTAGCCGTCAGAAAGGCTGTGATGGGGCCTCAGTGGGTCCCCTGCACTGCCCATGCCCATACGGCGCACCAGGGCAGTCGCTAGGCCAATAGTGTCATCATTGTTTATGCTATTGTGACGCTTTGCTCCACTAGCAGCAAAAATGTTGACACTAGTGGAGCAAAGTGCAAGGAGACCCATTCATTATAAACGGTGCGTCCTTTTAATGCCTGCTTTAAGCAGGAATTAAAAATGATGCCAAAAACGGCACAATGAAATCTTGTAGATTTTACTGCACCACTTTTGCGAGACTCCTAACCCCGGAACACTCCCTTGCATACATTATGCCTGGCGCAGGCATAATGTGGTGCAAGGGGGGGAGGCAAAGTGGTGCAATGCAAGCATTGTGCCACTTTGTAAATCTGGTGCAGCTAATGCCACACTAGCGTAATAAAAAAAAAGGACTCTAATGTGATGCAGGAAGCTGCTAGGGGCTTGTAAATATGCCCCAAAGACTGTTAACTTTGCATTCACTATTGGAATTCAGAAAATAAAGGGCTTGTGAGAGGACTAAAAGTGACCTGAGTAAAGGTCATTTAAAGGTCAGCTAAAGGTGTGGGTTTATGGAACAGATCTCACCCTTATCAAAAAGACTGGTGACCACTGGTGGGATGAGGTTCCAGGGCACATCCCTGAGCCGCTGTCACCAGACACAGAAGGTTTTCTCCTGAATCTCAAACACTTCACTCATGATTGCTTCATTTGTTTTGAGAAAAATATGTTGCAACTTTGAGCTAATATTGGAATTTTGTATTGACCATGCTTTATTTACCTTTATCAATGCAGACAATAATTTAAGAATTGAACCCATTGTGGTTTCTCCCTTCCCTGGCACTGCCCCCATCACAGATCGATCTGTCTGATGCCTTGTGTGTTCTAATGACTGATTATTGATTATTCCCCAGGATCTGAGCCATCAAGACCAGGCAGCTTACGAGCAGATAAACAGGTATCTTCCATTTGCTCCTCTGTTGCTGTGCTTAATGTTGCCCCCAAGGATGCAGGAGCATCATATATCATACGTCACACATCAGACAGATGAGAGATTAAAAACAAATGAACAGGACATATTTAGATCCCTTTCCCAGGTCTAAAATGGCATTCCTCTTTCCTGCTGACCCTGTGCACTCACACTGTGTGTGACACTTATTAAATGTATTATTGGCAAAGCCATCCACATCCAAGATTGAGATCAGAAAGATCAGTTGTCAGACAACAAAGTCTATATTGCTAAAGAGATGGTCCAATTAAACATTTTGAATGAGATCTAGAGTATGAATTGTGCAAGAGAAAAGGGAATTAATATCAGTGAGTGCACAAGTCATCTGAAACACAGCTATGCAGTGAATAATAGTGGGTTCTATAGAATAAAACACAGTTAGCAATTGTTTATGAAAGTAGTGGAATTCCACCTGATGAGAATTATTCATAATCTGTTGTTTTCTATTCTAGACCTAGTCCTCTGTTTAAAAAAGATCATCAGATATCTGAGTGAAGAGACTGAAGATCTGGGAAGACAGGAATAAGTTACTTCATCACTGAACTATCCCATCAGCTAAAGGTGATTTAACCAATCCTGCCTAATTCCTGGAGTGTCTACCAATCAAAAGACTGAGCCTGCCTAGTACCTGTAGCATCTCATGACTGTAATACTGATTCTGTTAATACCTGCAGTACCTCCTGATTGTAACACTGATCCTAACTAATATTTTTAGAGGCCCTTGATGATAGGACTGACCCTGACTTAGTCCCAGAGTATTTCCTGGTCATAATATTGATCCTACGTAATATCTGAAGTATCTTCTGACGTATCTTCTGATCTTAAGTCTGATTCTGTTCAAGAACTGCAGTATCTCCTTACCAAAAGACTAATCCTGCCACAAACTGGACGATATCACTTCCATGCTCAAAGAACCCACCTTCTTTCTCTTCATTTCCTGCATATGATTTATGTCAAGTTGTATAATACACAAGGTCTTCCACATCAACCAAACAGATTACTTGATGCAGAAACCCTCTTCCTCATTTGTCTCGTTGTTCTATAATGACAAGCTAAAGCTGAAACTGGCATTGCTGTCCTAGTCTGTCAGGAAGGAGCTCAATTCCTTCTGCATGTGCATGCCTTCCACCACTCCCTTTGTTTTCTTCAGTTTCCCATAGGACCTCTAAGACTTCCATGACAATTACACCTCAATATTGGCTAGATAGGCTGCAGTGCCCAAAATTGTAGAAGTGACTGGCATTGAGATTCCCCTGACACCGCTGGTCTACCTCTTGGGAGCGGTGGGGCAGCCCAGGGGACGAATGATGCATCATAAGATGTCCCAGCTGGGTCTGTTGCTGACCCAAAGAAGAGTGGCAATTTGTTGGATGAGTACCCCTAATGTCTTCATGGTGATGGGACCTACTTGAGTTGGGAGTGGCAGGGGAGGTACATATGCATACTGCTCGTAGGGACAGGGGAGCCTTAGATGCGATCAAGTTGTGGTGGTGTGGTGATTTCTCCCAAATAATTTTGAGGCTGAGGATGTAAATGATTGAACAGAATATTCTACTGAGGAGGAGTGATGTGGGACCCTTGATATACCAGTAATGAGATTAGGACAACACACTGTGTAACTTTGTGATAACTGCCATGTAGCTGCCTAGTAAACTTGACCTTGAGATACCCCAGACCACTGGGGGTCATCTTCGGTAGGCACTTGATCTGGTTATATGTACTGCCATTCTTGAGTGTACTGTCATGATTATAGACTTGAACTCTCCCTCCTATTGATATGTCCATATGCACTGATTGATGTTCTTATTGTGCTGTTTTCTCATCAAAAAAACAATTAAAAAAAAAAAGTTTAAAAAAAAATATTGGCTGTTCAAAATTCCTGATGCTCCATTTGATATTATATGTTTGTAGCCCATCTTGTTTGTAGGCATTGGGATAATCTGATTGTGTAATTTGTTAATCTTCAAGTGTTCATCGGTTAATGCTGTAATTCATGTCTTAACACATATATCACATGTTTATGTAAGTCTCTAGCCTGCACTTTAAAAGAGCTACAATATATAATTGCCCCCAATAATAAAACATAATAATGACATATTTAAATATGTAATGAGGATCGTGCTGTCAGACAGACTATTGTCTATCTCCTTGCTCACAAAGTCCTCTACACCTGTACGTCTGGATCCAGCACCCATCTGCTTGATCCTGCCACTCCTGACTTTATTTGAGGCCTGATAGATTGTGGCCCCGGGTTTTACTCTTTCATGCATACTTCTTTTGGCTGATCCCTACAGGTCATCATTCACACACTAGACTTTTGCTTATTTAGCTGCTCTCCACCTGGGGCGCCTATGACCAGATCTCAACCACATGCACTTTTAACTGAGGACAGTTCCCTGGCCTTGTGATGCATCACTTCAGATGCCTGTTCTGGATTATGAGTTCTGTATTTCTGAACATGCACTTTCCTTTCTCATCCTAGCCACATATGGCTTCTGGTGACCCTTGTCCCCCACTACGAGCCTTCCGATTGCTTCCTAAAAGCCAATGGGGTTACATATCTGATCCAACAGCAAATCCACTGGTCATTTGATGAGACACTTTTCCATTCCCTTTCCTGCTCCATGACAGTTCGCAACATCCAGATATCCCTATCCACAGCCTAGTGAGTCCCAAGCATCCGCTTTAAAATCCAATTCAGCACCCACTCCCTAGCCGCACCCTATGTTTGACATACCAGATGCTCTCTCTACGCTCTATTTACCTGGGATGGGGTCCCCCATCTTCTGCGGTCCCTCTGGTGTGGATGGGGGTGTTGGTCGACACAGGCCCTTCCTTTCTTCACCTGTTAAACAATGTGATGAAGAATCAGCGTTGGTACCTAATGACACTTCCCTCAGAAGCAAAGGTGTGTTTCCTTCAAGGAAGCCACTGCCTCTTCATATGTGCATCTTCAGAACGGTTATGAAGAGAGAACTGATCTTCTGTTAGTCCATGAAGAGCATAACACGACTGTCAAATTAGGTAGGGTCTCAATTCTTGGGAGTTGACCACCATCTTGGAATGCACAAATTCGACATGACATTATACTAGTCATTCCGCAATCCTTCTGTAGGCTCAAGAGGATATTATTTCATGTCTGGATGTCATTAAAGGGAAGTTATTCATTGTGCAATAGAATATTTGAAAATAAAACAGTGCTTATCCATAATGTTGATGAAGGTGTTAATAGTGACTGTAGCACAAAACATAAAGGGATATCCTTTCTCCTTACCTCATGGTGTCACTAAACATTAGCTCCTAGTCTGTTATCACTTGTGAGATGTGAGTGAAAGACAAACTGAGCTTGTATGGGTTTGAGGAGTTGTATGACTGTGCATAGGTAAGGTTATGTGGCAAGTAAATGGAGTAACACAGTTGAAAAGGTGAGGGTGGTGTATGAGATGGTGCAGGTATTTGGTTAGAGCCACTGATTTCAAGAATATGATTGGTCACTTAGCTATGGTCATGACCTGTATGTTATAACATGTTTCTCATATGCCAGTGTTTGACACTACTTTGATTATTGCATTATCTAGTAATCTGTTTTTATCCATATAGATGTGGGTCCCACCCATGTGCAACCATGGAAATGTAGTTGTTGATGTTCTACTTTCTCTACTATTGTGTTCTATTTGTAAAAACAACTAGTATATGGGTGGAGTGGGAGATGAGGCATTGATAGTACCTTCACTTATACATTTTGGGGATCCTTTACAAGCCCCTTGTATCGCCGGAATGTCACCTTTAGTGACAGTCCAGAAGCGCATACACCTCAGCTCCATTTCTATAAGGCCATGTAATACCACCCTGCATGACCTTTCATGGCCTCGTAGATATGGAGTAAGTTAATGCAGCCCAAGTTGCTGTGTTGCCTCACACTGCAATAGGAGGTGTGCAATGGGCTTTATTGTGGGTGTTCCCATGTAACACCCTTGGCATTTGACATATTCCCAGAGTTACATTGTTTCATAATCTTAGGAATACGTCAGAAGCCTATGGCTTCCCAGGTGGAGGCGTAAGGGAGGCACAAAGAGGACAAATTACATTATTTCTCCTCGGTTATTCTTCTTCTATGTGTGCCTACCTTGCATTTCATTGATGCAATATGGATTTGTGCATCCTTAATGTGGGAAACTGCCACCTTCTTGCAGTACTCCCACTCTGGGCCAGAGAACATAGCCCTTTCTGGGAAGAGGTGATACTCCACCTCCCCAGGAATGTGCACAGCCCTGCCTAAGAGCTTCGAAGGGCTTATCGCCCTTGAAACTCAATCCCCAAGCCTGCTGCTAGAAGCAGATGGCCTCCCCATTGCAACTGCTTTTGGCTGAAGCAATAGCGAGAAACTCAAACAAAGGGTAGGAGGAGTGGCCCCACCGGGCAGCCACCATCCGTAAGGTGGGCACTCCATTTCATTTTCCTCCATATTGTATGGAAGGAAAATAGCCAATCAGGATAGGGAAGTGACCCTTCCCACAGGAAGTGTTCACTTTAGTGGGTGTAGCCACCCAAAGGTAGATGACCAATTTGTCGCTATCAGATTCCCCCTAAAACGCCCACTAAATACAGTATTTAGTATCCCCAGACCAGGAAATCATATTCTACAGACAAAAGAAGACCAACACCAAGAAGAACCAAGGTACAAGAACTGTGGACCACGTGGAACAAAGAAAAGGTGCCAAACCCTGCTTGCTGCACCCAGGACCTGACAATCACTGCTGAGGAGCTGCTCGACAACTGGAAAAACTATAGGTTGGTCCTCTCTATAGAGGCTGCTCTAAGAATTAGTGAGTCTGAATTAAAAGAAATCAAACTATTGGAGCATGAAATTGAACAGGATAAAACAATCCAGGAAGCAAAACAACTTTTAGAGTCGGTAGGGAGAACTATAGCCGAACTTAAGATTCGCACTGTGAATCAGAAAACTTCTAAAGTAGAGAGAGATATACATTTTTTTTAAACAGATGAAGTTTACCCTTTTCTCAAAGAAGATTTTTATAAATTCAATAATCCAAGCAGTTTGAATTTGCAATTCAAACTAGATCACAAAGAAGATTCATCACATTTTCTGATACCTCATCTGACTCAGAACAAGACCCTATGATACATTTGACTCCCAAACCTCAATACTCAGTAGCCCAACCTTTTTTCAACAGAGGTGGACACAGAGGCTGAGGAGGTGGTCCATTAGGGAGAGTCCATTATCAAGACGGGAAGGGGACAGGACATTACCGAGAACAAGGAGAGTTTTGGACAAGGAGGCAACGTACAGACGATGACGATCAAATGTAATCAAGAGATAGACATGGCATCTATCTATAATCTGTCTAGCTATACACTCTCAGATGCAGAGTACCAAATATTAAGTAAAGGTTTGTCTTTCATACCCACTAAAATTCAGGTTCCATTTGATACTAAGACAGAAATGTTACAATTTTTACGTAAAATTTGAATACGTGTTTTTTTTGCAGAGCGGTCTGGTATGCCAGAAACCGCAGTAGCGGTAGAAAACTGTAGTGGACTTAAATTAAAATCAACATTCTGTCTGAAAAATAGTAATATGCCACCGGAAGATGAGATTTTTGAAGACATGGTATTGAGAGAACTCAATCAACTTAATAATAAAAAAAATATCTTTAAGCATAATCGCACTCGAGAAGAAAAGATCGCTATACAGACATGGTCCCAGAATGATAACATTATGATCAAGCCAGCTATCAAAGAAGGCGGTATTGTTGTATGGGATAAAAGTGAATATGAAAATGAGGTATTAAGACAACTTAATAATCAGGATCACTATCAACCTATTATGGAAGATCTTTCAGAACGTTTACAAGGTATTATCAAAGAGGCCACAGATGAGGCATTGGAGAATGGTTGGATATGTAAAAAGGAATTGGACTTCTTGAATCAGAGCGATAAACATACACCTAGGTTATACATTCTACCTAAAATCCATAAAGAGCTTAATAATCCACCAGGTAGACCAATAGTTTCGGCATGTGGATCAATACTTGAACCACTTGCTCAAAATGTGGATACTTTTCTCAAACCGTTTGTGTGGACTACACACGCTTATGTAAGAGATTCAATGGACATGATTAATAAACTTGAGGGTACTAACTTCAACTAACAAATACAAATGTTTTATTTACACTAGATATCGAAGCTCAATATTCCACAAGATGGAGCCTTGGAAGTCATGAGAACTTGGTTAGAGTCCAGGGACCCAACACATAGCGTCCCCACTACATGCATAAGAACACTTGCTTCACTCTGCCTTAAAAGTAATTTTTTTACTTTTGGGGATGATCTGTAGCTCCAAATAAAAGGTGTAGCGATGGGCTGTAACTTTGCTCCAGAGATTGCCAATCGTGTCATGGATTGCTTTGAAAGAAAGTGGATTTTTTGGCACCAGTAACCCTTTTCATACGCATGTCATGCAGTGGTTACGATATATCGATGACAGTTTCATGATGTGGGAAGGAGATAAGGAGTCACTCTCTGCCTTCTATGTATGGCTCAACCATCGAACCTTTGACTTGAAATTTACCATGAATTATGTCTTCAGAAGGATCAATTTCTTAGACCTTTGAATAGAATCAAGAGAGGGTCACATCAAAGTGAATTTATATACCAAACCCACAGACAGAAACACACTACTACATTTATCTAGTAGCCATCCATGCACCCTGAGGGAAAACTTACCCTATGGTCAGTTTCTTCGTATTCAAATAAACTATACAAATAAGGAAGATTATTTTACCAATGCTGAGAATTTGGTGTCCAGATTGATTGACAGAGGATATCCTAAGAAATTAGTAAAATGAGCGTGTAAGAGAGCTTGGTTCACTCTTAGAGAGTGTCTATTGACCCCTAAGGAACAGACAAGGGAAGTCCCTGTGACTTGTGTCCTAACGTTTAACCCTAAAGCTAATAGAATAAGATCAATTACAGAGGAATTGGAAAATATTAGCTCCATTGGATATACCTAAACCTCTCTTTTCCTTTAAAAGAAGACGTAATATACGTAATATACGTGACTCACTAGTCCATGCTTCCTCACTAGGCCCAAAGAAGAAGGATCTCAGACAAATGCTGATTCTACCCCCTGTTATAGTACACTAAAAGTGCAATACCTGTACAGCTTGCAGTTTCACAGAGAACACTACAAGTATCAATGTCAATGATAAAACACACAAACAATTCAGTTTTTCTAATTGCAATACAAAAAACATTATTGATTGTATAAGATGTCCTTGTTCATTGGTTCATATTAGTCAAACTGTACAACCAGTTAAATCACGTATTCTACAACGTCGGTCCAGGATTAGGTGTACAATACGAGGGGCACCTCGGGTAGAACATTATATAGATAAAGAACAAAAAGAGGATGACATTGGTAGTCTGTATCATATGTGGCAGAAATAAAACAACAAGGAACGAAGGTGACAACCATTCTAGACAAAATGGAGGCCAGATTTATTGAGGTATGGCACAGCCAGACATGGGGTGAATGAATTAAATGAAATTTGGTCCCTCTTAGGATGTTCAAAACATTATGGATGCCAAGATATACAAAGGCTTTTGTTGCATATGCAGGGCTGTAGCATACCATGTAGGTGTGCACCAACAGAATGTATGATTATCTCTTGAAGTTCACTAGGTGTGCTCCAACATATGTGTGAGACAGTGTATGCGGTTATGGGGTGAACATTTGTCCCTTAGCATTAATTGATAGGCCATGTTTTTTTTAGCGCCTGTTCTTTTTTTAGCAGCTATCCACCTATTTCCTTTTTATTACTTTCTCAAAATATGGCTTACAGTTTATGTTTAATAATTAGTTTTCATTTATAGGTGGTTTAGCACTTAGAAAGAGGACTTTTTATAAATTGATAATTTTCTTCCATTTCTTTAAATCCCTTGTGGTGAGGAGATATATAATAAACACATTTTGGGCTTCTCCTGCCCGTCTTGATGTATCTGTTCACCCGTAAATATGGCTGCCACATTACGCGTGAACCGCAATGCAGCGCTCAGGAGGAGTCACTTGCCCGTCTTTTATTTCATTTAAATATGGCTGCCTACATACGCGCTAGCCTCTGAGAAGTGGCTAACCAAAATGATGCAGGTTATAGCAAGAAAATTAATGCAAGCAGTGTAAAGTTACAATAGATTGCAATAGGGGCACATAGGAATAGGGGCAACACAAACCATATACTCCAAAAGTGGAATGCGAACCACAAATGAACCCCAAACCTATGTGAGCTTGTAGAGGGTCGCTGGGACTGTAAGAAAACAGTGAGGGTTAGAAGAATAGCCCACCCCAAGACCCTGAAAGGTAGGTGTAAAGTGCACCCACAACCCCCAGAGAGCACAGAAGTCGTGATAGGGGGATTCTGCAAGGAAAACAAACACCAGCAATGCAACAGCAGTGGATTTCCGGACCTGAGTACCTGTAAGACAAGGGGACCAAGTCCAAGAGTCACAACAGTGTCGAGAGTAGGCAGGAGCCCAGGAAATGCCAGCTGAGGGTGCAAGGAAGCTGCCACTGGATGGAAGAAGCTTAGTGCTTTGCAAGAACAAAGAGGACTAGGAACTTCCCCTTTGGAGGATGGATGTCCCACGTCGTGAAGAAGCTTGCAAAGGTGTTCCCACGCAGAAAGACTGCAAACAAGCCTTGCTAGCTGCAAAGGTCGAGATTAGGGTTTTTGGATGCTGCTGTGGCCCAGGAAGGACCAGGATGTCACCACTTGGACGAGGAGACAGAGGGGACGCCCAGCAAGTCGGGGAGCCCTCACAGAAGCAGGCAGCACCCACAGAAGTACCTGAACAGGCACTTAGAAGAAAAGTGAACCGGAGTCCACCTGAAGTCACAAAAGGGAGTCCCACGATGCCGGAGGACAACTCAGAAGGTTGTGCACTGCAGGTTACAGTGTCAGGGACCCAGGCTTGGCTGTGCACGAAGGAAATCCTGGAAGAGTGCACAGGAGCCGGAGAAGCTGCAAATCATGTGGTACCCAGCAATGTAGTCTAGCGTGGGGAGGCAAGGGCTTACCTCCACCAAACTTGGACTGAAGAGTCACTGGACTGTGGGAGTCACTTGGACAGAGTTGCTGAGTTTTAGGGATCACGCTCGTTGTGCTTAGAGGGGGCCCAGAGGCCAGGTGATGCAGTCTTTTGTTGCCTGCGGTTGCAGGGGGAAGATTCCGTCGACCCACGGGTTATTATTTCAGAGCTCCTGGTGCAAGAAGGAGGTAGGCTACCCCCAGAGCATGCACCACCTGGAAACAGTCGTGAAAGCCGGCAGGGGTTAAGCGATACAAGGTTGCTAGTAGTCGTTTTGCTACTTTGTTGCGGTTTTGCAGGCGTCCTGAACAGTCAGCGGTCAATCCTTTGGCAGAAGGTGAAGAGGGAAATGCAGAGGAACTCTGGTGAGCTCTTGCATTCGTTATCTCAAGAATTCCCCAAAGCAGAGACCCTAAATAGCCAGAAAAGGAGGTTTGGCTACCAAGGAAGGAGGATTGGCTACCAAGAGAGGTAAGAGCCTATCAGAAGGAGCCTCTAACGTTACCTGCTGGCACTGGCCACTAAGAGCAGTCCAGTGTGCAACAGACACCTCTGTTTCCAAGATGACAGAGGTCTGGGACACATTGGAGGAGCTCTGGGCACCTCCCCTGGGAGGTGCAGGTCAGGATAGTGGTCACCCCCCTTTCCTTTGTCCAGTTTCACGCCAGAGCAGGGCTGGGGGATCCCTACACCGGTGTAGACTGGCTTATGCAGAGATGGGCAGCATCTGTGCCCATCAAAGCATTTCCAGAGGCTGGGGGAGGCTACTCCTCCCCAGCCTTCACACCTATTTCCAAAGGGAGAGGGTGTTACACCCTCTCTCAGAGGAAATCCTTTGTTCTGCCTTCCTGGGCCAGGGCTGCCTGGACCCCAGGAGGGCAGAAACCTGTCTGAGGGGTTGGCAGCAGCAGCAGCTGCAGTGGAGACCCCGGAAAGGCAGTTTGGCAGTACCCAGGTTCTGTGCTAGAGACTCGGGGGATCATCGAATTGTCCCCCCAATGCCAGAATGGCATTGGGGTGACAATTCCATGATCTTAGACATGTTACATGGCCATGTTCGGAGTTACCATTGTGACGCTATACATAGGTAGTGACCTAAGTATAGTGCACGCGTGTAATGGTTTCCCCGCACTCACAAAGTCTGGGGAATTCGCCCTGAACGATGTGGGGGCACCTTGACTAGTGCCAGGGTGCCCACACACTAAGTAACTTTGCACCCAAACTTCACCTGGTGAAGGTTAGACACATAGGTGACGTATAAGTTACTTAAGTGCAGTGGTAAATGGCTGTGAAATAACGTGGGCGTTATTTCACTCAGGCTGCACTGGCAGGCCTGTGTAAGAATTGTCAGATCTCCCTATGGGTGGCAAAAGAAATGCTGCAGCCCATATGGATCTCCTGGAACACCAATACCCTGGGTACCTCAGTACCATATACCAGGGAATTATATGGGTGTACCAGTATGCCAATGTGAATTGGTGAAATTGGTCGCTAGCCTGTTAGTGGCAATTTGGAAAGCAGAGAGAGCATAACCACTGAGGTTCTGGTTAGCAGAGCCTCAGTGAGACAGTTAGGCATCACACAGGGAACACATACAGGGCACATACTTATGAGCACTGGGTCCCTGTCTGGCAGGGTCCCAGTGACACATAGACTAAAACAACATATATACAGTGAAATATGGGGGTAACATGCCAGGCAAGATGGTACTTTCCTACAGTGTGGAACACATGTTTTAGTGAACAGGGTGTGATGTGACCCTGGTGGTGTTGTAGATCATGTAGTTCCAAATATGAATATATGAATGAAAAAAACACATTTACAGTTATATATATACGTAAAGCTTCAAATGTCCTGATGAGGCCTAGAATTGAAGGGTCGAGAAGCGTAGACCAACAACATGAAGAGTGTCTTGAATTTATGAATCTAGAGACTACAATATAGTATTATACTGCACTTAATCAAATTCAAATAACTATTCATTATAGACGGTATTAATCATTCACTACTTCAAGTGGAGGACTGCGTTAGAAAAAGGTGTTTGGCAGCCCACAATCGCAAATTCAGCTGGAAGCTTCTAGTGCTAATTTGTTTGCACTTAGTGCCTCCTTTGTGTTTTTTGCAAACTGTGATGTATATTTTGGTGTGATGTATTGTATATATTTGTTTAAGTGGCATGCATTGTAGTATTTTTATATGTTTTGTGATTTATGAAGAAGAGCGAGACAAAGGGAGACAAATATCGATTGATTAAAAGCATAAATATTAGAATTACACAATGTTTCCAGTGACTAATTAGGGTTTTCACTGTGCCATAAAATATATTGATATTTTTCCCTACTATACATCATTTTTGTATTAGCTCTGTTGATTAGCCCAGTTATACTTGGGTTACAAGGGCTTTCGCCCATATATTCTGTACAGTTTAAATGTAATTAGGCTCATTCCTGCGTTGTTAAAAGGCCAAGGACTTGGCTGCCAATTTTCCCTCAGCATGGCACTCCATCTCTTTCCTTTCATGTATGTTCCAATTTTGTAGAATGTGATTGGCTTGGATGCTGGTCAAGACCCAATGTGTGCTCCCCGTCAACAAAAGGGTCACCTTCAAGCTCCTCACCCACGCACACAAAGCACTCCACAACGCCGGCCCCTCCTACCTCAATGACAGACTCAACTTCTACACCCCAACCTGCCATCTACGATCTGCGAGCCTCGCCCTCGCCACCGTCCCCCGCATCCAACGAGCCTCCTCTGGCGGCAGATCCTTCAACTACCTCGCCGCCAAGACCTGGAACACGCTCCCTACCTACCTCCGACAGACTCAAGACCTACTCGCCTTCAGAAGACTCCTCAAGACCTGGCTCTTTGAGCAATAGCAGTCCTCCCCCCCCCCCAGCGCCTTTGAACCCTAACGGGTAAGTAGCGCGCTCTATACATTTTTGTGATTGATTGATTGATTGATTGATTGCTGGCAGGGAACTGTGTGTAAAAGGACTAGTAATGGCTGATGACATATTCATGGGTGTCTACATCTGGATACACAAATGTAGATATAATTAACCTTGGAATACAAGCTTTCTATTTAGCAGTCCCCCTATCAAAAGGTCTACTCCTTGACTCCATGAAAAGTGCTCAGGCCTTGTTGTATGACCAGGACTGTTGAGATGATGGATAGCATGGCCATCCCCCCTTAGGGTCAGGGAGAGAGGAATACCAAACTTGTAGCAAGACGTGATGCTCACAGTCTAGGTGACAGTTATGTTGATCAGGCTTGCATTTGTTCCTATCAGCTCTCACCCCTTTTGGTTAACAGCGTTTTTTCCTCCTCCCACTAACATGTCCAAGATACTGGTGATGCTGGTTGGAAATTGACACAGATGAGGAGGAATTTTGTGTTTTCTGGAATGTGTGTTGGAGTGTATGTGTAATTAGCTGTAGCAGTGTAAATTATTAATCTGTAAGGCTTCCACCCAATCCTGATAGTTGCTTGTCCTCATATTACAGCCGCTAACATGACAAATGAGGAGAGATGCCACTTTTACAAGAGGTCAAAATGTTACCGCCACCTCCCGGAAGTAGGGTCTGAATACCATTGCATTGCTCGCCACTTTCGGTCAGAGAAAGCTTCTGCGGAATGGCGGACATTTCCACAAGGGGGCCCCACACAGCCTTCAAAGGTTCAGCAAGGTCCTCAGTGGTGCAGTTGTGCACAGCTGGCCCTACCCCAACCACAGCGGCTGCACCAGTCACCACACAGCCACAACTGGTTTCACAACCTGTCGCTGGATCATCACAGTTGCTACAGGCCCTGCGCAGGGCGTGAATCTGATACTCACACGTTTGGACAAGTTGGAGGAGGAATCAGTGGGCAACCACAAAATGCTAAAGTTCAAAAAGAAAAAAATTAAGAAGGCCAGACTTTGAACTTGAACTGTCCCTTGACTTCCTTCCAGTTCATTCCCTTCCCTTTTGAAGATGACATTTATTTTAGTGTGGGTTTCAAATAGTTAGTGTTAGTTTAGGTTAACAGAGTAGTTAGGATAAGTTTGGTTAGGGGGTGGATTTTTCTTCTTATGTTTTTACTGGTGGCTGGTGGGTCATGTTGGGGTATATTTATGTGATTTAAAAAAAAAGAAAAAAAGATATGTATTTGTTTGGGATTAGTTAGTACACGTGTAGTTGTATTAATTGTTGTCCTACTTGTGTCTTGTTTCTTAAGAAGGGTAGGAGGCCTTTAGTTAAGTTTAGCATTGGTAAGATAGCTTTAGTTGTTGGATAAGTATAGTTCGTATAGGTTAGTTTAGGATAGGGTAGGGTTTAATTGTTTTTAGGTATCTTGTATTTAAAATAAACATTTTTGCATTATTCTATACAATTTGTGTAATTTGCTTGAGTCTCAGGGTCTTCCTGTGAGTGCACTGGGCTAATTGGGGGTTGGTCTAGGGAATCCATCCTGCCTTCAAATCCCTCTTTTAACATGTGCTTCACCTATTGACAACAGAGCTGTCACGTTGGCTGCAACATCACATTTAGTAGTCCATGCATCTGCAATGCAGTGTACTCACCGTTCATTATGTCTATGTATGCTTTCTCTTGGACAGGTAAGTCTGGTCCTTCAGCTGTCACTGTTGGGGTCCTGTGTGTACAATGAGAGGAATTATGACAGATCTGACACCAGCCCCAAATGGTACTCTATCCTGCAACATAAACCAATGCCCATCACTGATGAGGTTAACTACCTCTGAACAACACCAATGGGTTATTCTGGTACTCCCAGCTGGCTACATTGCCTTTTACTTGGTTTTCTGCTTGACCTGCTGTATATCTTGACCAAATTCTATATGTATCCTTCAGTTTATAAGAAGTCTACATCATACACCATTGTCATGTTCAGATCCTTGTGTGTAGCTTTGTGCCCCCAAAATTCTAAACTCATGTACTGGTCTTTGTAGGAATCTGGCTCTGTACATACTATAAAAAATGAGATATAGTGTGCACAGAGTTCAGGGGTTTCCCAAGAGGTTTGACAGAGGCAATAATAGATAATACTAATGCTCTATTTGTGGTAGTGTGGTCGATCAGTTAGGTTTATCAGAGGGTACTGTTAAGCATTTGTTGTCCACACACAAGCAATAAGTGAAAACACACACCCAATGACTTAACTCAAGACCAATAGGTTTTAATATAGAAAAATATATTTTGTTAATTTATTTCTAGAACCATACGATTCAGTTTGCAGGTAAGTACATAAATTGAAAGGTACTTTGCGTAGGTAAGATCAGTACTTTGAATCAAATCGATAATACATACAGTTTTCTTTAAAATGGCAAAAAGCTATTTTAAAAGTGGCCACTGTGCAATTTTCAACAGGTCCTGGGGGAGGAAAATACAGTACAAATTTGGAGGTAAGTAATCGCCATACAGACCTTGCCTCCATGGCATAGGTAGCCCACCGTTGGGGGTTCAAGATAACTCTAAACACCCAGCACCAACGACACAGGGCCAGTTAGGTGCAGAGGTCAAACAGGAGCTAAAATAACGTTGGCACCTATGGAGACTGGGAGTCCTCCTGTTCCGGTCTGCTTGCAGGTAAGTACCTGCATTGTCGGAGGGCAGACCAGGGGTGTTTAGAGGAGCACTGGGGGGTGCCCAAGTAGGCACCAAACATGCACCCTCAGTGGCACAGGGCGGACGGGTGCAGGGTGCAAACAGGGCGACAGGTTCCCAATAGAACTCAATAGGGGATCCTGGGGGTCACTTAGGAGCTGTAGGCAAGGCACAGGGGGGCTTCCCGGGTAAGCCATCGACTGGACAGGGAGGAGGGCCACCTGCTGGTCACAGCTGAACCGGTGGTCGGTCTCTCTCAAGTCTGGGGGCTGCAGGTGCAGTGCTTCTCCAGGCATCGGAAATCTTCGTCTTGGGTAGTCGCTGTCAGGGGGGTCCTCGGGATACCCTCTGCAGGTGTCGTTGTGGAGGGGTGGAGAGGTTGGCCCAGGGTGGACACTTGATCAGAATAGTCTGGGGTCCTCTCTGGCTGGTTGGTTCCTCTGGACACGAGCCAGGGGCATTGGGTGCAGTGAAGTTTTAGACTCACGCTTCTGGAGTACCACTGACTTGGTCAGTGCATTGCTATGCCTCCCGTGGCTCCATACTGTAAGTAGAGCTCTTTCCCTGGCAACTCTGACCTCCTGACCCCTGTCAGGAGTTCGAGGACCTCCTCCATCCGCAGGCTTCCGCCTCATCCCTGGTGTCTAGTGGGAGAGCTCTGCTTTCCTACTAGGCTACCTTCTGCCTCTCTCCTCCTTTTGCTTTGCTTTGCTCTCCGCTCTGCTTCACTACTGTCCCTTAGTGCTGCTTTTCCTTGTTTTTCTCTCACTCCGCTCCCTCTCTCTCACTTTCGCTCTCCCCCTCTTTCTCTACCCCGCTGCTGCTGCCCCGTGGCCCACCCCGTGTAGGAAGGTAGCCTATTTCTAGCCTTGTTACCCCCACTTTTGGCCTGTTTGTGATTATATGTCAGGGTGTTTTATATGTCTCACTGGGACCCTGCTAGCCAGGACCCCAGTTTTCATAGTGAATACCCTATTTGTTACTGTGTTTTATATGTCTCACTGGGATCCTGCTAGCCAGGATCCCAGTGCTCATAGTTTGGGGCCTGAATGTGTTCCCTGTGTGGTGCCTAACTGTGTCACTGAGGCTCTCCTAACCAGAACCTCAGTGCTTATGCTCTCTCTGTCTTTAAAATTGTCACTGCAGGCTAGTGACCATTTTTACCAATTCTGATTGGCACACTGGAACACCCTTATAATTCCCTATTATATGGTACCTAGGTACCCAGGGTATTGGGGTTCCAGAAGATCCCTATGGGCTGCAGCATTTCTTTGGTGACTCATAGGGAGCTCAGACAATTCTTACACAGGACTGCCACTGCAGCCTGAGTGAAATAACGTCCACATTATTTCACAGCTATTTTACACTGCACCTAAGTAACTTATAAGTCACTGATAAGTCTAACCCTCACTTGGTGAAGGTTAGGTGCAAAGTTACTAAGTGTGAGGGCACCCTGATACTAGCTAAGGTGCCCCCACATTGTTCAGGGGAATTTCCCCAGACTTTGTGAGTGCAGGGACACCATTACACACGTGCACTACATATAGGTCAATACCTATATGTAGCTTCACAATGGTAACTCTGAATATGGTCATGTAACATGTCTAAGATCATGGAAATCTGGTATTGGGGTGCCAATATCATGCATCCCCGGGGCTCCAGCTTGGACCCCTGGTACTGCCAAACTAGCTGTCTGGGGTTGTCACTGCAGCTACCGTTGCTGCTAACCCACAGACAGGCCTCTGCCCTCCTGGGGTCTAGGCAGCCCAGTCCCAGGAAGGCAGAACAAAGGATTTCCTCTGAGAGAGGGTGTTACACCCTCTCCCTTTGGAAATAGGTGTTAAGGGCTGGGGAGGAGTAGCCTTCCCAAGCCTCTGGAAATGCTTTGAAGGGCACAGATTGTGCCCTCCTTGCAGAAGCCAGTCTACACCAGTTCAGAGATCCCCCAGCCCCTGCTCTGATGTGAAACTGTACAAAGGAAAGGGGAGTGACCACTCCCCTGTCCAACACCACCCCAGGTGTGGGGCCCAGAGTTCCTCCAGTATGTCCCAGACCTCTGCCGTCTTGAATGCAGAGTTGTGAGGACACAGTGGAGGCCTCTGAGTGGCCAGTGGCAACAGGTAACTTCAGAGACCCCTCTGAGGGCTATTTAGGGTTTCTCCTGTGGGTTTCTCTTCAGATAACCAATGCAAGAGCTCACCAGAGTTCCTCTGCATCTCCCTCTTCGACTTCTGCCAAGGATCGACCGCTCTCAGCTCCAGGACGCCTGCAAAACTGCAACAAAGTAGCAAGACGACTACTAGCAACATCGTAGCGCATAATCCTACCGGCTTGCTCGACTATTTCCTGGTGGTGCATACTCTGAGGGCTGTCTGCCTTCACTCTGCACTGGAAGCCAAGAAGAAATCTCCCCTAGGTCGACAGAATCTTCCCCCTGCTAATGCAGGCACCCAACTTCTGCATCAACGGTCTTGTGGGTCCCCTCTCATCTTGACCAGCGTGGTCTCTAGAACACAGGAGCTGGATCCAAGTGACCCCGACAGTCCAGTGGTCCTTCTGTCCAAACTTGGTGGAGGTAAGTCCTTGCCTCCCCATGCCAGACAATAATCCTGTGTACTGCGTGATCTGCACCTGCTAGGGCTTCTGTGCACTTTTGCAAGGATTCCTTCGTGCACAGCATGGCCCAGGTCCCTAGCACTCCGTCCTGCATTGCTTAACTCAATGAGTTGACCACCGGCTTCGTGGGACCCTCCTTTGTAGTGTTGAGATGACCGCCATGCTCAGATTTCTTGAACCCCTGTTCAAGTGCTTCTGTGGGTGCTGCCTGCTTCTGCATGGGCTCTCTTTATTGCTGAGCGCCTCCTCTGTCTCCTCCTCCAAGGGGCGACCTCCTGGTGCTTCCTGGGCCCGGGCAGCACCCATTTTCTTCAAACGCAACCTTTGCAGCCAGCAAGGCTTGTTTGCAGTCTTTCTGCGTGGAACCAACACTGCATCCTCCAGCACACCGTGGGACATCTTCTGTGCAAAGGAGAAGTTCCTGGCATCTTCCTTTGTTGCAGAACCTTCTTCAGCTTCTTCCACCAGGAGGCAGCCATTTTGCACCTTCATACGGGGTTTAGTGGGCTTCTGCCCCCCCTGGACACTTGCGTGACTCTTGGACTTGGTCCCCTTCCTTTACAGGTCCTCAGGTCCAGGAATCCATCTTCAGTGTTTTGCAATCAGTTGTTGTTCTTGCAGAATCCCCTATCTCAACTTTACTGTCTTACTGGGGAAGCAGGGTAACTTTGCTCCTACTTTTCAGGGTCTTGGGGTGGGGTATCTTGGACACCCCTAGTGTTTTCTTACACTCCCAGCGACCCTCTACACACTACACTAGGCCTGGGGTCCATTCGTGGTTCGCATTCCACTTTCTTAGTATATGTTTTTTGTTGCCCCTAGGTCTATTGCATCCTATTATATTCTACAGTGTTTGCACTACTTTTCTGTTTACTTACCTGATTTTGGTTTGTGTGTATATTTTGTGTATTTTACTTACCTCCTAAGGGAGTATATCCTCTGAGATATTTTTGGCTCATTGTCACTAAAATAAAGTACCTTTATTTTTAGTAACTCTGAGTATTGTGTTTCTTATGATATAGTGCTACATGATATAAGTGGTATAGTAGGAGCTTTGCATGTCTCCTAGTTCAGCCTAAGCTGCTCTGCTATAGCTACCTCTATCAGCCTAAGCTGCTAGAACACTACTAATCTACTAATAAGGGATAACTGGACCTGGCACAAGGTGTAAGTACCATCAGGTACCCACTATAAGCCAGGCCAGCCTCCTACATTGGTGGTGCAGCGGTGGGATAAGTACTTGTAACTGCTTTACCACTTTGTCATTGGTGCTTTTCATAAGAAGAACATATACCAAATACTTAAAAATATACACAGTTAACCTAAACAGTTAAACTTTCTTTCTTTAAACTTTCTAAAAAGTTTACTAGAGTCCAGCCAGTTAGAGACAGGTCTCACTCTGCCAATTCCCATATTTCTTCTGTGTCTCAGAATTCCCTAGCCTTCCACCCTGAGGATCACAAAATGGAAAGGGAACTCAGAAAACTGAGGTTGGAAGAGGCCAGGCTGAAGCTAAGACAGCAGCAGCTGGCCTTAGACAGGGAATCTCTAGATGTAGAGAGGGAAAGGCAGAGGTTGGGGTTAGTTCCCTATGGTGGCAGCAGCAGTGTTTTTGATAGCAATGCTGTAAGAGAACAAGATTCCAGAAACCTGCATAAGATAGTCCTCCCTTACAAGGAGGGGGATTACATTAACAAGTGGTTTGTTGCACCTGAGAGGGCTTTGTTGGTACAGTTGGTCCCTCAAAGGCAGTGGGCTGCTATCTTGTGGCTATCTTTCACTGGTAAGAGTAGGGATAGGCTCCTTACTGTCAGAGAAAAAGATGCTAATAATTACAAAGTTTTTAAGGATACACTCTTGGATTGATTTGGCTTAACCACTGAACAATACAGGATAAAGTTCAAAGATACCAGAAAAGAGTCCTCTAAAGACTGGACAGACTTTGTAGACCGTTCAGTAAAGGCCTTGGAGGGTTGGTTACATGGCAGTAAGGTGACTGACTATAAAAGCATGTATGATCTAATCCTGAGAGAGCATATTTTGAACAATTGAGTGTCTCATTTGTTGCACCAGTACTTGGTAGACTCAGATCTGACTTCTCCCCAAGTATTGGGAAAGAAAGCAGACAAATGGGTCAGGGCAAGAGTGAACGAAAAGTTCATTCAGGTGGTGACAAGAGTGGCAAGAAGAAAGATGGTGAGAAATCTCAGGATAAGCATGGGGATAAAGGTAAAACTAAAGATCCTTCTTCACATCCTAATCACTCTTTAGGGGGTGGGGATAAATCATCTTCTTCCTCTTCTTCACAACCCACACACATTAAAAAGCCCTGGTGCTATGTGGGTAAAAATAAAGGCCATAGGCCAGGAGATACGTCCTGCCCAGGTAAACCCCCTGAGCCTACCACCACTAATACATCAATGTCTAGTGCCCCTAGCAGTAGTGGTAATAGTGGTGGGACTGCTGGCAACAGTCAAAATAAGGGTGTAGTTGGGTTCACTTTTGGGTCCATCATAGAAACTGGGGTAGTCAGTTCCAAGACAGTTTCTGTCATAAGGTGGCATTGGCCTTGCCACACCGGCTGCTTGTCCTCTTACAATGAATAAGTACAGGCAGTCAGTTTCAATAAATGGTGTTAAGGCTCAGACCTACAGGGACCCAGGTAGCAGTAACACTTTAGTGACTGAAAACCTAGTGTCTCCTTCACTACACATCATTGGTCAACAGTACAAGATTATTGATGTCCATAACTCCACTCAGTTCCTCCCCTTAGCTATAGTTCAGTTTAGTTGGGGTGGAGTTACTGGCCCTATGCAGGTGAAGGTATCACCTAGCTTACCTGTAGACTGTCTCTTAGGTAATGACCTGGGAACCTCAGAGTGGGCTGAGGTAGAGTTTTATACCCATGCAGCCATGCTGGGTATCCCTGAGGAATTGATTCCTCTCATTTCAGCTGAAATGAAAAAGCAAAGGAGAGAAAAAGGCCTGAAAACTCAGGATCCTTCTCCAACAACAGGTAAAAAGGGCATCAAAATATCCCCTACCCACTCTTCCATTCAGGATACCATTCCTGTGGTGGGAGAAATCTCTCCTGTGGTGGAAACTGTTTCAAGGGAACCATCAGCTAGCACAGCTGTACTCCCTGAGGTGAAAGTACCTCTCTGTGGGATAACTAATATTGGTGAGAAAAAGTGCACCATTTTAGTTAACATAGAGCATCCTTCCAACCCTCCCAGAGAAACTTCAGTGCAGCAACCTTGCACTGCCTCACAACATTTAAGTCAGCAGCCCTGCCCTAGTGTGGAGCTTATAGGACAGCAGTCCTGCCCTGCTCCAACTCAAGAGAAACAGCATCCCTGTTCTCTCTTACAGCCATATGGACAACGTTTTTGGCCCAGCTATGGCTTTACTGAGACAGCATCCCTGTCTGGCATTCTCATCACTAGAAATAGGTCCAGTGGACAATTTCCACTGTTCTAAACTAAAACTTACTGATAGGAACTCTGAGAATATATCTTCACATTGCTGGTTATCCAAAAAACTTCAAACAGGGTGGTTTACATCCCCACATGGAAGTAACCATATAGTGGATGATAAAGGGAGTAACCAGTCTATTGCAGAGCTACTCTCCACTTATCACCACTTAGACAATAAAGACTCAACTGGCCAAGGTTAGCGTTATTGTCCTTCGTTTGGGGGGGGTGAGAAAGTAGCCTCTTTCTAGCCTTGTTACCCCCACTTTTGGCCTGTTTGTGAGTATATGTCAGGGTGTTATTACTGTCTCACTGGGATCCTGCTAGCCAGGACCTCAGTGCTTATGCTCTCTCTTTCTTTACAATTGTCCCTGCAGGCTAGTGACCATTTTTCACCAATTCTGATTGGCACACTGGGACACCCTTATAATTGCCTAGTATATGCTACCTAGGTAACCAGGGTATTGGGGTTCCAGGAGATCCCTTTGGGCTGCAGCATTCCTTTTGCCACCCATAGGGAACTCAGACAATTCTTACACAGGACTGCCACTGCAGCCTGAGTGAAATAACGTCCACATTGTTTCACAGCCATTTTACACTCCACTTAAGTACCTTATAAGTCACCTATATGTCTAACTCTCACTTGGTGAAGATTAGGTGCAAAGTTAATAAGTGTGAGGGCCCCCTGGCACTAGCCAAAGTGCCCCCACATTGTTCAGGGAAATTTCCCCAGACGTTGTGAGTGCGGGGACACCACTACACATATCCACTACATATAGGTCAATACCTATATGTAGCTTCACAATGGTAACTCAGAATATGGCCATGTAACATGTCTAAGATCATGGAATTGTCCCCCATACAAAATCTGGTATTGGGGTGCCAATCCCATGCATCCCCGGGGCTCCAGCATGGTCCTCGGGTCCTGCCAAACCAGCTCTCTGGGGTTCTCTCTGCAGCTACCGCTGATGCCAACCCACAGACAGGCTTCTGCCCTCCTGGGGTCTGGGCAGCCCAGTCCCAGGAAGGCAGAACAATCGATTTCCTCGCTTTGGAAATAGGTGTTAAGGGCTGGGGAGGAGTAGCCTCCCCCAGCCTCTAGAAATGCTTTGAAAGGCACAGATGGTGCCCTCCTTGCATAAGCCAGTCTACACCGGTTCAGAGATACCCCAGCCCCTGCTCTGGCATGAAACTGGACAAAGTAAAGGGGGGTGACCACTCCCCTGTCCATCACCACCCCAGGGGTTGTGCCCAGAGCTCCTCCAGTATGTCCCAGACCTCTGCCATCTTGAATGCAGAGGTGTGAGGGCACAGTGGAGGCCTCTGAGTGGCCAGTGGCAGCAGGAGATGTCCGAGACCCCTCCTAATAAGTGCTTACCTGGTTAGGTGGCCAATCCTCCTCTGAGGGATATTTAGGGTCTATCCTGTGGGTTTCTCTTCAGATAAAAAATGCAAGTGCTCACCAGAGTTCCTCTGCACTTCCCTCTACAACTTCTGCCAAGGATTGACCGCTGACTGCTCCAGGACGCCTGCAAAACTGCAACAAAGTAGCAAGACGACTACCAGCAACATTGTAGCGCCTAATCCTGCCAGCTTTCTCGACTGTTTCCTGGTGGTGCATGCTCTGAAGGCTGTCTGCCTTCACCCTGCACTGGACGCCAAGAAGAAATCTCCCATGGGTCGATGGAATCTTCCCCCTGCTAACGGAGGCACCAAACTTCTGCATCACCAGTCCTCTGGGTCCCCTCTCATCTTGATGAGCGTGGTCCCTGAAACACAGGAGCTGACTCCAAATGACCTCGACAGTCCAGTGGTCCTTCTGTCCATATTTGGTGGAGGTAAGTCCTTGCCTCCCCACGCCAGACAGTAATCCTGTGTACTGCGTGATCTGCAGCTGCTAGGGCTTCTGTGCACTTTTGCAAGAAATCCTTTGTGCACAGCACAGCCCAAGTCCCCAGCACTCCGTCCTGCATTTTTCAACTCACTGAATTGACCACCGGCTTCGTGGGATCCTCCTTTGTTGTGTTGAGATGACCGCCATGCTCAGATTTCTTAATCCCCTGTTCAAGTGCTTCTGCGGGAGCTGCCTGCTTCTAAGTGGGCTCTCTGTGTTGCTGAGTGCCCCCTCTGTCTCCTCCTCCAAGGGGCGACCTCCTGGTCCTTCCTGGGTCCGGGCAGCACGCATTTTCTTCAACTGCGACCTTTGCAGCTAGCAAGGCTTGTTTGCGGTCCTTCTGTATGGAAACAACTCTGCTTCCTCCAGCACGCCGTGGGACATCTTCTGTGCAAAGGAGAAGTTCCTGCCATCTTCCGTTGTTGCACAATCTTTGGCTTCTTCCACCCGGAGGCAGTCATTTTGTACCTTCATCCGGGGTTTAGTGGGCTGCTGCTCCCACTGGACACTTTCGTGACTCTTGGACTTGGTTCCCTTCCTTTGCAGGTCCTCAGGTCCAGGAATCCGTCTTCAGTGCTTTGCAGTCAGTTGTTGTCCTTGCAGAATCTCCTATCACGACTTTAGTGTGTTTCTGGGGAAGTAGGGTAACTTTACTTCTACTTTTCAAGGTCTTGGGGTTTCTATCTTGGACACCCTTAGTGTTTTCTTAGACTCCCAGTGACCCTCTACACACTACAATAGGCCTGGAGTCCCTAAGAGGTTCACATTCCACTTTCGTAGTATGTGGTTTGTGTTGCCCCTAGACCTAATGCATCCTATTGTATTCTACAGTTTGCAACACTTTTCTAAGTGTTTATTTACCTGATTTTGGTTTGTGTGTATATTTTGTGTATTTTACTTACCTCCTAAGGGAGTATATCCTCTGAGATATTTTTGGCTCATTGTCACTAAAATAAATTACCTTTATTTTTAGTAACTCTGAGTATTGTGATTCTTATGATATAGTGCTATATGATATAAGTGGTATAGTAGGAGCTTTGCATGTCTCCTAGTTCAGCCTAAGCTGCTCTGCTATAGCTACCTCTATCAGCCTAAGCTGCTAGAACACTACTAATCTACTAATAAGGGGTAACTGGACCTGGCACAAGGTGTAAGTACCATCAGGTACCCACTATAAGCCAGGCCAGCCTCCTATACCCTGTTGTCGGCTCCACCCCCTTTTTCACGCCGTTTTTCGTCCCCCTCCCGCCTCCCGGCTGTCCTCTTCTCTCCCCACCTCCTTACTTAATGGAGGCCACTGTGGGTAGGCTGAGCAATACCACTGACCTGATCAGTGCATTGCTCTGCCTCCCGTGGCTCCTCCCTGTAAGTAGAGCCCTTTCCCTGGCTCCTCTGAACTCCTGTCCCCTGTCAAGAGTTCGAGGCCCTCCTCCACCCGCAGGTTTCTGCCTGCACCTCATCCCTCGTGCCTAGTGGGAGAGTTCTGCTTTCCTGCTAGGCTACCTTCTGCCTCTCTCCTTCTTTTGTTTTGCTTTGCTCTCTGCTCTGCTTCACTACTGTAGATTAGTGACCTTTTCCTTGTTTGTCTCTCATACCACTCTCTCTCTCTCACTTTCACTTTTCCTCTCTTTCTCTCCCCCGCTGCTGCTGCCCCCGCTGCTCCGCCCCCTTTTTCAGGTCCACCTCCTTTTTCGTACCGTTTTTCGCCCTCCTCCCACTTACTAGTTGTCCTGTCCTCCCACCCACTTCCCTACTTAATGACAGCCACTGCGTGGCCGCGCAGCGGGAGCACCGTTGGCTTGCAAAAGATACGCCCGTCTGTGCCCATCCATGCCTGGACTGCGCCCAGCACTAGATCCCCTGGCTCCTGTCCCCCCCACCACTGCCACGCATGTCTTAATTATAACGCCACCACCCTCTGGGCCCTCAACACCGGCCGCTCTCCCGCCTGCCTTCAAGCTTGCCTGCAGACCACCTGCTGACCCGTCTCCAGCCTGAACTGCACCTTCACCAGCCTTGACGCCAGTGACCCACCCACCAAGGCAGGACGCAGCCATCTCAAATGGATCCTCCTCAATACCCGCTCTGTCCACAAGCATACAGTAGAGCTATGGAATCTACTCGACTCAGCCTTCCCAGACATCGCATTCCTGAATGAGACCTGGAAGAACCCCTCCTCAGTGCCTGACATCACCATAGCCATCCCGGACAGCTACAATATCACCCGCAGGGACCACTCCACCAAACCAGGAGGAGGCATCACCATCATCCACAAAAACATGCTCAGGATCACAAACCAACATTGAAAACACCCTCAGCACCACCGAACACCTGCACTTCCAAATCCACACTGACCCAAACACCCCCCTCCGAGGAACCCTCGTCTACAGGCCCAGCAGCCCATGACAGCAGTTCAGGGACTCCATTACCGACATCATCAGCACGCACTCTCTTGCATCCACTGACTACGTAATCCTGGAGACTTAAACTTCCACCTCGAGAACACCAACAACAAGATCACTGCCACCCTGCTCGACAACCTCTCCAACCTCGGCCTCAAACAGCTAGTCATGACACCAACCCACTCCGCAGGACCCACACTCTACCCTATTTTCTCCACAAGCAATCACATCTCTTTCAGCCGCACCACAGAACTCTACTGGACAGACCACCACTGCATCCACTTCTCCTTCAAGAAACCCACAACACACCACTACCCACACAGATCCCCTACTGCAGTTGGAACAATGTCATCGAAGACCAACTTATCACGACCCTCTCCCAGAACCCACCCATCGACACCGCAGACACTGATGCAGCTGCCCGCAACTTCAGGCAATGGGTCAACACCTGTGCCAATACCCTTGCACCAATCAAGAATCCCTCCAACAGATGCACTGACAGAAAGGCCTTCTGGTTTACCGCCGACCTCCACAAATCTAAGCAAAGCTGCTGCAGACTCGAAAGAAATTGGCGCCAAGATCAGACTCTGGACAACCTCACAGCCTTTAAAAACACCATCCGCAGGCACCACCAACTCATCCGAGCTGCCAAGAGAACCGCCTTCAAAGACCGAATCAACAACAACGCACACAGCCACAAGGAGCTCTTCAACATCGTGGAGGAACTCTCCAACCCCAGCTCCAATGCCAACGACATCCCGCCATCCCATGACCTCTGCGACTCCCTAGACTCCTACTTCCACTGCAAGATTGCAGACATCCACGACAGCTTCAGCACCCAGACACCACCGGCAACCAACAACACCACAGATTCACCTCCGACCAACCTCCTTCTCTCCTGGACCCCCGTCAACAACAACGACACCATCGAAATCATGAACGCCATCCACTCCGGCTCTCCATCTGACCCTTGCCCTCACCACATCCTCAACAAAGCAAGCTCCGTCATCGCACCCCAACTATGGAAGATCATCAACAGCTCCTTCGAGTCTGCCACCTTCCTGGAGAGGTGGAAACACGCCGAGATCATCGCCCTCCTCAAAAAAAACAAGACGGACCCAAAGGATCTCAAGAACTTCCGGCCTATCTACCTGCTCCCCTTCCCCGCCAAAGTCATTGAGAAGGCTGTCAACAGACAACGAACCCGCTTTCTCAAGGAGAACTGCACCCTGGACCCTTCCCAATCTGGATTCCGCAGCAACCACAGCACCGAAACCGCCCTCATCGCTGCCACCAATGACATCAGAACCATACTGGACAGTGGCAAAACTGCGACCCTCATCCTCTTGGACCTCTCGGCCGTGTTTGACACCGTTTGCCACCACACCCTAGGCTCACGCCTTAGGATTGGTGGAATCCACAACAAAGCCCTGGACTAGGTCACCTCCTTTCTCACTGGCAGAACCCAGAGAGTCCGCCTCCCCTAATTCCGCTTGGAGGCCACTGAAATCATCTGCGGCGTACCCCAGGGTTCGTCCCTCAGCCTGACCCTCTTCAACATCCACATGACTCCTCTAACATCGCCCGATCCCACAACCTCAACATCATCTCATACGCCGAAGACACCCAGCTGATCCTCTCCCTAACCAAGGACTCCACCAAGACCTACCTCCACGAAGGAATGAAGGCCATCGTGGAATGGATGAAGAGCAGTTGCCTCAAACTCAATTCCAACAAGACGGAAGTCCTCATCTTCGGCTCCCCCTCCGCATGGGATGACTCCTGGTGGCCTGCCACTCTTGGAACCACTCCGACTCCCACCGACCACGCACGCAACCTAGGATTCATCTTAGAACCCTCACTATCTATGACCCACCAAGTCAACGCAATCTCCTCCTCCTGCTACAACACCCTCCATATGCTCCAAAAGATCTACAAATGCATACCCACTGAAACCAGAAGAACAGTCACCCAAGTCCTCATAATCAGCAAGGTGGACAACTGCAATGCCCTCTATGCAGGAACCACGGCCAAACTCCAGAAGAGGCTGCAACACATCCAGAATGACTCTGCACGCCTCATCCTGAACATCCCCTGCCACTGCCACATCAGAGACCACCTGAAAAACCTGCACTGGTTCCCGATTAAGTTGCTGTCTCCTTCTCTTCTCTGCAGGGTTTCCAGCTCAGCAGTCCTTTTTCTTTTCTTGAGGTCGTCAGGAATCTAAATCTCTTGGTTCAGAGAGGCCTTAAATACCAGATTTTGGGGCATTTTCAGGGTTAGAGGGCAGAAGCCAATCCTTTGGGGAGGGGGCCGGGAAGATTCCTATCCCTATTGGTCCTAATCCTCTAAAGCAAGATGGAGGATTTCTAAAGGAGTGGGTCAATTCAGCTCTAGACATCTTAGGGGTTGTCCTGGCTGAGGGGGTGACTCCTCCTTGTTTTTTCTAATTATCCCTTTGGACTTGCCACCAAAAGTGGGGGCTTGTCTGGGGGGCGGGCATCTCCACTAGCTGGAGTTCCCTGGGGCCCTGTAATACGAGGCCTGAGCCTTTGAGGCTCACCGCCAGGTGTCACAGTTCCTGCAGGGGGAGGTGTGAAGCACCTCCACCAAGGACAGGTTTGTTTCTGACCACAGAGTGCACAAAGGCACTCACCCCATGTGGTCAGAAACTCATCTGGAAGTGGCAGACTGGCACAAACCGTTCAGTCCTACACTACCAGGCTGGCTGACATACAGGGGACATCTCCAAGAGTGTGTGCATTGTTCAATAAATCCCACACTGGCATCAGTGTGGGTTTATTGTGCTGAGAAGGTTGATACCAAACTTCCCAGTATTCGTTGTAGCCATTGTGGTGCTGTGCAGTTTGTAATGACAAACTCCCAGACCATAAACTTAGTATGGCTCTCCTGCACTTACAATGTCTAAGAATTGACTCAGACACTGTGAGGGCATATTGCTCATGCAGCTATACCCTCACCTGTGGTATAGTGCACCCTGCCTTAGGGCTGCAAGGTGTGCTAGAGGGGTGACTTACCTATACCATGAGCAGTGGTTTGTGGGCATGGCACTCTGAGGGGAGTGCCATGTTGACTTTGTCTTTTCTCCTCACCAGCACACACAAGCTGCAAGGCAGTATGCATGTACTGAGTGAGGGGTCCCTTAGGGTAGCATAATACATGCTGCAGCCCTTAGGGACCTTCCCTGGCCACAGGGCCCTGGGTGCCAGGGGTACCTTTTACATGGGACTTAACTGTGTGCCAGGGCTGTGCCAATTAGGTGAACAAGGGCATGGAAAGAACACTGGTGCTGGGGCCTGGTTAGCAGGTCCCAGCACACTTGCAATCAAAGCTGGCATCAACACTAGGCACAAAGTGGGAGGGGTAATCATGCCAACAGTGGCATTTAACTACAGTTTTCTATAGTCATTGCGTGGATTCACACAATACTATCATTTAGCTGAGTAGATGGATCGCAGAAAACATTGACATGGAAAATGTGTACAAGGTGTTTGTTTACATGTAAAGTTTCTAAGTGAAATATCAACAATGTCCAGGTCCGAAACCCCATTTGTGAATAACAGTTTTTTTGACACAATCCAAGTCCAGGGTTGAGGGACATGTCATGAGACATGCTTCAGAGTAGTGTTGATTAGTGAGGAGGAACACAAATTGCCAATTGGTAAGAAAGAGACAATGACAGTCCATAGCAGACAAGTCAACAGTAGGTGGGTGATGAGAGCATTGTCCACACTGTGCCAGCACTGGCATGATCATAAGCCCAAAACTAAGGAATAATTGTTCATGTGTCACAGACTGGTGCTACCGGGTACTTTTCGGAGTGAAAGTAATTTGTTCCACATCTTCATCCTCTGATGTGTGTGGTGCCTCCAGTGCCATTGGTGGTGCTGGAGTAGAGGTAGAGGGGGCCACATGCACTTCAGGGGATAAAGATATGTACTCCAAGCTCCCGGCAGCAGCCATTTGTGGTATGACATAAGGCATCACTTCTGCAAGGAGGAACTGCTGATTTTTCAAAATAGCTGCAACATCACAGTGATAGGAAGCCATGTCTTCCCTGAGGGAGGCCACTTCCCATTGAATTGACTCCAGCCTGTTCTCTATATTGCTGCTGCCAGTTTGGGAGGGCAGTTATAGTGGCCTCTCTCTCTCATGGCAGCAGCTATGTCTGCCAGAGACTGCTGGAGTCTACGCAGTAGGGAGTGTGTGCCTCGAAAGGCAGCTGTTTTTTCATTAGCTGTCACGAGGCACGTCCGCACTCCCTATAGGCTGCCTGCCATGGTCTCCATTCCCACCCTCACCTGCTTGGCCAGCTGCCACCGGACTCCTACCACTGTCCTCTGAAAGCTGTTTTTTGGGACATCGGAGTCCAGGGCATTGTCAGTACTGGCAGGTGTGATATTTTGGGTGTTGGGTGAGTTATCTGGAGACCCCGAAATGCTGGGTGTCCTCTTTGCAACTGGAGGTGGTGTCTGGGGGGATCCTAGGACTTCCTGGAGAGTCTGTTGATTAATGGTTGTCACCTGTCATCCAGGTCATCAGTGAAATCCATGACAGGCAGGTCGGCAGGAGGAGAGCCATCATCCTCAGCAATGAGATGGTGTAAAGTCAAAATACCATTGTTGTGGCAGTTGGCATGGCACATCAAGTAATTGTGAATGGAGAGTCACTGAAAATTTACAGACCAAAAGTTGTGACACATTGGGACATTTTTATGAGCCCTTTGTGCTACCTGGTTGTGAGGTAAAGGGATGCTCCGGTGTCATCATGGGCTGCATCACAGTTACAAGGTGACATTAAGGGTCTTATTGAAGCTGGACAACACATTGTGGATACGGCCCCTTCCTGTGCATCAATTTGCATTGAAGGTGCGTGCTATGGCAGTTGCTGTGGGAAAGCCACACCATGGGCCATAATTAGTGAAAAGTGGGGCTATGCCTACATTAGAAGCACTGTGCTGCCTCACTTTAGAAAGGCAGGGAAGCACCGTATTTACTAGACTGGAGAGCATCCCTGCGTTTCATCCTGGGTGTGTGCTCAATTGAGCTGTCTAGAGCCAACACAGATATCCTTGCACCATCGTGCAAAGATGTCTGTGTTGAGGGGTTATATTATTGATGTGCGGCAAGGTCTCTCCTCCGTCACATATACAATTACTAATGGCAATTAGGCACTTCTGTGTGTGCTGCACTGTAGGAGGCTGGCCTGGCTTATAGTGGGTACCTGATGGTACTTACACCTTGTGCCAGGTCCAGTTATCCCTTATTAGTAAATAAGTAGTGTTCTAGCAGCTTAGGCTGATAGAGGTAGCTATAGCAGAGCAGCTTAGGCTGAACTAGGAGACATGCAAAGCTCCTACTATACCACTTATATCATATAGGTACTATATCATAAGAAACACAATACTTAGAGTTACTAAAAACAAAGATATTTTATTTTAGTGACAATGTGCCAAAAATATCTCAGAGGATATACTCCTTTAGTAGGTAAGTAAAATACACAAAATATACACACAAACCAAAATAAGATAAGTAAAACAGTCAGAAGGTAGTGCAAACACTGTCGGTTACAATAGGATGCAATAGGCCTAGGGGCAACACAAGCCTTATACTAAGAAAGTGGAATGCGAACCGCGAATGGACCCCTAGGCTAGTGTAGTGTGTAGAGGGTCACTTGGAGTGTAGGAAAACACTAAGCGTGTCCAAGATACCCCACCCCAAGACCTTTGAAAGTAGGAGTAAAGTACTACTATTTCCTCAGAAACACACTAAAGTTGTGATAGATGATTTTGCAAAGACCACAACAGACTGCAAAGCACCCAAGACAGATTCCTGGACCTGAGGACCTGCAAAGGAAGGGGATCAAGTCCAAGAGTCGTGAAAGTGTCCAGGGGGACAGGAGCCCACTAAACCCCAGATGAAGGTGCAAAATGGCTGCTTCCAGAAGGAAGAAGCTGAAGATTCCGCAGCAACGAAAGGTGCTAGGAACTTCTCCTTCATGCAGAAGATGTCCCACGGAGTGCTGGAGGATGCAGATTTGTTTCCTTGGCAAAAGGTCGCAAACAAGCCTTGCTAGTTGCAAGAGTTTCAGTTAAAGAAAAAGGGTGCTGCCCGGGCCCAGGAAGGACCAGGATGTTGCCACTTGGGAGAGGAGACAGAGGGGGCCCTCAGCAACGTAGAGAGCCCATGCAGAAGAAGGTAGCACCCGCAGAAGTCCTTGAATATGGGTTCAAGAAGTCTGAACAAAGAGGGTCCCACGAAGTCGGAGATCAACTCAGGTAGTTGCGCATCGCAGGACAGAGTGCTGGGGACCTAGGCTTGGCTGTGCATGCATGATTTCTTGGAAATGTGCACAGAAGCCCTGGTAGCTGCTGTTCCCTTGGTTCACAAGATTACTGTTTGCAGAGGGGAGGCAAGGACTTACCTCCTCCAAATTTGGACAGTTGGACCACTGGACAATCTGGCTCACTTGGGTCCACCACTTGTGTTCCGGGGACCATGCTTGTCAGGATGAGAGGGGTCCCAGAGTACCGGTGACACTGAAGTTTGGTGCCTGCTGAAGCAGGGGGAAGATTCCGTCGACCCACTGGAGATTTCTTCGTTGCTTCCAGTGTGCGTGAAGGCAGGCAGCCCCCAAAGCATGCACCACCAGGAAACAGTCGAGAAAGCCGGCAGGATTAGGCGCTACATTGTCACTGGTAGTCTTCTTGCTACTTTGTTGCAGTTTTGCAGGCGTCCCGGAGCAGTCAGTGGTTGATCCTTGGCAGAAGTCGAAGAGAGAGGTGTAGAGGAACTCTGGTGAATTCTTGCAAGTCGTTATCTGAGGAAACGCCCAATGGAGAGACCCTAAATAGCCACCTCAACAATTTAGGGTTTTCACCTTTCATTTGTTTAAGCCATAATCGAGGATTATGGTCTGTCTGAACAATAAAGTGAGTACCAAACAGGTATGGTCTCAACTTTTTCAGGACCCAGTCCACAGCAAAGGCCTCCCTCTCTATGGCAGACCAACGCTTTTCTCTAGGAGTCAACCTTCTGCTGATAAAAGCAACAGGTTGATCCTGGCCCTCAGCGTTAAGCTGTGATAGAACTGCCCCTACCCCTGATTCAGAAGCATCAGTTTGAACTATGAATTGGTTGGAGTAACAAGGGCTTTTTAGGACAGGTGCAGAGCACATGGCCTGTTTGAGCTCATCAAAAGCCTTTTGACAGCTAGCTGTCCCTAATACCTTTGTAGCCATCATTTTGGATGTGAGGTCATTAAGAGGGGCAGCTCTACTGCCATAGTTCTTTATGAACCTCCTGTAATACCCTGTGAAACCAAGGAAGGCTCTCACTTGGGTTTGAGTTGTAGGGGGAACCCATTCAATAATGGTTTGGATCTTCCCATGCAGTGGTGCAATCTGTTCCCCACCTACCAGGTGGCCCAGATAAACCACTTTCCCCTGCCCTATCTGGCACTTTGAAGCCTTGATAGTGAGGCTTGCCTTTTGCAGGGCCTCCAAAACTTTCCACAGGTGGACCAGGTGATCATCCCAGTTGGAGCTAAAGACAGCTATATCATCTAGATATGCTGTACTAAAGGCTTCCAATCCTTGGAGGACTGTCTTTGCCAACCTCTGAAAAGTGTCAGGTGCATTTTTCAATCCAAAGGGCATAACACTGAGCTGATAGTGCCCTCCAATGGTTGAAAATGCTATTTTAGGTTTAGCATCTTCTGACAACCTAATCTTCCAATACCGTGCAGTTAAGTCAAAAGTGCTTAGATACTTTGCAGAAGCCAGTGTATCTATTAGCTCATCTACCCTGGGTATAGGGTGACCATCAGTTTTGGATACTTGATTGAGACCTCTATAGTCCACACAAACCCTCATTTCCTTTTTTCCATCTTTACTGTGAGGTTTGGTGACAAGCACCACTTGGCTAGCACAGGGACTTTCAGAAGGTTCAATCACTCCAAGATCTATCATTTTCTGCACCTCTTGTTTAATGCAGTTTCTGACATGGTCAGGCTGTCTATAAATTTTACTTATGACAGGTAAGCTGTCTCCAGTGTCAAGTGTATGCTCAAACCAGGTAGTTGTACCTGGGATCAGTGAGAAGAGGTCAGAGAACTGATCTAGGAGATTTATTAAGTTGTCCTGCTCAGCAGTTAGGCAATCTGCACGTACAACTCCCTCCACTAAGCCATTAGCTTCAGTGGTGGAGAAGAGGCCAGGTGGAGGGTCACGCTCTTCCTCCTGCCACTCATCAGTGGCCATGTGCAGGGTTAAGCCAGCCCTGTCATAATAAGGTTTCAGGCGATTGACATGAAGCACCCTGAGGGGACTTCTGGCAGTGCCCAGGTCTACCAAATTGGTGACCTCACATTTTTTCTCCACAATGAGGTGGGGTCCACTCCATTTGTCCGGGAGTGCTCTGGGGGCCACAGGCTCCAATACCCACACCTTCTGTCCTGGGTGGTACTGAGTCAGGACAGCCTTCTGGTCATGCCATTGCTTTTGGAGCTCTTGGCTGGCCTGAAGGTTTTTGCTGGCCTTTTTCATGTACTCAGCCATTCTTGATCTGAGGCCAAGTACATAATCCACAATGTCTTGCTTGGGAGCTTTTAAAGGTTATTCCCAACCCTCCTTCACAAGAGCAAGGAGACCTCTTACAGAGTGTCCAAAGAGGAGTTCAAAGGAGCTGAAGCCCACTCCTTTATTGGATACCTCCCAATAAGCAAAAAGGAGGCACGGCAACAGGACATCCCATCTCCTCCTGAGTTTTTCAGGGAGTCCCATGATCATGCCTTTTTTATTAAACCTCTCAACCAGTCCATTTGTCTGTGGATGATAAGGAGTAGTGAACTTGTAAGTTACACCACACTCCTTCAACATAGCTTTGAGGTAACCAGACATAAAGTTACTACCTCTGTCTGATACCACTTCCTTAGGGAAACCCACTCTGGAAAATATTCCCAGGAGGGCTTTGGCCACTGCAGGAGTTGTAGTGGTCCTTAAGGGTATAGCTTCAGGATACCTAGTGGCATGGTCCACTACCACAAGGATAAATCTATTGTCTGAAGCTGTTGGACGGTCAAGGGGGCCAACAATGCCAACCCGAACACCCTCAAAGGGCACCCCAACCACTGGGAGTGGAATTAAGGGGGCCTTAGGTGTGCAGCAGTCTTGCCACTGGCTTGACAGGTCACACAGGAGTGGCAAAACTCCTTGGTTTCTTCTGACGTATGAGGCCAGTAAAACAATGGAACACGTCTCTCCCAAGTCTTACTTTGGCCCAAATGCCCAGCCAAAGGAATATCATGAGCCAAAATCAGAAGAAACTCCTTATATTGCAATGGGATGACCAGTCTCCTGGCTGCTCCAGGTTTAGGGTCCTTTGACTCAGTGTAGAGGAGGTTATCTTCCCTATAGATTCTATGGCTATCAGTGATATCCCCATTCTGTTGTTTGACAGCTTGCTGTCTTAAACTCTCTAGTGTGGGACAGGTCTGCTGTGCCACACTCAGCTCTTCTATAGCAGGCCCCCCTGCACCCAAAAGCTCAGCAGTGTCTGCTGCCAGCTCATCTGGTATAGGTTCTGCACAGGGAGAGGATTCCTCTTCCTCAAAAGGGGAATCTTGTGGAGAGGGAGGGATAGTGGGCAATGATTTACCCTTTCTACCCCTAGCTTTTGGGAGCACTTGGTCCATTTTTCTAGGATCCATGTTTCCCTGTCCTCCTTGCTTCTGGGCCTGAGCCCTTGTGAGAGCAAACATATGCCCTGAAATGCCAAGCATTGCTGCATGGGCCTCCAACTCCACTTCAGCCCAAGCTGGTGTCTCTAAATCATTGCCTAGTAAGCGGTATACAGGTAAATCAGTGGCTACCACAACTTTCTTTGGACCAGTAACCCCCCCTCCACAGTTGAGATTCACAACAGCCATGGGGTGGCTAAGAGTGTTGTTTTGAGCATCAGTCACTTGGTACTGCTGACTAAGTGGGTGTTGATCAGGGTGGACCAGTTTTTCTATCACTATAGTTACACTGGCTCCTGTGTCCCTGTAGGCCTCAACCTCAACACAATTGATTAGGGGTAGTTGCTTGTACTTATCCATATTAAGGTGACAAGCAACCAAGGTGGCAAAGTCAATGCCACCATCAGAGACTAAAACAGCCTCTGTGGTCTCCCTAACAAGACCAACCCCAACTACATTGCCAATGGTGAGCCCAGGTACACCCTTGGATTGGCTATTTGTAGTAGACTTCCAACCACCACTGCTATTACTAGGGGCACTAGAGGTTGCAGTTGGGGTTGTACTGGTGGGAGGTTTGGTGTTTTTCTTTGGAGAAGTGGAATCACTTGCCCAATTGCATTTTACTTTACATAAATAACACCAAGGCTTTTTTCTGATTGTTTGAAGAGGATTTAGACCCATCACCCCAAGAGGATTTCTTTGGGCCTGATGAAGACTCAGAATGTTTATCTGTGTCCCCACCCTTGTCAGAAGACTTACCATCCTTCTTCGTGCCATCCTTGTCACCCCCTGTATGAGCTTTCCTGTTCACTCTTGTTCTGACACATTTGTCTGCCTTCTTTCCCAATTCTTGGGGAGAGGTCAGATCTGAGTCTACCAAGTACTGGTGCAACAAATCAGACACACAATTGTTAAGAGTATGCTCTCTCAGGATCAGATTATAGAGGCTTTCATAGTCAGATACTTTACTGCCATGTAACCAACCCTCCAAGGCCTTCACTGAACAGTCAACAAAATCTGTCCAGTCTTGAGAGGACTCTTTTCTGGTGTCTCTGAACTTAATCCTGTATTGTTCAGTGGTTAAGCCAAATCAATCCAAGAGTGCCTCCTTCAAAACTTTGTAATTATTGGCATCACTTTCTCTGACAGTAAGGATCTTATCCCTACACTATTAAGTGAAAGATAGCCACAAGATAGCAGCCCGCTGCCTTTGAGGGACCAACTGTACCATACAGGCCCTCTCAAGTGCAGCAAACCACTTGTTAATGTCATCCCCCTCCTTGTAAGGGGGGACTATCTTATGCAGGTTTCTGGAATCTTGCTCTCTAACAGGATTACTATCTGAAACACTGCTGCTGCCACCATGGGGAACAAACCCCAGTCTCTGTCTTTCCCTCTCTATATCTTGGGATTCCCTGTCTAAGGCCAGCTGCTGCTGTTTAAGCTTCAGTCTGGTCTCTTCCAACCTCAGCTTTCTGAGTTCCCTTTCCATTAAGTTATCCTCAGGGTGGGAGGCTTGGGAATGTTTGGATACAGAGGAAATGTGGGAATTGGCAGAGAGAGACCTGTCATTAACCGGCTGGACCCTAGTTACCTGGCCTTTAGGAGTGAAAGATGCCCTACTAATGTGTGAACCTCTCCCACTACCAGTGTCACTAGGAGGCCTGCTAGAGGACAGGTCTGTAGGAAAGTACCATCTTGCCTGGCATGTTACCCCCATTTTTCACTGTATATATGTTGTTTTAGTTGTATGTGTCACTGGGACCCTGTCAGCCAGGGCCCCAGTGCTCATAAGTGTGCCTGAATGTGTTACCTGTGTAGTGACTAACTGTCTCACTGAGGCTCTGCTATCCAGAACCTCAGTGGTTATGCTCTCTCATTTCTTTCAAATTGTCACTAACAGGCTAGTGACCAATTTTACCAATTTACATTGGCTTACTGGAACACCCTTATAATTCCCTAGTATATGGTACTGAGGTACCCAGGGTATTGGGGTTCCAGGAGATCCCTATGGGCTGCAGCATTTCTTTTGCCACCCATAGGGAGCTCTGACAATTCTTACACAGGCCTGCCACTGCAGCCTGAGTGAAATAATGCACACATTATTTCACAGCCATTTTCACTGCACTTAAGTAACTTATAAGTCACCTATGTGTCTAACCTTTACCTGGTAAAGGTTAAGTGCAAAGTTACTTAGTGTGAGGGCACCCTGGCACTAGCCAAGGTGCCCCCACATTGTTCAGGGCAAATTCCCCGGACTTTGTGAGTACGGGGACACCATTACACGCGTGCACTACATATAGGTCACTACCTATATGTAGCTTCACAATGGTAACTCGGAATATGGCCATGTAACATGTCTATGATCATGAAATTGCCCCCTCCATGCCATCCTGGCATAGTTGGCACAATCCCATGATCCCAGTGGTCTGTAGCACAGACCCTGGTACTGCCAAACTGCCTTTTCAGGGGTTTCACTGCAGCTGCTGCTGCTGCCAACCCCTCAGCCAGGTTTCTGCCCCCCTGGGGTCAAGCCAGGCTTGTCCCAGGATGGCAGAACAAAGGACTTCCTCTGAGAGAGGGTGTTACACCCTCTCCCTTTGGAAAATGGTGTGAAGGCAGGGGAGGAGTAGCCTCCCCCAGCCTCTGGAAATGCTTTCATGGGCACAGATGTGCCCATTTCTGCATAAGCCAGTCTACACCAGTTCAGGGACCCCTTAGCCCTGCTCTGGCGCGAAACTGGACAAAGGAAAGGGGAGTGACCACTCCCCTGACCTGCACCTCCCCTGGGAGGTGTCCAGAGCTCCTCCAGTGTGCTCCAGACCTCTGCCATCTTGGAAACAGAGGTGCTGCTGGCACACTGGACTGCTCTGAGTGGCCAGTGCCACCAGGTGACGTCAGAGACTCCTTCTGATAGGCTCCTTCAGGTGTTGCTAGCCTATCCTCTCTCCTAAATAGCCAAACCCTCTTTTCTGGCTATTTAGGGTCTCTGCTTTGGAGATTTCCTTAGATAACGAATGCAAGAGCTCATCAGATTTCCTCTGCATCTCTCTCTTCACCTTCTGCCAAGGAATCGACTGCTGACCGCGCTGGAAGCCTGCAAAACTGCAACAAAGTAGCAAAGACGACTACTGCAACTCTGTAACGCTGATCCCGCCGCCTTCTCGACTGTTTTCCTGGTGGTGCATGCTGTGGGGGTAGTCTGCCTCCTCTCTGCACTAGAAGCTCCAAAGAAATCTCCCGTGGGTCGACGGAATATTCCCCCTGCTACCGCAGGCACCAAAGAACTACATCACCGGTCCCCTGGGTCTCCTCTCAGCACGACGAGCGAGGTCCCTTGAATCCAGCAACTGTGTCCAAGTGACTCCCACAGTCCAGTGTCTCTTCAGTCCAAGTTTGGTGGAGGTAAGTCCTTGCCTCCCCACGCCAGACTGCATTGCTGGGAACCGCGACTTTTGCAGCTACTCCGGCCTCTGTGCACTTCCGGCGGAAATCCTTCATGCACAGCCAAGCCTTGGTCCACGGCACTCTAACCTGCATTGCACGACTTTCTAAGTTGGTCTCCGGCGACGTGGGACTCCTTTGTGCAACTTCGGGTGACCACCGTTTCACGCATCCTCGTAGTGCCTGTTTCTGGCACTTCTCTGGGTGCTACCTGCTGCTGAGAGGGCTCCTTGTCTTGCTCGACGCCCCCTCTGTTCTCAGACGCAATTGGCGACATCCTGGTCCCTCCTGGGCCACAGCAGCATCCAAAAACCCTTACCCCACGATTTGCAGCTAGCAAGGCTTGTTGGCTGTCTTTCGGTGGGAAAACACATCTGCACGACTCACTACGGCGTGCGGGATCCATCCTCCAAAGGGGAAGTCTCTAGCCATTTTCGTTCCTGAAGAATCCTCAGCTTCTACTGTCCAGTAGCAGCTTCTTTGCACCCACAGCTGGCATTTCCTGGGCATCTGCCCATCTCCGACTTGCTTGTGACTTTTGGACTTGTTCCCCTCGTCCCACAGGTACCCTCGACTGGAAATCCATCATTGTTGCATTGCTGGTTTGTGTCTTTCCTGCAGAATTCCCCTATCACGACTTCTATGTCCTTTGGGGAACTTTAGTGCACTTTGCACTCACTTTTCAGGGTCTTGGGGTGGGCTATTTTTCTAACCCTTACTATTTTCTAATAGTCCCAGCGACCCTCTACAAGGTCACATAGGTTTGGGGTCCATTCGTGGTTCGCATTCCACTTTTGGAGTATATGGTTTGTGTTGCCGCTATCCCTATGTGTCCCCATTGCATCCTATTGTAACTATACATTGTTTGCACTGTTTTCTAAGACTATACTACATATTTTTGGTATTGTGTACATATAACTTGTGTATATTTGCTATCCTCATACTGAGGGTACACTCTGAGATACTTTGGCATATTGTCATAAAAATAAAGTACCTTTATTTTTAGTATAACTGTGTATTGTGTTTTATTATGATATTGTGCAAGTGACACTAGTGGTACTGTAGGAGCTTCACTCGTCTCCTAGTTCAGCCTAAGCTGCTCTGCTAAGCTACCATTATCTATCAGCCTATGCTGCTAGACACCCTATACACTAATAAGGGATAACTGGGCCTGGTGCAAGGTGTAAGTACCCCTTGGTACTCACTACAAGCCAGTCCAGCCTCCTACATTGGTTGTGCAGTGGTGGGATAAGTGCTTTGAGACTACTTACCACTCTTGTCATTGTACTTTTCATAAGAGAAAAATATACAAAACAAGTTCAGTGTGTGTACACATAACTAAAATGTTTGCATTTCCTCTTTTCACTCTTTTCTAAGTGCTGAAAAAACTTCTAAACTTTCTAAAAAGTTCTTAAAAGTTTAAAAAGTTTTTTTTCTGTCTTTCTAAAAGTTCTGAAAACTTTTTTCTCTTTTTCTGTCACTTAAACTCTTCTAAAAAATGTCTGGCACAGGCCAAAATGTTGATCTGTCCAAACTTACATATGATCACCTTAGCTGGAAAGGAGCAAGGAGTCTCTGCATAGAAAGAGGTTTGAGTGTAGGGAAGAATCCTTCCTTGGAATTGTTGCTTAACATGCTTAGAGAACAAGATAAGGCCAAAAGTGCCCCATCTGTTGAAAAAGTAGCTAATGGTTCCCAATCTGATCCTAGGACTCCCCAAAGAAAAGATTCAGGAAATAAACTTCATAGCCTGCCCATTCCTAGACAGTCTAGCATAGTTGGTACTGAGGTTGAGTCACACCATACAGATAGTGTTGTCTCACATCATAGCAAGAGTATTCCTTCTCACCACAGTAGAAGTGATGTTTCTGTTAACCAAGCTGTTAGGGTGCCTTCTGTAAGGGACAGGTCTCCTTCTGTCCATTCTCATCAGACCTCTGTTTCAAGACATGTCCCTCCCACCAACCCAGATGACAGAATGTTAGAAAGGGAACTCAATAAGTTGAGAGTGGAACAAACCAGACTGAAGCTTAAAAAGCAACAGCTGGATTTGGATAGACAGTCCTTAGAACTAGAAAAGGAAAGACAGAAGTTGGGTTTAGAAACCCATGGTGGCAGCAGCAGTATTCCCCATAGTCATCCTGCAAAAGAGCATGATTCCAGGAATCTGCATAAGATAGTTCCCCCTTATAAGGAGGGGGATGACATTAACAAGTGGTTTGCTGCACTTGAGAGGGCCTGTGTTGTACAGGATGTCCCTCAAAGGCAGTGGGCTGCTATCCTATGGCTATCATTTAGTGGAAAAGGTACGGATAGGCTCCTTACTGTGAAAGAAAGTGATGCCAATAATTTTACAGTTCTTAAGTATGCACTCCTCGATGGTTATGGCTTAATCACTGAACAATACAGGATAAAGTTCAGAGAGACCAAAAAGGAGTCTTCACAAGACTGGGTTGATTTCATTGACCATTCAGTGAAGGCCTTGGAGGGGTGGTTACATGGCAGTAAAGTTACTGATTTTGAAAGCCTGTATAACTTGATCCTGAGAGAGCATATTCTTAATAATTGTGTGTCTGATTTGTTGCACCATTACTTGGTGGACTCTGATCTGACCTCTCCCCAAGAATTGGGGAGAGGTCAGACAAATGGGTCAGAACAAGGGTGAACAGAAAAGTTCATACAGGGGGTGACAAAGATGGCAATAAGAAGAAGGATGGTAAGTCTTCTGACAAGGGTGGGGACAAATCTAAAAATGAGTCTTCATCAGGCCCACAAAAACACTCTGGTGGGGGTGGTGGGCCCAAATCCTCTTCTAATCAAAACAAGGAAAAGAAACCATGGTGCTATTTATGTAAAATAAAAGGCCATTGGACAACAGATCCCAGTTGTCCAAAGAAAAGCACCAAGCCTCCTACCACTACAACCCCTACTGCTACACCTAGTGTCCCTGCTAATAGCAGTGGTGGTGGGAGCAAACCTACTAATAGCCAATCCAAGGGAGTAGCTGGGCTCGCTTTTGGTAACTTAGTTGGGGTTGGTCTTGTTAGGGAGACCACAGAGGCTGTGTTAGTCTCTGAGGGGGCTATTGATTTAGCCACCTTAGTTGCTTGTCCCCTTAATATGGATAAGTACAAGCAGCTACCCCTAATAAATGGTGTTGAGGTTCAGGCCTACAGGGACACAGGTGCCAGTGTCACCATGGTGATAGAGAAACTGGTCCACCCTGAACAACACCTACTTGGTCACCAGTACCAAGTAACCGATGCTCACAACAACACACTTAGCCACCCCATGGCTGTTGTAAATCTCAACTGGGGGGGGGTTACTGGTCCAAAGAAAGTTGTTGTAGCCTCAGATTTACCTGTAGACTGTCTACTAGGAAATGATTTGGAGACATCAGCTTGGTCAGATGTGGAGTTGGAGGCCCATGCAGCAATGCTGGGCATCCCAGGGCATATTTTTGCTTTAACCAGGGCTCAGGCCAAAAAGCAAAAAGGACAGGGAAGCTTGGATCCTGGAACAATGGACCAAGTGCTCCCTAAAGCTAGGGCTAGTAGAAGTAAAGCACTTCCTACTATCCCTCCCTCTACAGTGGATTCTTGTTCTGAGGAAGAAGAATTTCCACCCTGTGCAGAACCTACACCAGAGGAGCTGGAAGCAGACACTGCTGAGCTTTTGGGTGAAGGGGGGCCTGCCAGGGAGGAGCTGAGTGTGGCACAGCAAACCTGTCCCACACTAGAGGGTCTAAGACAGCAAGCTGTCAAACAGGCTAATGTGGATGTCAGTGACTCTCACAGAGTTTACTGGGAGGACAACCTCTTGTACACTGAGGCAAGGGATCCTAAACCTGGAGCTGCCAGGAGATTAGTGATTCCTCAGGAGTACAGAAAGTTCCTCCTAACTCTTGCTCATGACATTCCCCTAGCTGGACATTTGGGGCAAATGAAAACCTGGGACAGGCTTGTTCCCTTGTTTCATTGGCCTAGAATGTCTGAGGACACAAAAGATTTTTGTAAGTCCTGTGAAACCTGTCAAGCCAGTGGCAAGACAGGTGGCACCCCAAAGGCACCCCTTATTCCACTGCCTGTGGTTGGGGTTCCCTTTGAAAGGGTAGGGGTTGACATAGTTGGCCCCCTTGACCCCCCTACTGCTTCAGGCAATAGGTTTATCTTGGTGGTAGTGGACCATGCCACCAGATATCCTGAAGCAATTCCTCTTAGGACCACTACAGCTCCTGCAGTGGCAAAGGCCCTCCTGGGAATCTTTTCCAGAGTGGGCTTCCCAAAAGAGGTGGTATCAGACAGGAGAAGCAATTTCATGTCTGCTTACTTAAAGGCCTGTGGAAGGAGTGTGGTGTGACTTATAAGTTCACGACATCCTATCATCCACAAACAAATGGACTTGTGGAGAGATTTAACAAAACGCTCAAAGGCATTATTATGGGTCTCCCTGAAAAACTCTGCAGGAGATGCGATATCCTGTTACCATGCCTCCTTTTTGCCTACAGGGAGGTACCCCAGAAAGGAGTGAGCTTCAGCCCCTTTGAACTCCTCTTTGGACACCCTGTTAGGGGTCCACTAACACTTGTCAAGGAGGGTTGGGAACAACCTTTAAAAGCTCCAAAGCAAGATATTGTGGATTATGTACTTGGCGCCAGATCAAGGATGGCTGAGTACATGAAAAAGGCCAGTAAAAACCTTCAGGCCAGCCAAGAGCTCCAGAAGCAATGGCATGACCAGAAGGCTGTTTTGGTTCAGTACCAACCAGGGCAGAAAGTGTGGGTCTTGGAGCCTGTGGCCCCAAGAGCACTCCAAGATAAATGGAGTGGACCCCACACAATAGTTGAAAAGAAAGGGGAAGTCACCTATCTAGTTGACTTAGGCACTGCCAGGAGTCCCCTTAGGGTGCTCCATGTCAACCGCCTGAAACCCTACTATGACAGGGCTGATCTCACCCTGCTCATGGCAACTGATGAGGGACAGGAAGAAGACAGTGATCCTCTTCCTGATCTCTTCTCTTCCACAGAACAAGATGCTCTAGTGGAAGGTGTAGTTTTGGCTGATTGTCTTACTGCTGAGCAGAAAGACCATTGCATAAATCTCCTGGGTCAGTTTTCTGAACTCTTCTCTACTGTGCCAGGTACCACTTCTTGGTGTGAGCACACTATAGATACTGGAGACAGCTTGCCTGTCAAAAGTAAGATCTATAGGCAGCCTGACCATGTCAGGGACTGCAGTAAGCAAGAGGTGCAGAAAATGTTAGAACTGGGAGTGGTTGAGCACTCTGAAAGTCCATGGGCTTCTCCTGTGGTACTTGTACCAAAACCCCATTCCAAAGATGGAAAGAAGGAAATGCGGTTTTGTGTAGACTACAGAGGTCTCAACCAGGTAACCAAAACTGATGCTCACCCTATACCCAGGGCAGATGAGCTCATAGATACACTGGCATCTGCCAAGTATCTAAGCACTTTTGATTTGACTGCAGGGTATTGGCAGATCAAATTATCAGAAGATGCTAAACCTAAAACTGCATTTTCAACCATTGGAGGCCATTACCAGTTCACAGTAATGCCTTTTGGATTGAAAAATGCACCTGCCCCTTTTAAAAGGTTGGTGAACACAGTCCTACAAGGGCTGGAAGCTTTCAGTGCAGCATATTTGGATGATATAGCTGTCTTTAGCTCCAGCTGGGATGATCACCTGGTCCACCTATGGAAAGTTTTGGAGGCCCTGCAAAAGGCAGGCCTCACTATCAAGGCTTCAAAGTGCCAGATAGGGCAGGGTAAGGTGGTTTATCTGGGACACCTTGTTGGTGGGGAACAGATTGCACCACTACAGGGGAAAATCCAAACAATTATTGATTGGGTTCCCCCTACTACTCAGACTCAGGTGAGGGCCTTCCTAGGCCTCACTGGGTATTACAGGAGGTTCACTAAGAACTATGGCTCCATTGCAGCCTCTCTTAATGACCTCACATCCAAGAAAATGCCTAAAAAGGTATTATGGACAGCAAACTGTCAGAAAGCTTTTGAGGAGCTGAAGCAGACCATGTGCTCTGCACCTGTCCTGAAAAGCCCTTGTTACTCTAAAAAAATTCTATGTCCAGACTGATGCATCTGAATTAGGAGTAGGGGCAGTCCTATCACAACTTAATTCTGAGGGCCAGGATCAACCTGTTGCTTTTATTAGTAGAAGGTTGACCCCTAGAGAAAAGCGTTGGTCTGCCATTGAGAGGGAGGCCTTTGCTGTGGTCTGGGCACTGAAGAAGTTGAGGCCATACCTGTTTGGCACTCACTTCATTGTTCAGACAGACCACAAACCTCTACTTTGGCTAAAACAAATGAAAGGTGAAAATCCTAAATTGTTGAGGTGGTCCATATCCCTACAGGGAATGGACTATACAGTGAAACATAGACCTGGGAGTAGCCACTCCAATGCAGATGGACTCTCCAGATATTTCCACTTAGACAATGAAGACTCATCAGGTCATGGCTAATCTTATTGTCCTTCGTTTAGGGGGGGGTTGTGTAGGAAAGTACCATCTTGCCTGGCATGTTACCCCCATTTTTCACTGTATATATGTTGTTTTAGTTGTATGTGTCACTGGGACCCTGTCAGCCAGGGCCCCAGTGCTCATAAGTGTGCCTAAATGTGTTACCTGTGTAGTGACTAACTGTCTCACTGAGGCTCTGCTATCCAGAACCTCAATGGTTATGCTCTCTCATTTCTTTCAAATTGTCACTAACAGGCTAGTGACCAATTTTACCAATTTACATTGGCTTACTGGAACACCCTTATAATTCCCTAGTATATGGTACTGAGGTAGCCAGGGTATTGGGGTTCCAGGAGATCCCTATGGGCTGCAGCATTTCTTTTGCCACCCATAGGGAGCTCTGACAATTCTTACACAGGCCTGCCACTGCAGCCTGAGTGAAATAATGCACACATTATTTCACAGCCATTTTCACTGCACTTAAGTAACTTATAAGTCACTTATGTGTCTAACCTTTACCTGGTAAAGGTTAAGTGCAAAGTTACTTAGTGTGAGGGCACCCTGGCACTAGCCAAGGTACCCCCACATTGTTAAGGGCAAATTCCCCGGACGTTGTGAGTGCGGGGACACCATTACACGTGTGCACTACATATAGGTCACTACCTATATGTAGCTTCACAATGGTAACTCCGAATATGGCCATGTAACATGTCTATGATCATGGAATTGCCCCCTCTATTCCATCCTGGCATAGTTGGCACAATCCCATGATCCCAGTGGTCTGTAGCACAGACCCTGGTACTGCCAAACTGCCTTTTCAGGGGTTTCACTGCAGCTGCTGCTGCTGCCAACCCCTCAGCCAGGTTTCTGCCCCCCTGGGGTCAAGCCAGGCTTGTCCCAGGATGGCAGAACAAAGGACTTCCTCTGAGAGAGGGTGTTACACCCTCTCCCTTTGGAAAATGGTGTGAAGGCAGGGGAGGAGTAGCCTCCCCCAGCCTCTGGAAATGCTTTCATGGGCACAGATGTGCCCATTTCTGCATAAGCCAGTCTACACCGGTTCAGGGACCCCTTAGCCCTGCTCTGGCGCGAAACTGGACAAAGGAAAGGGGAGTGACCACTCCCCTGACCTGCACCTCCCCTGGGAGATGTCCAGAGCTCCTCCAGTGTGCTCCAGACCTCTACCATCTTGGAAACAGAGGTGCTGCTGGCTCACTGGACTGCTCTGAGTGGCCAGTGCCACCAGGTGACATCAGAGACTCCTTCTGATAGGCTCCTTCAGGTGTTGCTAGCCTATCCTCTCTCCTAAGTAGCCAAACCCTCTTTTCTGGCTATTTAGGGTCTGTGCTTTGGGGATTTCCTTAGATAACGAATGCAAGAGCTCATCAGAGTTCCTCTGCATCTCTTTCTTCCCTTCTGCCAAGGAATCGACTGCTGACCGCGCTGGAATCCTGCAAAACTGCAACAAAGTAGCAAAGACGACTACTGCAACTCTGTAACGCTGATCCTGCCGCCTTCTCGACTGTTTTCCTGGTGGTGCATGCTGTGGGGGTAGTCTGCCTCCTCTCTGCACTAGAAGCTCCAAAGAAATCTCCTGTGGGTCGACGGAATCTTCCCCCTGCTACCACAGGCACCAAAGAACTGCATCACCAGTCCCCTGGGTCTCCTCTCAGCATGACGAGCGAGGTCCCTTGAATCCAGCAACTGTGTCCAAGTGACTCACACAGTCCAGTGACTCTTCAGTCCAAGTTTGGTGGAGGTAAGTCCTTGCCTCCCCACGCCAGACTGCATTGCTGGGAACCGCGACTTTTGCAGCTACTCCGGCCTCTGTGCACTTCCGGCAGAAATCCTTTGTGCACAGCCAAGCCTTGGTCCACGGCACTCTAACCTGCATTGCACGACTTTCTAAGTTGGTCTCCGGCGACGTGGGACTCCTTTGTGCAACTTCGGGTGACCACCGTTTCACGCATCCTCGTAGTGCCTGTTTCTGGCACTTCTCCGGGTGCTACCTGCTGCTGAGAGGGCTCCTTGTCTTGCTCGACGCCCCCTCTGTCCCCAGACGCAATTGGCGACATCCTGGTCCCTCCTGGCCACAGCAGCATCCAAAAACCCTTACCGCACGATTTGCAGCTAGCAAGGCTTGTTGGTGGTCTTTCGGCGGGAAAACACTTCTGCACAACTCTATGCAGCGTAGGGGATCCATCCTCCAAAGGGGAAGTCTCTAGCCCTTTTCGTTCCTGCAGAATCCTCAGCTTCTACTGTCCAGTAGCAGCTTCTTTGCACCCACAGCTGGCATTTCCTGGGCATCTGCCCATCTCCGACTTGCTTGTGACTTTTGGACTTGGTCCCCTCGTCCCACAGGTACCCTCGACTGGAAATCCATCGTTGTTGCATTGCTGGTTTGTGTCTTTCCTGCAGAATTCCCCTATCACGACTTCTATGTCCTTTGGGGAACTTTAGTGCACTTTGCACTCACTTTTCAGGGTCTTGGGGTGGGCTATTTTTCTAACCCTTACTATTTTTTAATAGTCCCAGCGACCCTCTACAAGGTCACATAGGTTTGGGGTCCATTCGTGGTTCGCATTCCACTTTTGGAGTATATGGTTTGTGTTGCCCCTAGCCCTATGTGTCCCCATTGCATCCTATTGTAACTATACATTGTTTGCACTGTTTTCTAAGACTATACTGCATATTTTTGGTATTGTGTACATATAACTTGTGTATATTTGCTATCCTCATACTGAGGGTACACTCTGAGATACTTTGGCATATTGTCATAAAGATAAAGTACCTTTATTTTTAGTATAACTGTGTATTGTGTTTTCTTATGATATTGTGCAAGTGACACTAGTGGTACTGTAGGAGCTTCACTCGTCTCCTAGTTCAGCCTAAGCTGCTCTGCTAAGCTACCATTATCTATCAGCCTATGCTGCTAGACACCCTATACACTAATAAGGGATAACTGGGCCTGGTGCAAGGTGTAAGTACCCCTTGGTACTCACTACAAGCCAGTCCAGCCTCCTACAAGGTCTTTGTAAGAACCCTCCCCTGAGTCTGACTGGGTACCTTCCCCTCCTACCCCCTCTTCATGAGATGGGCAAGATTGGTTCTGGTTACTTTCTAAGAGCAGGTTAAAGAGGAATTCTTTTGTAGGATTCCTACCAATTCTTAAACCTCTTTCTAAGCAGAGACCCCTCAAACTTTCATAAGTTGCCTGAACAACTTTGGGAATGAGCTCTACTGAAGACATGATAGAAACGGTTTAAGACAGAGAGAGAAAAAGTTTTAGAACTTTTGAAAGTAAAGAGAAAAAAAACTTTTTCAAACTTTTGGAAAACCTTCAAAAGTTTTCAGAACTTTGCAGAAACTTAGTAGAACGTTTTAGAGCAGAAAAGTAAACTGTTTTGGTTCAATGTACATATGTTGAAATATTTGGTATATGTTTTTCCTATGAAAAGCACCAAATGACAAAGTGGTAAAGCAGTTACAAGTACTTATCCCACCGCTGCACCACCAATGTAGGAGGCTGGCCTGGCTTATAGTGGATACATTGTGGTACTTACACCTTGTGCCAGGTCCAGTTATCCCTTATTAGCAGAATAGAGGTGTTTCTAGCAGCTTAGGCTGATAGAGGTAGCTATGGCAAAGCAGCGTAGGCTGAACTAGAAGACATGCAAAGCTCCTACTATACCACTTATATCATATAGCACAATATCATAAGAAAACACAATACTCAGAGTTACTAAAAATAAAGGTACTTTATTTTAGTGACAATATGCCAAAAGTATCTCAGAGGATACCCTCACTTACGAGGTAAGTAATACACACAAATTATATGTACACAAACCAAAATCAGGTAAGTAACAGTAGTGCAAACAATGTAGAATCACAAAAGGATGCAAAAGGTAGAAATAGGCCTAGGGGCAACACAAACCATATACTCCAAAAGTGGTATCGAACCACGAATGGACCCCAGGCCTAGTGTAGGTTGTAGAGGGTCACTGGGACTATTAGAAAACACTAAGGGTGTCCAAGATACCCAACCCCAAGACCCTGAAAAGCAGGAGTAATGTTACCCTACTACCCGGAAAGACAGTATAGTCGAGATATGGGATTCTGCAAGAACCACAACCACCAGCAAAACACTTAAGACGGACTCCTGGACCTGAGGACCTGAAAAGGAAGGGGACCAAGTCCAAGAGTCACGAAAGTGTCCAGGGGGGCAGGAACCCACTAAACCCCAGATGAAGGTGCAAAAGGGCTGCCTCTGGGTGGAAGAAGCCAAAGATTCTGCAAAAACGGAAGGTGCTAGGAACTTCTCCTTTGGTCAGAAGATGTCCCACGGTGTGCTGGAGGACGCAGAAATACCGCAAAAAAGCCTTGCTAGCTGCAAGACTAACGGTTGAGGATTTTGGGTGCTGCTGAGGCCCAGGAAAGACCAGGATGTCTCCCCTTGGAGGAGGAGACAGAGGGGATGCTAAGCAACTCAGAAAGCCCCTGCAGAAGCAGGCGGCACCACAGAAGTACTGGAACAGGCACTTAGAAGATCTGAGGATAGCGGTCGACTCAAAGTCACAAAGGAGGGTCCCATGACATCGGAGTCCAACTCAGCAAGTTGGGCAATGCAGGACGAAGTGCTGGGGACCCATGCTAGACTGTGCACAAAGGAATCCTTGGAAAGCTGCACAGAAGCCGGAGCAGCTGCAGATCACGCAATACACAGGACTACTGTCTGGCGTGGGGAGGCAAGGACTTACCTCCACCAAATTTGGCCTGAAGGGCCACTGGATTGTGGGAGACACTTGGACCCAGCTCCTGTGTTCCAGGGACCATGCTCGTCAGGATGAGAGGGAACCCAGAGGACCGGTGATGCAGAAGTTTGGTGCCTGCGTTGGCAGGGGGACGATTCCGTCGACCCACAGGAGATTCTTCTTGGCTTCCAGTGCAGGGTGAAGGCAGAGAGCCCTCAGAGCATGAACCACCAGGAAACAGTCGCGAAAGCCGGCAGGACGAGGCGCTACAATGTTGCTGGTAGTCGTCTTGCTACTTTGTTGCGGTTTTGCAGGCGTCCTGGAGCAGTCAGAGTCGATCCGTGGCAGAAGTTGAAGAGGGAAGTGCAGAGGAACTCTGGTGAGCTCTTGCATTCATTATCTGAGAAATAGCCCAGAGGAGAGACCCCAAATAGCCCAGAAAGGGGGATTGGCTACTGAGAAAGGTAAGCACCTATAAGAGGGGATCTCTGACGGCACCTACTGGCACTGGCCACTCAGAGCTGTCCATTGTGCCCCAACACCCCTGAATCCAAGATGGCAGAGGTCTGGGAAAAACTGGAGGAGCTCTGGGCACCTCCCCTGGGAGGTGCTGGTCAGGGGAGTGGTCACTCCCCTTTCCTTTGTCCAGTTTCGGTCCAGAGCAGGGCTGGGGGATCCCTGAAGCAGTGTAGACTGGCATATGCAGAGATGGCAACATCTGTGCCCATTAAAGCATTTTCAGAGGCTGGGGGAGGCTACTCCTCCCCAGCCCTTCACACCTATTTCCAAAGGGAGAGGGTGTAACACCCTTTCTCAGAAGAAATTCTTTGTTCTGCCTTCCTGGGACCAGGTTTCCCAGGCACCAGGGGGGCAGAAACCTGTCTGAGGGGTTGGTAGCAGCAGCAGCTGCAGTGGAGACCCCGGAAAGCAAGTTTGGCAGTACCTGGGTTCTGTGCTAGAGACCCGGGGATGCATGGAATTGTCGCCCCAGTACCAGAATGGTATTGGGGTGACAATTCCATGATCCTAGCCATGTTACATGGCCATGTTCAGAGTTACCATGGTGACGCTACATATAGTTATTGACCTATATGTAGTGCATGCATGTAATGGTGTCCCCGCACTCACAAAGTCTGGGGAATTTTCCCTGAACAATGTGGGGGCACCTTGGGTAGTGCCAGGGTGCCCACACACTAAGTAACTTGGCACCTAACCTTCACCAAGTGAGGGTTAGACAATTGGTGACTTATAAATTATTTATGTGCAGTGAAAAATGACTGTGAAATAACGTGGACGTTATTTCACTCAGGCTGCAGTGGCAGTCCTTTGTAAGAATTGTCTGAGCTCCCTATGGGTGGCAAAAGAAATGCTGCAGCCCATGGGGATCTCCTGGAAACCCAATACCCTGGGTACCTAGGTACCATATACAAGGGAATTATAAGGGTGCTCCAGTGTGCCAATGAAAATTGGTAAAATTAGTCACTAGCCTGAAGTGACAATTTTAAAAGCAGCGAGAGCATGAAAACTGAGGTTCTGGTTAGCAGAGCCTCAGTGATACAGTTAGGCACCACACAGGAAACACATACAGGGCATACATTATGAGCACTGGGGTACTGTCTGGCAGGATCCCAGTGACACATAGGCAAAAACAAACATTCATACAGTGAAAATGGGGGTAACATGCCAGTCAACATGGTACTCTCCTACTCTCCTGCACCCAAAAGCTCAGCAGTGTCTGCTGCCAGCTCATCTGGTGTAGGTTCTGCACAGGGAGAGGATTCCTCTTCCTCAAAAGGGGAATCTTCTGGAGAGGGAGGGATAGAGGGCAGGGATTTACCCTTTCTACCCCTAGCTTTTGGGAGCACTAGGTACATTGTTCCAGGATCCAAGTTTCCATGTCATCTTTGCTTTTTGGCCTGAGCCCTTGTCAAAGCAAAAATATGCCCAGGAATGCCCAGCATTGCTGCATGAGCCTCCAACTCCACTTCAGCCCAAGCTGATGTCTCCAAATCATTGCCTAGTAAGCAATCTACAGGTAATTCAGTGGCTACCACAACTTTCTGTGGACCAGTAACACCCCCCCAGTTGAGATTCACAACAGCCATGGGGTGGGTAAGTGTTTTATTATGAGCATCAGTCACTTGGTACTGCTGACCAAGTAGGTGTTTATCAGGGAGAACCAGTTTCTCTATCACCATAGTTACACTGGCCCCTGTGTCCCTGTAGGCCTCAACCCTGACACCATTGAATAGCGGCAGTTGCTTGTACTTACCCATATTAAGGGGACAAGCAACCAAGGTGGCAAAGTCAATGCCACCATCAGAGACTAATACAGCCTCTGTGGTCTCCCTAACAAGACCATCCCCAACTACACTGCCAATAGTGAGCCCAGCTACACCCTTTGATAGGCTATTTGTAGTAGACTTCCCACCACCACTGCTATTACTAGTAGCACTAGAGGTTGCAGTTGGGGTTGTGGTGGTGGGAGTTTGGTGTTTTTCTTTGGACAAGTGGAATCACTTGCCCAGTGGCCTTTTACTTTACCATAAATAACACCAAGGCTTTTTCTGATTGTTAGAAGAGGATCTGGACCCACCACCCCCAGAGGATTTTTGTGGGCCTGATGAAGACTCAGAATGTTTTTTATCTTTGTCCTCACCCTTGTCAGAACACTTATCATCCTTCTTCTTGCCATCCTTGTCACCTTGTATGAACTTTTCTGTTCACTCTTGTTCTGACACATTTGTCTGCCTTCTTTCCCAATTCTTGGGGAGAGGTCAGATCTGAGTCTACCAAGTACTGGTGCAACAAATCAGACACACAATTGTTAAGAATATGCTCTCTCAGGATCAGATTATAAGGCTTTCATAGTCAGTCACCTTACTGCCATGCAGCCAACCCTCCAAGGCCTTCACTGAACAGTCTACAAAGTCTGTCCAGTCTTGAGAGGACTCTTTTCTGGTGTCTCTGAACTTAATCCTATACTGTTCTGTGGTTAAGCCAAATCCATCCAAGAGTGCATCCTTCAAAACTTTGTAGTTATTGGCATCAATTCCTCTGACAGTACGGAGCCTATCCCTACCCTTACCAGTGAAAGATAGCCACAAGATAGCAGCCCACTGCCTTTGAGGGATCAACTGTACCATACAAGCCCTCTCAAGTGCAGCAAACCACTTGTTAATGTCACCCCCCTCCTTGTAAGGGGGGACTATCTTATGCAGGTTTCTGGAATCTTGCTCTCTAACAGGATTACTATCAAAAACACTGCTGCTGCCACCATGGGAAACTAACCCCAATCTCTGCCTTTTCCTCTCTACATCCAGAGCTTCCCTGTCTAAGGCCAGCTGCTGCTGTTTAAGCTTCAGCTTGGCCTCTTCCAACCTCAGCTTTCTGAGTTCCCTTTCCATTAAGTTATCCTCAGGGAGGGAGGCTTGGGAATAGTGAGATACAGAGTAAATTTGAGAATTGGCAGAGAGAGACCTGTCCCTAACTGTCTGGACCCTAGTAACCTAGCCTTTAGGAGTGAAAGGTGCCCTACTAATGTGTGACCTCATCCCACTACCAGTGTCACCAGGTGGCCTGCTAGGTGGCAGGTCTTTGGAGGACCCCTCCCCAATCTCTCCAGGGAACTCCCCTGAGTCTGACTGGGTACCCTCTCCTCCTACCTCCTGTTCCTGGGATGGGCCGGACTAGTTCTGGTCATTTTCTAGGAGAAGGTTGAAGAGAAAGTCTTTGGTAGGATTCTTGGCAATGCTTAAACCTCTTTCTATGCAGAGACCCCTCAAACTTTCACATTTTAGACTCTCATAGGTTGCTTGAACAATTTTGGGAGTGAGCTCTGCTGCAGACATGATAGAAAAGGTTTAGGACAGAGAGAGAAAAAGCTTTAGAACTTTTGAAAGTACAAAGAAAAAAACTTTTTCAAACTTTTTGGAAACTTTAAAAAGTTTTCAGAACTTTTCAGAAACTTTCTAGAAAGTTTTAGAGCAGAACAGTTAGACTGTTTGGTTCAATGTGTATATATTGAAGTACTTGGTATATTTTTATCTCATGAAAGGCACCAATGACAAAGTGGTAAAGCAGTTACAAGTACTTATCCCACCGCTGCACCACCAATGTAGGAGGCTGGCCAGGCTTATAGTGGGTACCTTGTGGTACTTACACCTTGTGCCAGGTCCAGTTAGCCCTAATAAGTAGATTAGAGGTGTTCTAGCAGCTTAGGCTGATAGAGGTAGCTATAGCAGAGCAGCTTAGGCTGAATTAGAAGACATGCAAAGCTCCTACTATACCACTTATATCATATAGCACTATATCATGAGAAAAGACAATACTTAGAGTTACTAAAAATAAAGGTAATTTATTTTAGTGACAATATACCAAATGTATCTCAGAGGATATACTCCCTTAGGAGGTAAGTAATATACACCAAATATGTACACTTTACCAGTGTTGCAGGAAAGAGGCACTAGCCAAGGTGCCCCCACATAGTTCTGGGACATTTCCCAGGACTTTGTGAGTGTGGGGACACCATTACACACTTGCACTACATATAGGTCATTACCTATATGTAGCTTCACAATGGTAACGCCGAACATGGCCATGTAACATGTCTAAGATCATGGAATTGTCCCCCCATGCCAAATGTGGTATTGGGGAGCCAATTCCATGCATCCCCGGGGCTCCACTATGGACCCCAGGTACTGCCAAACCACCTCTCTGGGGTTTTCTCTACAGCTACCGCTGCTGCCACCCCACAGACAGGGTTTTGCCCTCCTGGGGTCTGGGCAGCCCAGTCCCAGGAAGGCAGATCAAAGAATTTCCTCTGAGAGATGGTGTCACACCCTCTCCCTTTGGAAATAGGTGTTAAAGGCTGGGGAGGGGTAGCCTCTCCCAGCCTCTGGAAATGCTTTGAAGGGCACAGATGGTGCCCTCCTTGCATAAGCCAGTCTACACCGGTTTAAGGAACCACCAGTCCCTGCTCTGGCGCGAACATGGACAAAGGAAAGGGGAGTGACCACTCCCCTGTCCATCACCACCCCAGGGGTGGTGCCCAGAGCTCCTCCAGTGTGTCCCAGACCTCTGCCATCTTGAATCCAGAGGTTTGAGGGCAAAATAGAGGCCTCTGAGTGGCCAGTGTCAACAGGTGACGTCAGAGACCCCTTCTGAAAGGTGCTTACCTCACTAGGTGACCAATTATCCTCTGAGGGCTATTTAGGGTCTCTCCTGTGGAATTTTCCTCAGATAACGACTTGCATGAATTCATCAGGGATCCTTTGCACTTCTCTCTTCGACTTCTGCCAAGGATTGACCGCTGACTACTCCAGGATGCCTGAAAACTGCAACAAAGTAGCAAGAAGGCTACCAGCGACATTGTAGTGCCTAATCCTGCCAGCTTTCTCAACTGTTTCCTGGTGGTGCATGCTCTGGGGGCTTCCTTCCTTCACCCTGCACTGGAAGCCACAAAGAAATCTCCCGTTGGTTGTCAGAATCTTCCCCCTGCTCCAGCAGGCATACCATTGCTTCACCACCTCTTAACTGGCCTTGAGGTTGCTCTTGGCCTGCTTCCAGAAGCATTGCTTCTGGTTGCAAAGGGCCAGCATGTAACTGACAACATCCTGGGGGGGGCTTCCTGGGAGATTTCTCTCACCCCTCTTTTACTATGCTTAGGGGTCCACTGACAGGGTACCCATAGAGAAGTTCAAAGGAGCTGAACCCCACCCCTTTCTACAAAGAGAAGGCATGGTAAGAGGACATCCCACTTACGCCTCATGTCCTCAGGTAGGCCTGTGATCATGCCTTTCAGGGTCTTGTTGAACCTTTCCACAAGACCATTGGATTGAGGACGGTAAGGGGTGGTGAACCGGTAGGTCACACCACATGCATCCCACATGGACTTCGTGTACCCAGACATGAAATTTGTGCCCCTGTCAGACACAATCTCCTTTGGGAATCCTACATGGGTTAATATCCCATTGGAGCTCTGATCACCCCCGGTGCAGTTCCTGTCCTCAGAGGGATCGCCTCTGGATGGAGAGTGGCATGGTCCTCCAAAACCAGGATAAACCTGTTGCCTGGGCAGTTTTGGGATCCAAGGGACCAATGATGTTAATCCCCACCCTTTCAAAGAGGGTGCCAATGGGGGGGAGTAGGAACAAGGGGTCCTTGAGCCTTTTCCCTGTCTTCCCACTTGCCTGGCAGGTGGGGCAGGACCTACAAAAAGCATCTGATGCCACCCACATTCAAGGCCAATGAAAGTGGGTAACAAGCCTGGCAAAGGTCTTGTCTTCCTCCAAATGTCCCGCCAGGGGGATGTCGTGAGCCAGACCCAGTAGGAAGGTCTGGTAGCACTGGGGGACCACCAGCACACGTGCTGCCCCAGCTTCCGGTACCTTAGGCTCACTGTAGAGGAGATCATTCTCCCAATAGATATGGTGATCGACAGAGGCTTCAGCTGCTGCTTGGGCTGCGGCTTGACGCCTCAGACCCTAAAGAGTGGGGCACCCCTTTTGCGCTTTGCAGAATTCTTTCCTGGTTGGCCCACCCTCAACTTGCCAGCCTGCAAGCTCAGGCAGGTTACACAGGGCAGCAATGTCCTCCCCAATTGGCTCAGGGGCCTCTTCCTCAGGGACCCCGTCAACCACTGCAGGAGCATCTGGGACCGGTTTCCTGTTCCCCTTGCCCCTCGCCTTTGCAGCCTTCTGGGCCATTGTTCCAGCCCAGAGACGCCCTTGACTCCCTTCCCAGGCAACCATGGACCTTGTGGTCATGCAGACCCACTCAGGCAAACCTAAGCCCATATTTATACTTTTTGATGCAAACCTGCACTAACGCAGGTTTGAGTCAAAAAGTATAGCGCCGGCTAGCCCTAATCCTGGACGCCCGCGGGGCGCCATATTTATGGATTGTTTCTAGCCAGCGCTAAGGCCCGGTTAGCGTCAAAATTCCTGACTCTAACCGGGTGGGGGTGCCGTAGGGGAAAATGGAGATTGTGTGTGATAGAATGGCACTAGTCAGGTTAGAGTCAGAAAACTGACGCTAACCTGATTAGTTCCATTCTATTTACACACAACCCCCATAGACATGACTTCTGTCTTAGTAAAGACAGAAGACATTCCCCCCCAATCAAATGGCCATGCCCGGGGGACGAATGCCCATTGGGCACAGTGCCATGTAGGGGGGCCCAAGTTAGGCCCCCCTATGGCACTTTAGAAAAATATTTTTTAAACTTACCTGGGATGGGTCCCACATCCTTAGGTGTCCCCCAGGTGTGGATGGGGGTGTCCCTGTGTGTCTCTGACCATGGAAAAACGTCCACAGGTCTCCTAACACTTACCCATACCCAGGTGTTAAATAATGGTGCTAAGCAGGCTTAGCGCCATTATTTAAGGCCTTCCTCCTCCCATGCGTGAATCCAGCACAGGCGGATAAATATGGCGCTAGGGCCATAGCGTGGGTTTTTGCCCAGGAATGCCTACCTTGCACCTCATTGACGCAAGGTAGTTTACCTCAAGCAAAAACCTACGCAAACTACAAAAATTTGGCGCTAAACAGGTCTAGCGCCAAAGTATAAATATGGAGTTAGGTTTGCGCCGGACTGGCGTAAAAAGAAATTGACGCCAATCCACTGCAAACTGAGTTTAAATATGCCCCCTAACATCTCCTGGTGAGACCTGAGCTCTACCTCCTTCCAGGTAGTGTGTTCAATGTCGTTACCTAACAGACAATCTACAGGAATGGCAGGACTCACAGCTACTTTCAGAGTACCAGAGAACAACCCCCACTCAAAGGGAACCAGAGCCACCGGTAGGTGACCCACATGATTGTCAGCGACTAAGACCTGGTGGAATGTATTGGGGATGACCTGCTCTGCTGACACCAGCTTACCCCTGACAGTAGTCATACTGGCTCCTGTGTCACGCAGAGCCTCCACCCTTTGCCCATTAATGGTGACCCACTGCCTATACTTGGACGTATTTGCAGGCATGTGGGCATTTGGCACAATTTCCTCATCTCCCAGGGACACTAGGCTTACCTCTATCTGCTCCCCAAAGCTATCTGGGACTACCTCTTCCCTGAGTGCTACTCTAGCCAACCCAGGTTTCTGCCCTCAAGTGGGGCTGTGCCATCTTTGGACACTTGGAGTCACCCTTGTAGTGACCATACTTGGTGCACTCTAAGCATTGGGGTACAAACCTCCCTTTATTTTTGACAAAGAACCCTGGCTTCTTTTCAGAATCCGGTTGGGACTGGTTACCAACACCCTCCTGGGAATTATTTTGGGGGCCTTTTGAGAACTCCTTATTTTTCAGTTTTTCTCCCCCCTCTTTCTTCTGATGGGAACCCTGACCACCTTTGTGGGTGTCCCCTCAGATACCTTTTTGGACACTTTGGTGTTAGCCCAGAGGTCCGCCTCCTTAGCAAGCTTCCTAGGATCAGTCAGCTTACTGTCAATCAAGTGCTGATGCAACTCAGTAAAGCAAACGCTGAGCATATGATCTCTCAGGATCACATTATACAACTCCACATAACCATTTACTTTACAGCCCCGCACCCATCCATTCAGTGCCTTACTGGAAAAATCAAAAAGGTCTACCCAAGTCTGTGTGGAGAGTTTGGTGCTGTCCCTGAACCTCTGACAGTACTTCTCATGGGTCAGCTCAAACTTGGCAATTAAAATGGCTTTCATGTGCAGGTAAATGTTCTGATCCTTTGGGTCTAATGTGAGGAGTGTGTCCCTCCCAACAACTGGAACATGTTTCCACAGACCCGCTACCCATTGATCTTCAGAAACCCCATGGGCCCTTAGTGCAACTTCATATGCAGCAAACCATTTGTCCATGTCATCTGCCACCACATAACCTGGCACCACTTCTTTGGGCATACGAACCTCCTTTTCTCCAGCAGGTCCTGCGTGGATGCTGCCATCATCACTGCTGGACTCAGACTGCCTAGACATGAGGTCCAGCTCCTTTAGCCTCAGTTCATGAGCCAGAAGTAGTTTCTTTTCAGCCAAGGCTCTTTCAGCTGAAGCCTCAGCTCTCCTCTCCTCTGCCGCTTTCTGAGCTTTCCTTTCCTCTGCCTCCATGTTTAACCTTGCCATTTGCAAATGTAATTCTCTTTCCTCCCTCCTTTCCTCTGTGGTCAGGCCATCACTAGAGACACTGCTCCCTGGTTTAGCAGGGGCACAATTACAGGGGTGACATCTCCCACTGCTGGTGGCAAATCCTCTGGAAAGCACTTCTCTTGCTCCCCCAATTCAACATTCTCCTGTGAATGGGCCTCTGCCCAGGCCCTCTTGGAGGCATCCTGGGTAGGTACTCCCATCCCCTTGCAGAACCCTTTCAGCTGGCTAACAGTGTATGTCTCCAGCTTGGCTGGGTCAAATTCTCCAGCTCCTCCTTGAGACCCAGCCAGAGACATGTTGTTTGAGGATTAGGGGAAAGTATCAAGCAGGAAAATCAAAATGGCAGAAAAAGAGAAACAATCAAGTTGACCTTTAACTGTGGGTAGGTAGTGTACATGTAGCTATTGTATGTTACTGCACAAACACAAGTCCTACCCTCACCACTGATCACCAATGTTAGAAAAGGGGTTTCTAGTTGGCAGAGGTATACACCTTGTCCAAGTAGGGACCACAATCCTAGTCAGGGTAAGTCACACACAATCCAAATTATCCTGTACCCACCCAATGGTAACTTGACACTGAGCAGTCAGGCTTAACTTAGAAAGCAATGTGTAAAGTATTTGAGCGATAAATCATGCAGTAACACAATGAAAACAGTACAAAAATACACCACATAGATTTAGAAAAATCAATGCTATGTATCTAGTAAAATTAAGGTAAAAAACGATAGAGATTCAATAATCACAAGTTGAAATATCACCTTTGCAATAATAAGAAGTGTCCTAAATTCTTAAAAATCAACACGTGTCTCTTGTTATCACAAAGTACCTGGTATGCGTCAAACGTACATGCACGTAGACTGCAGAGGAGGCGAAGGTGTGTGTCAGATTTCTTGATGCGCACAGACGATACATCGATTCTTCCCACGCTGCAAGGGCTTGGCATCGATCTCCGGTGCGCAGTCTTGGATCCTCACTGCGATGCGGGGTCTTTTGATGCCCAGGGGCGATGCGTGGAAATCCTGGGCGTGCCAGCTGAAGTCACAGGTGCTACGTCGATCTGGTATGGCGATGCGTCTGAGTTTATGTCACGCGCAGGCGCTGCAGCGCTTCCTCATGCAGGAAGTCGGGGTGCGTCGGTCCGGCTCTGCTGTGTGTCGATACGGTATGGCTGTGCATCGAAGCTCTGGTCGCAATGCAGCCGCTGCGTCCATCCCCACTTGGGAAGCCGGACTGCGGCGTTCCAGTTCGGCAATGCAGCGATTCTTTCACCGCTGGGCAGGCTGTAAGTCATTTCCGGCAGGCTGTGTGTCAATTTTCGCTGCACAAGGAGCTTCTTTGAAGAGGAGAAGTCTTTTTGGCACTGAGACTTCAGGAACAGGAGGCAAGCTCAATCCAAGTCCTTGGAGACCACTTCTCAGCAGAGCCAGAGGCTAGCAACGCAGCAGGCAAAAGCAAGGCAGCAGTCCTTCACAGCGAAGCAGTGGAGGGGAGTCCTTTGGGCAGCCTCTTGGCAGGTTGCAGGATCTGGTTCAGAGTGTCTGTCCCAGGATGTGTCTGAGTTGGTGGGGTCAGGGACCCAGTTTATATACCCAAAAGTGCCTTTGAAGTGGGGGAGACTTCAAAGAGTGGTTTTAAAGTGCACAAGGTCCCCTTTCATTACAGTTCTGTCTGTCAGGGTCCCAGTAGGGGTTTTGGCAGTCCATTGTGTGAGGGCAGGTCACTAGCCTTTGAAATGTAAGTGCCAGGCCCTCCACCCTTCCAGCCCAGGAATACCCATTCAGTATGCAGCTGAGTGCAGGGGTGACTGAGTATCCAGTGTTTGTGTTTGTATGAGTGAAATGCACAAGGCACCTGTCAACTAGCCCTGTCCAGATGTGGATTGGAGACAGGCTGTAAGGCACAGGTGGATTTTAAGTGCAGAGAAATGCTCACTTTCTAAAAGTGGCATTTCTGAAATAGTAATATAAAATCCAACCTCACCAATAAGCAGGATTTTGTATTACCATTCTGGCCATACTAAATATGACCTATTTACCCCTTTCTGATCAGAATCTACCTCTCAAACAGTATATGAGGGTAGCCCTAATGATATCCTATGAAAGGAGCAGGCCTCACAGTAGTGGAAAACGAATTTAGGAGTGTTCCACTACCAGGACATGTAAACCAAAAATTTACATGCCCTGCATTTTACCTATATAGCACCCTGCCCTATGGGTCACCTAGGGCCTACCTTAAGGGTGACTTATAAGGGGAGTTTAAGGCTTGGCAAATACTTTTAAATGCCAAGTCGAAGTGGCAGTGAAACTAAATACACAGGGCTTGCAAAGGCGGGCATGAGAGATGGTTAAGATCTACTTATGTGGGTGGCACAAGCAGTGCTGCTGGCCCACTTGTAGCATTTAATTTAGAGGCCCCGGGCACATGTAGTGCACTTTACTAGGGACTTATAAGTAAATTAAATAAGCCAATTGGGTATGAGCCAATGTCACCTTGTTTTAAGGGAGAGAGCAAATGCACTTTAGAACTGGTTAGCAGTGGTAAAGTACACAGAGTCATAAAACCAGCAAAAACTGTTTCAGAAACGTGAAGGAAGGCATGCAAAAAGTTGGGGAATGACCACCCTAAGGCTGTCAGGTCTAACAATGAATACCTTTATGCTAATCTTAAAATATGTAACATCTAAATATGAATAAATTACCATAACTTGATAAAGTTTTGAGTTTTTTGTTTTTTTTAAATAATCTTTTTAGGTATCCTTAACAAACCCTTATGCCACAATTACATATCCACCCTTAAATCCTAAAATAATATCCTTGCTTTACTTTTACCATGCCATGCCCAGTAGTGGTGAGGCACACAGGGATTCTCCTGGTAGCCTAATCGAGTTTGTGCATGCGAGTTCAAGCCCCCAGGTCTCAGGACCAGTGTGTCTTTTAGTCATTTTCTTAGGAGTCCTGAGGCCTGGACGAAGGGTGAGGTAGTTATTTCCCCATTTATGTAGTTTATTTAGGTGTTCTTATAACAAATACTTGGAGCATATGATTTCAATCTGTATAGTATTCAGTTTTAGAAGAGACCATCACTAGGTCACTAAAAGGTTTCAGAATGGCGGAGGCTCTCTTCTAAATTTCTCTGAACTAATGCGCACATTCCACCAAACCCAAAGTGCTCATGGCAGGTCAGTACTAGAGAACGTGCCTCTGCCTTTTTCAGTTTACTTACTGTTTATTTACTCATTAACAGGCACCAACATTTGGGGTAGGCAAACAGACCGAGGAGCAGATTTATGGAGAGTGGCGCTGCACCAAGTGCAGTGCCACTTTCCCTGCACTCCTTAGTGCCCCTTACCACCACCATGTGTGCGCCGTATTTAAAATCTGGTGCACCATAGCCCAGGGTAGGGGGCAATAGTGTCATTCAATGTGACACTATTGATATACTCTGCAGGAGTAGTGCCAAAATCTTGCTGCCACTCCTGCAGAGTACAGGGTCCCATTGCAAACAATGGAAGCCCCCCCTTAACGCCTGCTCTGAGTAGGTGTTAAAAGTGCCGGTAAAAATGTCGCAAAGAAATCTTCCTTGTGCCATTTTTTCGGCCCCCCTAATGGGGGCACGCTCCCTTTGCATACATCATGCCTGGTATAGGCATAATGCAGCGCAAAGGGTTACAGAGTTTACAATGCATGCATTGCGCCACTCTGTAAATACGGTGAAGGATTTCTGCCTTGTTGGGCCACATTAACGTCAAAATAAATTACGGTAGTGTGGATCGAGGTGGCGCTAGGGGCTCATAAATATGCCCCCTAAATTATTAAAAGTTGGTAGTCTTCATCAGTAGTAGACAAAAAAAGTATCTATCAGCTGGTTAAAAACCTTCGAACTGAGTGTAAACTCATCTCATTCAGAGATTGGATGTTTCTGTATGTGCAATGGTTTCCTTTGCGCAGACCTGAGTGTTATTTCTGGGACTGTTGAAAAATCTGTGCTTTTTTTAACTTTAACATTCACGAGTGATGCTGGGGCCACTTTCAAGGGAGTCTGGAAGAAAAGCTGGGCTAAGACTGGGACCCCTGGAATGCTTTCCAAAAGGCACCGACCACAGGAAAGATGGCCACATTTTGTGCGCTTTGATAGAGAAGTGGAGTAGGCAAAGGGACTTGGAAAACATGCGCTGGGTGACTTCAGTGAAGGCACTGTGTGAAGAATTCATTAGTGGAAATAGTAAAAATGAACTGTGCACATCACAGGCATGGTTTCAGTCTCTTCCAGATACTTGTAATGCACTCAGGTGGGAGAGTAGGATATGTAAATATTAGTGTTGTTGCACCAATTTAATAAAAAAATATGAAAGGCAGAAGATTCCTACAGAGCTGAGTCAGTAGCCTGGCTTGTCTCTGAAAGCCAAAGCATCAGATGAACTATCAAAAGGCTACAGGACACGAGAGGATGTGGCACAACCAAAGTTGCTGGTTTTGGAGCTGGGGAACTCGGTTCAGGCCACGGCGTCGGCCTAACAACCTGTGATTCTGGGCAAGTTACTTAGGTCCATATTTATACTTTTTCACGCAAAACTGAGCTAATGCAGTTTTCCGTGAAAAAGTTTACCGCTGGCTAGCACCATTACAAGAAGCCGGCCGGGCATCATATTAATGGAATGGCGCAAGCAGGCACAAAGGGTGGGCTAACATCATAGAGAATGATGTTAGCCAGGTTGGGTGGCGGTATGGGAGATGGGGGTTTAGCGGTAAAAAATGACAGTAGGCTGGTTAGAGACAAAAAAGATGACTCTAACCAGATTAGCATCATTTCTTCACGCTAAACCTACCATTCCACATGACTCCTGTCTTATAAAAGACAGGAGTCATGCCCACCACCCCAATGGCCAGCACAGGGGCATGGTCTTTGTATCCAGTGCCATGTATGGGGGCCCATTTCAGGGCCCTCTATGGCACTTTAAAAAATTCAACAAAAAACTATCCTGTACTTACCTCCACTTACCTGGGATGGAGTCCCACATCCTCCGCTGTCCGTCTGGTGGGGGTGCTGGTGTCCCTGGGGCTTGGGGAGGGCACCTGTGGGCTCTTTCCATGGTGTGCCACCAAGGAAATGGGCCCACAGGTCCCCTAAAGCCTACCCTGACCCAGGCCTGAAGCAGGCTTAGCGCCATTATTTAGGCCAGCCTACCTCCCGTGCTCAATTTGTGCACGGGAGGATAAATAAGGCGTTAGGGCCTTTGAGTCATTTTTTGCCTGGGAACGCCTACCCTGCATCTCATTGACGCAAGGTAGGTTTTCACAGTAAAAAATGACTCTAACTCAATAACTTTGGTACTAGACGGGTCTAGCACCAAAGTATAAATATGGAGTTAGGTTTGCGTCAAATTAGCGTTAAAACAAAATTACACTAATTTGATGCAAACCGAGTATAAATATGGGCCTTAGTCTACCCGTGCCTATAAAAAATTTATGGGTCCTTGTTCAATGGAACTAGTGCTCGTGTAAAGGACTGCGGTACGTTTGGCTTGAGGTTCCGATATATAAAACTGCAAACAAATTTTTAAAAAGCAAACGTTAAGTAAAAACGTAAGTAAGAGTCTTTCCGATTGAAAAATGATTATTTCATGATTGCTTTTGTTTCACTTTAGTGCACTAAATCGCCTTGCACTGACAACTGGTAAAGGTATCTTTTAACATGAGCTGTTTTCCCAGCTACAATACCATGAGAATACTGATGTCGGTACATCAAGCGATATTAATTTGTCATGTGCACCCTAGACACGACCAGTAGTGTTTTTGTATCTGCAGTAACACTGCTGTCTATTAAATCATACTTGTGTTTTTTTTACTATAACCAAATTTCTTCAGTGGGTTGTTCGGAGTTGGCCAACTAAAGGAGGTAGGATGTGGTGTAAGGGCCAGAACTGCGGGCTTTGGAAATAGGGAACCCGGTTACAGTCTTGTTGTCTCAACACCCGGTGAGTGTGAGCAAAGCGCCCAGTCATCTGTGCCGGAAAATGAAATACATGTGACCTTATGTAATGTAACTGGTGGTCATGTAAAGCGCTATATAAAAGTCTGCTCTTTATAAAAACTGTGAAGTAAAAATTATTTTTATAGTATCCACATTTTGGCTGAATGCGGAAAGTGGGAAATGGAATCAAGTTTCCAAACATGCATCGCCGCATCTCTGTTTGTTTTCCCTAAAAACTTGCATTCTTTTCATATAATTTATATTTCTATCATTTTTTCATGCAAACCTGCTAAATAACATTATAGGCGCAGCACTGAGAGAGCTGTTGCAGCGGCAGGAAGCCCCTTTGGCAACATTCAGACACTGACAGTCCCTGCCTCCTACAAGCTGCATTTGCCACTGAGGAATGGGGGACCCAGTGGAGGCGTAATTGGTGTTGGGTACCAACAAAGGCCCATATTTATACATTTTGATGCAAAACTGCGCAAATGCAGTTTTGGGTCAAAACGTTTACCGCTGGGTTGAGTCATTGTCAGGTGCAGGCCGGGCGCTATATTTATAGAATGGCACAAGCTGGCACAAAGTGTGGGCTAGCGTGGGAAAAAAGCAGACTAGCTGGGTGGGGGTGGCGGTAGGGAAAAAGGAGGTTGTGCATTAAAAAAAGGCCTCTAGCCAGCCTAGTGTCATTTACAGAATTACAATGATCCAAAAAACGACTCCTGTCAGGAGTCATGCCCACCACCCCACTGGCCAGCACATGGGACCAGTGTCCCCTGGGCATGGCCGTTACATCCAGTGCCAGGCAGGGGGCCCCATGTTAGGGCCCCCATGGCACTTAAAAACATTTTTAAAAATACTTACCCTACTCACCTGGGATGGGGTCCCCTGTCCTTTGGTGTCCCTCTGGTGGTGGTGGGAGGGTTGCTGGGGCTTGGGGTGGGCACCTGTGGACCTATTCCATGGTGTTTAACCATGGAAATGTGTCCACATGTACCTTAACGCCTGGTCAGACCCAGGCGTTAAATAATGACGCTAAGCAAGCTTAGCGTCATTATTTAGGTATGCCTCCCACCTGTGCATCATTTTGGCATGGGTGAATAAATATGGCACTAAAGGGCTAGCAACATTTTTTGGATGGTGTTAGAAATGGGGCTTTTGGTTGGCAGTCAGGTTACCCTCTATCCAAGCAAGAACCCTCACTCTAGTTAGGGTAAGTCACACACAATCCAAGATTACCCTGTGCCCACCTTCTGGTAGCTCGGCACGAGCAGTCAGGCTTAACTTAGAAGGCAATGTGTAAAGTATTTGTGCAATAAATCATACAATAACACAATATAGCACCACAAAAATACACCACACAGTGATTAGAAAAATATATAATATTTATCAGGATAATTGTAGGTCAAAACTAATAAAGATGCAATGTGAAATTGTAGGGATATCACTGGAAATTGATATCAAGTGTCTTAAGTCTTTAAAAATCAATCAAAGTCTCTTTCAAGCACAAAGTACCTGGTTTGGACTGGAAAATCTCCACAAAGGGCCGCAGAAGAAGAGATACATGGAAAAATGGTGTGTGCGTCGATTTCTCCCCAGCACACACGGACTTGCGCCGTTATTTTTCACACGGGGAAGTCGTGAGTCGTTTTCCAGCACGTGGACAGTCTCTTTCTATGGGTCGCGGGGATTACCAGATGTCCCGGGTCTGTGCGTGGATTCTCCTGCTTGTTTTCTGGCTGCACGTCGTTCCGCGGGGCTGTGCGTCGAAGTTTTGCTCTCACGGCAGGCGCCGCGTTAATTTCTCCTCTGAAGTCGGGCGGTGTTGTCCTTGCGAGGCCGTGTGTCGAAGTTCCGGTCGTCCCGAAGGCATCGCGTTGATCAGCGTCGGTGTGCGCCATTTTTCTCGCCGCAGAACAAGCTGTGCGTCGAAAATTTCGGCGCACGAAGAGTCCAAATGAAAAAAAGAAGTCTTTTTGGTCCTGAGACTTCAGGGAACAGGAGGCAAGCTCTATCCAAGCCCTTGGAGAGCACTTTCACAGCCAGACAAGAGTACAGCAAGGCAGCAGGGCAACAGCAAGGCAGCAGTCCTTTGTAGAAAGCAGTCAGGTGAGTCCTTTAGGCAGCCAGGCAGTTCTTCTTGGCAGGATGCAGGTTCTGGTTCGGGTTTCTTCTCCAGCAAGTGTCTGATGAGGTAGGGCAGAGGCCCTGTTTTATACCCAAATGTGCCTTTGAAGTGGGGGAGACTTCAAAGAGTGGCTAAGAAGTGCACCAGGTCCCCTTTCAGTTCAATCCTGTCCTCCAGGGTCCCAGTAGGGGGTGTGGCAGTCCTTTGTGTGAGTGCAGGCCCTCCACCCTCCCAGCCCAGGAAGACCCATTCAAAATGCAGATGTATGCAAGTGAGGCTGAGTACCCTGTGTTTGGGGTGTGTCTGAGTGAATGCACAAGGAGCTGTCAACCCAGCCAGACGTGGATTGTAAGGCACAGAAAGATTTAAGTGCAAAGAAATGCTCACTTTCTAAAAGTGGCATTTCTAGAATAGTAATATTAAATCCAACTTCACCAGTCAGCAGGATTTGGTATTACCATTCTGGCCATACGAAATATGACCTTCCTACTCCTTTCAGATCAGCAGCTACCACTCCAATACTGTATGAGGGCAGCCCCAATGTTAGCCTATGAAGGGAGCAAGCCTCACAGTAGTGCAAAAACGAATTTAGGAGTTTTACACTACCAGGACATGTAAACTACACAGGTACATGTCCTGCCTTTCACCCACACAGCACCCTGCTCTAGGGGTTACCTAGGGCACACATTAGAGGTGACATATGTGGGGAAAGTGGAGGTTTAGGCTTGGCAAGTACTTTTAAATGCCAAGTCGAAGTGACAGTGAAACTGCACCCACAGGCCTTGCAATGACAGGCCTGAGACAAGGTAAAGGGGCTACTTACGTGGGTGACACAACCAGTGCTGCAGGCCCACTAGCAGCATTTAATCTACAGGCCCTAGGCACATATAGTGCACATTACTAGGGACTTATAAGTAAATTAAATAGTCTAGTCAGGTATGATCCAAGGTTACCATGTTTAAAGGGAAAGAGCATATGCACTTTAGCACTGGTTAGCAGTGATAAAGTGAGCAGAGTCTAAAAGCCAGCAAAAACAGTGTAAAAAAAGTGGGAGAGGCAGGCAAAAAGTTAGGGGTGACCACCCTAAGGCTGTCAGGTCTAACAGATGGGAACGCATACCTTGCATCTTATTAATGCAAGGCGGGTTCACGCAGCCACAAAATGCTGCAAACTCCAATATTTTGACACTAGACGGGTCTAGCGTAAAAACATAAATATGGAGTTAAGTTTGCGCCGCTTTTGTGTGAAAAAAATGAAGGTAAAACGGCGCAAACAGAGTATAAATATGGGACAAAGATTGTTGCGCCGGGATCCCCAACCCTGATGTCGTCTGAATCCCAGCGTTACCTTACCTTCTATGATTCTCACCAAATCGCTTCCCTCGCCAGAAAAAAACCTGCCCTTGTGTAATGTCATTTGGTTTGCAGGTTTTCGCTACATCAGTACAATCTTGAGCATAGCTGAAAAAATGCGAGGTGACGTTACTGTTTGCTATAAGAATAAAGCCAGACCTTTAGCAGGTGACTGATTGTGTCATGTTCATCTGAGCGTTCCCTGGCCTGTTTTTCGCGGCTTTTGATTGTTTACACGCGTTCCTAATATTGAAACTACATGTCCCATAATGCTGTGTGAAGAAGGAGCATAGGAGCAGCTACAATAGAATGGGGACTGGTCAGATTGTTTTACTCATACACATCCTCTGGGGCCGGAAGTACGTCAGTTGTAGAGCCATGGTTTGCAAACGTGGTTGCGAAGGCAAGTGCCAGAGGTTGGTGGTTACTCACCTCTGTGGCTCCTACCACCCGGTTCTCCTGACTGCGGGGGAGAGTCGTTACAAATGAAATAATCAGAGATTTTGTTGATTCTTACGGGAGGTTTCAGGCAATGACTGCAGGGCATGGTAGTGTGATTGAGTTCTGTCACGCCCAAAAGACGCGTTTTATAGCAATGAGAGTCTTTTCTTATTTAAAAGGTATCACTTCCTAAGGGTTTTCTAGCCCGCTGGCGCTCTCAGCACCAGATGCAGTAAGCGCATTTGCACATTTGATGCAGGGATGGGCAGCTTCGGCTGACCCGGTTTGTATGTTTTCCAAGCCCGGGCCCGGATGCAGCGGTGCGCGCGAGCTGCCGCGAGCCTGATGCTTCAGCTGGACAAAGCAACAATGTCCCTTCTGCATGGCAAGGGGTCCATACTAACAATGCCACAGAAGCTGTGTGGTCGAGCTGCATCCGCTTAGATAAGAGACACCAATGCTTTGCTGATATTGGGGAGCATAAACTTTACTTGACGTGTGAGGGTTAAACAGCAGAATAAAAGCGGTGGCAATGCGCCCCCTCTCTCTCCAGCTCTAAGTGGCATCTCCTTTTCAGAAACACCCCCGTGGGTGCTGTGGCTTTTGCTTAAGATTTTCAATGTGATACTTTTATTTTTCCGAGCACTCCTCGTGCCAACCGGCCTTTTGGTTATGCGTGTGCTCGCGTGCACCCGGCCCTTTTTTTCCACAACACTTTTACACACGAAAAGGCTGGTTTTGTGCTGACGACCCAGTGCCCCCGACCCTTTCTTCCTCGTGGGAGTCTTGAATTTTGGTCTGAAAAGCTCGTTGTCCCTTCCCAGGGAGTTCTGGGTCAGCAGAGGTTTCAGGAAGGAGACTATGGTGGTCATTACAACCCTGGCGGACGGTGTTAAAGGTGCGGAAATACCACAAACAGGCCAGCGGACAAAAAAAGGGAATTACAACCCTGGCGGAAACCGCCAACAAAGACAGCCACTTTAACACACCGCCCGCCACGGCGGTACAGACAAGCAGCCTGGCGGTCACCGCCAACAGACAGGTGGGAGACAATGTACCGCCCACACTATCACAACACACCAATTCGCCACCTTTTCCGGGGTGGATTCTCCGTGGATAAAAACACGGCGGAAACACCTTTTGCTATGGGAATACACTCACCTGAACACATCCCACGAGGAACGATGACTCCATGGACCCGGAACTCCAAATACTCCCTGCCCTTGTGTTTCTGCTCCTCTACGACCAACAGCGACGTAGGCGCAGAATATACCGGTGAGTACTGCATCTAAGACACGGGTAGGGGGGAAGCAAAAGTTAGGGGGACACAATACAAGAAGTAGTGCAGATATGTACACAATAATGTCCGTGCACCAACAGTCCAAAAATGCATGGGCGAGGCCCACAATAGATACCTGACCAAAATCCGAGAGAACTCTCCCGGGGCATCAGATAGAAACACTACAGGCACCTCAGGGGGAAGGGAAGGGGGGGCACCTCAGCCGGATGAATGCAAAGCCAGATCCACGACGGGGCTCCATGCCCACTGTACCATCCTGGGGAGTGCAAAGCCACAGTCTCACAAGTCTTTACAGTGGGTGGATTGCCCACTGTGCCATCCTGGGAAGTGCAAAGCCACAGTCTCACAAGTCTTTACAGTGGGTGGATTGCCCACTGTGCCATCCTGGGGAGTGCAAAGCCACAGTCTCACAAGTCTTTACAGTGGGTGGTTTGCCCACTTTTCCATCCTGGGGAGTGCAAAGCCACAGTCTCACAAGTCTTTACAGTGGGTGGATTGCCCACTGTGCCATCCTGGGGAGTGCAAAGCCACATATTCGCAAGTAGATGCAGTTCTCTACTGGTACTGGGTGGGACTGGTGCCCAGACTGGATGAGTCTCCCCGTGAAAGTTCATGTCCTGTCCCAGCTGCACATGGGAGACGGATGCCTGATGTGGCAGTACATTCATTCCTACACGGTGTATGCCCTGTTCAGCGTTGCTTAGCCATGGCAGTCTTTGCCCTGTTCAGCGGTGCTTAGCCATTGCGGTCTTTGCCCTGTTCAGCGGTGCTTAGCCATGGCGGTCTCTGCCCTGTTCAGCGGTCTTCACCATGGCAGTCTTTGCCCTGTTGAGCGGTGCTCTGACATGGCGGTCTTTGCCCTGTTCAGCGGTGCTTAGCTATGGCGGTCTTTGCCCTGTTCAGCGTTGCTTAGCCATGGCAGTCTTTGCCCTGTTCAGCGGTGCTTAGCTATGGCGGTCTTTGCCCTGTTCCGCGGTGCTTAGCCATGGCGGTCTTTGCCCTGTTCAGCGGTCTTCACCATGGCAGTCTTTGCCCTGTTCAGCGGTGCTCTGACATGGCGGTCTTTGCCCTGTTCAGCGGTGCTTAGCCATGGCGGTCTTTGCCCTGTTCAGCGGTCTTCACCATGGCAGTCTTTGCCCTGTTCAGCGGTGCTCTGACATGGCGGTTCGGATACTGACATTGGTGTGTGGCATGATGAACTCCACACTGGACATTGGTGTGTGGCATGACGAACTCCACACTGGACATTGGTGTGTGGCATGACGAACTCCACACTGGACATTGGTGTGTGGCTTTATGTTCCATCATTGCCCAGTGGGGCTGTGGGATCCTGGACCCTCCTGGGCTGTGACTCTGGCGGTGGTCTCCTGACCAGTGACAATACTTGTGCCCTCCTGGGCTGTGACTCCGGCGGTGGCGGTGGTCTCCTGACCAGTAACGATACTTGTGCCCTTCTGGGCTGTGACTCCGGCGGTGGTCTCCTGACCAGTAACGATACTTGTGCCCTCCTGGGCTGTGACTCCGGCGGTGGCAGTGGTCTCCTGACCAGTAACGATACTTGTGCCCTCCTGGGCTGTGACTCTGGCGGTGGTCTCCTGACCAGTGACGATACTTGAGCCCTCCTGGGCTGTGACTCCGGCGGTGGTCTTTGGACCAGTGACGATACTTGGGCCTTCAGGGCTGTGACTCCGGCGGTGGTCTCTAGACCAGTGACGATACTTGAGCCCTCCTGGGCTGTGACTCTGGCGGTGGTCTCCTGACCAGTGACAACGGTGCTGGCGGTTGTGTCTGGACCGCCGGAAATGATGGCGCACTTCTCCGCCGTGACACTCACAACAGGCTGGGGAGACTTCCTCGGGACCTTCCCCACCTTCTTTGGAGTTACAGCTGACTCACCATTCGCCTTGGATCCCATTTCAGTTGTTGTCCCACCAGAAGTCTTGACACGGTCCCGTCATCCACTCTCCAATTTCAGAGCCTTTACAGGGGGTGGGCTGACAGTGCCTTGGCTCTGGGTCCTACTGCCTGCCCTGGTGGATGGTGCACTCCAAAAACCTGGAACACGCACCATTGGTACTGGAGGCTTTTGGGCTGAGGCACTACGACGGGACTGATGAATTGGAGGTGGGGTGGGGGCAAAAAGGTCAATTTGACATAGGGACAGTTTCTGACGGACACTGGGATGGGTAGCTGGAGGGGGTCTGGGAGTGGAGGAAGAGGAGGTGGTTGTAGGAGTTGTCACTTTAGGTGTTTTGGGTGCAGGTGCAGGTACTGGAGGCTGTCGTGAGGTGGATGGATGTCGGGTGAGTGATTGCCGGCGTTTGTGTACTTTGGGAGGGGGCGTCACAGACACAATGGGAGAGGACACAGGGGACGTGTAAATGGCAGTGGAGGTGGTGAGTGCAGGTGAGCGGCTTGTGGTGCTGGGTGTCCTGGTGCGAGTCCTAGTGCCTGTAGATGTGGTGCATGCAGGTGTGTGTGTAGACAACACTGGGAGAGAGAAGGGAGAAGAGGAGGAGGGGGACACAGTGGAGACAGTGGATGTTGCTGTGTCTGTATGGGTGTGATGCTTGTGTGAGTGCCTGAGGTGTGTGTGGTGCCTATGTTTGCTTGAGCTACTTTTGGGTGTTGACTTGTGTGCATGCTGGTCTGTAGGTGTGCTTGGGATGGGCTGGGGTACAGGGGATTGGGTCTGGGTGGAGTTGGTTGGAGGGGGGAGGCTAGAGACAGGGACAATGGCTGCCGTCAGTGCTGAGGCCAGAGATTGCAGGGTTCGCTGAAGGGCAGCCTGACCAGAATGAATGCCCTCCAGGAATGCATTACCGTGTTGCAACTCTCGTTCTACACCCTGGATGGCATTCACAATGGTAGACTGCCCAACAGTGAGTGACCTGAGGAGGTCAATGGCCTCCTCACTGAGGGCAGTAGGGGTGACTTGGGCAGGGCCTGAGGTGCCTGGGGCGAAGGTGATGCCCACCCTCCTGGGTGAGCGGGCACGGGGCGAACACTGAGGGGCTGCTGGGAGGGCGGGGCTGGTAGGGGAGGTGGCAGCTGTACCTGTAGAAGTGGGGCGCGCAGATGGTGCCGCCACCACAGGGGAGCTCACATCGGCGGACGAGTCAGTGTCGCTGGTTGGTGATCCTGTGGCCGACGTGAAGCTCCCCTCGCCCTCCGTCCCACTGGTGCATTCAGAGTCTGTGGTGTGGCCCTCCATGGCCATGTGGGATGCAGCTCCCTCGTGCTCCAGTGCCACTGTACCTCCGCCTGATGATGCTGATGTACAAAAGAACAGGGAGAGCAGGAAAAGGGGGGGAGACAGAAGAAAGAGAGTTTTAGTGCATGGCATATCGCTACCGTTGGCGGACAAGACAGACGCAGCAGCCCCATGCATAACGCCGTGCCCCTGCCCTCTGCACATGCAATTTCTGGGATATGGCCTATATGGCAATGGTAGAAATCTGCGCACATGGATGGCAAAGGGGCAACTATACCTCAACTTGCCACTCTTCTGAGCTGGGGTAGAGTGCCACATGGCCTACATTACGGAGGGGCCTTGCCTACCTAATTCGCCCTGGCCTAGGGACACCCACAGCCCACAGCCCACCTCCCCCACCCAGACCCCTCCACTGCACGCAAAGTCCGCTGAATGAGGTTGTACTCACCCCCTTGTGTCTGCTGTGATGTCCTTAAGCGCCCATCCAACTCCGGGTAGGCCACCGCCAGGATCCCGAACATCAGGGGGTCATGGTGCGACGGGCACCCCTCCCACGTTGGGAGGCCATCCCCAGCTGAGCCTCCGCCGTCTTCTTGCTGCAGCGGCGAATGTCCTCCCATCTCTTCCAGCAGTGGGTGCCCCGTCTCTGGTGGGCCCCCAGGGTCCGGACTTCCTTGGCGATGGCACGCCAAATGTCCCTCTTCTGGTGGGCGCTGACCTACATGACATGCACAAGGAAAGAGGAACAGTCATTACCTACTGCACCGTCAATGTGAGTGGCCCCATTCCAACTCTGGCCATGTGGCCCATTCATCCCCATGCATTTCTGTTCTTAGAACTCTGTCCCCTTCCCTCTCCCACCCAGCTCTGTCCACCCAGGCCTAGCCCATACAACGTGCTCCCTGTGTACTAACCTGTTGGTCTGGAGGACCGTAGAGTAGCAAGTACTGGGGGAGGACCCCATCCACAAGTCTCTCCAACTGCTGTGCATTGAAGGCAGGGGCCCTTTCCCCAGACGCAGCAGCCATCGTAGCTCGCAGACCTAGTTCACAGCAGCACTAGCAGTGTAGGTCCTCTCCTGTCGAAGGTCAGGTATCTAGTGACTGAACAGATAGAAAATGGTGGTGACGCCCGCAGCGGTGATGTCCGCGGCGGGGCGCATCATCACCGGCGGCGCACCTGTTCATTGGCTCCTGGGACCCATAGGGTCCAATGTTAACCAATGCAGCATTGTGCCGCGGTCTACGACCACCTACCGCGACGGTGTCCAACGCCAGCACAGTTACCCCACAATCCCATTGTCCCAGTTTAGAGGTCAGGCAGCCGCCATTTCAGGGGCCCACATGGCTTCATTTACTACTGCGTCACACATACCGAGGCCTACACTCAAAACATATCCAGGAAGGGTTAATTGTCTGTTGTAGTCTTGTGTGTGACTGTGGGTACATACCTGGAGGAATGGTGACTGTTTCTTCGCTGTTATCCTTCTTAGGCACCGTCAGTTGGGACATATGGGAAGATGGCGAAATCCGCCGGTGTACGGACCGCTGGTGGACCTGTTGACAATGGAAGAGAGACATTTGATCGTGACCTACCGGTTTGACCGTGCCACAATCCAGCAACTATGTACCCAGTTGGAGCCAGACCTGATGTCACCAATCCGCCATCCGACTGGAATCCCCCCTGACGTGCAGGTGCTGTCAGTGCTCCATTTCCTTGCAAGTGGGTCATTTCAGACTACTGTGGCCATGGCATCAGGGATGTCCCAGCCTATGTTTTCCAACGTGCTGTCCAGAGTGTTGTCTGCCCTGCTGAAACACGTAAGGAGATACATCATTTTCCCTGAGGTGGAGGATTTGCCTACAGTGAAAGGTGACTTCTATGCCCTTGGACATATCCCCAGCGTCATCGGTGCCATTGATGGGACCCATGTAGCTCTGCCCCCCCCGCAGGAGTGAACAGGTGTACAGGAACAGGAAGAGTTATCATTCGATGAATGTCCAGATGGTCTGTTTGGCAGACCAGTACATCTCGCAGGTAAATGCTATGTTCCCTGGCTCTGTGTATGACGCCTACATCCTGCGGAATAGCAGCATCCCTGATATGATGGGTGAACTCCAGAGGCACCGGGTGTGGCTATTGGGGGACTCTGGTTACCCCAACCTGTCCTGGCTATTGACCCCAGTGAGGAATCCCAGGACCAGGGCAGAGGAACGGTACAATGAGGCCCATGGGCGGACTAGGAGGGTGATCGAACGCAAGGTTCAGGTGCCTCCATATGACAGGTGGGTCCCTATTCTACTCACCGAAGAAGGTGTGCAACATCATCATTGCCTGCTCCATGCTCCATAATTTGGCATTGCGACGCCAGGTGCCTTTTCTGCAGGAGGATGATCCAGATGACTGTGTTGTAGCAGCGGTGGAGCCTGTGGAGCCTGTGGACAGTGATGAGGAAGAAACTGAGGAAGAAGAAAACGACACCAGGGAGTCAGTCATACAGCAATATTTCCAGTGAAACAGAGGTGAGTACATTTTCTGGTTTCACAATATCTTAACTTTCAAACGTCTACCTCTATCCTGTACCTACATTTCACTCACTATTTGTTAACTGAGTTGTCCCCTTCCATTTCAGTTTCACAAATGTGGTAACCTACGTGTCAACAGCTTGCACCCTTGAAGGGCTTGTGATGTGTGACATTGGTATGTTGGCCTTCCAATGGGTCACCCTTTTTGACACTGAAATTGACAATACAAAGTTCAAAATCATAGACTGACTCCAGTTTTATTAGTGTTTCAAGGGTGTTTATTGAAGTGCATAAAAATGAAGGGGGTTGTGAAATGGGGATGGGTTATGGTGGAAGAATGTCCATGGCAGAGTCCAGTCTATTAGTCTCACAGGTACATTGCACATCTGGGCATTGGAAGTGGAGCTGGGGCTGTTCCAATCTGGACAGGGTAACAAAGTGGGACAGTGGGGGGACAATCAGGGTAGTCTTATTTCCTGGTGGGGGTCTTGCAATCTTGCTCTGTCCTGTTCCTGGATCTCAGGGACCGCTTTCGTGGTGGTTGTCCGTCTGCAGGGGGTGGGGTGCTGGTGTGGTGGTCCTGTGGCGGGGCGTCCTGTCCACTAGCGCCGGCAGAGGTGGTGGGCATTTCTTCGTCCTGCCTAGTGTCAGGGGCCCCTTGGAGTGCCACGGTGTCCCTCAAGGTCTTTTGAATGTCCGTCAGCACCCTTATGATGGTGCCCAGAGCGGAGCCGATGGTCCTGAGCTCCTCCCTGAACCCCAAATACTGCTCCTCCTGCAGACGCAGGGTCTCCTGCAACTTGTCCAGGACCGTTGCCATCGTCTCCTGGGAGTGGTGGTATGCTCCCATGATGGAGGAGAGGGCCTCGTTGAGAGTAGGTTCCCTTGGCCTGTCCTCCTTCTGTCGCACAGCACCCCTCCCAGTTCCCCTATGTTCCTGGGCCTCCGTCCCCTGGACCTTGTGCCCACTACCACTGCCCCCAGGTCCCTGTTGTTGTTGGGGTGGTGGGTTACCCTGGGTTTCCTGTAGTGGTGGACACACCGCTGATTGACCTGTCCTGGGTACGGAGGTATGGGCCCGCTGGGTGGGTGCTGTGCTGGTGTTACCAGAGGGGGGCAGCTCGGTGTTGGGCTGTGGCTGGGCAAGGGGAACCAACTGTCCTGAGGCTCACGATGGTCCGGGCTGGTCATCAAGATCCAGTAGGGCAGAGCTGCTGTCGTCACTGTGGGCCTCTTCTGGGGGTGGAGTGGTGTTGTCTGGACCCTCTGGTGTGGTGACGTTCCTTCGGGTTCCTACGGAGGTATAAGTACATGATTATTGCATGTGTGTTTTTCATGGTGTGCAATGGTTGGGTGTGCGTGTACACCAGTGCAGGCATTCCTGTGTGGGGGCTTGTGTGCTGATAGTTGCGGGGTGTTCTGGGTCTGTGCAGTGGGCATGCTTTAGTGATGGGTATCCATGCTTAGTTGTGTCATGCAGGTCTTGGGGTTGGGATGGGTGGTTTGTGTTATGGGTACATTAGTGAGGAGTTTGGGTGATAGGGGAGGGTGTGAGGGTGGGGATGTGTGATAGCATGCAGGTAGGGTGGGGGATATGATAGTTAAGATTTGACTTACCAGTGTCCGTTCCTTCAACGACTCCTCCGAGGCCCTCAGGATGCAAGATGGACAAGACTTGCTCCTCCCATGTTGTTAGTTGTGGGGGAGGAGGTGGGTGTCCGTCGCCAGTCCGCTGTACCGCGATGTTGTGCCTGGATACCGTGGAACGCACCTTCCCCCGTAGGTCGTTCCACCTCTTCCTGATGTCCTCCCTATTTCTTGGGTGCTGTCCCACAGCGTTGACCCTGTCCACTATTCTTTGCCATAGCTCCATCTTCCTGGCTTTGGATGTGTGCTGTACCTGTGAGCCAAATAGCTGTGGCTCTACCTGTAGGATTTCCTCCACCATGACCCTGAGCTCCTCCTCGGAGAAGCGGGGGTGTCTTTGGTGTGACATGGGGTGGTGTGTGTGATGTGTGGGGTGGTGTATGTAGTGATGAGTGTGGTGAGTGTAGTGGTATGTGGTGTTTTGTGCATGGATGTTGTGTGGGTGATGGTGTAGTGTGCCTCTGTGTGATGGGGTTCTCTATTCTGTGCTGCCTCTCTATGGCCTTCTCTCTAATTTCTGGTCATAGGGGTTTGTGGGTGATGTGGGTGTGTGTTTTATATTGTGTTGGTTGTGTTTGAGTGGTGTGTGTATGTGTATCAGGTGTGTGTATTTGGATTTGTCCAATGTGGCGGTGTTTTGGAGCTGTGTGTGTATTTTGAGCGCGGCGGTGTGTACCGCCAATGGAATACCGCGGTTGAAAGACCGCCACGTGGATTCGTGGGTCGCAATGGCATGGGCGTGTTTCTGTTGGCGTGGAGGTGGAGGATTTGTTTCCGCATGTTTATCGCTGACCTTTGGTGTGGCGGTATTATGTGGGTGTCTGAATTTCGGCAGATTCTGTGATGTGTGTCATAATAGCTGTGGCGGGCTCCCGCCGCCGCCGTGGTGTTTTGGCGGTCTTCTGCACGGCGGTAAGCGCCTTTTACCGCCAATGTTGTAATGACCCCCTATGTGCCTCCCTCCCCCTCTCCCTGCCATTTGATGCAAGTTCCAGAAGCAGGCCATGTGTCTGAGCCCCACTGGGCCCCCTCTTCTCCCTGCCACGAATCTGAGCCCCCTTCTGCCTGCTGCCCATCCACTGGACCTGAGCCTGCCTGAAATGCTCATTTCCATATCTTTTGTAACCTCTGAGGCCCTGCTTATTCTTCACCACTGTCACTGTATTTGTTGCAATGATTCTAGCTAATTTACTGACAGAAGTGGATCTTCGCCCTGACTACAAGTACGTTTTATGTACTAAAGCATGGATATCTGCGTGTTTCTTATATTGGCCCTCCTGTTCTGCCTATTCTCCTTCTCTTTACAACAGTCTGCAGCCATCAACACTCTCCACATTTCTACATTTCCTCTGATTATGTAATCCATCAACCACCAGAGAACACCAACACTGCCACTTCTGTATTTGGACACAACCATCATCATATGTCAAAAGCACCCAACTCTGTCAGGTTCACTCACTAGAAATATTTTCACATATTCTCCGTCCTTCTCCACCGCATCCTCCATTATAGGTATACACAACCACCATCATATGACAACCTATCTACTATCAAACCACCACACAGGCAGCAGCCTATTTCAACACAAGCAACTTCATATGGCCAGACACTTACCCTTATACATCCTTATATCAACAGTAGACCAGCAATCCTACCACATGTCCACACACCACCACATGCTGAAAACCATCATCATCCTATGCCCACACAACCCCTATTTTTACAATACACCCACCATAGTACTCCAACACAACCAACATCATTCACTACTACAATCACCATTCTCTGGCCATGCTCAGCATGGGGTTGGATGCAGGTTGGTGTTTTTTTGTTTCTTTTCTTTCATTTTTCTCTGGACCCGCAGATCCGCTGCAAAGTTACACAGTGGGCCTCCCTGAGACCCGCAGCAGATCCACAGTCTGGCAGTTTCACAAATTTGTCAATTACTTGCCCACCAGGGGTCCCTCTATGTGTCCTATGAGGTCAGGATACTTGTATCCTGATCCCTTATGTTTTTGCACTATTCTTTTCTTACCCCACAGACAATTCAAGAAACAAAATGTCAGACACAACTTTTCTATCAGTTTGTGTTCAGCTAATCAGGGCCTCCGCATCCGTGCATCCCCCCGCAATTTTATTTTTGGTATGGAGCCAGTAACCTCCTTAGTATTTACTTACGGGCAAAAGTGAGTTCCTACGTTTTGCCTAAGGAACCATGATGGGAAGTGACATTTGCAGATTGTGTTCTTGTATACCACAAACTTCAAAAAGTTAATGAACCCTTTGCTGAGATTTAATCTTTCAGGATTAATCCCCAGCTGCTCCTGGGGTAATCTACAATTATTGTGCAGCTGTCACAAAATCTTCCTAAGTAATTCACGCTTGTCCTGAAGTTGTCATGAAATCATCCTAAAGTAATCCATACTAATTTTAAAGTTGTCTGGAAATCATCCAGAACTAATTTGGACTCACCATAAAGTTATCATAAAATCATCCTAGAGTAATCATTGCTCATCCTGAAGCTGTCCTGGAATCATCCATGAGTAATCCACTCTCATCCTGAAGTTGTCACTTAGTATTCCTAGAATAGTAGGAGATCATCATACACTTTCAATTGAAGTCATCAGAACATCCTCCTTGGGTAGTTCTACTGATGACTCTTCAGTCATCTCATTTACATATTTCACCCTATGCACACACTTCAGAATGGTTTTGAATGACTTCACCAGATCATTACAGGAACAGCCCAGCTGAAATCATCAGATGACTTCAGAATGACTCCAGGAATATCTTCCTCTTTGACTTAGGTTCATTGGTTTTGCCAAGACTTGTTGTGGATTACATGCCTCCTAAGTGAAAAGAGGAAGATGGCAGGGGAGGGGGAAGGTGAACCGGCCACAGAGATGCCTGGATTTCGCCAGAAGCAACATTCATGTATTTGCACGAAGCAAGGAGGATTTACCTCTATTTTCTGTGAGTTTGGTTTATTTATTCTCACTTGTGAAAGGCTTGTGCGCCCTTAAATAATTTCACTGGCTTTGGACAGAGTAAGAGGAAGTCAGTGTTTATTTCACTCTCTTTCAGTGCTTGGAGCAGTGACGTCCAGCGACGACCATCAGGACAGGAGTTTAGGCTCTGAGGTCTTTCACATGAAGCAGGTCATCGGGGCCCAGCAGCCTTGGAGCAGTGACCAGAGACCCTGCAAGACCCTGTGCAGAGGAGACTCCATCTGAGGTGCTTCAGGAGGGACACAGATATCACAAGACACAAGTGACAGAGCTTCAATCAACCACAAGTGACAGAGCCACTCCCAGCCAGAAGGGACAGAGCACTCGAAGCCAGAAGACACAGACCCACTGCCACCCATAAGGGACAGACCCACTCACTCCCAGCCAGAAGAGACAGAGCCACTACCGTCCAAAAGGGACAGGGCAGCTCCCATCCACAAATGATAGAAGTGCCACCAGCCAGAAGGGACAGAGCCACTCCCACCCGGAAGGGACAGAGCTCTCCCTGCCAGAAAGTACAGATCCCTCACAGACAGAGCAGATTCAAACCAGAAGGAACAGAACCACTCCCAGACAGAAGAGACAGAGCCACTCCAAGCCAGAAGAGACTGAGACCTCCCTGCCAGAAGGGACAGAGCTGCTCCAAGCCAAAAGATACAGAGCCACTTCCAGCCAGAAGGGACTGAGCAGATCCAAGTCAGAAGAGACAGAGCAACTCCCATCCACAAGGGATAGGGCATCTCCCATCCACAAACGATAGAACTGCCACGAGCTAGAAGGGACAGAGCCACTCCCAACCCATAAGGGACAGAGCCCTCCCTGCCAGAAAGGACAGATCCCTCACAGACAGAGCAGATCCAAACTAGAAGGGACAGAACCGCTCCCAGGCAGAAGAGACAAAGCCACTTCCAGCCAGAAGGGACAGAGCAGAGCCAAGCCAGGAGGGACAGAGTCGCTCCCAGTCAGAAGAGACAGAGCCACTCCAAGCTAGAAGAGACTGAGCCCTCCCTGCCAGAAGGGACAGAGCCTCTGTTAGGCAGAAGGGACAGAGCGCTGCCAGCTAGAAGGGACAGAGCCCTCCCAGCCAGAAGGGACAGAGAGCTCCCAACTACAAAGGACAGATCTCTCCCAGCCAGGCGGGACAGAAGACGTGGTAAGTGAAAGACTCTGTCTACAATGTATAGGTTTTCTAATTCTCCGTTCACATCTTCAGACCCGACCAGGTGTCATTTATTTATTGTTCTGTTTCTCGATTTACATTTACATGAGCAAACCTAAGCAGTTCATTACCATTGATGGACTATATGCAGTGTAAAACCAGCTAGAGCTGTGAGTTTCTTTTAAGCTGGCCGCCAGAATCATTGATATGATCATCTACATGGGAGCCCCCAATCCCTGCATTACAACCTGTCTCTATTTTCTGTATTAGGGGTGATTTGTGGCATTCTAACTCACCTATAATTAAAAAAACAAGCATTTGCAATGCAATGGGTCTTGCGCTTGCTCGAGTTAGAGGTATTAGCATTATAAATTCCTAACAGGACTTTTCTTGCCACATAAATTGAAAATGAAAAGTAAAACAGTTGACATAAGCGAGCCGCTTCAAAGCTCCATAGCCGCCATGAGTGTGAGCGCAAAGGAGAGACACAAAAGGAAAAAGACGTTTGCTCACAGTCAAACGTATCAGCAAACGTGCAATTATTCATGCAACAGGGTCGATGGTCAGGGCAGTAACAAAACTGCCCCACAGAGTGACAAATGTAAAGCATTTACCAACGATAACAAAGGATTTTTGAAAGGCAAGCCGCAAACAAGTGATAGTGATGAGAGTGCAGTGGGCGTTGTTAAAAGCCCACAGATAGATCACAATACTACAGAGCGCTTGCATGCTCGACCTAATGACATGCCTGCTCAACTGTAACAATTTATTACAGCTCGAACATCACCCGAAAACTGACTTTTCATTCCTAAAATCTGTGTTTGTAAAAGAAACACTGATGCGCAGAAAGGAGATCTTTTTGGAAACATTTTTTGTACACTGAGGGACATAACAGGAACAAAAATTATCTGCCTTTTTTCATTCATGTTGAACCTCAGTACTTTAATTTGACTACCTTTATACTGGTTCTAATATGTTTTTGCAACATATTAATAACCATTTTTTGATTCCACTTTTATTGTTCATGTTTTCAGCCTTACTGCCATTTTCATAAGAAAGAGCAACACACCAAGAATTATGTGGTTAGTAGGAAGGGTGATGGTATGACCATATATTACCAGACACAAGTTACCTCCCTGCTGTACATTTTAAGGATATTGCAAGTAACCTCTAAGTTCCCTAACCTCATAATGGAAATCAGCATTCTGCCTCGTTCCTCTAGATGGTCACAGAAGATCTTGGTGGCCTACAGCACCCTACGATGTACATGAGAAGGAACATATAACATACCACGGCAACCATGGTTCATACTGCATCTTGGAAGAGTACAAACTAAATTATAAAACCAGTAATACTTTGTCAAACTACCTGAAAACCACTTGTAACGTAGAAACTCTTTCCTCAAGTTGCTGTGGAGGTCAATAAATGAACTTTTTAAATTTGATCATATATTCAGATTTAACGTTTCTGCAAGTTAGAACATTCCTTGTGTCAGCTTCTAACACAGGAGGGCAGTGTTGTAATATTCTTTAGCATATCTGTTTTATTCTCATGTTAACTCAGAAGTAGCAATGCCTAGCAGCCTGCATTATTTCTCTCTGCTTCATTCTTCATATTGTGTAAATGCAGGGGTCACAAATGTGTGTGTTTCTTGTCAATCAGGCAGTTATGCTCGCTGTAAAAAAGATGGCATCAATAGGAACATACAATAGAAACATTACATTTTCAAGTGAAGGATCCTGAGTTGAAATCTCACACAGCGATTCTCATGAACAGAATCCAGGAAACAAGTTTTCACTTGTTAATTTATTGTGAAAGCTACACAACATCCAGAGAAGAGATCAACTAAAGAGGGTGTCAGGAGACCTGTATGTGTGATCAGGTAGCACTCTTGCTTGTGATATCTCTGTAAGCTTGGGGACAGGTGTGATGCATGAATATTGAGAGAGCTGTGTAACCTCAGGATACTTCTTCTGTGTGAAGTCTGAGCCTGTACACCTTATCTAACTCTAGAGGGCCAGAAGACCTGGGCCTATCTGATCTCATTAAAGGGGATATGTGTCCCCTGAGACAGCAGAGTAATATTCTGCTATCTGAAGCCTGAGACCTCTGAGTAAAATTCTATTTAGTCCTGCTGTCTCAAGCCTGAGACATCTTAGTAACATCCTGTATACTTCTGTTGTAAGCCTGAGACATCTGAGTAACATTCTGTATAGTTCTGCTGTCTGAAGCCTGAGACATCTGAGTAACATCCTGTATACTCCTGTTGTCTGAAGCCTGACACATCTGTGTAACAATCTGTATAGTCCTGATGTCTGATGCCTCAGACATCTGAGTAACATTCTGTATAGTACTGCTATCTGAAGCCTGAGACATCTGAGTAATATCCTGTATACTCCTGCTGTCTGAAGTCCGAGACATCTGTGTAACATTCTGTACAGTACTGCTGTCTGAAGCCTGAGACATCTGAGTAACATTCTGTATAGTCCTGCTGTCTGAAGCCTCAGACATCTGAGTAACATTCTATATAGTCCTGCTGTCTGAAGCCTCAGACATCTGAGTAACATTCTGTATAGTACTGCTGTCTGAAGCCTGAGACATCTGAGTAACATTCTATATAGTCCTGCTGTCTGAAGCCTCAGACATCTGAGTAACATTCTGTATAGTACTGCTGTCTGAAGCCTGAGACATCTGAGTAACATCCTATATACTTCCACTGTCGTAAGCTGAGTAACATCCTGTAATCTCCTGCTGTCTGAAGCCTGGCACATCTGAGTAAAATCCTGTATACGTCTGTTGTCATAAGCCTGAGACATCTGAGTAACTTCCTGTATAGTCCTGCTGTTTGAAGCCTGAGATATCTGAGTAACATTCTGTACAGTACTGCTATTGGTTAAGTTACAACTTTAACATGACTCTACAAGGGTTGCTTTTCCACTCACAGGTGAAACAGGTGAACTTGGTTCAATGTACCAATGATGAACATCAAACTAACAATCCCATAAAGGGATTAGGGGCAGTATGGAAACTGTAGCAAACCTTATTTCATTATTTGCAGTAAACACACACTGCACTTAGAAGAATGAACACTTTTAGTAAAAAGGATTTATTACTACAGGATCAATCTGTTTCTTTGCACAGTTAAACAACTACACAGGATATTATAAAAAGAGCAAGCAGGCATGTTATAAACCACAAGAAAAAAATGAACATATCTAGCATTGTTTACATTGTCGTTTAAAATCACAACTGGAACCTAACACCCTAATGCCTACTTCTATGCGCTAATACTTTGAGTGCATGGAAGACAGAGCACCTGTCTGCCTAGACTTTCTTAGGGAGAGAAGACGCACTGCATACCTTGCCGACTCCAAAGGCTGTCTTTATCAGCAGAGGTGCAGGGACAATGTTCCCCTTGAAAGACAAACTCCCATTGCAGTAGCAGTCAGTTAGTCTTCCTCCACGACTCAACTTTATCAGCTTCAGGTGAGATATTGCATTCGCGAAGAGTGCCGGCAGTAGGTAAGACTGTTTCTAGCAGGATCTCAGGTGATAATCTGGGCAAAGGACTTCTCCTGACAATTGGTCTAATAGTCATCCTTATTGTAGGAGGCTGGACTGGCTTGTAGTGAGTACCAAGGGGTACTTGCACCTTGCACCAGGCCCAGTTATCCCTTATTAGTGTATAGGGTGTCTAGCAGCTTAGGCTGATAGATAATGGTAGCTTAGCAGAGCAGCTTAGGCTGAACTAGGAGACGTGTGAAGCTACTACAGTACCACTTAGTGTCATATGCACAATATCATAAGAAAACACAATACACAGTTATACTAAAAATAAAGGTACTTTATTTTTATGACAATATGCCAAAGTATCTTAGAGTGTACCCTCAGTGAGAGGATAGGAAATATACACAAGATATATATACACAATAGCAAAAATATGCAGTATAGTCTTAGAAAACAGTGCAAACAATGTATAGTTACAATAGGATGCAATGGGGAAACATAGGGATAGGGGCAACACAAACCATATACTCCAAAAGTGGAATGCGAACCACGAATGGACCCTAAACCTATGTGACCTTGTAGAGGGTCGCTGGGACTATTAGTTCCCCTAAGGACAAAGAAGTCGTGTTAAAGGAATAATGCAGGAAAGACACAAACCAGCAATGCAACAACTGTGGATTTCCAATCTAGGGTACCTGTGGAACAAGGGGACCAAGTCCAAAAGTCACAAGCAAGTCGGAGATGGGCAAATGCCCAGGAAATGCCAGCTGCGGGTGCAAAGAAGCTTCTACTGGACAGAAGAAGCTGAGGTTTCTGCAGGAACGAAAAGGGCTAGAGACTTCCCCTTTGGTGGACGGATCTCTCTCGCCGTGGAGAGTCGTTCAGAAGTGTTTTCTTGCCGAAAGAATGCCAACAAGCCTTGCTAGCTGCAAATCGTGTGGTTAGCGTTTTTGGACACTGCTGAGGCCCAGGAGGGACCAGGAGGTCGCAAATTGGACCAGCAGAGAGAGGGGACGTCGAGCAAGACAAAGAGCCCTCTCTGAAGCAGGTAGCACCCGGAGAAGTGCCAGAAACAGGCACTACGAGGATGCGTGAAACGGTGCCCACCGAAGTTGCACAAAGGAGTCCCACGTCGCCGGAGACCAACTTAGAAAGTCGTGCAATGCAGGTTAGAGTGCCGTGGACCCAGGCTTGCCTGTGCACAAAGGATTTCCGCCGGAAGTGCACAGGGGCCGGAGTAGCTGCAAAGTCGCGGTTTCCAGCAATGCATCCCAGCGAGGTGAGGCAAGGACTTACCTCCACCAAACTTGGACTGAAGAGTCACTGGACTGTGGGGGTCACTTGGACAGAGTCGCTGGATTCGAGGGACCTCGCTCGTCGGACTGAGAGGAGACCCAAGGGACCGGTAATGCAGCTTTTTGGTGCCTGCGGTTGCAGGGGGAAGATTCCGTCGACCCACGGGAGATTTCTTCGGAGCTTCTGGTGCAGAGAGGAGGCAGACTACCCCCACAGCATGCACAAGCAGGAAAACAGTCGAGAAGGCGGCAGGATCAGCGTTACAGAGTTGCAGTAGTCGTCTTTGCTACTATGTTGCAGGTTTGCAGGCTTCCAGCGCGGTCAGCAGTCGATTCCTTATCAGAAGGTGAAGAGAGAGATGCAGAGGAACTCGGCTGAGCTCATGCATTCGTTATCTGAAGTTTCCCCAGAGACAGAGGCCCTCATTCTGACCTTGGCGGGCGGCGGAGGCCGCCCGCCAAAGTCCCGCCGTCAGGTTACCGTTCCGCGGTCGAAAGACCGCGGCGGTAATTCTGACATTCCCGCTGGGCTGGCGGGCGGCCGCCTTCAGGCCGCCCGCCAGCCCAGCGGGAAAGAGGCTTCCACGATGAAGCCGGCTCGGAATCGAGCCGGCGGAGTGGAAGCTGTGCGACGGGTGCAGTTGCACCCGTCACGTATTTCACTGTCTGCGCAGCAGACAGTGAAATACATTTGCCCATGCCAGTGGCATGGGCACTGCAGGGGCCCCCAGGGGCCCCGCGACCCCCCCCTACCGCCATCCGGTTCCCGGCGGGCGGACCGCCGGGAACTGGATGGCGGTAGGGGGGGTCGGAATCCCCTCGGCGGCGCAGCTAGCTGCGCCGCCTTGGAGGATTCCAATGGGCGGCGGTACACTGGCGGGAGCCCGCCAGTGTTGCCGGTCCGACCGCGGCTTTACCGCCGCGGTCGGAATGCCCATTGGAGCACCGCCAGCCTGTCAGCGGTGCTCCCGCGGTACTCCAACCCGGCGGTCATGGACCGCCAGGGTTGGAATGACCACCAGAGACCCTAAATAGCCAGAAAAGAGGGTTTGGCTACCTATGAGAGAGGATAGGCTACTAACACCTGAAGGAGCCTATCAGCAGGAGTCTCTGACGTCACCTGGTGGCACTGGCCACTCAGAGCAGTCCAGTGTGCCAGCAGCACCTCTGTTTCCAAGATGGCAGAGGTCTGGAGCACACTGGAGGAGCTCTGGACACCTCCCAGGGGAGGTGCAGGTCAGGGGAGTGGTCACTCCCCTTTCCTTTGTCCAGTTTCGCGCCAGAGCAGGGGCTAAGGGGTCCCTGAACCGGTGTAGACTGGCTTATGCAGAATTGGGCACCTCTGTGCCCAACAAAGCATTTCCAGAGGCTGGGGGAGGCTACTCCTCCCCTGCCTTCACACCATTTTCCAAAGGGAGAGGGTGTCACACCCTCTCTCAGAGGAAGTTCTTTGTTCTGCCATCCTGGGCCATGCCTGGCTGGACCCCAGGAGGGCAGATGCCTGTCTGAGGGGTTGGCAGCAGCTGCAGTGAAACCCCAGGAAGGGCAGTTTGGCAGTACCAGGGTCTGTGCTACAGACCACTGGGATCATGGGATTGTGCCAACTATGCCAGGATGGCATAGAGGGGGCAATTCCATGATCATAGACATGTTACATGGCCATATTCGGAGTTACCATTGTGAAGCCACATATAGGTAGTGACCTATATGTAGTGCACGCGTGTAATGGTGTCCCCGCACTCACAAAGTTCAGGGAATTGGCTCTGAACAATGTGGGGGCACCTTGGCTAGTGCCAGGGTGCCCTCACACTAAGTAACTTTGCACCTAACCTTTACCAGGTAAAGGTTAGACATATAGGTGACTTATAAGTTACTTAAGTGCAGTGTAAAATGGCTGTGAAATAACGTGGACGTTATTTCACTCAGGCTGCAGTGGCAGGCCTGTGTAAGAATTGTCAGAGCTCCCTATGGGTGGCAAAAGAAATGCTGCAGCCCATAGGGATCTCCTGGAACCCCAATACCCTGGGTACCTCAGTACCATATACTAGGGAATTATAAGGGTGTTCCAGTAAGCCAATGTAAATTGGTAAAAATGGTCACTAGCCTGTTAGTGACAATTTGTAAAGAGAGAGCATAACCACTGAGGTTCTGGTTAGCAGAGCCTCAGTGAGACAGTTAGGCATCACACAGGGAACACATACATGTAGGCCACAAACCTATGAGCACTGGGGTCCTGACTAGCAGGGTCCCAGTGACACATAACAAACATACTGAAAACATAGGGTTTTCACTATGAGCACTGGGCCCTGGCTAGCAGGATCCCAGTGAGACAGTGAAAACACCCTGACATACACTCACAAACAGGCCAAAAGTGGGGGTAACAAGGCTAGAAAGAGGCTACTTTCTCACACTTATATACTCAACCTTATTGGAGATTGGAATTTCTGACATAAGTTTAAGAACTTTTGACAGATTACGTGCATCAAGGTATGCCTACTAGACGTTTCCTTACTAACATATAAGGTAAGAAGATGTTGATTCAGACTACACTATTTTAGTTATATATCGGAGTGTGGTCTTAATCGCTACAACATGGTAGGAAAATAAACATTTGAACCAGACAAATGTCACCTTAGGTGGTTGTATCTGTGCCATCAATCAAAAGGTTGTAATCTTTCACAGTTATTAGAAAGATAAGGTCAGGCAACATCTGACTGTAATAGCAGACATGACAATGATTCTGCATAAATCGGGAAAGACAGTGACTGCCCTTGCGTGAGGGTAGGAAGCTGGTGACCTCATTAGTCAAGATGGAGTCCATGCCTGTGTAAGATGGAGTCAGACTTTGGGACTTTATGTCACATTCTGCACTGTCCGGATGTCTGAAGCCTGAGATATTTGTGTAACATTCTGGACAGTCCTCCTGTCCGAATCTTGAGTCCTTCTACATGAGAGATCTGTGTAACTTTCTGTATAGATCTGTTGCTGAAGCCTCAGACATCTGTGTACCATTCTGTACATCTCTGCTGTCCGAAGTCTGAGACATCTCTCTAACATTCTGTACAGTCCTGCTGTCTGAAGCTTGAGACATCTGTGTAACATTCAGTATAGACCTGCTGCCTGAGACATCTGTGTAACACTCTGTATAGATCTGTTGTCTGAAACCTGAAAAATCTGTGTGCCACTCTGTACAGCCCTGCAGTCCGAAGTCTGAGACATCTGTGTAACATTCTGTGCAGCCCCACTGTCTGAAACCTGGGACATCTGTGTAAAGTTCTATACAGTCCTGCTGTCTGAAGCCTGAGAAATCTGTGTATCATTTCACCCAGTCCTGCTGTCTGAAGCCTGAAACATCTGTGTAGCATTCTGTGCAGCGCACTGTCTGAAACCTAGGACATGTGTAGCATTCCACCCAGTCCTGATGTCTGAAGCCTGAGAAATCTGTGCAACATTCCACCCAGTCCTGCTGTCTGAAGCTTGGGCCATCTGGGCCATCTGTGTAATATTCCATAGAGATTCAGCAGCAAAGGCACGCCAAAGTCAAGGCTGTTTGCTCCCGTCTGCACCTGGACCACACCCAGCACTAAGACCCCTGGTCCTCCCAACACCCCAGAACTCAGAATCACCAAGCGCAACTGTCTTCTACTCAAGAAGCGATGACGCATCTCCAAGGACCCGTCCAACAGAGCCGCACACAAAACAGAACTCAGTCACTACCACCAGCACATCAAGGAGGCCAAAAGAGCAGCCATCACGGACCACATTGATGCCACAGCGAAGCACACCAAAGAACTCTTCAAAACAATCAAGGAATTCTCCAATGCTACTGCCACAGAAAACACAGTACACCCGTCCCAACAACTCTGCGACTCACTATTTGACTACTTCTACAGCAAGATTGCCAAAATCCACAACAACTTTATCCCTCAACCCACCTCTCTCAGCCTCAACAACCTCTTCCAGCCAGCAAACCCAAGCCCAGCAATAACCCCATGTTCTCCACTCATCGCTGTGAGAAAAGACTTATTTTGTCATGGTTAGCCCCTACCTTTGTCCTGGTATTTGACATGCTTTCAAAGTTGTTAGTGCCCAGGGCCTCTGGTAGCATGGTTCCCTGGGCCAGATCTCTTTTCCAAAACTGTTGTGATGCATTGGCACAATTGGCAACGCCTTTAGCTGCCTCTATAAGTCCCTAATAAATGGTACTAATAGGGTACTAAGGGTAGGCCCCAGAGGGCTGCAGCACAGATTGTGATACCCTCAAGGGCTATACATCCAGATGCACCCAACACTGCTGTTGCAGGCTGACTATCCTGATGCACTCCTAAAATTCAAACTCAACATGGCACACAGCCTGTGTTCCCTGTCCGCTACACACTGCATGGAATATAGGTAATCCACCCTTCTGGCAGGCCTTCCAGCCCTAAGGCAGGGTGCACTATACTGTATGTGTGGGCATAGATGCATGGAATGAGCAATGTGCCCCTACTGTGTCCTTGCCGAACCTGGGACATAGAAAGTGAAGAGACCAGCCATTTTACATGAATGTGTTGGACACTGGTCAGTACAAGTTTCACAGTTACATGATGGCTACTCTGAACCCTGGGTTGTTTGGTCTCAAACAACTCAGAATGATAAATCCAAACTGGTACCAGTATTGGATTTATTGCAAAATGTACCCAGGGACCACCTTAGAGGTGACCCCTGCAAAGCTAACTAACAACCAGCCTGTTACCACCGGACACTATTCTGGGATCCTGGGGTGAGAGCCCCTTCTCCCTGGGTGCAGGAACAAAGCACTTCCTGGGTGGAGGTGTTTCACCTCCCTCCTCAGGAATGTGCACTGCCCTGCTAGAGAGCATCAAAGGGCTTACTGCCTTTGTAACATGATCCCCCAGGCCTGCTGCTAGCATCAATTGGCTCCCCCTGTTGCAAACCCCAACTTTTGGTGAGAGCAACAGTGGGAGAATGCACAAAGAACAGGAGGAGTGGCCACCCCCAGCTCCCACCACCACTAAGGTGTTGCGAGTGAGGGGACCCGTCCATTTAATTTTCCTCTATCTTGCATGGTAGGAAAATCAGGGACAGGGAAGTGCCCTATGCCCACAGGAAATGGTCACTTAGTGGGTGTAGCCACCCTAAGGTAGATGACCCATTGGTCACTAATGTAGGAAGCTGGCCAGGTGTGTGGTAAGTACATATGGCATTATCACCTTATATCAGGTATCCCCTATTAGTGAGGTGCAGTCAGTGTCTAGGAAGCCAGGCTCTCTAGAGGTAGCTGTGGATGAGCAGCCAAGCCTTATCTAGGAGACATGCAAAGCTTATGCAATACCACTGTAGTCACACAACACTTACACACATGAAAGAACCACACAGTGTTACAAAAATAAAGGTACTTTATTTTGGTGACACAAGTACTAAAATATTAGATAGGCAATACTCCAATAGGTGGTAAGTAAAAACACTATATATGTACAGTAGCAATCAGAAATAGGCATAAAAAGCAATAGAAAACAGTGAAAAGCAATAGGCAATACTGACGGCCTGGGGGGGACCAAACCATATACTAAGAAAGTTGAATGCAAAAGTTGGGCCGCCACCCAAGGAAGTGAAATTGGCAGAGGGGAGCTGGAAGAACTAGGAAACCCACACAGTAAGAGCCTGAGTGCACCCCAGGGTCCAGGAGAGTAGAGGTAAGTTACTGGTTCTACCCAAACCAATCTAAAGGACTTCAAGGAAGGATAGTGCAAGACCCAGACAAGACTGAAAGAAACCAAAGGTGGATCCTGGAATAGTAAGATCCTGAAAAGAAGGGAACCAAGTCCAGTTCCTCTTGGTGTGTACAGTAGTGGCTGGAGCCACTACTCCCCGTCTGTGGATTCAGGAGTTGGTCGACGGTAAGACGAAGATGGTCAGCCACGCAGCATTGGAGCAGATGAAGAGTCCCTGGGTGAGGCAGTCGACATTCCACACCGGATGAAGGATTGCAGTCAGTCTGTGATGTGGACAAACCGCCAACAAGCCTTGGCAAAGGCAAATGTCATGGTTGGTGGAAAAGTGGAGCTGCCGGGGACCAGCAAGGTCCAGAGGGACGCAACCCACAGGGAAGACCCAGGTGACCATCAGCACTGCAGAGAGTCTGAAGAAGAAGAGGCAGCCCTCACAGAAGATCCATAAGCAAGGATCCCAGGAGTCACAGAGAGGGCCACACAGCACACCTAAGGAGAGGTCCCACATCACAGGAGAAGCATGCAGAGGGCTGTGCATCACAGGGAAGATAACTGGGGGCTGGGGCTACAAGGAGCCTGAAGATCCCTTCGAGGAGATACCAACAAGCCTTGGCAGCTGCAAGAGATGCAGTGCATGGGGGTACTTCCTGGGAAGGGAAGGGCTTATCTTCACCAAAGCTGAAGAGCTGGCAAAGAGGACCAAGGGGACTTCTCCAGACCACCACCCGTGATGCAGGATCCTATGCAGCTCAGGATGAGAGGAGATCCACGCAGCCGGTTGTCATTGCAGTTTGTGCATGCGGATGCAGGGATGTGACTCCTTCAGTCCAGGAGAGATTCCTTCTTGCATCTTGTGCAGACTGAAGGCCTCCAAAGCCATGTAACACCTACTTCCAAAGGGAGAGGGTGTTACACCCATTTCCCAAGGAAAATCCTTTGTTCTGCCTTCTTAGGCTTGAGCTGGTCAAGTCAAATTTTGTGTGGCCTTATGTGGCTTTTTAAAGAAATGTAACACAACACAGCTGCTTCTGCAGTGTTACATTAAATTTCAACTTGGGAGGTGTTCGAAGGGTGGAGCACGAGCATTCTCATGCATCTGACCATGTGTTGTGTAGCCATTTTAGTTATAGCTCCATGCACGTTATTTTAACACACTAGGCCGCTGCGCATTTTAACCTAGATATATTTTATTCAGCTTCGCTTTATTATTATTACAATAACCATTTTTACAGTCTTGTTTTATTTTGATCTATGTAACTGTTTTTGCCTAAGCCAGCACTCTGTTCTCAAACAAGACATTCTTGATCACTCTGTGCTTCATTCAAGGCTGCAGCCGGTGAACGTGGTAGAAGTTTAGTATCCAACATTCGTAGAAAAGGCACATCCTTACGTAGGGACATTTTCTCCAAACATCAGCTGTGTTATTATATAAGCACATCCTTGTCCCTTACACGTTACAGGGAGATTCCAGCCAGGGAACCACGACTGTATGCTGATTGCTGAATGCTTCGCTACAGATGCTAACACAGACCACAGGCCTTTGCTCAGGTATGGGGGTTGATGTCTTCCATGGGGAACCTGAAAGGCAGAATTAGACCTCAACATGCTGTGATCAAATTACAACCTAGATAGGAAATAGTCCATCCATCATAGTGACAATATGATAGCGTTGTTTTTATGCTTCACTCTTTTCGTCACAATTTTAATACTGTCATGTTGTGTCGTCCTGGTTATTGCAGCTCATGCTTTGCTATCTAAGATGCAGTTGTTTTACTAAACTCAATATTGAAACATATACTGCCTCTGTTTGTCATTTATATATGAGACTGAATTGTAAATGAGAGAACCGGATGCGACCTGAGTGACCACGACTTCCCTAAGAAGCCTAGTATGTCATGCGCTCTGCTGCCCAATCATCACTATCCATTGGTAGAGATGAGGCACTGCTAGTTAGCCGGAGCAAAACCCGGATTGGAGCGACAGGTGTCACCCGCAGTTGGTTGGACTCAGTCTCCCACACCGCGTGCGATTCTGCTGCTCAAAATGCATTAGTCTCATTAGAATAATGAGAGTCTACGCGACACATGGAGTTTGGTGCATTCTCAGTTACTCTAAAGCAAGTAAACTTGGTAATTGGTCAAACTGCCACGCCTTCTCCAGTGAGACGTAAAAAGGAGAAATACCTTTACTTCTCCTTGTTATTTTCTCTTTCCGCATGTGCTGCATTCTGTAGCACATATTGGAAGAGGAAAATGCCTCTAAACATTGTTTTTGAGCAGAAAGGTATCCCTTTCTCCTCAAAAACAATCCTGCCTGTAACACAAGTACCCTTGCACTAGTGTTCAAGGATACCTACATTAGCCCAAGGCTGCCCAGAGTACACCAGTGCAAGGAGAGAACAGAAATGTTCCATATCTTTCTAAATATGGAGTATTTCTTCTCTTTCTTTTCATGCTGTCCAGTGTTGCATGAAAGAATAGTAAAACTGCTCCCTTGCATATAACCCATCATAATTCCTTCACTTGCTGAATGGCAAAACAGTATGCAGCAATGTTCCACAAATAGCCTTGAAGCATATCGACTACTGGACCTGGTGTAACAGAAAAATAACCTACTGGCTCTGAGTGAGTACAGAAAGTGAGTACCCTTCTCTCTCATGACAGAATAAATACAAATACTTTTCATAATTAGGCATTCCAAGAGCGGGAGCACAATACAGAGACTATGGGGCCGATTAGGACTTTCCAGAACCAAGGAGGAGAGACAGCTGCCAGGCTGCTGGCATCTCCTCCCACCTTATTAGAATGTTCCCCCCATGCTGTTTGGGGGAACCTACATGGATGCATTGGTTTCGGCTCCTCATAGAGCCAAAGCCAATGCAGCTGCACATGGGGACCGTGAAGCACCCACAGAATGCTCATGCGGACGGTGCATATTCAGTGGGTCCTGCATGGGGAGCCCCTGCACTGTCCACAACATGGTCATGGACAGTACAGGGGCCCCCCAGTGGCCCCCTTTGTGGTTTTCCGCCGGCCTTTCCATGACAGGACACCAGCCCTGGAAAGGCTGGTGGAAAACCATTTCCTAATCAGCACAGCAGTGCTGAATTCAGCATCGCCATGGCTTACTAGGAAATGGATCTACTGCCAGCCCGTTGGGACCTATTGTCCTGGTGGTGGACCGCTGACGGTCCCACTGTCAGTATCCTAATCCGATGGTCGGACAGTCAGCCTGTGGTGGTCTGGCCGCCACTGTGGTCCTGGTGGCATCTGGCGGTGGCCAGACCTCCAGGGTCATAATCGACCCTTATGTCTAAGCTTGTCGAAGACAATGATGCATTTTTTGTCCCAGGGTACCGATTCACATAAATTACTGTGAATAAGCCTCTGTAAATGCAATCAGGGAAAAGTTTGGAATTCACTGATGACAGAAGCCAACCATCCTCATTGCTTTCTGGGTCACAAGTGCGTTAATTTTCAGAATAATAGAGATGCTTTCTGCAGACAGCTTTCTCACTTCACTCTAAATTTTGTAAAAAAGTAAATATCTTCTTGCTGACAATATTGCAATTGTGCTGGGAACACTTTATTTCTATTGCCTGGGAAATAACTGAATCATTTTTACAGTCTTCTCTGACTTTGGACACAACTATTAGGTCATCACATATCTCAGCATCAATATATTACAGCACTGAATTACAGGGAAGATGGAGAATTACAGGGAATCTTTCTTCGGAATTTGGGAGAAAACTGAAGAGCTCTCTGTATAGCCTTATGGAATTTGACAACTCATTTTTATATGCCATGATCGGAGGGTTGCAAGGACTTCCTAGCACTACTTTTAAGATAACGTGCTCAAATATTTTATCAATGGCAGGTGCCATTCTTTTCTCTACTTCAAGCATAATCTTGTACAGTATTTGTACTCCTTCATGAAACCCCCCACCCACCACCAACAACACACTACACCCTACCGCAAGTGGAACAAGATCTCCAAAGAACACCTGATCGCTAACCTCACTCAAGCTACACCTCCCATCACCAACGACCCCAACAGCGCCACCCACAACCTCACACAATGGCTAGCAACCTGCGCAGACTCCCTCGCCCGTTTGAAAACAAACAACAACACCCACACCATCAAGACCGCCCCCTGGTTCACCACAGAACTCCAGGTCACCAAACGAGAATGCCAAAAAATTGAGAAAGCCTGGCGCCAAGAACCCTCAATGAGCAACTTCTCCGCCCTCAAAACAGCCATGCGCAAACACCACCAACTAATTCGGACAACCAAACAGTCCTTCTACAAAGAATGCATAGACAACAACACAAACAACAGCAAGGAACTCTTTCCCATCATCAAAGAAATCACCAAACCCAAATCCAGCACCATCGACCCTCCACACTCCCAAAATCTCTGCAACTCCCTCTCCAACTACTTTCACCGCAAAATCACAGACATACACAACAGCTTCACAGCAGCAGCACCCACCACCACCACCGACACAACCAACACCACAACACCCTCCCGAACCAACCAACTACACACCTGGACCCCCACCAGTGACGAAGAAATCGGCAAAACCATGAACTCCATCAACTCAGGCTCCCCAACAGACCCTTTCCCCCACCACATTTTCAACAAGGCCAGCCAAATCATCGCTCCCCAGCTCCGTGCCGTCATCAACAGTTCCTTCGACACCGCAACCTTCCCAGACGTTTGGAAGCATGCCGAAGTCAACGCTCTTCTCAAAAACCCCAAAGCAGACCCGGAAGACCTCACAAACTACAGTTCCCATTTCTCTTACTCCCTTCCCCGCAAAGGTCGCTGAGAAGATAGTAAACGCTAAACTGTCTTGCTTCTTAGAAGAAAACAACATACTTGACGCCTCCCAGTCTGGATTCCGCAACAACCACAGCACTGAGACCGCCCTCATCGCCTGCACAGACGACATCAGGACCAGAGTGGACAAGGGCGAGACCGTCCCTCTCGTCCTCCTAGACCTCACTGCAGCTTTCGACACTGTATGCCACCAAACCCTCCTTGCACGCCTTTTAGACGCTGGAATTTGCCACAAGGCCCTGGACTGCCTCACCTCCTTCCTCGCCGAAAGAACCCAAAGAGTTTGGCTCCCTCCTTTCTGGTCTACAGCCACCAAGATCATCTGTGGGGTCCCCCAAGGATCCTCCCTCAGCCCCACCCTCTTCAACATCTACCTGGCTCCTCTCGCCAACATCCTCTGACCCCACGGCATCACCATCATCTCATACGCAGACGACACCCAGCTCATCATCTCCCTCACCAGGAACCCAGCCACCGCCAAGATTAACCTGCACGCCGGACTCCTAGACGTCGCCATTGGATGACAGCAAGCCACCTCAAATTAAACTGAAACAAAACAGAGATCATCATCTTCGGCCCCAACAAGACAGCATGGAATGACTCCTGGTGGCCCACCACCCTCGGACCACCCCCAACATCCACCACCCACACACGCAACCTTGGTATCATTCTAGACTCATCTCTCTCCATGACCCAGCAAATCAATGCCATATCATCCTCCTGCTTCAACACCCTTCGCCTGCTACGCAAGACTTTCAAATGGATTCCATTAGAAACAAGAAGGACAGTCATCCACTCCCTCATCAGCAGCAGACTGGACTACGGCAACGCCCTCTACGCAGGGACCACAGCCAAGCTTCAAAGAAAACTCCAGCGAATTCAGAATGCAGCCGCATGTCTCATCCTCAACCTCCCTCGCCACAAACACATATCCACCCACGTCAGATCCCTACACCGACTGCCCATCAACAAAAGGATCATTTTCAAAGTCCTCGTCCACGCACACAAAGCCCTCCACAACACTGGATCGGCCTACCTCATTGAACAAGTAAACTTCCACAGACCAACTCGACAGCTCCGCTGACCTCGCCCTCGCCCTCGCTACAGTCCCCCACATCCAACGTACAACCTCCGGTGCTGATCCTTCTCCTACCTCACCGGCAAGACCTAGAACTCCCTCCCCACCAACCTAGGCAAGACCCAGGACCTCCTAACCTTCCGAAAGCACCTTAAAACATGACTTTTTGAACAGTAACCGGCAACCCCCCCCTCCCAGCGCCTTGAGACCCTAACGGGTGAGTACTGCGCTTAAGAAATTATTTGATTGATTTATTGTACTGAGGAGTACAAGGAAACATAGTATTTAGTTTCACTGTGATCATCACTGGATCTGTACTCTAAATTAACCTATTTTCTTTCCCTGTAAAATATTAAGCCTCTTCTTTCATTGTGTGTTTTAAATCAAGCGGCAAGTGAAAACTGAGAACTATTTTACTCTTGATTCTTATGATTTTAACTTGAAATACAAATTCTTATCCCCATCCTGTGTTTGTATTGTTACACCATCTGTTGTGCACTTAATTGTACACAAAAAATCATGACCCAACAAATAACTGGATTTGTGACACAGTAAGGGGCACCTTCTGGCACAAAATCTGCCCAAAAACAATTGCCAGAGACAATTTCCTCTTTCTACATGTGTTGCAGAATGCTGTGCACATAGAAAGAGGAAAAAACAAGGAGAAAAAAAAAATAATTTACTTTCTTATGCCTTCCTTTGGAGGTGCACCATTTTGATGCATTCCCAGGTGTACTACTAATAGTAAATCTGTGAATGCACCAAAATTCATGGGTGGATGCGTTGGAAAAACGTATGCTCTAACAATGGAACCCCTTTCTGGGGCAGAGTAAAACAAGACAGTGATTTGCGCAGTCTTGGGTAACTCCAGGTTTATCAATCCATGCAGGGCCACTCAAGTTGGCTTTACTTGGCTTGATAAATTTGTCTTCATTGTTGCATCATCCCTGCGCCCACAAGCATGGCACAAGGGTGATACAACACTATGATAAATGTGGCCTCCAGAACTCATTAGATTGATAAACTAATCCCTAGCAGTGGACAATGTGGTCTAAGCTACAAGGACTGATGTGACTACATCAACCCAGTACGTGCCTCTGAGACAAAGATTAAAAATTAATATTTTTTTAAAACCTGTATCACATTGACATTCAGAGAGTTAGATGTTTATACTATATGTGCACATATAATCATCACTGTATATATCTTTCACAAACTAATGTTTTGGTTTATTTCCAAATACTTAGGTTTTAGACAGCTTTCACTGTCTGGGAACATACATTGTCATCACACAACACAAACCAACAACACACAAAACATAAAATTAAATTAAGAAAGGGAAATTTGGCTGACCCTTTCAACCACAGGCTACTGTTGTTCAGCTATATTTTTGCAGTGGATAAAGGGAGGTTCATCAGCACTAGTGTTAGCCAATGGCGTTTGGTGGAGGTGAACACCCAATAAAAGGGCTCACATGCAGATTGGCATTACTTCCTTCTTCATTTTTTTTTTTTACCCAAAGTGTTCCTCCCCTGCACTCACCTACCCTTTTCATGACCACCACAGTTGAATGTTGCTCTGTGGTGCTCCCAAAACCTTCCCCATACTGCTCCCTGTATTTCCCAAGTCCCAACAAATATTATGTGATAAGAAGCCACTTGCTTGCTTTATTGATCCTGCACATTTATGTTTCTCTTAGATTTATTTCACTGTTCTGTTCACAGTAAATTAATCCCTTTGCTGCCAGGCTTTTTCCCCTCCTGTGCCAAGCCTTTTTTTGGCCTATATGGGGTAGTTCACGCTTGGGCCTTCATAACCTAAGCTAGCCACGCCAAATTTGTGTCATTTGTTTCCAACATCCTAGGGTTTCTAAAGGTACCCAGAGTTTATGGGTTCCCCAGGTGGAGACCAAGAAATGAGCAAAAATACAGCTACAATTTAGTTTTTTTTTTAAAATGGGAAAAAATGGCTGCAGAAGAAGGCTTGTGTTTTTTTCCCCTGAAAATGGCATCAACAAAGGGCTTGGGGTGCTACAATTACCATCTTCAAAGCTTTCAAGAACAGGCAGACTTGGATCAGAAAACCACGTTTTTAAACACAATTTTGGCATTTTACTGGGACATACCCCATTTTTGCTATTTTTTTTGCTTTCAGCCTTCTTCCAGTTAGTGACAAAAATGGGTGTGAAACCAATGGTGGATCCCGGACAGCTAAACATTTCTGAAAAGTAGACACGATTCTGAATTTACCAAGGGGTCATTTGCCGAGATCCTGCAAGTTTTTCCTGTAGAAAATAACAGGTGAAAAAATAAATATTGAAATGGAGGTGAATAAAATAGCCATTTCTCTCCACATTTTACTCTCTAACCTTTACCAGCTATGGCAGATTTTTTAAAGCAATATACCGTTACGTCTGCTGGACTCCTCTGGTCCTGGGGATATATTGGGCTTGTAGGTTCATCAAGAACCATAGGTACCCAGAGCCAATAAATGAGCTGCACCTTGCAATGGGTTTTCATTGTATACCGGGTATACAGCAATTCATTTGGTGAAATATATAGAGTGAAAAATAGGTATGAAGGAAACCGTTGTATTTCCAAAATGGGCTCAAGATAAGGTGAGCTTCCAGCGCAATGAGGGCGACCTTTGTTGAGGTCAGCGCGCAATTGCGCACTGAGGTAATCAGACGTCTCAGGGGCGGTGGTGGAAGGGGAAGCGATTTCCCTTCCATCCCTGCTCAGGTGAGGGGGTTGGGAGACCCTCGAGGGGAGCCAGGATGTAACCGTTACGTCCGTGGCCCAAAGGGGTTAAAAAGCAGAAAAATGGACATCATTGAGTCTCATACATTATGCACAGGTGAGCAGATGGTGGCCGTCTTGGAATGATAGAACACGTTTAATATGGCCTCTATATGCTCAGGAGGCACCAAGAACCTATTGCCTTTGTCAATGCTTGTTATCAATGAACTATTTAATATTTTAGTGTTCTGCTGCTTTTCAATAAATGGAAGCTTTGCATCTGGGGTTCGAGTTTCATTGCAGAAGCAGCAGCATAGGGTTAGCCATGTCCCACTCAGCTACATGCTTTGTGCAAATGGACCATGTGCGCCTCTTCTGTTATATGGTACTCACCTCGTAAACATCAGTACACACAAAGAATGATGAAGAAATACAAAGTTATATGTTATTCTGCTTTGATTGTACTGTGCCATGGCTGAGTAGAGTCAAATGTGAAATCTGCATCTTGTCATGGCTTTTTAGCCAACAATATAATGCATTGTAGAGCTTAAAGTATCAACTTTAATACTGCAGATTTGAGTTAATTAACCTCAGTATGCATTGGTTAAACTATGGAAGGAGTGTAAGAAGAGGGTAACAACTGAGCAACAGTTTTAAAAATTACAAAGATAATAATCACCTGAATTGTACATTAAATGGAGTTAATGTTACCACTCAGTTCTATGGCCATCCGCCTTGGATCTCTGCAAAAGTGAACTCCTCTGTGACTTGGAGTATTCCTTAAGAGTATCATTTTGTCTAATATAATTAACCAAATTATATTTTGAATTTCCAGGCATAGAGAAAAGCATTGTTTCCCTTGTCTGTGCTCCATACGGATCTGCTTTGAGTGATATTCCATCAGAGATGCCAGGTATCTTCTCATCCAAGGGCTCTTCTAGGTGTAAACAAAGCCTCCAAGGATGGATTCTCATGGGTAAGAGAAACTGGAACTGCTAAAAAGTATCAGTGTCTGCAACTAATGTAACAAATCGTGTATGTGACTATAACACCCTGGTGCTACCAGTGCTACCAGTAACACAGCACTCCAGTGCTACCAGGGATACCTGTAACTATCTTACATTGTTGGGTATACTTGATTATCAATAAATGTTTCAAATTAGTATCTGTAAAACATGCATGTGTTGACGAACTGCAGGCCAAAAGTAAATTCTATTTGTTGGCAGCATCAGGGCACCATATATTTCCATATTATTCCATTGCCAATAGAAACAGATGATTAATAAACAATTTAGCTTGAATAAATAGAGCCTGGGGTATAAATGTTTAAAACTGGAAAGAAAATACAAGTTTTGGTGAGATTTGTATTATCACACACTGGACCTAGTTATCAAGTGAACCCCTTCGCTGCCAGGCCTTTTCCCCCTCCTGTGCCGAGCCTTTTTTTGGCTATTTGGGTGCAGTTCGCGCTTAGGCCCTCATAACTTTTTGTTCACATAAGCTACCCACGCCAAATTTGCGTCCTTTTTTTCCAACATCCCAGGGATTCTAGAGGTATCCAGACTTTGTGGGTTCCCAAGAAGGAGGCCAAGAAATTAGCCAAAATACAATGAAAATGTCATTTTTTTCAAAAAAATGGGAAAAAGGGGCTGCAGAAGAAGCTTGTGGTTTTTTCACTGAAAATGGCATCAACAAAGGGTTTGCAGTGCTAAAATCACCAGCTTCCCAGCTTTCAGGAACAGGCAGACTTGAATCAGAAAACCCAATTTTTCAACACAATTTTGGCATTTTACTGGGACATACCCCATTTTAAAGATTTTTTGTGCTTTCAGCCTCCTTCCAGTCAGTGACAGAAACGGGCATGAAACAAATGCTGGATCCCAGAAACCGCAACATTTCTTAAAAGTAGACAAAATTCTGAATTCAGCAAGGGGTAATTTGTGAAGATCCTACAAGGGTTTCCTACAGAACATAACAACTGAAAAAGAAAAATATTGAAATTGAGGTGAAAAAAATATCAATTTTTCTTTAGGTTTTACTCTGTAACTTTTTCCTGCAATGTCAGATTTTCGAAAGCAATATACCGTTACATCTGCTGGACTCCTCTGGTTGCGGGGATATATAGGGCTTGTAGGTTCATCAAGAACCCTAGGTACCCAGAGCCAATAAATGAGTTGCACCCTGCAGTGTTTTTCATTCTATACCTGGTATACAGCAATTCATTTGCTGAAATATAAAGAGTTAAAAATAGCTATCAAGAAAACCTTCGTATTTCCAAAAAGGGCACAAGACAAGGTGTTGAGGAGCAGTGGTTATTTGCACATCTCTGAATTCCGGGGTGACCATACTAGCATGTGAATTACAGGGCATTTCTCAAATAGATGTCTTTTTTACACACACTTATATTTGGAAGTTAAAAATGTAGAGAAAGACAAGGGGCAATAACACTTGTTTTGCTAATCTATGTTCCCCCAAGTCTCCCGATAAAAATGATACCTCACTTGTGTGGGTAGGCCTAGAGCCCGCGACAGGGAAACGCCCCAAAACGCAACGTGGACACATCACATTTTTTTCAAGAAAACATAGGTGTTTTTTGCAAAGTGCCTACCTGTAGATTTTGGCCTCTAGCTCAGCCGGCACCTAGGGAAAACCTACCAAACCTGTGCATTTTCTAAAACTAGAGACCTAGGGGGATCCAAGATGGGGTGACTTGTGGGGCTCTGACCAGGTTCTGTTACCCAGAATCCTTTGCAAACCTCAAACTTTGGCTAAACAACAAATTTTCCTCAAATTTTGGTGACAGAAGTTCTGGAATCAGAGAGGAGCCACAAATTTCCTTCCACCCAGCGTTCCCCCAAGTCTCCCGATAAAAATGATGTCTCACTTGTGTGGGTAGGCCAAGCGCCCGCGACAGGAAATGCCCCAAAACGCAACGTGGACACATCACATTTTTTGAAAGAAAACATAGGTGTTTTTTGCAAAGTGCCTACCTGTAGATTTTGGCCTCTAGCTCAGCCGGCACCTGGGGAAACCTACCAAACCTGTGCATTTTTGAAAAACTAGAGACACAGGGGAATCCAAGATGGGGTGACTTGTGGGGCTCTGACCAGGTTCTGTTGCCCAGAATCCTTTGCAAACCTCAAAATTTGGCTAAAAAAACACATTTTCCTCACATTTTGGTGACAGATAGATCTGAAATCAGAGAGGAGCCACAAATTTCCTTCCACCCAGCGTTCCCCCAAGTCTCCTGATAAAAATGATACCTCACTTGTGTGGGTAGGCCTAGCGCCCATGACAGGAAATGCCCCAAAACGCAACGTGGACAAATCACATTTTTTGAAAGAAAACAGAGGTGTTTTTTGCAAAGTGCCTACCTGTAGATTTTGACCTCTAGCTCAGCCGGCACCTAGGGAAACCTACCAAACTTGTGCATTTCTGAAAACTAGAGACCTAGGAGAATCCAAGATGGGGTGACTTGTGGGGCTCTGACCAGGTTCTGTTACCCAGAATCCTTTGTAAACCTCAAAATTTGGCTAAAAAAACACATTTTCCTCACATTTTGGTGACAGAAAGTTCTGAAATCAGAGAGGAGCCACAAATTTCCTTCCACCCAGCGTTCCCCCAAGTCTCCCGATAAAAATGATACCTCACTTGTGTGGGTAGGCCTAGCGCCCGCGACAGGAAATGCCCCAAAACGCAACGTGGACACATCACATTTTTTAAAAGAAAACAGAGGTGTTTTTTGCAAAGTGCCTACCTGTAGATTTTTGCCTCTAGCTCAGCCGGCACCTAGGGAAACCTACCAAACCTGTGCATTTTTTAAAACAAGAGACCTAGGGGAATTCAAAATGGGGTGACTTGTGGGGCTCTGACCAGGTTCTGTTACCCAGAATCCTTTGCAAACCTCAAAATTTGGCTAAAAAAACACGTTTTCCTCACATTTCGGTGACAGAAAGTTCTGGAATCTGAGAGGAGCCACAAATTTCATTCCACCCAGCGTTCCCCCAAGTCTCCCGATAAAAATGATACCTCACTTGTGTGGGTAGGCCTAGCGCCCATGACAGGAAACGCCCCAAAACACAACGTGGACACATAACATTTTTTTAAAGAAAACACAGGTGTTTTTTGCAAAGTGCCTACCTGTATATTTTTTGGCCTCTAGCTCAGCCGGCACCTAGGGAAACCTACCAAACCTGTGCATTTTTGAAAACTAGAGACCAAGGGGAATCCAAGATGGGGAGACTTGTGGGGCTCTGAGCAGGATCTGTTACTCAGAATCATTTGCAAACCTAAAAAATTGGGCTAAAAAAACACGTTTTCCTCACATTTCGGTGACAGAAAGTTCTGGAATCTGAGAGGAGCCACAAATTTCCTTCCACACAGTATTCCCCCAAGTCTCCCGATAAAAATGATAACTCACTTGTGTGGGTAGGCCTAGCGCCCGCGACAGGAAATGGCCCAAAACACAACGTGGACACATCAAATTTTTTCATAGAAAACAGTGCCTACCTGTGGATTTTGGCCTCTAGCTCAGCCGGCCCCAGGGGGGGCAGAAATGGCCTAAAATAAATTTGTCCCCCCCCGGGAGCGACCCTTGCCTACGGGGTCGCTCCCCCTGCGTGACATTGGCGCCAAAAACAAAATCCCCGGTGCCTAGTGGTTTCTGCCCCCTTGGGGGCAGATTGACCTTAAATCGGCCAATCTGCCCCAAGGGGGGCAGAAATGGTCTAAATACAATTTGCCCCCCAAGGGAGCGACCCTTGCCTAATGGGTCGCTCCCCATCTCTAAAAAAAACAAACAAACAAAAACACAAAAAAACTATTTGCCTTGGCGCCTAGAGGTTTCTGCCCCCCCTGGGGGCAGATCGGCCTTATAACAATAGGCTGATCTGCCCCCAGGGGGGCAGAAATGGACTAAAATAAATTTCCCCTCCCACCCCCCCAAGGCCCCCCTGGGAGCGACCCTTGCCTACGGGGTCGCTCCCCCTGCGTGACATTGGCGCCGAAAAATAAAATCCCTGGTGCCTAGTGGTTTCTGCCCCCTTGGGGGCAGATTGACCTAAAATCAGCCAATCTACCCCCAAGGGGGGCAGAAATGGTCTAAATACAATTTGCCCCCCAGGGGAGCGACCCTTGCCTAATGGGTCGCTCCCCATCTCTAAAAAAACAAAAAAAAAAACACACAACATTTTTTTTCCCTGGCGCCTAGAGGTATCTGCCCCCCCTGGGGGCAGAAATGGCCTAAAATAAATTTGCCCCGCAACACTTCCCCCCCCCTCCCGGAGCGACCCTTGCCTACGGGGTCGCTCCCCCTGCGTGACATTGCCGTAAAAAAAAAAAATCCCCAGTGCCTAGTGGTTTCTGCCCCCTTGGGGGCAGATTGACCTAAAATCGGCCAATCTGCCCCCAAGGGGGGCAGAAATGGTCTAAATACAATTTGCCCCCCAGGGGAGCGACCCTTGCTTAATGGGTCGCTCCCCATCTTTAAAAAAACAAACCAACAAAAAAAGAAAACTAACAAAAAATGTGCCCTGGTGCCTACCTAGAGGTTTCTGCCCCCCCCCCCCGGGGGCAGATCGGCCTAATAACAATAGGTCAATCTTCCCCCAGGGGGGACAGAAATGGCCTAAAATAAATTTGGCCCCCCACCCCCCAAATCCCCCCGGGAGCGACCCTTGCCTACGGGGTCGCTCCCCCTGCATGACATTGGCGCCAAAAAAAAGATCCCTGGTGCCTAGTGGTTTCTGCCCCCCTTGGGGGCAGATTGACCTAAAATCGGCCGATGTGCTCCCAAAGCGGGCAGAAATGACCTAATTACAATTTGCCCCTCCAGGGGAGCGACCCTTGCCTAAGGGGTCACTCCCAATCTCTAAAAAAACAAACAAACAAGAAAAGAAAAAAATTGCCCTGGCGCCTAGTGGTTTCTGCCCCCCATGGGGGCAGATCGGCCTAATTAAAATAGGCTGATCTGCCCCCATGGGGACAGAAATGGCCTAAAATAAATTTGCCCGCCAGGGGAATGACCCTTGTCTAAGGGGTCGCTCCCCTTATGTGAAAAACAAAAAAAAACAAAAAACTCCCTGGTGTCTGGGGCAGATTGGCCTCATAAAAATAGGCCAATCTGCCCCCAAGGGGGGCAGAAATGGCCTAAATATAATTTGCCCCCTAGGGGAGCGACCCTTGCCTAAGGGGATGCTCCCCACTTCAAAAACCAAAAAAGTAAACAAAAACAAAACAAAAAAATATTTGTATCCCTGGTGCCTCGAGGTTTCTGCCCCCAGGGGGGGCAGAAAAAGCCTTAAAAAAAATGCCCCCCCTGGGAGCGACCCTTGCCCAAGGGGTCCCTTATGCCAGTTTCACAAATAAAAAATAAATCCCTGGTGTCTAGTGGGCGTTTTGACAGCCGGATTGCTTTACAATCCGGCTGCCAAAACGCAGAGAGAGACTTCAAAGGGAAGGAAATAACTTTCCTTCCCTTTGAAGCCTCTCTGCCTCCGCCACATGATCGGAAGATAAATGCAAAGCATTTCTCTTACGATCATCTCTCTTCCGATCATCGCGCTGGAAGCTGAGCTTCCAGCACGGAGGAGGAGGCATTGTGATTGTCAGCGCGCACTCGCACGCTGACGTCACAGACCCCACAGAGGGAGCGCTGCCCAGGAAGTAATGGTTACGTCCTCGGCACAGCAGCACTGTGCCGCAGGACGTAACCATTACATCCGCGGCACAGAACCGGTTAAGATGAAGTATGTCATATGTTGTTACATCTAACTTCTCATTTTCCGGCACCTTTAAAAAAAACTTTTTCTAATGTTTTTAATTTGAAGAATTTTCATCAGTTCATTTCTGAAGTAATTTACTAATTATTTTTTGCCAATTATATCTCAGGTTACTATGGTGGTCATTACAACCCTGGCGGACGGTGTTAAAGCTGCGGTAATACTGCAAACAGGCCGGCGGACAAAAAAAGGGAATTACGACCCTGGCGGAAACTGCCAACTAAGACAGCCACTTTAACACATCGCCCGCCACGGCGGTACAGACAAACAGCGCGGCGGTCACCGCCAACAGACAGGCGGAAGACAATGTACTGCCCACACTATCACAACACACCAATCCGCCACCTTTTCCGGGGTCGAATTCACCGTGGATAAAAACACGGTGGAAACAGCTTGTGCTATGGGAAAACGATCACCTCAACACATCGCACGAGGAACGAGGACACCATGGAGCCAGAACTACAAATCTTACCTGCCCTTGCATTCCTGCTCATCGACGACCAACAGCGACATAGGCGCAGAACATACCGGTGAGTACAGCACCTACGACACGGGGAGGGGGGAGGCAAAAATTACGGGGACACCCACCAAACACCCCCACCCCCACTCTCTCATATTACAACATACACACCAATGCAGTCACAAAAATCACAGTAACAACCCACAATCCCCCCGGAAGAATGCAAAGACAAAGCGAATAGCGGTCAAACTTTGTATTGTGCCAATATACTACTCATTAAAAAGTATATGGATATATATATCACAAAATCTGTCAAAAATGAATGTACAATACAAGAAGTAGTGCAGAGATGTACACAACAATGTCCGTGCACCAACAGTCCAAAAATGCATGGGCGACGCCCACAATAGATACCTGACCAAAATCCGAGAGAACACTGCCGGGGCATCAGATAGAAACAATACAGGCACCTCAGTGGGAAGGGAAGGAAGGGCACCTCAGACAGATGAATGCAAAGCCAGATCCACGACAGGGCTCCATGCCCATTGATGTATCCTGGGGAGTGCAAAGCCACAGTCTCTCAAGTCTCTACAGTGGGTGGCTTGCCCACTGTTACATCCTGGGGAGTGCAAAGCCACAGTCTCTCAAGTCACTTCAGTGGGTGGGTTGCCCACTGTGCCATCCTGGGGAGTGCAAAGCCACAGTCTCTCAAGTCTCTACAGTGGGTGGCTTGCCCACTGTTACATCCTGGGGAGTGCAAAGCCACAGTCTCTGAGGTCTCTACAGTGGGTGGGTTGCCCACTGTGCCATCCTGGGGAGTGCAAAGCCACAGTCTCTCAAGTCTCTACAGTGGGTGGGTTGCCCACTGTTACATCCTGGGGAGTGCAAAGCCACAGTCTCTCAGCGGTGCTTAGCCATGGCGGTCTTTGCCCTGTTCAGCGGTCTTCACCATGGCGGTCTTTGCCCTGTTCAGCGGTCTTCACCATGGCAGTCTTGGCCTTGTTCAGCGGTGCTTAGCCATGGCGGTCTTTGCCCTGTTCAGCGGTCTTCACCATGGCAGTCTTGGCCTTGTTCAGCGGTGCTTAGCCATGGCGGTCTTTGCCCTGTTCAGCGGTCTTCACCATGGCGGTCTTTGCCCTGTTCAGCGGTCTTCACCATGGCAGTCTTGGCCTTGTTCAGCGGTGCTTAGCCATGGTGGTCTTTGCCCTGTTCAGCGGTCTTCACCATGGCAGTCTTTGCCCTGTTCAGCGGTCTTCACCATGGCAGTCTTGGCCTTGTTCAGCGGTGCTTAGCAATGGCGGTCTTTGCCCTGTTCAGCGGTGCTTTGCCATGGCGGTTCTGGTACGGATATTGGTGTGTGGCATTACGATCTCCACACTGGACATTGGTGTGTGGCATGACAAACTCCACATTGGACATTGGTGTGTGGCATGAAAAACTCCATACTGAACATTGGTGTGTGGCATGACGAACTCCATACTGGACATTGGTGTGTGGCATGACGAACTCCACACTGGACATTGGTGTGTGGCATAACGAACTCCATACTGGACATTGGTGTGTGGCATGCCGAACTCCACACTGGACGTTGGTGTGTGGCTTGACGTTCCATCATTGCCCAGCAGGGCTGTGGGATTCTGGACCCTCATGGGCTGTGACTCCGGCTGTGGCGGTGGTCTCCTGACCAGTAATGATACTTGAGCCCTCCTGGGCTATGACTCTGGCGGTGGTCTCTGGACCAGTTACGATACTTGAGCCCTCCTAGGCTGCAACTCCGGCGGTGGCAGTGGTCTCCTGACCAGTAACGATACTTGGGACCTCCTGGGCTATGACTCTGGCGGTGGTCTCTGGACCAGTTATGATACTTGAGCCCTCCTGGGCTGTGACTCTGGTGGTGGTCTCCTGACCAGTAACGATGGTGCTGGCAGTTGTGTCTGGCCCGCCGGAAATGATGGCGCACTTCTCCGCCGTGACATTCACAACAGGTTGGGGAGACTTCCTCAGGACCTTCCCCACCTTCTTTTGAGTTACAGATGACTCACCAATCGCCTTGGATCCCAAGTCACTGTTTGTCCCACCAGGAGTCTTGATACGGTCCCGTCGTCCACTCTCCAATTTCGGAGCCTTTACAGGGGGTGGGATGACAGTGCCTTGGCTCCGGGTCCTACTGCCTGCCCTGGTGGACGGGGCACTCCAAAAACCTGGTACACGCACCACTGGTACTGGAGGCTTTTTGACTGAGGCGCTACAACAGGACTGATGAATTGGAGGGGGGGGGCAAAAAGGTCAATTTGACATAGGGACAGTTTCTGACGTACACTGGGATGGGTAGCTGGAGGGGCTCTGGGAGTGGAGGAAGAGGATGTGGTTGTAGGAGGTGTCACTTTAGCTGTTTTGGGTGCAGGTACTGGAGGCTGTCGTGAGGTGGATGGATGTTGGGTGAGTGATTACCGGCGTTTGTGTACTTTGGGAGGGGGCGTCACAGACACACTGGGAGAGGACACAGGGGACGTGTAAATGGCAGTGGAGGTGGTGAGTGCAGGTGAGCGGCTTGTGGTGCTGGGTGTCCTGGTGCGAGTCCTAGTGCCTGTAGATGTGGTGCATGCAGGTGTGTGTGTAGACAACACTGGGAGGGAGGAGGGAGAAGAGGAGGAGGGGGACACAGTGGAGACAGTGGATGTAGCGGTGTCTGTATGGGTCTGATGCTTGTGTGAGTGCCTGTGGTGTGTGTGGTGCCTATGTTTGCCTGAGCTACTTGTGTGTGTTGACTTGTGTGCATGCTGGTCTGTAGGTGTGCTTGGGATGGGCTGGGGTACAGGGGATTGGGTCTGGGTGGAGGAAATTGGAGGGGGGAGGCTGGACACAGGGACAATGGCTGCCATCAGTGCTGAGGCCAGAGATTGCAGGGTTCGCTGAAGGACAGCCTGACCAGAATGAATGCCTTCCAGGAATGCATTACCGTGTTTCAACTCTCGTTCTACACCCTGGATGGCATTCACAATGGTAGACTGCCCAATAGTGAGTGATCTGAGGAGGTCAATGGCCTCCTCACTGAGGGCAGGTGGGGTGACTGGGGCAGGGCCTGAGGTGCCTGGGGTGAAGGTGATGCCCACCCTCCTGGGTGAGCGGGCATGGGGCGAACGCTGAGGGGCTGCTGGGAGGGCGGTGCTGGTAGGGGAGGTGGCAGCTGTACCTGTAGAAGTGGGGCGCACAGATGGTGTCGCCACCACAGGGGAGCTCCCATCGGCGGAGGAGTCTGTGTCGCTGTTTGGTGATCCTGTGGCCGACGTGAAGCTCCCCTCGCCCTCCATCCCACTGGTGAATTCAGAGTCTGTGGTGTGGCCCTCCATGGCCATGTGGGATGCAGCTCCCTCGTGCTCCGGTGCCACTGTACCTCCGCCTGTTGATGCTGATGTACAGAAGGACAGGGAGAGCAGAAAAAGAGTGGAGACAGAAGAAAGAGAGTTTTAGTGCATGGCATACCGCTACCGTTGGCGGACAAGACAAACGCAGCAGCACCCTGCATTACGCCGTGCTCCTGCCCTCTGCACATGCAATTTCAGGGATATGGCCTACATGGCAATGGTAGAAATCTGCCCACATGGATGGCAAAGGGGCAACTATACATCATTTTGCCTTTTTTTTTTGCTGGGGTAGAGTGCCACATGGCCTACATAACGGAGGGGCCTTGCCTACCTAACTCGCCCTGGCCTGGGGACACCCACAGCCCACCACCCCCACCCGGACAGCTCCACTACACGCAAAGTCCATAGGATGAGGTTGTACTCACCCCCTTGTGTCTGCTGTGATGTCCTTAAGCGCCCATCCAACTCCAGGTAGGCCACCGCCAGGATCCGGAACATCAGGGGGGTCATGGTGCGACGGGCCCCCCTCCCACGTTGGGAGGCCATCCCCAGCTGAGCCTCCACCGTCTTCTTGCTGCAGCAGCGAATGTCCTCCCATCTCTTACGGCAGTGGAAGCCCCGTCTCTGGTGGGCCCCCAGGGTCCGGACTTCCTTGGCGATGGCACGCCAAATGTCCCTCTTCTGGTGGGTGCTGACCTACATGACATGCACAAGGAAAGAGGAACAGTCATTACCTACAGCACCGTCGTTGTAATTGGCCCCCTCCCAACTCTATCCCTGTGGCCCATTCATCCCCATGCATGACTGTTCTATGTACTCTGCCCCCTTCCCTCATCCACCCAGCCCTCTCCACCCAGGCCTAGTCCATACAACGTGCTCCCTGTGTACTAACCTGTTGGTCTGGAGGACTGTAGAGTAGCGTATACTGGGGGAGGACCCCATCCACAAGTTTCTCCAACTCCTGTGCAGTGAAGGCAGGGGCCCTTTCCCCAGACGCAGCAGCCATCGTCGCTTCCAGACCGAGGTCACAACAGCACTAGCAGTGTAGGTCCTCTCCTGTCGAAGGTCAGGTATCTAGTGATTGAACAGATAGAAAATGGTGGTGACGTCCGTGGCGGTGACGTCCGCGGCAGTGCGCATCATCACCGCCAGCGCACCTGTTCATTGGCTCCTGGGACCCATAGGGTCCAATGTTAACCAATGCAGCACTGTGCCGCGCTCTACAACCGCCTACCGCGACGGTGTCCAACGCCAGTGCAGTTACCCCACAATTCCAATGTCCCAGTTTAGAGGTCAGGCAGCTGCCATTTCAGGGGCCCACATGGCTTCAATTACTACTGCGTCACACATACCGAGGCCTACACTCAAAACCTTTCCCGGATGGGTTAATTGTCTGGTGTAGTCTTGTGTGTGACTGTGGGGACATACCTGGAGGAATGCTGACTGTTTCTTTGCTGTTGTCCTTCTTAGGCACCGTCAGTTGGGACATATTGGAAGATGGCGGAATCCGCCGGTGTACCGACCGCTGGTGGACCTGTTGACAATGGAAGAGCGACATGTCATTGTGACCTACCGGTTTGACCGTGCCACAATCCAGGAACTATGTACCCAGTTGGAGCCAGACCTGATGTCACCAATCCCCCATCCGACTGGAATCCCCCCTGGCGTGCAGGTGCTGTCAGTGCTCCATTTCCTTGCAAGTGGGTCTTTTCAGACAACTGTGGACATGGCATCAGGGATGTCCCAGCCTATGTTTTCCAACGTCTTGTCCAGAGTGTTGTCTGCCCTGCTGAAACACGTAAGGAGATACATCATTTTCCCTGAGGTGGCGGATTTGCCTACAGTGAAAGGTGACTTCTATGAACCTTGGACATATCCCCAACGTAATAGGTGCCATTGATGGGACCCATGTAGCTCTGGTCCCCCCCGCAGGAATGAACAGGTGTACAGGAACAGGAAGAGTTATCATTCGATGAATGTCCAGATGGTCTGTTTGGCAGACCAGTACATCTCGCAGGTAAATGCAATGTTCCCTGGCTCAGTGCATGACGCCTACATCCTGCGGAATAGCAGCATCCCTGATATGATGGGTGAACTCCAGAGGCACCGTGTATGGCTATTGGGGGACTTTGGTTACCCCAACCTGTCCTGGCTACTGACCCCAGTGAGGAATCCGAGGACCAGGGCAGAGGAACGGTACAATGAGGCCCATGGGCGGACTAGGAGGGTGATCGAGCGGACCTTCGGCCTCCTGAAGGCCAGGTTCAGGTGCCTTCATATGACAGGTGGGTCCCTATTCTACTCATCAAAGAAGGTGTGCGACATCATCATCGCCTGCTCCATGCTTCATAACTTGGCATTGCGACGCCAGGTGCCTTTTCTGCAGGAGGATGATCCAGATGACGGTGTTGTTGCAGCGGTTGAGCCTGTGGAGCCTGTGGACAGTGATGAGGATGAAGCTGATGAAGATGAAAACGACAACAGGGAGTCAGTCATCCAGCAATATTTTCAATGAGACACAGGTGAGTACAATTTAATGTTTCACATCATATTACATTTCACAAGTCTACCTCTATCCTGTACCTACATTTCACTTCCTATTTGGTAACTGAGTTGTCCCCTTCCATTTCTGTTTCAGTAATTTGGTAACCTACGTGTCAACAGCTTGCACCCTTGAAAGGCTTGTGATGTGTGACATTGGTATGTTGACCTTCCAATGGGTAACCTTTTTTAACACTGTAATTGACAATACAAAGTTCACAATCATTGACTGACTCCAATATTATTGAGGTTTCAAGGGTGTTTATTGAAGTGCATAAAAATGTAGGGGGTTTGTGAAATGGGGAGAGGTCATGGTGGAAGAATGTCCATGGCAGAGTCCAGTCTATTAGTCTCACAGGTACATTGCACATCTGGCCATTGGAAGTGGAGCTGGGGCAGTTCCAAGCTGGACAGGGTAACAAAGTGGGACAGTGGGGGACAATCAGGGTGGTCTTATTTCCTGGCGGGGGTTTTGCCATCTTGCTCTGTCCTGTTCCTGGATCTCAGGGCCCGCTTTCGTGGTGGTTGTCCGTCTGCAGGGGGTGGGGTGCTGGTGTGTTGGTCCTGTGGCGGGGCATCCTGTCCACTAGCGCCAGCGGAGGTGGTGGGCATTTCCTCGTCCTGGCTAGTGTCAGGAGCCCCTTGGAGTGTCACGGTGTCCCTCAAGGTCTTTTGAATGTCCGTCAGCACCCCTACGATGGTGCCCAGGGTGGACCCGATGGTCCTGAGCTCCTCCCTGAACCCCAAATACTGCTCCTCCTGCAGACGCAGGGTCTCCTGCAACTTGTCCAGGACCGTTGCCATTGTCTCCTGGGAGTGATGGTATGCTCCCATGATGGAGGATAGGGCCTCGTTGAGAGTAGGTTCCCTTGGCCTGTCCTCCCTCTGTCGCACAGCAGCCCTCCCAGTTTCCCGGTGTTCCTGTGCCTCCGTCCCCTGGACCGTGTGCCCACTACCACTGCCCCCAGGTCCCTGTTGTTGTTGGGGTGTTGGGTTAGCCTGGGTGCCCTGTAGTGGTGGACACACCGCTGATTGACCTGTCCTGGGTAGGGAGGTATGGGCCCGCTGGGTGGGTGCTGTGCTGGGGTTACCAGAGGGTGTAAGCTCGGTGTTGGGCTGTGGCTGGGCAAGGGGAACCGACTGTCCTGAGGCCGACGATGGTCCGGGCTGGTCATCAAGATCCAGTAGGGCAGAGCTGCTGTCGTCACTGTGGGCCTCTTCTGGGGGTGGAGTGGTGTTGTCTGGATCCTCTGGTGTGGTGACGTTCCTTCGGGTTCCTGACGGGGTATAAGTACATGATTATTGCCTGGGTGTGTTTCATGGTGTGCAATGGTTGGGTGTGCATGAACCCCAGTGCAGGCATTCCTGTGTGGGGGCTTGTGTGGTGATGTTTGGGGGGTGTTGTGGGTATGTGCAGTGGGCATGCTTTAGTGATGGGTGTCCATGCTTAGTTGTGTCATGCAGGTCTTGGGGTTGGGATGGGTGGTTGGTGTTATGGGTAGATTAGTGAGGAGTTAGGGTGATAGGGGAGGGTGTGAGGGTGGGGGTGTGTGATAGCATGCAGGTAGGGTGGGGGATATCATAGTGAAGATTTGACTTACCAGTGTCCGTTCCTCCAACGACTCCTGCGAGGCCCTCAGGATGCAGGATGGACAAGACTTGCTCCTCCCATGTTGTTAGTTGTGGGGGAGGAGGTGGGGGTCCGCCGCCAGTCCGCTGTACAGCGATGTGGTGCCTGGATACTGTGGAACGCACCTTCCCCCGTAGGTCGTTCCACCTTTTCCTGTTGTCCTCCCTATTTCTTGGGTGCTGTCCCACAACGTTGACCCTGTCCACTATTCTTTGCCATAGCTCCATCTTCCTGGCTATGGATGTGTACTGTACCTGTGAGCCAAATAGCTGTGGCTCTACCCTGAAGATTTCCTCGACCATGACCCTGAGCTCCTCCTCGGAGAAGCGGGGGTGTCTTTGTCGTGACATGGGGTGGTGTGTGTGATGTGTGGGGTGGTGTATGTGTTGATGAGTGTGGTGAGTGTAGTGGTATGTGGTGTTTTGTGCATGGATGTTGTGTGGGTGATGGTGTAGTGTGCCTCTGTGTGATGGTGTTATCTATTCTGTGCTGTCTCTCTCTGGCCTTCGTCTCTAATTTGTGGTCGTAGGGGTTTGTGGGTGATGTGGGTGTGTGTTTTATATTGTGTTGGGTGTGTGGGAGTGGTGTGTGTATGTGTATCAGGTGTGTGTATTTGTAATTGTCCAATGTGGCGGTGTTTTGGAGGTGTGTGTGTGTTTTGAGCGCGGCGGTGTGTACCACCAATGGAATACCGCGGTTGAAAGACCGCCGCGTGGATTCGTGGGTCGTAATTGCATGGGCGTGTTTCTGTTGCCGTGGAGGTGGAGGAATTGTTTCCGCATATTTATCGCTGACCTTTGGTCTGGCGGACTTGTGTGGGTGTCTGAATTTTGGCGGAATCCGTGATGTGTGTCATAGTAGCTGTGGCGGTCTCCCGCCGCCGCCGCGGTGTATTGGCGGTCTTCTGCACGGCGGTAAGCGGCTTTTGCCGCCAATGTTGTAATGACCCCCTATGTGTTTTGTATCAGCATTGACCCTGAAATCAAAACACCCTTGAGACAGGGTTTTCTACAGTTAATACCTCTTACATGTATAATGTTGGCACACAAATACTGCATTGCCTGGAGTAAATGTTCTCATTAAGCTTCTTATAATTAATTCTCTGTTCCTTATTCAATGTCTTTCCTTCCTATTTGTTTTTTTGTACTCCCCTGGAGCATTGCTGCTTTGCATTGCTTCTAATGAAGCACTGAATCCAGAAGGGCTGCAGCAGAACATTAATTTTGTTTGCTAGCAATTGTTTCCATATAGTTGATGTTAGAAATGGGGTATTTGGTTGGCAGTCAGGTTACCCCCTGTCCAAGCAAGGACCCACAGTCTACTCAGGGTAAAAGAGAATCACCTTTAGCTAACCCCTGCTTACCCCCTTGGTAGCTTGGCACGAGCAGTAGGCTTAACTTCAGAGTGCTAGGTGTAAAGTATTTGTACGAACACACACAGTAACTTAATGAAAACACTACAAAATGACACAACACAGGTTTAGAAAACTAGGGACTATTTATCCAAACAAAACAAGACCAAAACTACAAAAATCCACAACACACAAGTCAAGTTATCAATTAAAAAGCAAAAAGAGTCTTTGTGTAGTTTTAAGCACACACTAACACTGTTAGTGTGGAAATGTACATTGGGTGCTGTAGGAAAGTACCATCTTGCCTCGCATGTTACCCCCATTTTTACATGTGTGTATGTTTGTTTTTGCCTGTGTCACTAGGATCCTGCTAGCCAGGACCCCAGTGCTCATAAAGTATGCCCTGTATGTGTTCCCTGTGTGGTGCCTAACTGTATCACTGAGGCTCTGCTGACCAGAACCTCAGTGTTTATGCTCTCTCTGCTTTTAAAATTGGCACTGCAGGCTAGTGACTAATTTTACCAATTCTGATTGGCACACTGGAACACCCTTATAATTCCCTAGTATATGGTACCTAGGTACCCAGGGTATTGGGGTTCCAGGAGGGGTTCCAGGAGATCCCTATGGCCTGCAGCATTTCTTTTGCCACCCGTGAACAGAAAAGTTCATACAGGGGGTAAGAAGGATGGCAAGAAGAAGGATGGCAAGTCTTCTGACAAGGGTGGGGACAAAGATAAAGTGTGAGTCTTCATCAGGCCCACAAAAATCCTCTGGGGGTGGTGGATCCAAATCCTCTTCCCACAAACAGAAAAAGCCTTGGTGTTATTTATGTAAAGTAAAAGATCATTGGGCAAGTGATGCCACTTGTCCAAAGAAAAACATAAAACCTCCCACTACCACAACCCCAACTGCAAATTCTAGTGCCCCTAGTAATAGCAGTGGTGGTGGGAAGTCTACTACAAATAGCCAATCCAAGGGTGTAGCTGGGCTCACTATTGGCAGTGTATTTGGGGTTGGTCTTGTTAGGGAGACCACAGAGGCTGTTTTAGTCTCTGATGGTGGCATTGATTTTTCCCTAATTAATGGTGTTGAGGTTGGGGCCTACAGGGACACAGGAGCCAGTGTAACTATGGTGATAGAGAAACTGGTTCACCCTGATCAACACCTACTTGGTCAGCAGTTCCAAGTGACTGATGCTCACAATAACACACTTAGGGCCAGATGTATGAAAAAGGCTGTTTGCGAATCGGAAATAGCGATTTTTAAGAAATCTCTGAATCGCTATTTCTGATTCGCAAAATGCAATGTATCACAGTTGCCATTCGATAATAGGGATTTCTTAAAAATCGCAAACAATATTACCAAATCGCAAATTGCTATACCGGCCCCCATTTGCATCTATGGGCCTGTAGGCCCATATTTGCAAATTTTTTGCATTTCCAAAATTGCTAATTCCTAACTGGAATTCGCAATTTTTGGAAATGCAAAGTCCAGGGTGCTGGGGGCCATAGGGCCCCTCTGCTGCACCCCAAAATATTTTTTTACAGCATGTAAGGTGCACACATGCCAAAAGGGCATGTGTGCTTTACATGTAAATTTTAAATGCATTTTTAAAATTTGCACATGGCTACCACCATGGTGGTAAATATTGATTCCTTAATGCCCAATTCGCATTAAGGAATTGCTTGTGTAGGAAAGTACCATCTTGCCTGGCATGTTACACCCATATTTCGCTGTATGTATGTTGTTTTAGTCCATGTGTCATTGGGACCCTGCCAGGCAGGGCCCCAGTGCTCATTGTCTGTCTCACTGAGGCTCTGCTATCCAGAACCTCAGTGGTTATGCTCTCTCATTTCTTTCCAAATTGTCACTAACAGGCTAGTGACCAATTTCACCAATTTACATTGGCACACTGGAACACCCTTATAATTCCAGAGTATATGGTACCTAGGTACCCAGGGTATTGGGGTTCCAGGAGATCTCTATGGGCTGCAGCATTTCTTTTGCCACCTATAGGGAGCTCAGGCAATTCTTACACAGGACTGCCACTGCAGCCTGAGTGAAATAACGTCCATGTTATTTCACAGCCATTTTACACTGCACTTAAGTAACTTATAAGTCACCTATATGTCTAACCCTCACTTAGTGAAGGTTAGGAGCAAAGTTACTTAGTGTGAGGGCACCCTGGCACTAGCCAAGGTGCCCCCACATTGTCCAGGGCAATTTCCCCAGACTTTGTGAGTTCGAGGACACCATTACATGCGTGTACTACATATAGGTCAATACCTATATGTAGCGTCACCATGGTAACATGGCCATGTAACATGTCTAGGATCATGGATTTGACACCCCAATACCATTCTGGTGTTGGGGGACAATTCCATGCATCTCCGGGGCTCCAGCATAGAGCCTGGGTACTGCCAAACTAACTCTCTGGGGTTTTCTCGGCAGCTACCGCTGCTACCAACCCTCAGACAGGTGTCAACCCCCCTGGGGATGGGCGGCCAAGTCCCAGGAAGGCAGAACAAAGGATTTCCTCTGAGAGAGGGTGCTACACCCTCTCTCTTTGGAAATAGGTGTGAAGGGCCTGAGAGGGATAGCCTCTCCTGGCCTCTGGAAATGCTTTGAAGGGCACAGATGGTGCCCTCCTTGCATAAGCCAGTCTACGCCGGTTCAGGGATCCCCCAGCCCTGCTCTGGCGTGAAACTCGACAAAGGAAATGGGAGTGACCACTCCCCTGACCAGCACCTCTGAAGGGGAGGTGTCCAGAGCTCCTCCAGTGTGTCCCAGACCTCTGCCATTTTGGATGCAGAGGTGTGAGGGCACAATGGACAGCTATGCGTGGCCAGTGCCAGCAGGTGACGTCAGAGACCCCTCATGATTGGTGCTTACCTTTCTCTGTAGCCAATCCTTCTCTGTGGGCTATTTAGGGTCTCTCCTGTGGGCATCTCACTAGATAACGAATGCAAGAGCTCACCAGAGTTCCTCTGCACTTCCCTCTTTGACTTCTGCTAAGGATCGACCGCTGACTGCTCCAGGACGCCTGCAAAACTGCAACAAAGTAGCAAGAAGACTACCAGCAACATTGTAGCGCCTAATTCTGATGGCTTTCTCAACTGTTTCCTGGTGGTGCATGCTCTGAGGGCTGCCTGCCTTCACCCTGCACTGGAAGCCAAGAAGAAATCTCCTGTGGGTTGATGGAGACTTCACCCTGCTACAGCAGGCACCAAACGTCTGCTTCACTGGTCCTCTGGGTCCCCTCTCATCTTGACGAGTGTGGTCCCTGGAACACAGGAGCTGGATCCAAGTGTCCCCGACAGTCCAGGGGCCCTTCTGTCCAAATTTAGTGAAGATAAGTCTTTGCCTCCCCACGCCAGACAGTAATCCTGTGTACTGCGTGAACGGCAGCTGCTAGGGCTTCTGTGCACTTTTGCAAGACTTCCTTCATGCACAGCACAGCCCAGGTCCCAAGCACTCCGTCCTGCATTGCCCAACACGCTGAGCCGGACTCCGACTTCGTGGGACCCTCTTTTGTTTTGCTGAGACGACCGCCATGCTTAGATCTTCTGAACGCCTGTTCAGGTGCTTCTGTGGGTGCTGCCTGCTTCTGCGTGGGCTCTCTCTGTTGCTGAGCGCCCACTCTGTCTCCTCCTCCAAGGAGCGAGCTCCTGGTCCTTCCTGGACCCTGCCAGCACCCAAAACCTTCAACCGCGACTCTTGCAACTCTTGCAGCTATCAAGGCTTGTTTGCGGTCTTTCTGCATGAAAACAACTCTGCATCCTCCAGCACGCCGTGGGTCATCTTCTGACCAAAGGAGAAGTTCCTGGCACCTTCCGTTGTTGCAGAATCTTTGGCTTCTTCCACCCAGAGGCAGCCCTTTTGCACCTTCATCTGTAGTTTAGTGGGCTCCTGCCCCTCCCTGGACACTTGCATGACTCTTGGTCTTGGTCCCCTTCCTTTGCTGGTCCTCAGGTCCAGGAATCCATCTTCAGTGCTTTGCAGTTAGTTGTTGTCTTTGCAGAATCCCCTATCTCGACTTTACTGTCTTATTGGGGTAGTAGGGTAAATTTACTCCTACCTTTCAGGGTCTTGGGGTGGGGTATCTTGGACACCCTTAGTGTTTTCTTACACTCCCAGTGACCCTCTACACACTACACTAGGCCTGGGGTCTATTCGTGATTCGCATTCCACTTTTGGAGTATATGCTTTGTGTTGCCCCTAGGCCTATTTCTCCCTATTACATTCTATTGTGTTCTACATTGTTTGCACTACTTTTCTAACTGTTACTTACCTGATTTTGGTTTCTGTGTATATATTCTGTGTATTTTACTTACCTCCTAAGGGAGTATATCCTCTGAGATACTTTTGGTATATTGTCACTAGAATAAAGCACCTTTATTTTTAGTAACTCTGAGAATTGTGTTTCTTATGAGATAGTGCTATATGATATAAGTGGTATAGTAGGGCTTTACATGTCTCCTAGTTCAACCTAAGCTGCTCTGCTATAGCTACCTCTATCAGCCTAAGCTGCTAGAACATGTCTAATCTACTAATAAGGGATAACTGGACCTGGCACAAGTTGTAAGTACCACTTGGTACCCACTATAAGCCAGGTCAGCCTCCCACAGGTGCGTCAAAAATAACCCTCCATGGGCGAGTGTGTGTCAAAAAGGGCTTGCGATGCGTCGGTTTCACTCAAGAGCACGACCTTCCATCGTTTCTCCTTTCGTCGAGTCGGGCACGTTGTTTCTACTCTCCACAGGAGAGCGATGCGTCAATCCGGTCAGCACTCTTGGGTCCGGGCAGGCCTTGCGTTGTTTTCACACACCCAATGGCACTTGCGTCAAAAATCCTGGCGCACAATGATCCGAAAACCACACAGCGCGGGTTGCGATCTCTCAGCCTCCATCAGCGATGCTGCGCATCGTTTCTCCATCTCCGTGTGTCGATTCTTCAGTCGCGTTGCAGGCGAGTGTCAATTTTCAGCCACGAAGCCGGCGGTGCGTCAATTTGTCAGCTGCAGATTAGAGTCGCGTTGATCTTTTTCCCACACGCCGTTCTGTGCGTGGATTTCTTCCTGTTAGGCTGCCAGCTTCTCCTTTCAGGGTCCCAGTAACTGGATGGGCACCACAGGGCAGAGTAGGAGTCTCTTCAGAGACTCCAGGTGCATACATAGAGAAGTCTTTGCTGTCCCTGAGACTTCAAACAACAGGAGGTAAGCTCTAAATCAAGCCCTTGGAGATCTTCACAAGGTGGAAGGCACACAAAGTCCAGTCTTTGCCTTCATACTCTGGCAGAAGCAGCAACTGCAGGATAGCTCCTCAAAGCACAGTCACAGGCATGACAGCTCTTCTTCCTCAGCTCTTCAGCTCTTCTCCAGCCAGATGTTCCTCTCGGTTTCCAGAAGTGTTATAAAGTCTGTGGTTTTGGGTGCCCTTCTTATACCCATTTTCTCCTTTGAAGTAGGCCTACTTCAAAGCAAAGTCTCTCTTGAATGTGAAATCCTTCCTTGCCCAGGCCAGGCCCCAGACACTCACCAGGGGGTTGGAGACTGCATTGGGTGAGGGCAGGCACAGCCCTTTCAGGTGTGAGTGACTACTCCTCCCCTCCCTCCTAGCACAGATGGCTCATCAGGAAATGCAGACTACACCCCAGCTCCCTTTGTGTCACTGTCTAGTGTGAGGTTCAACCAGCCCAACTGTCAAACTGACCCAAACAGGGAATCCACAAACAGACAGAGTCACAGAAATGGTATGAGCAAGAAAATTCTCACTTTCTAAAAGTGGCATTTTCAAACACATAATCTCAAAATCAACTTTACTAAAAGATGTATTTTTAAATTGTGAGCTCAGAGACCCCAAACTCCGCATGTTCATCCTCTTCAAAAGGGATTCTACACTTTAATCATATTTAAAGGTAGCCCTCTTGTTAACCTATGAGAGGGACAGGCCTTGCAACAGTGAAACACAAATTTAGCACTATTTCACTGTCAGGACATGTAAAACACATTACTATGGCGGTCATTCTGACCTTGGCGGACGGCGGAGGCCGTCCGCCAAGGTACCGCCGCTGAATGACCGCACCGCGGTCAAAAGACCGCGGCGGCCATTCAGACATTTCCTCTGGGCCGGCGGGCGCTCTCCAAAAGAGCACCCGCCGGCCCAGAGGAAATGCCCCTGCAACGAGGACGCCGGCTCAGAATTGAGCCGGCGTAGTTGCAGGGGTGCGACGGGTGCAGTTGCACCCGTCGCGTATTTCAGTGTCTGCTTAGCAGACACTGAAATACTTTGCGTGGCCCTCTTACGGGGGCCCCTGCCGTGCCCATGCCATTGGCATAGGCACGGCAGGGGCCCCCAGGGGCCCCGCGGCACCCCCTACCACCATCCTGTTCCTGGCGGGCGAACCGGCAGGAACAGGATGGCGGTAGGGGGTGTCAGAATCCCCCATGGCGGCGGAGCGCGCTCCGCCGCCATGGGGGATTCTAAGGGCAGCGGTAAACCGGCGGGAGACTGCTGGTTTGCCTCTTCTGACCGCGGCCGAACCGCCGCGGTCAGAATGCCCTGCGGGGCACCGCCGGCCTGTCGGCGGTGCTCCCGCCGACCCTGGACCGCCGGGGTCAGAATGACCCCCTATATGTCCTACCTTAACCATACACTTTACCCTGCCCTTGGGGCTACCTCGGGCCTACCCTAGGGGTGTCTGACATGTAGGAAAAGGGAAGGTTTAGGCCTGGCATGTTGGTGCACTTGCCAAGTCGAATTTACAGTTAAAACAGCACACACAGACACTGCAGTGGCAGGTCTGAGACATGATTACAGAGCTACGTATGTGGGTGGCACAACCAGTGCTGCAGGCCCACTAGTAGCATTTGATTTACAGGCCCTGCCACCTCTAGTGCACTTTACTAGGGAGTTACTAGTAAATCAATTATGGCAATCATGGATAAACCAATCAACAGTACAATTTACACAGAGAGCATATGCACTTTAGCACTGGTTAGCAGAGGTAAAGTGCCCAGAGTTCAAAAGCCAACAACAACTGGTCAAAAAAAAATAGGAGGAAGGAGGCAAAAGGTCAGGGGATGAACCTGCCTCAAGGGCCAGGTCCAACACTAGGGATGTACAATATATCACAGACATGAAGCATAAGACATAACTTAGATCCCCACAGGTGCCCCAGCCAATCTTAGCGGCGAGGAGGAGCCACGACTATCCAGTCCCCCAACAGAAGATGCCCCCAGTGATGACAGGAACTCTGGACTTCTGGAACTTAATGAACAACCCGGACCATCAGGGACCACTGGTCAGTCGGCTACCCCAGCCCACTCCCAGTCCACCACAGAGCCTCCCCCTCCAGTATCAAACACAACAGCACCCACCCAATGTCCCCACACCTCTGTCTCCAGGACTCATCAGTCAGCAGTGTGCCCACCTGTACAGGGACCCCAGTCCACTCCTCACAGCCAAGAAAATCAGGGTCCTGGGGTCAGTGGCAGTGGGCACACCATTAAGGGGACACAGGCACAGGGGGACAGGGACACTTGGAGGACAGCTGTGCGCCAGGGCGAGGACAGGCCCAGGGAACGGGCTCTCCAGGAGGAACTCACTAATGTCCTGGGGACTTACCAACAATACCAGGACAAGATGGTCCAGATTCTGAACAACATGCAGGAGAACAAGCGGCTGTAGGAGGTTCTCCATCAGAGATCAGAGAAGATTTGCAGGCCTTCAACACCACCATGGTCTCCATAGCAGGAGTGCTGGCTGATATGGCCAACATCATGAGGAATATACATCAAAGCAGAGGGCCCCTGCCACTAGCCAGTCAACTGAACAGCCCTCCACCTCTGCTGCAGCTAGTGGACAGGAGGCCCTGCCACAGGACCTACAGGCAACCAGCACCCTTCCCCATGCGGAAGGTGAACCACCCCGGCAAACGTTCCCTGCAACCCAGAAAGATGCCAGAGACACTTGTCAAGACAAAGACCACTGCCAGGAAATGAGACCCTCCTGAATGTCTTTGAACTGCCATTGCTCCCCTGCCTATGGCCTCTTGAACACTGGACCTGTGCTAAAAACAGACAGGACCAATACCCTGGACTTACCTCTACCATCACCCCATTCCATTGCACTATTCCTTCTATTAATTACACTACAATAAACACCCTTGGACACAACTTGAGTGATTGTGCTTTATGTGATGAAAATGTGCCATTATGTTAACAGTTATATCTTGAGCAATTGACAAGCACTTTGGTATAGTAGACAAATTGTGAGCTGTAGCTGTCTATAGCCATCACATCTGTGCACAGTTGTAATAACACCAACATCTTCAAATAGAGAAGGCATAGATGACAGTCATTTAAGATGCAAAGGAAATTATTGCCATCCTGCTACAGCCACACTGAAAACATAAATTATTAGATGAATGGTCAGTTCCACTGTCTTACCCGTGTGTCATTGGAAGTACTGCTGTATTACTGATGTTCTGCTGTCCACATCCTCATCATCTGCCTCCTCATCCACACTGTCCTCAGGGTCTACTGCTGACACAGGGGCATTTCCAATCTCCTCCTCCTGCAGATAAAGCACATGTCATCTGAGGGCCGGGTTGTGCAACATGCAGCATACTACAACTATCTGGCAGACCTTCTCAGGGGAGTAGCACAGGGATTCACCTGTCAAATGGAGGCTTCTGAACTTGGCCTTCAGGAGGCCAAAGATTAATTTGATTATCCGCCTGGTTCGCCCTTGTGCATCATTATGCCGATTCTCAGCCCCTCTCCTCACATTCCTCACAGGGGTCAGGAGCCACAATATGTTTGGGTAGCCAGTGTCACTTGCAAGAATTGAGGGACAAACGTAAGCCTTACACAATGGTATGGGGATGACTCCAGAAGGCATACACTGACATATCTTGGGTGGGGACTCTGTCTCACCTATTAGCCACACCCTGTGCCTCTGTAGTTGTGCCATTACATTTGGGATGCTGCTGTTCCTCATGACAAAGGTGTCATGCACCTACCCAGGATACTTTGCAGTGATGTGGGAGCTGTACTGGTCAGCCAGGCACACCATTTGCACATTGAATGAGTGGAAACTCTTCATATTCCTGAACACCTGTTCATTGTGCCGGGGGCGGGGGGGCACACACAAACACAATATGTGTTTGTTAATCCCCCCAATAATATTTGGTATATGTCCCATTGCATAAAATCCAGCCTTCACAGTGGCCAAATCTTCCACTTGGGGGATAGTAATGTAGCAGCTCATGGGTTTGAGCAACCATTACATACAACAATGCCCTAACAAGAAAGATCGACAAATTATTTATATATCATAAAACAACATAGGTGAAAACAAAAAAAACGATTTATTCATATAAATATATATATATATATTCATTTATTTACTTATGCATAAATATCAATTTAATATATTCATCCTATATGGACAACCCATCTAGTAAAACAACACACCAAAGGACAGATAGTGTTAGAAAAAGTGCTTGTGATAGATAGAAAGAAGAATAATACATATTCCAATGAATCAAAAACCTACCATTACACCATTAACCATCACAAAAACAACCCAATCTATCATATTCTAACCCTTCCAAATGAAACCAAGAAGAAAATCATCTGCTCACCTAATTTTAAAATATCATTCCTCCTCATATACCAGGTTACCAATCAATTCCAATGCACTCTAAAAAAGTTAGCCAAACACAACACATTATCACATACTACTCACTAAGTACCAATATCAATCACAAAACATTGATATAATATCCTCACATTCCCTCACTTGTTAATACCACTCAATAAATATTCATATAATATCCTCTTTCTATATTTCTTACAACAATCACTAAAAAAGTATGATACAATTACCAAACATCCCATTCCTGCACTTCCCATATTAATAAATTATCAATCACAACATATCCTGTTGCACTCCAAGGTAACAAGCCTCTCCATGTTGCTCACCATGGGCATTCAAGCAAGCCCTTATATTATAACTATATATCCTTCTTTCTGTTAACATCCAATAACTTCTCAAAACAATTCCCAAAAACCTCACAAAACGTATACATCTCCTTCTTATACCAAACCACATTTTACCTTCATTCACGTGTGAGCCTTCAGAAGACTGAGCGTTCACAAAGCAAACCACAGCCTTTCAAACAGCACCCTTTTATAATCACCTGGGTTTACTGCTGGACGTGACAAATTGGTCCCAGCTGCCAACTAGCAATGAAGATAATTCCATCAATTAAGATAAACATATGCGTGCCACTTAAAACAAAAGCAATCCGTTGTTAAAGCAATTCTAAACATTCAACCGGCACGTTCTCGCAGCAGCCGAGGAATGAGAAAACAAAGCCTTCAAATCTCAGCCCGTGTTATTACACAGAGCCTTCAATATTTCACACGCTTCATTAGACATGTTCAGTTTCCTACCAGAGCCAGATTTCAGGCAGCTGAAAGTGTTTAATTGAGCTTGCTGAGCACCAAAGGGTTTGTATAAAAGAAACAAGTTCAAAAGGCCCTGTTCACATTCCTCGGGTGCCGCGGGTGCGTGCCGGTTTAATGTTTACAGTTTCTTTAACAATGGATTGCTGCTGGTTTAAATGGCACACATATTTGTATTGAAATCTCCTCCAGTGTAGCCAAGTCCACAAGTGGTCTGTACACATGGGCTGATTCCCCCTCCTATTCCTCCGCAGTAGTAGGTATCTAAGGGACACAAGTGTGAGAAGGTGTCACAAACTGAACAATGGAACCACCACCCCAGTGCAACTGAGCATGTATGTAATCGGACAATTTGAATAGCAATGTATGTACAATCCACAGCAGTGACGCAGTTTACAACTTCTGATTGTTGTCCACCACCATGAAATGGTGGTCGCCTGCCCTGTAAGTATGGACATGTGGAAGTGATGTAACTCCGTCGGCGTTGGTTGCCATGGCAGAAGGCAGTCTTGCGCCACTGTGCTATTTCTCATTGGCTAACATGGGGCTCCATGGAATACAGCATCCAATGAGGATCACCGGCGGTGGCTATTTTCTATCTATAACCTCACTTGATTCCTAACTTTCCAGAGGACAACACCTCAACTGCGGATGCTGCTGTGACCTGTGTCTGGATCCTGTCATGGCCCATGTCACTGGGGAAAGGGCTCCTGCCTTCACTTCGGAAGACTTGGCGCGCCTAGTGGCTGGGGTCCTACCCCTGTATGGGCCTCCAGACCAACAGATGAGTATACCATGGGGACGATGCATTCGACAAGGTGTGGGGTATGTCTGGTGGTAGTGAAAATGCAGGGCTCCGGGTGATGTGCGTGCCAATGGAGTTAGGAATGCAATTTGTGGGCCATATGGATTGTATGGTTAATGGTGTCCTCCTGTCTGTATTACCTCTGCAGGTCAGCTCCCATCAGAAGAAGGGATTGTGATGTGCGATCGAAAAGGAGGTGCGGACCCTGGGTGTCTATAGTAGGTGGAGCACCCACTGCAGGAAAAGGTGGTAGGACCTGAGACGCTGGGCCCGGAAGACCGCAGAGGCCCAGCTGCGGATTGCCTCCCATTGAGGATGGATGCCCGTTGGAACATGACCCCCCTGATGGCCCGTATACTGGCAGTGGCCTAACCAGAGCTGGTTGGGCGCTTGAGAGCAGCACAGCAGCCACAAGCTGGTGAGTACAGTGAGCGTGACAGCCATTTTTGTTGGCTGGCATGGGGCCCTGGTGGTGGGTTTCAGTTAGTGGGTACCCCCTAATGCCATCTCAGACATTGCTGCGTAGTCCAGTTAAAGGTAAATGGATGCATAGCATAATCCTGTGATCTAGCTACGTGGCATTCCATGTCAGACAGGGCTTAGTGTGTCCCAGGTGGGATGCAGTTGGTGGTGGTTGGCTCTCATCTTGCTGTGATACCTAGCTAATGGAATGCCACTGCGATGCATAGTGCTCAATCCTGATCCCTGTGTGTGATGGTAATGTGCATGCCACCTGTGGTGTTGTTGCTGCGATTGACCCAGTGCTCTCTTTCTCTCTCTCCCCCTGTTTTCTTCTGTCATCCTGTCCATGTGTGCATTAACATCATCTGGCAAAGGAGCAGGGGCACGGGCGACTGAGGGAGCTGCATCCCACAGGAGGCAGAGTCCACCGAAGCTGAGGGGACCATTAGGACTTAGGGCGAGGGGAGCACCATGGGGGGGAAAGGAGGTGACAACACTGACTCTGATTCCTCCTCCGATGGAAGATCCCTGGTGGTGGCAGACACCTCTGGAACTACCCCAGCTACAGGTACAGCCGCCACCCACTGTACCAGCACCACCCTCCCAGTAGCCCTCCACCAAGTTGCCAGTTCCCGCTCACCCAGGAGGGTGCGCATCTCCTTCGCCCCAAGCACCTCCGGCCCTCCCTCAGTGAGCCCTGCTGCCCTCAGTGAGGAGGCTATTGACCTCCTGAGATCCATCTCTGTAGGGCAGTCAACCATAGTGAATCCCATCCAGGGGCTGGCATCCCAGATGCAGCAATGCAATGCATACCTAGAGGAGATCCATAGTGGGTTAGCGCCACTACAGAGATCGTTTCAGGCTCTGGCCTCCTCTCTGATGGCAGCCAATGTCCCTGTTCCTAATGTCCCCCCTCCAACTACCACTTACCAGTCCCAGTCTCCTCAACCCCAACCCATCAAATGCACACATACAGACAGGCATGAACACAATGCATCAGACAAGAGTGGCACAATCAAACGCAGACAGCAAACTTCAGGCCACAAGCACTCACACAAGCAACAGACAGTTGCACACACAACCACATTCACTGCCTCCCCCTCCTCCTCCTACTCCTCCTCCCTCACAGTCACATCCGCACTCACACCTGCATCCACTGCATCAACAGCCACCACCACCAATACCACATCAAGCAGCACACACCTCACTTGCAGACACCTCCAAAACATCTATCCACGCGTCCCCTTTGTCCTCTCTGTAGGAAAGTACCATCTTGCCTGGCATGTCACTCCCATATTTCACTGTATATATGTTGTTTTAGTTGTATGTGTCACTGGGACCCTGCCAGCCAGGGCCCCAGTGCTCATAAGTGTGTTACCTGTGTTATGACTAACTGTCTCACTGAGGCTCTGCTATCCAGAACCTCAGTGGTTATGCTCTCTCAGTTCTTTCCAAATTGTCACTAACAGGCTAGTGACCAATTTCACCAATTCACATTGGCATACTGGAACACCCTTATAATTCCTTAGTATATGGTACTGAGGTAACCATGGTATTGGGGTTCCAGGAGATCCCTATGGGCTGCAGCATTTCTTTTGCCACCCATAGGGAGCTATGACAATTCTTACACAGGCCTGCCACTGCAGCCTGAGTGAAATAACGTCCACGTTATTTCACAGCCATTTACCACTGCACTTAAGTAACTCATAAGTCACCTATATGTCTAACCTTTACCTAGTAAAGGTTAGGTGCAAAGTTACTTAGTGTGTGGGCACCCTGGCACTAGCCAAGGTGCCCCCACATTGTTCAGGGCAAATTCCCCAGACTTTCTGAGTGCGGGGACACCATTACACGCGTGCACTACACATAGGTCACTACCTATGTGTAGCTTCACAATGGTAACTCCGAATATGGCCATGTAACATGTCTATGATCATGAAATTGCCCCCTCTATGCCATCCTGGCATAGTTGGCACAATCCCATGATCCCACGGGTCTCTAGCACAGACCCGGGTACTGCCAAACTGCCTTTTCAGGGGTTTCACTGCAGCTGCTGCTGCTGCCAACCCCTCAGACAGGTTTCTGCCCTCCTGGGGTCCAGCCAGGCTTGGCCCAGGAAGGCAGAACAAAGGACTTCCTCAGAGAGAGGGTGTTACACCCTCTCCCTTTGGAAAAAGGTGTTAAGGCAGGGGAGGAGTAGCCTCCCCCAGCCTCTGGAAATGCTTACATGGGCACAGATGGTGCCCATTTCTGAATAAGCCAGTCTACACCGGTTCAGGGACCCCTCAGCCCTGCTCTGGCGCGAAACTGGACAAAGGAAAGGGGAGTGACCACTCCCCTGACCTGCACCTCCCCTGGGAGGTGCCCAGAGCTCCTCCAGTGTGCTCCAGACCTCTGCCATCTTGGAAACAGAGGTGCTGCTGGCACACTGGACTGCTCTGAGTGGCCAGGGCCAGCAGGTGACGTCAGAGACTCCTTCTGATAGGCTCCTTCAGGTGTTGCTAGCCTATCCTCTCTCCTAAGTAGCCAAACCCTCTTTTCTGGCTATTTAGGGTCTCTGCTTTGGGGAATTCCTTAGCTAACGAATGCAAGAGCTCATCAGAGTTCCTCTGCATCTCTCTCTTCACCTTCTGCCAAGGAATCGACTGCTGACTGCTCTGGAAGCCTGCAAAACTGCAACAAAGTAGCGAAGATGACTACTGCAACTCTGTAACGCTGATCCTGCCGCATTCTCGACTGTTTTCCTGGTGGTGCATGCTGTGGGGGTAGTCTGCCTCCTCTCTGCACTAGAAGCTCCGAAGAAATCTCCCGTGGGTCGACGGAATCTTCCCCCTGCTACCGCAGCCACCAAAGAACTGCATCACCGGTCCCCTGGGTCTCCTCTCAGCACGACTAGCGAGGTCCCTTGAATCCAGCAACTCTGTCCAAGTGACTCCCACAGTCCAGTGGCTCTTCAGTCCAAGTTTGGTGGAGGTAAGTCCTTGCCTCCCCACGCCAGACTGCATTGCTGGGAACCGCGTCTTTTGCAGCTACTCCGGCGTCTGTGCACTTCTGGCGGAAATCCTTTGTGCACAGCCAAGCCTGGGTCCACGGCACTCAAACCTGCATTGCACGACCTCCTGAGTTGTCCTCCTGTGGCATGGGACTCCTTTGTGCAACTTCGGGTGAGCACCATTTCACCCCAATTTGTAGTGCCTGTTCCGGCACTTCTGCGGGTGCTGCCTGCTTCTGAGAGGGCTCCTTTTCTTGTTGAGTGCCCCCTCTGTCCCCTGACACAATTGGTGACATCCTGGTCCCTCCTGGGCCACAGCAGCATCCAAAAACCCTAACAGCACGACTTGCAGCTAGCAAGGCTTGTTTGCAGTCTTTCTTCAGGAAAATACTTCTGCACAACTCTTCACGACGTGGGACATCCATCCTCCAGAGGGGAAGTTTCTAGCCCTTGTCATTCCTGCAGAATCCTCAGCTTCTACTGCCTAGTAGCAGCTTCTTTGCACCCACAGCTGGCATTTCCTGGGCATCTGCCCACTCTCGACTTGATCGTGACTTTTGGACTTGGTCCCCTTGTTCCACAGGTACTCTAGTCTGGAAATCCATCGTTGTTGCATTGCTGGTGTTGGTCTTTCCTGCAGAATTCCCCTATCACGACTTCTGTGCTCTTTGGGGAACTTTAGTGCTCTTTGCACTCACTTTTCAGGGTCTTGGGGTGGGCTATTTTTCTAACCCTCACTGTTTTCTTACAGTCCAAGCGACCCTCTACAAGGTCACATAGGTTTGCGGTCCATTCGTGGTTCGCATTCCACTTTTGGAGTATATGGTTTGTGTTGCCCCTATCCCTATGTGTCCCCATTGCATCCTATTGTAGCTATACATTGTTTGCACTGTTTTCTAATACTATACTGCATATTTTTGGTATTGTGTACATATATCTTGTGTATATTTGCTATCCTCATACTGAGGGTACTCACTGAGATACTTTGGCATATTGTCATAAAAATAAAGTACCTTTATTTTTAGTATATCTGTGTATTGTGTTTTCTTATGATATTGTGCAAGTGACACTAGTGGTACTGTAGGAGCTTCACTCGTCTCCTAGTTCAGACTAAGCTGCTCTGCTAAGCTGCCATTATCTATCAGCCTAAGCTGCTAGACACCCTATACACTAATAAGGGATATCTGGGCCTGGTACAAGGTGTAAGTACCCCTTGGTACTCACTATAAGCCAGTCCAGCCTCCTACATTGGTTGTGCAGCAGTGGGATAAGTACTTTGCAACTACTTACCACTTTTGTCACTGTACTTTTCATAAGAGAAAAATATACAAAACAAGTTCAGTGTATGTACACCTAACCACAAAGTTTTGCTTTTCTCCTTTCACTTCTTTACTTAAGTGCTGAAAAGTACTTCTAAACTTTCTAAAAAGTTCTTATAAAGTTTAAAAAGTTGTTTTTTCTGTCTTTCAAAAAGTTCTGAAAAACTTTTTTCTCACGTTTTCTATCACTTAAACACTTTCTAAAATGTCTGGCACAGGCCAAACTGTTGATCTGTCCAAACTTGCTTATGATCACCTTAGCTGGAAAGGAGCAAGGAGTCTCTGCATAGAAAGAGGTTTAAGTGTAGGGAAGAATCCCTCTAGAGAACTGTTAGTTAACATGCTTGTTGAACAGGATAAGGCCAGAGGTGCCACTTCTGTTGGAAAGTTAGCTGATGATTCCCAATCTGACCCTGGGGCACCCCTAGCAAAAGATTTAGAAAGGAAACTTCCTAGCCTGACCATTATCAGACAACCTAACATAGCTGGTACTGATGTAGAGTCACACCATACTGATAGTGTTGTCTCACATCATAGCAAGAGTATTCCTTCTCATCATAGTAGAAGTGATGTTTCTGTTAGCCAGGCTGTTAGGGTGCCATCTGTTAGGGACAGGTCTCTTTCTGTTCATTCTCACCATACTTCTGTTTCAAGGCATGTCCCATCCACCCACCCTGATGACAGAGTGTTAGAAAGGGAGCTCAATAGATTGAGAGTGGAACAAACCAGACTGAAGCTCAAGAAGCAACAGCTGGATTTGGATAGACAGTCCTTAGAAGTGGAAAGAGAAAGACAGAAATTGGGTTTAGAAACCCATGGTGGCAGCAGCATTATTCCCCATAGTCATCCTGCAAAAGAGCATGATTCTAGGAATCTGCACAAGATAGTTCCCCCTTATAAGGAGTGGGATGACATTAACAAGTGGTTTGCTGCACTTGAGAGGGCCAGTGTTGTACAGGATGTCCCTCAAAGGCAGTGGGCTGCTATCCTATAGCTATCATTTAGTGGAAAGGGTAGGGATAGGCTCCTTACTGTGAAAGAAAGTGAAGCCAATGATTTCAAAGTTCTTAAGAATGCACTCCTAGATGGTTATGGCTTAACCACTGAACAGTACAGGATGAAGTTCAGAGAAACCAAAAAGGAGTCTTCACAAGACTGGGTAGACTTTGTTGACCATTCAGTGAAGGCCTTGGAGGGGTGGTTACATGGCAGTAAAGTTACTGATTATGAAAGCCTGTATAACTTAATCCTGAGAGAGCATATTCTTAATAATTGTGTGTCTGATTTGTTGCACCAGTACCTGGTGGACTCTGATCTGACCTCTCCCCAAGAATTGGGAAAGAATGCAGACAAATGGGTCAGAACAAGGGTGAACAGAAAAGTTCATTCAGGGGTGAGAAAGATGGCAAGAAGGATGGTAAGTCTTCTGACAAGGGTGGGGACAAATCTAAAAATGAGTCTTCATCAGGCCCACAAAAACACTCTGGTGGGGGTGGTGGGCTCAAATCCTCTTCAAATCAAAACAAAGAAAAGAAACCATGGTGCTATTTATGTAAAATAAAAGGCCATTGGACAACAGATCCCAGTTGTCCAAAGAAAAGCACCAAGCCTCCTATCACTACAACCCCTACTGCTACACCTAGTGTCCCTACTAATAGCAGTGGTGGTGGGAGCAAACCTACTAATAGCCAATCCAAGGGAGTAGCTGGGCTCACCTTTGGTAACTTAGTTGGGGTTGGTCTGATTAGGGAGACCACAGAGGCTGTGTTAGTCTCTGAGGGGGCTATTGATTTAGCCACCTTGGTTGCTTGTCCCCTTAACATGGATAAGTACAAGCAACTACCCCTAATAAATGGTGTTGAGGTTCAGGCCTACAGGGACACAGGTGCAAGTGTTACAATGGTAATAGAGAAACTGTCCACCCTGAACAACACCTACTTGGTCACCAGTACCAAGTAATCGATGCTCATAACAACACCCTTAGCCACCCCATGGCTGTTGTGAATCTCACCTGGGGGGGGGGGTTACTGGCCCAAAGAAAGTTGTGGTTGCCTCAGATTTACCTGTAGACTGTCTATTAGGGAATGATTTAGAGACATCAGCTTGGGCAGAAGTGGAGTTGGAGGCTCATGCAGCAATGCTGGGCATTCCAGGGCATATTTTTGCTTTGACCAGGGCTCAGGCCAAAAAGCAAAAAGGACAGGGTGACTTGGATCCTGGAAGAATGGACCAAGTGCTCCCTAAAGCTAGGGTTAGTAAGAGTAAAGCACTACCTACTATCCCTCCCTCTACAGTGGATTCTAATTCTGAGGAAGAAGAATTTCCACCCTGTGCAGAACCTACACCAGAGGAGTTCGAAGCAGACACTGCTGAGCTTTTGGGTGAAGGGGGGCCTGCCAGGAAGGAGCTGAGTGTGGCACAGCATACCTGTCCCACACTAGAGGGTCTAAGGCAGCAAGCTGTCAAACAAGCAAATGGGGATGTCAGTGACTCTCACAGAGTTTACTGGGAGGACAGCCTCTTGTACACTGAAGCAAGGGATCCAAAACCTGAAACTGCCAGGAGATTGGTGATTCCTCAGGAGAACAGAAAGTTCCTCCTAACACTAGCCCACGACATTCCCTTAGCTGGACATTTGGGGCAAATGAAAACTTGGGACAGGCTTGTTCCCTTGTTTCATTGGCCTAGAATGTCAGAGGACACAAAGGAATTTTGTAAGTCCTGTGAAACCTGTCAAGCCAGTGGCAAGACAGGTGGCACTCCAAAGGCACCCCTTATTCCACTGCCTGTGGTTGGGGTTCCCTTTGAAAGGGTAGGGGTTGACATAGTTGGCCCCCTTGACCCTCCTACTGCTTCAGGCAATAGGTTTATCTTGGTGGTAGTGGACCATGCCACCAGATATCCTGAAGCAATTCCTCTAAGGACCACTACAGCTCCTGCAGTGGCAAAGGCCCTCCTGGGAATCTTTTCCAGGGTGGGCTTCCCAAAAGAGGTAGTGTCAGACAGGGGAATCAATTTCATGTCTGCTTACTTAAAGGCCTTGTGGAAAGAGTGTGGTGTTACATACAAGTTCACCACACCCTATCATCCACAAACAAATGGACTGGTGGAGAGATTTAACAAAACTCTCAAAGTCATGATTATGGGACTCCCTGAAAAACTCTGCAGGAAATGGGATATCCTGTTACGTTGCCTCCTTTTTGCTTACAGGGAGGTACCCCAAAAAGGAGTGGGCTTCAGCCCCTTTGAACTCCTATTTGGTCACCCTGTGAGAGGTCCTCTAACACTTGTTAAGGAGGGTTGGGAACAACCTTTAAAAGCTCCAAAGCAAGACATAGTGGACTATGTACTTTGCCTCAGATCAAGGATGGCTGAGTACATGAAAAAGGCCAGTAAAAACCTTCAGGCCAGCCAAGAGCTCCAGAAGCAATGGCATGACCAGAAGGCTGTTTTGGTTCAGTACCAACCAGGGCAGAAAGTGTGGGTCTTGGAGCCTGTGGTCCCAAGAGCACTCCAAGACAAATGGAGTGGACCCCACATAATTGCTGAGAAGAAGGGTGAAGTCACCTACTTAGTTGACTTAGGCACTGCCAGGAGTCCCCCTAGGGTGCTCCATGTCAATCGCCTGAAACCCCACTATGACAGGGCTGATCTCACCCTGCTCATGGCAACTGATGAGGGACAGGAAGAAGAGAGTGACCCTCTCCCTGATCTCTTCTCTTCCACAGAACAAGATGCTCTAGTGGAAGGTGTAGTTTTGGCAGATTGTCTTACTGCTGAGCAGAAAGACCACTGCATAAATCTCCTGGGTCAGTTTTCTGAACTCTTCTCTACTGTGCCAGGTACCACTTCTTGGTGTGAGCACACTATAGATACTGGAGACAGCTTGCCTGTCAAAACTAAGACCTATAGGCAGCCTGACCATGTCAGAGACTGCATAAAGCAAGAGGTACAGAAAATGCTTGAACTGGGAGTGGTTGAGCACTCTGAAAGTCCATGGGCCTCTCCTGTGGTACTTGTACCAAAACCTCATTCCAAGGATGGAAAGAAGGAAATGCGGTTTTGTGTTGAGTACAGAGGTCTCAACCAGGTAACCAAAACTGATGCTCACCCTATAGCCAGGGCAGATGAGCTCATAGATACACTGGCATCTGCCAAGTATCTAAGCACTTTTGATTTGACTGCAGGGTATTGGCAGATCAAATTATCAGAAGATGCAAAAGCAAAAACTGCATTTTCAACCATTGGAGGCCATTACCAATTCACAGTAATGCCTTTTGGATTGAAAAATGCACCTGCCACTTTTCAGAGGTTGGTGAACACAGTCCTGCAAGGGCTGGAAGCTTTTAGTGCAGCATATCTAGATGATATAGCTGTCTTTAGCTCCAGCTGGGATGATCACCTGGTCCACCTATGGAAGGTTTTGGAGGCCCTGCAAAAGGCAGGCCTCACTATCAAGGCTTCAAAGTGCCAGATAGGGCAGGGGAAAGTGGTTTATCTGGGACACTTGGTTGGTGGAGAACAGATTGCACCACTTCAGGGGAAAATCCAAACTATTATAGATTGTGTTCCCCCTACTACTCAGACTCAGGTGAGAGCCTTTTTAGCCCTCACTGGGTACTATAGGAGATTCATAAAGAACTATGGCTCCATTGCAGCCCCTCTTAATGACCTCACTTTAAAGAAAATGCCTAAGAAGGTATTATGGACAGCAAACTGTCAGAAAGCTTTTGAGGAGCTGAAGCAGGCCATGTGCTCTGCACCTGTCCTGAAAAGCCCCTGTTACTCCAATAAATTCATTGTCCAAACTGATGCATCTGAATTAGGGGTAGGGGCAGTCTTATCACAACTTAATTCTGAGGGCCAGGATCAACCTGTTGCTTTTATCAGCAGGAGGTTGACCCCTAGAGAAAAGCGTTGGTCTGCCATAGAGAGGGAGGCCTTTGCTGTGGTCTGGGCACTGAAGAAGTTGAGGCCATACCTGTTTGGCACTCACTTCATTGTTCAGACAGACCACAAACCTCTACTTTGGCTAAAACAAATGAAAGGTGAAAACCCTAAATTGTTGAGGTGGTCCATATCCCTAAAGGGAATGGACTATGCAGTGGAACATAGACCTGGGAGTACCCACTCCAATGCAGATGGACTCTCCAGATATTTCCACTTAGACAATGAAGACCCATCAGGTAATGACTAGTCTTATTGTCCTTCGTTTGGGGGGAGGGGCTTGTGTAGGAAAGTACCATCTTGCCTGGCATGTTACCCCCATATTTCACTGTATATATGTTGTTTTAGTTGTATGTGTCACTGGGACCCTGGCAGCCAGGGCCCCAGTGCTCATAAGTGTGCCCTGTATGTGTTACCTGTGCTATGACTAAATGTCTCACTGAGGCTCTGCTATCCAGAACCTCAGTGGTTATGCTCTCTCAGTTCTTTCCAAATTGTCACTAACAGGCTAGTGACCAATTTCACCAATTCACATTGGCATACTGGAACACCCTTATAATTCCCTAGTATATGGTACTGAGGTACCCAGGGTATTGGGGTTCCAGGAGATCCCTATGGGCTGCAGCATTTCTTTTGCCACGCATAGGGAGCTATGACAATTCTTACACAGGCCTGCCACTGCAGCCTGAGTGAAATAACGTCCACGTTATTTCACAGCCATTTACCACTGCACTTAAGTAACTTATAAGTCACCTATATGTCTAACCTTTACCTAGTAAAGGTTAGGTGCAAAGTTACTTAGTGTGTGGGCACCCTGGCACTAGCCAAGGTGCCCCCACATTGTTCAGGGCAAATTCCCCGGACTTTGTGAGTGCGGGGACACCACTACTCGCGTGGACTACACATAGGTCACTACCTATGTGTAGCTTCACAATGGTAACTCCGAATATGGCCATGTAACATGTCTATGATCATGGAATTGCCCCCTCTATGCCATCCTGGAATAGTTGGCATAATCCCATGATCCCACGGGTCTCTAGCACAGACCCGGGTACTGCCAAACTGCCTTTTCAGGGGTTTCACTGCAGCTGCTGCTGCTGCCAACCCCTCAGACAGGTTTCTGCCCTCCTGGGGTCAAGCCAGGCTTGTCCCAGGATGGCAGAACAAAGGACTTCCTCTGAGAGAGGGTGTTACACCCTCTCCCTTTGGAGAATGGTGTGAAGGCAGGGGAGGAGTAGTCTCCCCCAGCCTCTGGAAATGCTTTCATGGGCATAGATGGTGCCCATTTCTGCATAAGCCAGTCTACACCGGTTCAGTGACCCCTCAGCCCTGCTCTGGCGCGAAACTGGACAAAAGAAAGGGGAGTGACCACTCCCCTGACCTGCACCTCCCCTGGGAGGTGCCCAGAGCTCCTCCAGTGTGCTCCAGACCTCTGCCATCTTGGAAACAGAGGTGCTGCTGACACACTGGACTGCTCTGAGTGGCCAGGGCCAGCAGGTGACGTCAGAGACTCCTTCTGATAGGCTCCTTCAGGTGTTGCTAGCCTATCCTCTCTCCTAAGTAGCCAAACCCTCTTTTCTGGCTATTTAGGGTCTCTGCTTTGGGGAATTCCTTAGATAATGAATGCAAGAGCTCATCAGAGTTCCTCTGCATCTCTCTCTTCACCTTCTGCCAAGGAATCGACTGCTGACCGCGCTGGAAACCTGCAAAACTTCAACAAAGTAGCGAAGACGACTACTGCAACTTTGTAACGCTGATCCTGCCGCCATCTCGACTGTTTTCCTGGTGGTGCATGCTGTGGGGGTAGTCTGCCTCCTCTCTGCACTAGAAACTCCGAAGAAATCTCCCATGTGTCGACAGAATCTTCCCTCTGCTACCGCAGGCACCAAAGAACTGCATCACCGGTCCCCTGGGTCTCCTCTCAGCACGACGAGCGAGGTCCCTTGAATCCAGCAACTCTGTCCAAGTGACTCCCACAGTCCAGTGGCTCTTCAGTCCAAGTTTGGTGGAGGTAAGTCCTTGCCTCCCCACGCCAGACTGCATTGCTGGGAACCGCGTCTTTTGCAGCTACTTCGGCCTCTGTGCACTTCCAGCGGAAATCCTTTGTGAACAGCCAAGCCTGGGTCCACGGCACTCTAACCTGCATTGCACGACCTCCTGAGTTGTCCTCCGGCGGCGTGAGACTCCTTTGTGCAACTTCGGGTGTGCACCGTTTCACTCCACTGCATAGTGCCTGTTCTGGCACTTCTGTGGGTTCTGCCTGCTTCTGAGAGGGCTCATTGTCTTGTAGGGTGCCCCCTCTGTCCTCTGACGCAATTGGTGACATCCTGGTCCCTCCTGGGCCACAGCAGCATCCAAAAACCCTAACCGCACGACTTGCAGCTAGCAAGGCTTGTTTGCGTTCTTTCTTCAGGAAAACACTTCTGCACAACTCCTCACGACGTGAGACATCCATCCTCCAGAGGGGAAGTTTCTAGCCCTTGTCATTCCTGCAGAATCCTCAGCTTCTACTGCCTAGTAGCAGCTTCTTTGCACCCACAGCTGGCATTTCCTGGGCATCTGCCCACTCTCGACTTGATCACGACTTTTGGACTTAGTCCCCTTGTTCCACAGGTACTCTAGTCTGGAACTCCATCGTTGTTGCATTGCTGGTGTTGGTCTTTCCTGCAGAATTCCCCTATCACGACTTCTGTGCTCTTTGGGGAACTTTAGTGCTCTTTGCACTCACTTTTCAGGGTGGGCTATTTTTCTAACCCTCACTGTTTTCTTACAGTCCCAGCGACCCTCTACAAGGTCACATAGGTTTGGGGTTCATTCGTGGTTCGCATTCCACTTTTGGAGTATATGGTTTGTGTTGCCCCTATACCTATGTGTCCCCTTTGCATCCTATTGTAGCTATACATTGTTTGCACTGTTTTCTAATACTATACTGCATATTTTTGGTATTGTGTACATATATCTTGTGTATATTTTCTATCCTCATACTGAGGGTACTCACTGAGATACTTTGGCATATTGTCATAAAAATAAAGTACCTTTATTTGTAGTATATCTGTGTATTGTGTTTTCCTATGATATTGTGCAAGTGACACTAGTGGTACTGTAGGAGCTTCACTCGTCTCCTAGTTCAGCCTAAGCTGCTCTGCTAAGCTACCATTATCTATCAGCCTAAGCTGCTAGACACCCTATACACTAATAAGGGATACCTGGGCCTGGTGCAAGGTGTAAGTACCCCTTGGTACTCACTACAAGCCAGTCCAGCCTCCTACACTCTCCCACCCTGTCTGACCCGCCTCTTAAGGGACACAAACGCACACACTCAGACTCGCAACAGCCATCCACCTCACACTTGCACACTGTCCATGCACCTGCACCCAAGTCCAGCAGACATACACCTCCGACAACCACTCCCTCAACCTCCCCTCCCATCCCTCCTCCCACATTCTACCCCAACATCCCTAAGAATCTTTTTCTTGCCCACCTTGACCTGCTCCCTCCCCCTCGACCCCCCTGTCCTGCCCGTAAGAGCAGGGTCCCAATGACCCAGCCCAGCACCTCAGCCAAACAGTTTGCCACTGCTCCCATCAGATTACTTTGCTGCTGGAACAAAGGGGTCCAGAGTGTGACAGCTACCACTCCTACTGTGAGTACACCTCTGCTTCAGAAAGGGAGGACTAGGGTGGTGAAAAGCAAGCGGCATGAGTCGGGGACAGTGGAGGCACCTACTAGTCCTGGAGGCAAGAAAGGAAAGATTCCCACTCCACCACCCAAGGAAGGGAAGGATCCAACTCCACCACTGAGGAAAGTGAAGGATCCCACTCCACCACCCAAGAAAGGGAAGGTTCCCACTCCACCACCCAAGAAAGGGGAGGATCCCACTCCACCCCCCAAGAAAGGGAAGGTTCCCACTCCACCACCCAAGAAAGGGAAGGTTCCCACTCCACCACCAAAGAGAGGCAAGATGCCCCCTCCACCAGCAGTGGGCAAGGAGCTCTTACCCCCCATTGGGCAAGTTCCCCACTTCAGAGACTGTGGCCTTGCACTCCTGAGTAGAGAAAAATGTGCATGGAGCCCCCTACAGAACCAGTGGGCAAGTTCCCCACTTCAGAGACTGTGGCTTTGCACTCCCCAGCAGAGACAAATGGGCTTGAAGCCCCCACCTGAACCAGTGGGCAAGTTACCCACTTCAGAGACTCTGACCTTGCACTCCCCAGCAGAGACAAATGGGCATGGAGCTCCCTCCAGAACCAGTGGGCACGTTCCCCACTTCAGCTGAGGTGCCCCCCACCCCACTTCCCCCTGAGGTGCCTGCCCATTTCCAACATGATACCCGTGAACAGTGGAGTCTGATTTATGTCAGGAGTGAAGTTGGGCCTTGGACTGTGCCCTGTGGCCATGTGGGCCTTATGTACTTTGGACTGGACATTGGCCCTTTCTGGACATTGAGACATGCTTGTGTTTTAGCTTGGACAGTATGGTGGCTGTTGGCATCAAATTACAGTGTCACTTAAACCTCAATTTAGTCCTTGTTTTAATTAGACGTGTGTCCTGTGACATTGGTTTTACTCTGCAGCTGGTTGTGTGTATGGTGTGTGTGTGAATGGTGTGTGTTGTGTGTGTATGTGTCACTCTCCTTTTCCTCCCTCTCTTCCTTGTGCTAGGCGACTGTACTCACCGTCATCTTCTTCGTCAGCGTTGGTGTTCCAGGAGGACCATGGCATAGAAGAGCATCGGGAAGACTTGAAGTTCCGGTTCCATGGCGGCGGTAAAGTTCTCTGTGTACTTGTTGGTGAGTCTTTCGTTCTCTGTGTTCAGTTTCTGCCACGCTTTTGATGATGTTAGTTCCGCCCAGAAATCGTGGAGTTTTTCTATGTCATAATATGGTGGGCGGTAACTTGTCTTCCGTCTGGCTGTTGATGGCTACTGCCATGGTCAGTGGTGTTAAAGCCCTGGCGGTTGGTGTGGTAGATTGGCTGTCTATGGGAGGTATCACCGCTCTGGTCATAGTTTGGTGGTAATTACCGCCAGCCTGTTGGCGGTGTTGCCGCCACTTTAACAGTCACCGCCAATGTCATAATGACTACCTTAGTCCCTTGACAAAGGAGTTTACCGACTCTCTGTCAATGTGCCTTATGTGATCACTGAAAAGTGATTGGTTCACAAAGAAATTTCCATTATTTTTGTGCCCATCCTTACATGGTTGCCCAGACTCCTTTGAGGCTTGAGGTTTTTTACTCTTTTTTCTTTTCAAAATATGTATCACTTTCTAGCTTATAGGACTTTTTCTTGTATTCCCTGGGGAAATTATGATCACGTTTTGTACTTTGAAGTATGTTGGCTTCATTGTGATCACTCCTCCCTTGTTTTGGATGAATAAAGTATTTTTAGGCTAAACACCCTTAGGTTCAGATATTTGTTGTGATACATGTGGTGTAGTGTATTGTGAATGCATAATTTAAAACAAGGAATCCTATTCTACAAAGTAATGAGCAATGGAGGGCAGTACAGAAATGATAAAAGGGAATAAAGAGATCCATGCTGTTGATGATGTGGACAGTAAATTAGATTTAAATATTTCAGTGCTTCTTGTATACATACCAAGTCTTCAGAACAATTAAATGAGAGATCTTAAAAATAAACTGGGGAATCTGTTTTCCGTTTTTGCTTCTTTTGAAGTAGAAGCACTTTAGGTCAGAGACAGCTAAAATAAAGCCATTTTTGGCTACAAAAACCAGGAGTCATCTACCTGAATCGGGTCTGCTGGCATCAGGGGTCCATGTAGACACGATCATCCGGGGTGGGGCTAACACTTCCAGCAAGTGCTGTGGGTCAACCAGTTCAAGTAACAGTAGCAGAGCTATCTTTAAACTCAGTATGATGTTAAGAAGTGACAATCTCTGGAGTGTAAACATATTAGACACACCCAATCTGATTATGATTGAAAGATTGGAGTTCATGGATTTACCCGTAGATGTCACACTTGGCTGAGTTATTTGGTGGTGGGCCTGGTTGCTTTAGTGATATTTTTCATGGGTGGTGTTTGATCCCTTTGGCTTATATGAGTATTTCAATTTGTGACAATTACTTTGCTGTGGTGAGAGATCAGCCACCAATGTCCATTTACTTTTGCGTCAAAGGTGGGATTTCATTCTTAAATATGATTTGTGTAGTATCTACTGTAAGAAGCTGGCCAGATGTGTGGTGGATACCTGTGGTACTTACAACTCATATCTGTTCCAGGTATCCCCTTATCAGTGTAGTGTAGTGAGTGTCTAGAAGCCAGGTTCTCTAGAGGTAGCTGTGGATGAGCAGCCTAGGGTTATCTAGGATACCCCTAGGATACCCCTGAGACGGTGATTGGTCACCTAGCTGGGTGACCACCTATCAAGAGGGAGCTCTGATATCACCTGCCTGAACTGGCCACTGAGATACTCCCAGAGTTCCATGCCAACTTGTTTCCAAGATGGCAAACCCCAGGGACCCTCTGGAGGAGCTCCGAGCACCACCACTGGGGTGGTGATGGACAGGGGAGGGGTCACTCCCCTTTCCTTTGTCCAGTTTCATGCCAGAGCAGGGACTGGGGGTCCCTGAACTGGTGTAGACTGGTTTATGAAAGGAGGGCACCAAATGTGCCCTTCAAAGCATTACCAGTGGCTTGGGGAGGATACCCCCCACCTATTTCCAAAGGGAGAGGGTGTAACACCCCTCTCCCAAAGGAAATCATTTATTTTGCCTTCCTGGGCTTGAGTTGATCAAGCGACAGGACGGCAGAAACCTGTCTGTAAGGTGGCAGCAGCTGGGGCTGCCTTCAAAACCTCAGAAGGCTGAAATAGCAATGCTCGGGGTCCTCTAAGCAGCCCCTAGAGTGCATGTAATCATACAATCAATGCTTGCAAAAGCCTTGGGGTATGATTCCAACATGTTTGATACCAAACATGGCCATGTTCAGAGTTACCATTATGTAGCTGGACATAGGTATTGACCTATGTACAGTACATGCATAAAATGGTGTCCCGGACTCACGAAGTCCGGGAAAATGGGCCTGGAGTTCATTGGGGTACCTTTGCTAGTGCAGGGGTGCTCTCACACACAGGTACTTTGCACCCTGCCCGCTGGGCTGGAAGGCCTGCCATAGGGGTGACTTATAGGTAACCTGATGTGGTGAAACATGGCAATGAAAGGGTGCTTGCACCTTTTCACGCAGGCTGCAGTGGCAGTCCTGCAAATACTTTGCATGGGCTCCCTATGGGTGGCAAAATATATGCTGCAGTGCATAGGGATCCCCTGGGACCCCAATGCCCTGGGTACCTGCGTACCATATACTAGGGGCTTATAAGAGGGCACCAGTATGCCAAATGTGAAGTGAAATACAGAGATTTAGGGGAGAGAGCATAATCACTGGGGTCCTAGTTAGCAGGATCCCAGTGAACACAGTCAAACATACGGACAAAATGGTTAAACACACTGACAAACAAGCAAAAAGTGGGGATAACAAGTCTAGAAAAGAGCACAAACTCAAACCATATACTAAAAAAATGGAATGCGAATGTCGGTTCACCATATAGGTAAGTGGAGTGTGTAAAAGGGAGCTGGGAGCAATAGAAAAGCACAAAGTTAAGTACTAGAATACCCCCCAGCGCCCAGGAAAGCAGGAGTAAAAGACTGTAGTTTCCCAAAACCACCCACTTAGAAGAACAGAAGAAGATTGCAAAGACCAGTAGAGACTGCTAGATACCAACAGCGGATATCTGGACTAGAAGACCTGTGGAAGAAAGGGACCAAGTCCAAGAAACACAGAAGAGGTCAGAAAGGGCAGGAGCCCGTACCCACCAGGCTGAAGGTGCAAGAATAGAGTCGACTGTGAGGATGAAGACTCACTGCTGTACTACCCGGGAAGACAGAGTCGAGGTTCTGGAGGATGCAAGTGATGTCCCACGCCAGAAGGAGGATTTCAGTCAGGTTTGCATCTTCGGATTCCACCAACAAACCTTGCTACATGCAAAACTTGCGGTGGGCGGAATGTGGTGCTGCCGGGGCCCAGGAAGGCCCAGGAGGACTTTACTCAGGAGGGTGAGTCAGAGGTGACTCTCAGAGCTCACAGAAGCAGAGGCAGCACCCACAAGAGTCTCACAGTATGGGGACACACAAGTCAAAGAACGAGCCCATGCAGTACTATGGAAAGGGATCCCACGCCATAGGAGAACCACTCAGGAAGCTGTGCGTCACAGGAAGAAGTGTTCAGGGCTTGGGCTTCAAGATGCCTGAAGATCGAGTGGAAAGGATGCCAACAAACCTTGGCAGCTGCACATGGTGATGAGCACGGGGTACTGTCTTGCATGGGAAGGCAAAGGCTTACCTTCACCATACTTGGCCAGCTGGACTCGGGGACCATCAGAACTACTTAAGTCCTCCACACTTGTTGCAGGATCCACACAGCTCGTCAGGAGAGGGGATACACTCAGCCAGTCGTCATAGCAGATGGTGCCTGCTGATGCAGGGGGATGACTCCTTCACTCCAAGGGAGATTCCTTCTTCTTTCTTGTGCAGACAGTCGACGGGCTGTCTTCAGATGATGCACAGCTGGGAAAATGTTGCAGTTTCAGGCAGGAGCCAGAGATACAATGTTGCATGCAGAGTCTTGCTTCCTTAGTCACAGCTTGTAGGTTCCTGGAGCGTCTAGATACAATTTCTTCAGCCAGAATTCAAAGTGGAGGCTGCAGAGGAATCCTGCTGGAGGCTTGCAAGCCGAATCTGAGGAAACACCCAGGAGAGAGACCCTAAATAGCCCTGAGAGGGGGATTGGTCACGTAGCTGGGTGACCACCTATCAGGAGGGGGCTCTAATGTCACCTGCCTGGCTTGGCCACTCAGATGTTCCCAGAGTTCCCTGCCAACCTTGTTTCCAAATGGCAAAACCCAGGGACCCTCTGGAGGAGCTCTGAGCACCACCCCTGGGGTGGTCACTCCCCTTTCCTTTGTCCAGTTTTGCGCCAGAGCAGGGACTGGGGGTCCCTGAACTGGTGTAGACTGGTTTATGCAAGGAGGACACCAAATGTGTCCTTCAAACCATTACTAGTGGCTTGGGGAGGCTACCCCTACCAAGCCTGGAACACCCCTCCCCCAATGGAAATCCTTTGTTCTGCCTTCCTGGGCTTGAGATGATAAAGCAACAGGAGGGCAGAAAACTTACTTTGAGGTGGCATCAGCTGGTGCTGCCTTCAAAACAGCAGAAGGCTGAAATGGCAATACTAGGGTTCCTCTAAGGAGCCCCCAGAGTGCATGGAATCATACAACCAATGCCTGTAAAAGCCTTAGGTTATGATTCCAACATGTTTGATATAAAACATGACCATATTCGGATTTACCATTATGTAGCTGGACATAGGTATTGACCTATGTCCAGTACACGCATAAAATGGTGTTCCCACACTCACAAAGTCCGGGAAAATGAGCTGAACTTCATGGGGGCACCTCTGCTAGTTCATGGGTGCCCTCACACACAGGTACCTTGCAACCTGCCCTCTGGGCTAGAAGGCCTGCCATAGGGGTGACTTATAAGTAACCTAGTGTAATGAAACATGGCTGTGAAAGGGTAGTTGCACCTTTTCAAGCAGGCTGCAGTGGCAGTCCTGTAAATACTTCCATGGACTCCCTTTGGGTGGCAAAATATATGCTGCAGCCCATAGGGATCCCCTGGAACCCCAATGCCCTGGGTACCTAAGTACCATTTACTGGGGACTTATAAGGGGGGACCAGTATGCCAAATGTGGAATGAAATACAGAGTTTTAGGGGAGAGAGCATAATCACTGGGGTCCTGGTTAGCAGGATCCCAGTGAACACAGTCAAACATACTGACAAAACAGCTAAACAGACTGACGAACAGGCAAATAGGCAAAAAATGGGGGTAACAAGTCTAGAAAAGGGCTACTTTCCTACAATGACGTAGGAGGCTGGCCTGGCTTATAGTGGGTACCTTGTGGTACTTACACCCTGTGCCAGGTCCAGTTATCCCTTATTTGTAGAATAAAGGTGTTTCTAGCAGCTTAGGCTGATAGAAGGTAGCTATGGCAAAGCAGCTTAGGCTGAACTAGGAGACATGCAAAGCTCCTACTATACCACTTATATCATATAGCACAAAATCATAAGAAAACACAATACTCTGAGTTACTAAAAATAAAGTAACTTTATTTTAGTGAGAATATGCCAAAAGTATCTCAGAGAATACCCTTGCTTAGGAGGTAAGTAATATACACAAATTATATGTACACAAACCCAAAACAGGTAAGTAACAGTAAGAAAAGTAGTGCAAACAATGTAGAATCACAATAGGATGCATTAGGTAGACATAGGCCTAGGGGTAACACAAACCATATACTCCAAAAGTGGAATGCGAATCACAAATGGACCCCAGGCCTATGGGAAGTTATAGAGGGCTGCTGGGACTGTGAGAAAACAGTAAGGGTGTCCAAAATACCCCACACCAATACCCTGAAAATTAGGAGTAAATTTACCCTACTACCCCAGAAAGAAAGAATAGTTGTGATAGGGGATTCTGCAAGACCCACAAGCACCAGCAAAACACTGAAGATGGATTCCTGGATCTGAGGACCTGTAAAGGAAGGGGCCAAGTCCAAGAGTCACGAAAGTGTCCAGTGGGGGGGGGGCAGGACCACACCAAACCCCGGATGAAGGTGCAAAAGGGCTGCCTCCGGGTGGAAGAAGCCGAAGATTCTGCAACAACGTAAAGGTCTAGGAACTTCTCCTTTGGATGGAAGATGTCCTACGGCGTGCTGGAGGTTGCAGAAGTGTTTACAGGCAGAGATACCACAAACAAGCCTTGCTAGCTGCAAGAGTTGCGGTTGAGAATTTTGGGTGCTGCTGGGGACCAGGAAGGACCAGGATTTTGCCCCTTGGAGGAGGAGACAGTCGGGGCACTCAGCAACTCAGAGAGCCCCCGCAGAAGCAGGCAGCACCTGCAGAAGTACCGGGACAGGCACTTAGAAGATCTGAGGACAGCGGTCGACTCAGAGTCACAAAGGAGGGTCCCACAGCGTCAGGACGGAGTGCTGGGGACCCAGGCTAGGCTGCACACAAGGGAAGTCCTGCAAAAGTGCACAGAAGCTGGAGCAGATGCAAATCACGCAGTACACAGGTTTGCTGTCTGGCACAGAGAGGCAAGGACTTACCTCCACCAAATTTGGACAGAAGGGCCACTGGACTGTGGGAGACACTTGGACCCAGCTCTTGTGTTCCAGGTGCCACTCTCGTCAGGAAGAGAGGGGACACAGAGCACCGGTGATGCAGAGGTTTGGTGCCTGCGATGGCAGGGGGAAGATTCCGTTGACCCACGGGAGATTTCTTCTTGGCTTCCAGTGCAGGGTGAAGGCAGACAGCCCTCAGAGCATGCACCACCAGGAAACAGTCGAGAAAGCCGGCAGGATGAGGCGCTACAATGTTGCTGGTAGTCGTCTTGCTACTTTGTTGTGGTTTTGCAGGTGTCCTGCAACAGTCAGCTGTCGATCCTTGGCAGAAGTCAAAGAGGGAAGTGCAGAGGAACTCTGGTGAGCTCTTGCATTTGTTATCTGAGGAATAACCCAGAGAAGAGACCCTAAATAGCCAGTAAAGAAGGTTTGGCTACTAAGAAAGGAGGTTTGGCTACTGAAAGAGGTAAGCACCTATCAGGAGGGGTCTTTGACGTCACCTGCTGGCACTGGCCACACAGAGCAGTCCATTGTGCCCCAACACCTCTGAATCCAAGATGGCAGAGGTCTGGGACACACTGGAGGAGTTCTGGGCACCTCCCCTGGGAGGTACTGGTCATGGGAGTGGTCACTCCCCTTTCCTTTGTCCAGTTTTGCACCAGAGCAGGGCTGGGGGATCCCTGAACCAGTGTAGACTGGCTTATGCAGAGATGGGCACCATCTGTGCCCATCAAAGCATTTCTAGAGGCTGGGGGAGGCCACTCCTCCCCAGCCCTTCACACCTATTTCCAAAGAGAGAGGGTGTAAAACCCTCTCTCAGAGGAGATTCTTTGTTCTGCCTTCCTGGGCCTCGGCTGCCTAGACCCCAGGGGGGCAGAAACCTGTCTGAGGGGTTGGCAGCAGCAGCAGCTGCAGTAGAAACCCCTGAAAGGCAGTTTGGCTGTACCCGGGTTCTGTGCTAGAGACTCGGGGGATCATGGAATTGTCCCCCCAATACCAGAATGGTATTGGGGTGACAATTCCATGATCTTAAACATGTTACAAGGCCATGTTCAGAGTTACCATTGTGACGCTACACATAGGTAGTGACCTATGTGTAGTGTATGCTTGTAATGGTGTCCCCGCACTCAAAAAGTTCGGGGAATTTGCCCTGAACGATGTGATGGCACCTTGGCTAGTGCCAGGGTGCCCACACACTAAGTAACTTGGCACCTAACCTTCACCAAGTGAGGGTTAGACATATATACGTGACTTATAAGTTACTTATGTGCAGTGAAAAATGGCTGTGAAATAACGTGGACGTTATTTCACTCAGGCTGCAGTGACAGTCCTGTGTAAGAATTGTCTGAGCTCCCTGTGGGTGGCAAAAGAAATGCTGCAGCCCATAGGGATCTCCTGGAACCTCAATACCCTGGGTACCTAGGTACCATATACAAGGGAATTATATGGGTGTTCCAGTGTGCTAATGAGAATTGGTAAAATTAGTCATTAGCCTGCAGTGACAATTTTAGAAAGCACAGAGAGCATAAACACTGAGGTTCTGGTTAGCAGAGCCTCAGTGATACAGTTAGGCACTGTTAAAAATGGGGTCTTTGGTTGACAGTCAGGTTACCCCCTGTTCAAGCAAGGACCCTCACTCTAGTCAGGGTAAAAGAGAATCACCCTCAGCGAACCCCTGCATACCCCCTTGGTAGCATGGCAGAGCAGTAGGCTTAACTTCAGAGTGCTAGGTGTAAAGTATTTGTACCAACACACACAGTAACTTAATGAAAAACACTCCAAAATGACACAACACCAGTTTAGAAAAATAGGAAATATTTATCTAAACATAACAAGACCAAAACGACAAAAATCCAACATACACAAGTCAAATTATGAATTTTTAGAGATTAAACTCAAAAATAGCATTTAGAAACCAAAAATGCTTCGATGAGTCGTTCCCAACAAGCCGACACCAGCGGCGCCAGACACGGAGTCGTGTACAGTACCTTTGGTGAAGAGTGAAAACAAGCCGATGCGCGAAGTCGGGGATCGCGGCGTCTGTGCGAAACGTTGAATCCGTGCACTTCGAGCGGCGTCGGTCACGACGTGGTCCGGCGACTTCCACGGAGTCGCGGACTTCAGCGGGCTGCAGCGGCGTCGGGCCTGCGAAGAGCATTGCGTTCCAGCGAAGGTCACGGCGTCGGGTGCAGGCGGCATCACCGGATTCAGCAGCGGCATCGGTCCGGAGTTGTCCGAAGTCGATTTCCTTGGTTTCCACCAGCTTTCCTTTCAAGGGCCCAGGGACTGGATAGGGCACCACTTGTCAGAGCAGGAGTCTCTCCAGAGACTCCAGGTGCTGGCAGAGAGAAGTCTTTGCTGTCCCTGAGACTTCAAACAACAGGAGGCAAGCTCTAAATCAAGCCCTGGGAGATTTCTTCACAAGATGGAAGGCACACAAAGTCCAGTCTTTGCCCTCTTACTCTGGCAGAAGCAGCACTGCAGGAAAGCTCCACAAAGCACAGTCACAGGCAGGGCAGCACTACTTCCTCAGCTATCAGCTCTTCTCCAGGCAGAGGTTCCTCTTGGTTCCAGAAGTGTTTCTAAAATCTGTAGATTTGGGTGCCCTTCTTATACCCATTTTAGTCTTTGAAGTCACCTTTCTTCAAAGGGGACTCACACCTACTTGTGAAATCCTGCCTTGCCCAGACAAGGCCTCAGACACACACCAGGGGGTTGGAGTCTGCCTTGTCAGAGGCAGGCACAGTCCTTTCAGATGAGAATGACCACTCCACCCCTCCCTCCTAGTAGAGATGGCTAATCAGGAAATGCAGGTTACACCCCAGCTCCCTTTGTGTCACTGTCTAGTGTGAGGTGAAAAACAACCCAACTGTCAAACTGACCCAGACAGGGAATCCACAAACAAGGCAGAGTCACAGAATGGTTTAAGCAAGAAAATGCTCACTTTCTAAAAGTGGCATTTTCAAACGCACAATCTTAAAATCAACATTACTAAAAGATGTATTTTTAAATTGTGAGTTCAGGGACCCCAAACTCCACATGTCCATCTACTCTCTAGGGGAATCTACACTTTAATCCTATTTAAAGGTAGCCCCCATATTATCCTATGAGAGAGACAGGCCTTGCAACAGTGAAAAACAAAGTTGGCAGTATTTCACTGCCAGGACATATAAACCACATTACTATATGTCCTACCTTATCCACACACTGCACCCTGCCCTTGGGGCTACCTAGGATCTACCTTAGGGGTGCCTTACATGTAAGAAAAGGGAAGGTTTAGGCCAGGCAAGTGGGTACACTTGCCAAGTAAAATTTACAGTGTACAAAGACACACACAGACACTGCAGTGGCAGGTCTGAGACATGATTACAGGGTTACTTGTGTAGGTGGCACAACCAGTGCTGCAGGCCCACTAGTAACATTTGATTTACAGGCCCTGGGCACCTCTAGTGCACTTTACTAGGGACTTAACAGTAAAACAAATATGCCAATCATGGAGAACCAATTACGTGCACATTTTAAACTTGAGCACTTGCACTTTAGCACTGGTTAGCAGTGGTAAAGTGCCCAGAGTAACAAAACAAAAACAGTAAAATCAGAGTCCAGCACACATCAACAACCTGGGGAACAGAGGCAAAAAGTTAAGGGAGACCACGCCAAGGATGAAAAGTCTAACACGTGTCCCCCCAGCTAAAAGTGGGGAGCAACTACCCAACCTCATGGGAGTTCTTATCACTAAGGCGGAAGAACCTGGACAGACCATCAGCATTGGCGTGCTCTGTACCAGGACGGTGTTCCACCGTAAAGTCCATCCCCTGTAGGGAAATGGACCACCTCAACAGTTTTGTATTCTCACCCCTCATCTGCATTAACCATCTGAGGGGCCTGTGGTCGGTCTGAACTCGGAAGTGAGTCCCAAACAAGTAGGGTCTTAGCTTCTTCAGTGCCCAGACCACAGCAAACGCTTCGCGTTCTTTGGCACTCCACCTACGTTCCCTGGGTAGTAACCTCCTGCTAATGAAGGCTACGGGTTGATCTAGGCCCTCTTCATTAAGCTGTGAGAGTACTGCTCCAATACCATGCTCTGAAGCGTCTGTTGGCACAACAGACTCCTTGGAGTAGTCAGGTGCCTTCAGCACAGGTGCTGTGCACATGGCAGCCTTCAGGGCATCAAAAGCGTTCTGGCAAGCCTCTGTCCAGATCACTTTCTTGGGTTGCTTCTTAGAAGTCAACTCAGTTAAGGGTGTAAAAATGGTACCATATCCCTTAACAAACCTCCTGTAATATCCTGTGAGACCTAAAAAGGCTCTCACTTCAGTCTGGGTCTTGGGAGGCTCCCAAGCCAGAATTGTGTCAATCTTAGGCTGTAGGGGTGCCACCTGGCAACTCCCCACCTGATGTCCTAAGTACACCACAGAACCCTGTCCTATTTGGTACTTGCTCGCCTTACTAGTGAGGCCTGCCTTCTGCCTCTAACACTCTCCAGAGGTGTTGCAGGTGTTCCTCCCATGTGGAACTAAACACAGCAATGTCATCCAGGTAGGCAGCACTGAACTCATCCAGTCCTGCCAACACCTGGTTGACCAACCTCTGAAAGGTGGCAGGGGCATTCTTCATCCCAAAGGGCATCACGTTGAAGTGGAAGTGCCCATCTGGGGTAGAGAATGCTGACCTCTCCTTTGCCCCCTCAGTTAAGGTAATCTACCAGTACCCAGATGTTAAATCAAACGTACTGAGGTACTTGGCAGCTCCTAACCGATCAATGAACTCATCAGCTTGGGGGATGGGATGTGCGTCAGTCTTGCTGACCGCATTGAGACCCCGGTAGTCCACACAGAACCTAAGTTCCGGAGTGGCACCAGGAGCAGCAGCCTTTGGGACCAATACCACTGGGCTGGCCCAAGGACTGCTAGAGTGCTCAATGACCCCTAGGGTTAACATTTTGGAGACTTCCTCCTTAATGCAAGCTCTGACCCTGTCAGTCACCCTGTAAACCTTATGTTTAACAGGTGTACTGTCCCCAGTGTCCACATCATGTGTGCACAGGTGTGTGACCCCTGGGATCAGGGAAAATAGCGAGGTGAATTGTCCCAACACGTGGCGACAGTCCCTCTGCTGTTCCTCAGTCAGGGAGGGGGAGAGGATCACTCCCTCCACAGACCCATCTTTCTCTCCTGCAGACAGGAGGTCAGGAAGAGGCTCACTCTCTTCCTCCACCCCGTCATCTGTCGCTAGGAACATGGATAGCTCAGTTCGCTCAAAGTGTGGTTTGATGCGGTTGACATGTAGGACCCTCAAAGGGTTCCTGGGGGATTGCAAGTCTACCAGATAGGGGACCTCGCTCTTTCTTCCCACCACCTCAAAAGGCCCAGTCCACTTATCTTGGAGAGCCTTAGGCTCTACTGGCGCCATGACCCACACTTTTTGTCCAGGCTGAAACTCAACCAGAGTGGCATTCTGGTCGTACCACCGTTTCATATCCTCCTGGCTTGCTTCCAGGTTCTCCTGAGCGAGACTCCTGAAGCGGGCAGTCTGGTTTCTTAGTGCCAGCATGTAGCTAAATACATCCTGGGGTGGTTTACTAGGAGCTTTCTCCAAAGCCTCCTTCACCAGACTGAGCTGTCCCCTCACAGGGTGGCCATAGATGAGCTCAAAGGGGCTAAAGCCAAGTCCCTTTTGAGGCACCTCCCTGTAAGTCAACAGAAGGCATGGCAAGAGGACGTCCCACTTATGCCTCAAGGGCTCTGACAGGCCCTGAATCATGCCTTTCAAGGTGCGGTTGAATCTCTCAACCAGACCATTACTTTGGGGGTGGAAAGGGGTGGTGAACTTGGAGGTTACCCCACACACCTTCCACAGAGACTTCATATAAGTGGATCTGAAGTTTATACCTCTATCAGATACCACTTCCTTGGGGAACCCCATGCGGGTAAAAACTCCCATCAAGGCACGTCCCACCACGGGGGCAGTGACCTTCCTTAGAGGAATGGCTTCTGGGTACCGTGTGGCATGGTCCACCAAGACCAGGATGAACCTGTTGCCCATGGCTGTCTTGGGATCCAGAGGCCCCACAATGTCAATTCCTACCCTTTCAAAGGGAGTACTGACTACAGGTAAAGGTTGGAGGGGAGCTTTGCATTTCTCCCCACTCTTGCCACTTGCCTGACAAGTCTGACAAGACCTAGAATAAGCAGCTGAGTGCTTGTGCATCAAGGGCCAGTAAAAGTGGGAGACAAGCCTCTTATAGGTCTTGTCCTGCCCTAGATGTCCTGCCAAAGGCACATCATGAGCCAAACCCAGTAGGAAGGCCCTGAAGCACTGGGGTACCACCAGCATACGAGCTGACCCAGGCTCAGGAACCTTAGGCTCACTATACAGGAGGCCATCCTCCCAATATATCAGGTGAGTACCTGGTGCCTCACCAGCCGCCTGGGCTGCAGCCTGCTGCCGCAGCCCCTCAAGAGTAGGGCACTCCTTCTGCGCTGTGCAGAATGCTTCCCTGGTGGGTCCCCCTTCCTGCTGCCAATGTGACAGCTCAGGGACCTCTCCCAGTTCAGCTACCTGCTCCCCTGTAGGTTCCGGGGTGTCACCCTCAAGCTCCGCCTCCTCCCGGACTGTGGGAACCTCGGGCCGGTTTCCCACACCCCCTGCCCTTCCTCTTCTTGGAGGTCCCCTGGGCCACTGTTTCAGGCTCCAGGGGCTCTTGACTACCCTGATTGGCTGCCATAGACCGGGTGGATACGCATACCCACCCAGGCAGACTCAACATCTCCAAGTGAGACCTGTGTTCCACCTCCTTCCAAGGGGAATCCTCCAGGTCGTTGCCTAGCAAACAATCAACAGGCATGGTTGGACTCACAGCTACTTTCCAGGAACCTGAGACCCCCCCCCCCCATTCAAAGGGAACCTGCGCCACTCTGCAGAGGCACTCGGAGTTGTCTACCGCAATTACTTGGTGAAGTACCCGGGGATCAATCTGCTCTTCAGACACCAGGTGACTCCTCACTGTAGTCACACTGGCTCCTGTGTCTCTCAGAGCCTCCACCCTCTGTCCATTGATGGTCACCCATTGCCTGTACTTCTTAGTGCTATCAGGCACTAGGTTTCTCTGGACCATCTCACTGTCCCCTAGTGAGACAAGGGTCATTTCTGCTGGTTCCCACCCACCTGAAACCAACTCCTCCCCAAGCGCTACACTGGCCAAACCCTGGGACGGTGCACCAGTGGGTGCCGGTGTACTTTTGGGGCATTTGGGGTCCCCCCTCACATGACCCACCTGGTCACATGCATAGCACTTACGTGGGGGACCACCTGCCACTGGCTTCCCTTTGGACAACCATGGCTTCTTTTCACTGGGGGGTTGGGAATCCTTACCCTGGGAATCAGTTTGGGGCCCTTTAGATAACTCCCCCTGTTTGCCCTTACCCCCCTTTCTTCTGAGAGGGACCCTGCCCACCCTTGGCATGGTCTCCCCCATACTTCTTTTGGACCCTGGTGCTCTCCCAGCGGTCTGCTTCCTGCGCAAGCTTCCTGGGGTCAGTAAGCTTGCTGTCAATGAGGTGCTGGCGCAGCTCTGGAAAACATAAATTGTACAAGTGCTTCCAAGCAATTAAATTGTAAAGCCCCTCATACGTGTTTACCTTACTGCCCTTCGCCCAACCATCCAGTGACCTGCAAAAAGAATCAACACATTCCAACCATGTTTGGGATTCCTTTCTCTTGTAGGATCTAAACTTCTCCTTGTACTGCTCAGGGGTGAGACCATACTTGGTGAGTAAGGCCTCCTTCATGACAGGGTAGGTGAGATCCTGAGCATCCCCTAAGGCTGTCAGTGTGTCCCTCCCCTCTGCTTCAAAATGCTTCCACAGGGCTGCCCCCCAATGAGCTTCAGGGACAAGGGTCATGTGGAGAGCTGACTCATAACCCTTGAACCACAAGTAGATATCATCCTCCCTCTTATAATCCCTCACAAGGTCTTTTGTACCCTTCTCTCAGGCTGCACTGTAGGATTGCTGCCACCATCCCTACTGGGCTGACTCCTCTGATCTATCTCTTTTAAACTGAGCTCATGAGCCATTGCTAACTTCCTTTCCTAAATGGCCAGCCTTCTCTGTTCCATCTCTAGACTGAGCTTTTTCAGCTCCAATTGGTACTCCCTTTCTGCCTGTCTGTCCTGTAACTCCTCAGGTGTCAGACCCTTGGAGGATACACTGCTACTTTCCCTAGAGACTCTTTCCCTGGGAATAACAGGTCCCCCCACTATACCATTATGTACTGATTGCTCTCCCTCCTCCTCCTCATCCTCAGTGTGCCCTCCAGTACTTCTGGTTGTCACCCAGGCCCTCAGCACCTTTTTCAGCTCATCCTTCTTGGAAGAGCTCTTAATGGGACAACCAAAATGTTTACAAAACTGCTTTAGCTGAGCCTTGTTATAACTATCCAAATGCTTCAGGTCAAAAACAGCTTCAACTGATGCATTTCCAAGTAGAGATATGATAAAAGGTTAAAAGAGTGCAAAGTTCCAAATGCAGAAAAGCAAGTTCTCAAATGAAGTTCCAGAAAAGTCAATCACCAGATCAGCGAAAAAAAGAAACTGAATGCAGAGCAAAAACTGTCCAAACAGAAAAAAATCAAAAATCACAAGACTACTAGTATGTAGTCACGTAGTGGTCTGAACTCAAACAGTAGTGTACACTAAATCACTGTATGTCAAGTACAAATACAAGTCCAAATCCCAACCGCTGATCACCATTGTTAGAAATGGGGTCTTTGGTTGACAGTCAGGTTACCCCCTGTTCAAGCAAGGACCCTCACTCTAGTCAGGGTAAAAGAGAATCACCCTCAGCTAACCCCTGCTTACCCCCTTGGTAGCTTGGCAGGGCAGTAGGCTTAACTTCAGAGTGCAAGGTGTAAAGTATTTGTACCAACACACACAGTAACTTAATGAAAAACACTACAAAATGACACAACACCAGTTTAGAAAAATAGGAAATATTTATCTAAACAAAACAAGACCAAAATGACAAAAATCCAACATACATAAATCAAATTATGAATTTTGAGAGATTAAACTCAAAAATAGCGCTTAGAAACCAAAAATGCTTTGATGAGATGTTAACACGGCGTCGTTACTGAGTCGTTCTCAACAAGCCGACACCAGCGGCGCCAGACACGGAGTCGTGTAGACCCCCCAAGTACAGTACCTATGGTGAAGAGTGAAAACAAGCCGATGCGCGAAGTCGGGGATCGCGGCGTCTGTGCGAAACGTTGAATCCGTGCACTTCGAGCGGCGTCGGTCACGACGTGGTGCGGCGACTTCCACGGAGTCGCGGACTTCAGCGGGGCTGCAGCGGTGTCAGGTCTGCGAAGAGCGTTGCGTTCCAGCGAAGGTCACGGCATCAGGTGCAGGCGGCGTCACTGGATTCAGCAGCGGTGTCGGTCCAGAGTCGTCCGAAGTCGATTTCCTTGGATTTCCACCAGCTTTCCTTTCAAGGGCCCAGGGACTGGATAGGGCACCACTTGTCAGAGCAGGAGTCTCTCCGGAGACTCCAGGTGCTGGCAGAGAGAAGTCTTTGCTGTCCCTGAGATTTCAAACAACAGGAGGCAAGCTCTAAATCAAGCCCTTGGAGATTTCTTCACAAGATGGAAGGCACACAAAGTCCAGTCTTTGCCCTCTTACTCTGGCAGAAGCAGCACTGCAGGAAAGCTCCACAAAGCACAGTCACAGGCAGGGCAGCACTTCGTCCTCAGCTATCAGCTCTTCTCCAGGCAGAGGTTCCTCTTGGTTCCAGAAGTGTTTCTAAAGTCTGTAGATTTGGGTGCCCTTCTTATACCCATTTTAGTCTTTGAAGTCACCTTTCTTCAAAGGGGACTCACACCTACTTGTGAAATCCTGCCTTGCCCAGGCAAGGCCTCAGACACACACCAGGGGGGTTGGAGTCTGCATTGTCAGAGGCAGGCACAGTCCTTTCAGATGAGAGTGACCACTCCACCCCTCCCTCCTAGCAGAGATGGCTAATCAGGAAATGCAGGTTACACCCCAGCTCCCTTTGTGTCACTGTCTAGTGTGAGGTGAAAAACAACCCAACTGTCAATCTGACCCAGACAGGGAATCCACAAACAAGGCAGAGTCACAGAATGGTTTAAACAAGAAAATGCTCACTTTCTAAAAGTGGCATTTTCAAACGCACAATCTTAAAATCAACTTTACTAAAAGATGTATTTTTAAATTGTGAGTTCATGTCCATCTACTCTCTAGGGGAATCTACACTTTAATCCTATTTAAAGGTAGCCCCCATATTATCTTATGAGAGAGACAGGCCTTGCAACAGTGAAAAACGAAGTTGGCAGTATTTCACTGCCAGGACATATAAACCACATTACTGTATGTCCTACCTTATCCACACACTGCACCCTGCCCTTGGGGCTACCTAGGGCCTACCTTAGGGGTGCCTTACATGTAAGGAAAGGGAAGGTTTAGGCCTGGCAAGTGGGTACACTTGCCAAGTCGAATTTACAGTGTACAAATACACACACAGACACTGCAGTGGCAGGTCTGAGACATGATTACAGGGTTACTTGTGTGGGTGGCACAACCAGTGCTGCAGGTCCACTAGTAACATTTGATTTACCGGCCCTGGGCACCTCTCATGCACTTTACTAGGGACTTAACAGTAAAACAAATATGCCAATCATGGAGAACCAATTACGTACACATTTTAAACTTGAGCACTTGCACTTTAGCACTGGTTAGCAGTGGTAAAGTGCCCAGAGTAACAAAAACAGTAAAATCAGAGTCCAGCACACATCAACAACCTGGGGAACAGAGGCAAAAAGTTAAGGGAGACCACGCCAAGGATGAAAAGTCTAACAGGCACCACACAGGGAACATATACAGGGCGTACATTATGAGCACTGGGGTCCTACCTAGCAGGATCCCAGTGACACATGGGCAAAAACAAACATACATACAGTGAAAATGGGGGTAACATGCCAGGCAAGATGGTACTTTCCTACACAACCCCCCCACACCCCAAAAGAAGGACAATAAGGATAAGGCTAACCTTGCCCAGATGAGTCTTCATTGTCTAAGTGGAAATATCCGGAGAGTCCATCTGCATTGGAGTGGGTACTCCCAGGTATATGTTCCACTGTATAGTCCATTCCCTGTAGGGATATGGACCACCTCAACAATTTAGGGTTTTCACCTTTTATTTGTTTTAGCCAAAGTAGAGGTTTGTGGTCTGTCTGAACAATAAAATTAGTACCAAACAGGTATGGTCTCAACCTTTTCAGTGCCCAGACCACAGCAAAGGCCTCCCTCTCTATGGCAGACCAACGCTTTTTCTAGGGGTCAACCTTCTGCTGATAAAAGCAACTGGTTGATCCTGGCCCTCAGAATTCAGTTGTGATAAGACTGTCCCTACCCCTAATTCAGATGCATCAGTTTAAACAATGAATTTCTTGGAGTAACATGGGCTTTTTAGGACAGGTGCAGAGCACATGGCCTGTTTGAGCTCCTCAAAAGCTTTCTGAAAGCTGGCTGTCCATAATACCTTCTTAAGCATTTTCTTGCTAGTGAGATCATTAAGAGGGGCTGCTATGGAGCCAATTTTCTTTATGAAACTCCTATAGTACCCTGTGAGGCCTAAAAAGGCTCTCACCTGGGTTTGAGTTGTAGGGGGAACCCAATCTATGATAGTTTGGATTTTCCCCTGTAGTGGTGCAATCTGTTCTCCACCTACCAGGTGGCCCAGATAAACCACTTTCCCCTGCCCTATCTGGCACTTTGAGGCCTTGATACTGAGGTCTGCCTTTTGCAGGGCTTCCAAAACATTCCATAGGTAGACCAGGTGATCATCCCAGGTTGAGCTAAAGATAGCAATATCATCTAGATATGCTGCACTGAAAGCGTCTAACCCTTGTAAGACTGTGTTCACCAACCTCTGAAAAGTGGCAGGTGCATTTTTCAAACCAAAAGGCATTACTGTGAATTGGTAGTGCCCTCCAATGGTAGAAAATGCAGTCTTGGGTTTAGCATCTTCTGATAGTCTAATCTGCCAATACCCTGCATTTAGATCAAAAGTGCTTAGATGCTTGGCAGAAGCCAGTGTATCTATGAGCTCATCTGCCCTGGGTATAGGGTGAGCATCTGTCTTGGTTACCCGATTGAGCCCTCTATATTCTACACAAAACTTCATCTCTCTCTTTCCATCTTTGGTGTGAGGTTTTGGTACAAGCACAACTGGGCTATCCCAGGGGCTTTCAGATGGCTCAATCACCCCTAAATCCAACATTTTCTGCACCTCTTGTTTAATGCAGTCCCTGACATGGTCAGGCTGCCTATAAATTTTACTTTTGACAGGCAGGCTGTCTCCAGTATCAATTGTATGTTCACACCAGGAAGTTGTACCTGGTACAAGGGAAAAGAGGTCTGAAAACTAATTTAAGAGATTGATGCAGTTGTCTTTCTGTTCTGCAGTAAGACAATCTGCTAAGACTACTCCCTCCACTAAACCATCCGTTTCAGTGGTGGAGAAGAGATCAGGGAGAGGGTCACTCTCTTCCTCCTGTCCCTCATCTGTTGCCATGAGCAGGGTGAGATCAGCCCTGTCATAGTAGGGTTTTAGGCGATTTACATGAATCACCCTCAGGGGACTCCTAGCAGTGCCCAGGTCTACCAAATAGGTAACCTCACCCTTCTTTTCAACAATTAGATGGGGTCCACTCCATTTGTCCTAGAGTGCTCTTGAAGCCACAGGCTCCAATACCCACACCTTCTGTTCAGGGTGGTACTGAGTCAGGACAGCCTTCTGGTCATGCCATTGCTTTTGCAGCTCCTGGCTGGCCTGAAGGCTTTTACTGGCCTTTTTCATATACTCAGCCATTCTGGATCTTAGGCCAAGTACATAGGGGTCATTACGACCCTGGCGGACGGTGGAGAAGCGGCGGTAAAACCGTCAACAGGCTGGCGGTCACATTTTAGCAATTATGACCATGGTGGATACCGCCATGGTCATCCGCCGCTTCTCCGTTCCGCCCGCCAGGGCGGAGACGACCGCTGGGCTGGAGACCTGGGTCTCCAGCCTGGCGGTCGTCACTATACCGCCGGCGGTATTTGGACCCGGCTGACCGCCATGGATTTCATGCGGTTTGCAACCACCATAAAATCCATGGCGGTAAGCACTATCAGTGCCAGGGAATTCCTTCCCTGGCACTGATAGGGGTCTAAAACCCCGACTCCCTCCCCTACACCCCCCACCACCCGTGCCACCCCCCAAAGGTGGCAGGACCCCCCTCCCCACCCCGACCCCCAACATCACATCACTCATTCACACACGACACGCACACAGACACCACCAACACACATACACACACACACACCGACATACATGCCAACATCCACACACACAGTCAGACACACACACCCACATTCAAACATACACGCACACATCCATACAGACATACCTACAGACATACATGCACTCGTTCCCAAACACACAACACCCCCGCAAGCATACACACACTCACACCCCCCCTCTACATACACACACCCCCATGCACGCACACAACACACAATACCTCCCCACCCCCCTCCCCTAACGGACGATCGTCTTACCTGGTCCGTCGATCCTCCGGGAGGGGACGGGAACCATGGGGGCTGCTCCGCTGACACCACACCGTCAACAGAACACCGCCACGCCGAATCACAGGACGTGATTCGGTAGGCGGTGTTCTGTTGACGTGGCGGTGGAGGGGGAGCAACCTCCACTTCCCCGCCGACCGCCAGTATGGCTGTTGGCGGCTCTCCGTCCGAAAAAGGATGGAGAGCTGCCAACAGTCATAATACGCCGAGCGGAAAACCGCCACCACTGGCGGTCTTCAGCACAGCGGTCCCTCAGCGGTCTTGACAAAAGACCGCCAAGGCCAAAATGACCCCCATAGTCTACTATGTCCTGTTTAGGAGCTTTTAGAGGTTGTTCCCAACCCTCCTTCACAAGAGCAAGTGGAACTCTTACAAGGTGCCCAAAGAGGAGTTCAAAGGGGCTGAAGCCCACTCCTTTCTGGGGTACCTCCCTGTAAACAAAAAGGAGGCAAGGTAACAGGACATCCCATCTCCTTCTGAGTTAGTTTTTCAGGGAGTCCCATTATCATACCTTTGAGAGGTTTATTAATCCTCTCAACCAGACCATTTGTTTGTAGAGGGAAAGGGGCGGTGAACTTGTAGGTAACACCACACTCCTTCCACATTGCTTTTAGGTATGCAGACATGAATTTGCTGCCTCTGTCTGACACTACTTCCTTAGGAAAAACCACCCTGGAAAAAATTCCCAGGAGGGCCTTTGCCACTGCTGGGGCTGTACTGGTCCTTAAGGGGATGGCTTCAGGATATCTTGTGGCATGGTCCACTACCACCAAGATACATCTATTGCCTGAAGCTGTTGGAGGGTCAAGGGCGCCAACTATGTCAACCCCTACCCTTTCAAAGGGCACCCCAGCCACTGGAAGTGGAATTAGAGGGGCCTTTGGAGTGCCACCAGTCTTGCCACTGTCTTGGCAGGTCACACAAGAGCGACACAAATCTTTTGTGTCCTCTGACATATGAGGCCAGTGAAACAAGGGGACAAGTCTTTCCCAAGTTTTCGTCTGGCCCAAATGCCCAGCCAAAGGAATGTCATGAACCAGGGTGAGAAGAAACTCTCTGCACTGCAAGGGAATGACCAATCTCCTGGCAGCTCCAGGTTTAGGGTCCCTTGACTCTGTGTACAAGAGGTTGTCTTCCCAGTACACCCTATGGCTATCACTGACATCCCCATTCTGCTGTATGACAGCTTGCTGTCTTAAACCCTCTAATGTGGGACAGGTTTGCTGTGTCACGCTCAGCTCTTCCCTGGCGGGCCCCCTGCACCCAAAAGCTCAGCAGTGTCTGCTGCCAGCTCCTCTGGTGTAGGTTCTGCACAGGGAGAGGATTCCTCTTCCTTAAAAGGGGAATCTTCTGTAGAGGGAGGGATAGTGGGCAGGGATTTACCCTTTCTTCCCCTAGCTTTTGGGGGCACTTGGTCCATTGTTCCAGGATCCAAGTTTCCCTGTCCTTTTTGCTTCTTGGCCTGAGCCGTTGTCAAAGCAAAAATATGCCCAGGAATGCCCAGCATTGCTGCATGAGCCTCCAACTACACTTCTGCCCAAGCTGATGTTTCCAAATCATTGCCCAGTAAGCAATCTACAGGTAATTTAGTGACTACCACAACTTTCTTTGGACCAGTAACCACCCCACCCCCAGTTGAGATTCACAACAGCCATGGGGTGGCTAAGAGTGTTGTTATGAGCATCAGTCACTTGGTACTGCTGACCAAGTAGGTGTTGATCAGGGTGGACCCGTTTTTCTATCACCATAGTTACACTGGCTCCTGTGTCCCTGTACGCCTCAACCTCAACACCCTTGATTAGGGGTAGTTGCTTGTACTTACCCATATTAAGGGGACAAGCAACCAAGATGGCAAATTCAATGCCACCATCAGAGACTAAAACAGCCTCTGTGGTCTCCCTAACAAGACCAACCCCAACTACATTGCCAATAGTGAGCCCAGCTACACCCTTGGATTGGCTATTTGTAGTAGATTTCCCACCACCACTGCTATTACTAGGGGCACTAGAGGTTGCAGTAGGGGTTGTGGTGGTGGTAGGTTTGGTGTTTTTCTTTGGACAAGTGGAATCACTTGCCCAATGGCCTTTGATTTTACACAAATAACACCAAGGCTTTTTCTGATTGTTTGAAGAGGATTTGGACCCACCACCCCCAGAGTATTTTTGTGGGCCTGATGAAGACTCAGAATGTTTACTTTTGTCCCCGCCCTTCTCAGAGGACTTACCATCCTTCTTCTTGCAATCCTTGTCAACCCCTGTATGAACTTTTCTGTTCTGACTTCTTTCCCAATTCTTGGGGAGAGGTCAGATCAGAGTCTACTAGGTACTGGTGCAACAAGTCAGACACACAATTGTTAAGAATATGCTCTCTCAGAGTAAGATTATACAGGCTTTCATAGTCAGAAACTCTACTGCCATGCAACCAACCTTCCAAGGCCTTCACTGAACAGTCCACAAAATCTGTCCAGTCTTGAGAGGACTCTTTTCTGGCGTCTCTGAACTTCATCCTGTATTGTTCAATGGTTAAGCCAAATCCATCCAAGAGTGCATCCTTCAAAACTTTGTAATTATTGGCATCACTTTCTCTGACAGTAAGGAGCCTATCCCTACCCTTTCCAGTGACAGATAGCCACAAGATAGCAGCCTTCGGCCTTTGAGGGACCACCTGTACCATATAGGCCCTCACAAGTGCAGCAAACCAGTTACTAATGTCACCCCCTCCTTGTAAGGGGGGGCTATCTTATGGGGATTCCTGGAATCTTGCTCTCTTACAGGATTGCTATCAGAAATACTGTTGCTGCCACCATGGGGAACTAACCCCAATCTCTGTCTTTCCCTCTCTATGTCTAGGGATTCCATGTCTAAGGCCAGCTGCTGCTGTTTAAGCTTCAGTCTGGTCTCTTCCATCCTCAGCTTTCTGAGTCCTCTTTCCATTAAGTTATCCTCAGGGTGGGATGCTTGGGAATGTTTGAGCACAGAGGAGATTTGGGAATTTGCAGAGAGAGACATGTCCCTAACTGTCTGGACCCTAGTAACCTGGCCTCCAAGAGTGAAAGATGTCCTACTAGTGTGTGACCCTCTAACACTACCAGTGCCACTAGGTGGCCTGCTAGGGGGCAGGACTTTGTAAGAACCCTCCCCAGCATCTTCAGGGAACTCCTCTGAATCTGACTTGGAAGCCTCCCCTTTTTCTACCCTTTCCTGAGATGGGCCAGACTGGTTCTGGTCATCCTGTAAGAGTAGGTTAAAGAGAAACTCTTTTGTTGGATTCTTACCTATGTTTAAATCTCTATCCAGGCAGAGACCCCTCAAACTCTTGTAGTTTAAACTTTCATAAGTTGCCTGAACAACCTTGGAAGTAGCCTCTACTGTAGACATGTTAGAAAAAGGTTTAAGGAAAGTGAGAGAAAAAGTTTTAGAACTTTAGAAAGCACAGAGAAATTACTTTTTCAAACTTTGGGAAAACATTTAGAAGTTTTCAAAACTTTTCAGAAACTTTGTTAAAAGTTTTAGAGCAGAAAAGTAAACTGTTTTGGTTAAGTGTACATATACTGAACTATTTGGTATAAGATTTTCTTATGAAAAGCACCAATTGACAAAGTGGTAAAGCAGTTGCAAGTACTTATCCCACCGCTGCACCACCAATCTAGGAGGCTGGCCTGGCTTATAGTTTGTACCTTGTGGTACTTACACCCTGTGCCAGGTCCAGTTATCCTTTAGTAGTAGAATAGAGGCGTTTCTAGCAGCTTAGGCTGATAGAAGGTAGTTATGGCAAAGCAGCTTAGGCTGAACTAGGAGACATGCAAAGCTCCTACTATACCACTTATATCATATAGCACAAAATCATAAGAAAACACAATACTCAGTTACTAAAAATAAAGGTACTTTATTTTAGTGACTATGGGCCTGATTACAACATTGGAGGACGGTGTTAAACCGTCCCAAATGTGACGGATATCCTGCCTACCGTATTACGAGTTCCATAGGATATAATGGACTCGTAATACGGTAGGTGGTATATCCGTCACATTTTGGACGGATTAACACAGTCCTCCAATGTTATAATCAGGCCCTATATGCCAAAAGTATCTCAGAGAATGCCCTCACTTAGGAGGCAAGTAATATACACAAGTTATATGTACACAAACCCAAAACAGGTAAGTAACAGTAAGAAAAGTAGTGCAAACAATGTAGAATCACAATAGGATGCAATAGGTAGACATGGGTCTAGGGGCAACACAAACCATATGCTCCAAAAGTGGAATGTGAATCACGAATGGACCCCAGACTTATGGGAGATTGTAGAGGGTCGCTGGGACTGTGAGAAAACAGTAAGAGTGTCCAAAATACCCCACCACAGGACCCTGAAAAGTAGGAGTAAATTTACCCTACTACCCCAGAAAGACAGAATAGTCGTGATAGGGGATTCTGCAAGAACCACAAGCACCAGAAAAACACTGAAGACGGATTCCTGGACCTGAGGACCTGTAAAGGAAGGGGACCAAGTCCAAGAGTCACGAAAGTGTCCAGGGGGGGCAGGAGCCCACCAAACCCCGGATGAAGGTGCAAAAAGGCTGCCTCCGGGTGGAAGAAGCCAAAGATTCTGCAACAACGTAAAGGTCTAGAAACTTCTGCTTTGGACTGAAGATGTCCCACGGTGTGCTGGAGGTTGCAGAAGTGTTTCCAAGCAGAGATACCGCAAACAAGCCTTGCTAGGTGCAAGAGTCGCTGTTGAGGATTTTGGGTGCTGCTGGGGATCAGGAAGGACCAGGATGTGGCCCCTTGGAGGAGGAGACAGATGGGGCACTTAGCAACTCAGAGAGCCCCCGCAGAAGCAGGCAGCAGCTGCAGAAGTACCAGAACAGGCACTTAGAAGATCTGAGGACAGCAGTCGACTCAGAGTAACAAAGGAGGGTCCCACGACGTCAGAGTCCAACTCAGCGAGTTGGGCAATGTAGGACGGAGTGCTGGGGACCCAGGCTAGGCTGTACACAAAGGAAGTCCTGGAAATGTGCACAGAAGCCGGAGCAGCTGCAAATCGTGCAGTACACAGGTTTGCTGACTGGCGTGGGGAGGCAAGGACTTACCTCCACCAAATTTGGACAGAAGACCACTGGATTGTGGGAGACACTTGGACCCAGCTCCTGTGTTCCAGGGACCAAGCTCATCAGGATGAGAGATGGACCCAGAGGACCGGTGATGCAGAACTTTGGTGCCTGCGTTGGCAGGGGGAAGATTCCGTCGACCAACGGGAGATTTCTTCTTGGCTTCCAGTGCAGGGTGAAGGCAGACAGCCCTCAGAGCATGCACCACCAGGAAACAGTCGAGAAAGCCGGCAGGATGAGGCGCTACAATGTTGCTGGTAGTCGTCTTGCTACTTTGTTGCAGTTTTGCAGGGGTCCTGGAGCAGTCAGCGGTCTATCCCTGGCAGAATTCGAAGAGGGAAGTGCAGAGGAACTCTGGTGAGCTCCTGCATTCGTTATCTGAGGAATAGCCCAAAGAAGAGACCCTAAATAGACAGAATAGGAGATTTGGCTACTAAGAAAGGAGGCTTGGCTACTGAAAGAGGTAAGCACCTATCAGGAGGGGTCTCTGATGTCACCTGCTGGCACTGGCCACTCAGAGCAGTCCATTGTGCCCCAACACCTCTGAATCCAAGATGGCAGAGGTCTGGGACACACTGGGGGAGCTATGGGCACCTCCCCTGGGAGGTACTTGTCAGGGGAGTGGTCACTCCCCTTTCCTTTGTCCAGTTTCACGCCAGAGCAGGGCTGGGGGATCCTTGAACCGATGTAGACTGGCTTATGCAGAGATGTGCACCATCTGCACCCATCAAAGCATTTTTCAAGGCTAGGGGAGGCTACTCCTCCCCAGCCCTTCACACCTATTTCCAAAGAGAGAGGGTATAACACCCTCTCTCAGAGGAAATTCTTTGTTCTGCCTTCCTGGGCCTCGGCTGCCCAGACCCCGGGGGCAGAAACCTGTCTGAGGGGTTGGCAGCAGCTGCAGTGGAAACCCCGGAAAGGCAGTTTGGCTGTACCCGGGTTCTGTGCTAGAGACCCGGGGGATCATGGAATTGTCCACCCAATACCAGAATGGTATTAGGGTGACAATTCTATGATCTTAGACATGTTACATGGCCATGTTCGAAGTTACCATTGTGACGCTACACATAGGTAGTGACCTATGTGTAGTGCACGCGTGTAATGGTGTTCCCGCACTCACAAGGTTCGGGGAATTTGTCATGAACGATGTGGGGGCACGTTGGCTAGTGCCAGGGTGCCCACACACTAAGTAACTTGGCACCTAACCTTCACCAAGTGAGGGTTAGACATATAGGTGACTTATAAGTTACTTATGTGCAGTGAAAAATGGCTGTGAAATAACATGGACGTTATTTCACTCAGGCTGCAGTGGCAGTCCTGTGTAAGAATTGTCTGAGCTCCCTATGGGTGGCAAAAGAAATGTTGCAGCCCATAGGGATCTCCTGGAACCCCAATACCCTGGGTACATAGGTACCATATACAGGGAATGATATGGGTGTTCCAGTGTGCCAATGAGAATTGGTAAAATTAGTCACAAGCCTGCAGTGACAATTTTAGAAAGCACAGAGAGCATAAACACTGAGGTTCTGGTTAGCAGAGCCTCAGTGATACAGTTAGGCACCACACAGGGAACATATACAGTACATTGCATACATTATGAGCACATCCTTCATCCCAGTGAGAGGTTTAAGTGGAGATGCAAGTCCCTTCCTATACCCTTCTACTTAACACATCACCCTGGCCACATCTGTCAATGTAGAGGTCAGTCCATCTCCAAAACCTAATTATGCAGAGTGTTAGCAGAAATACCAGCTGGTTTCATATTATGCTCAGTTGTCATGCAAGAGATAAGTCTTAGTGGAGAAGTCAGTCTCTCGCTGTACTCTAGAATGCGCACCCGTCTTCCAAGAGAGAGGTTTGAGTAGTGAGATCAGTCCCTCTCCATACCCTACTACGTACACCCATCACCCTGAGCATAGCTGTCAATGGAGAGGTTAGTCCCTATACATATCTTACTATGCACACCTGTCATCCAAGAAAGACGTCTTTGTGGAGAGGTCAGTCCCTCTCCACATTCTAATATGCACACTTGTCATCCAAGAGAGAGGTTTCAGCAGAAACTGTGGAGCCCCAAAATGCACAACCTACTATGCACACCAGTTATCCCAGAGAGAGGTCTTAGTAAAGATACTAGTTATTTTATATGCCCTAGTACACTCACTTGACCTGGAAGGGAGGAGTCTCTGCAGAGAGGGCAGTCCTTTTTTTATTATCTAGTATGCATACGTGTCATACTTGAGATAGGTCTTCCAAGGGAGAGGTGTCAGCGGAGAGGGCAGTTCTTTGACACATCCTGCTATGCACACTAGGTACCCTAAGGATAGCTCTAATAGGAGAGGCCTGTCCTTCTCCACACCCTAATATGCATACCCATCATTCAAGATAAAGGTTTCAGTGGAAAGGGTAGTCTCTCAATACACCCTACTATGCAGAGAGAGGTGTGAGCAGAGAGAACAGTCACCATCCACACCTTACTATGAACATCTGTTTTCCAAGGAGCTGAGAGCACTCTGTAGAGAGGCCAATTTCATAATATACCCTACTATGCACACCTGATGCCCTGGTGATAGCTGGCACTGGAGAGGCCAATTCCTGACCACATTCTACTACATATACTGTAGAAGTAAGGTGGCTCTGAAAAGAGCTTTTGGGTTTACTGTGTGTAGTGTTCCATTACATGTAGAAGTGGATACATTCCTCAATATCATTAAGAAAGATCCTGTTTCCTTCGGCAGTGAAGTGCACTGCATCTTGCCTGTAGACACCTGTCACAACTGATATTGTTGTGATAATTAGAACCTATGCCATGGAGAAATGCAGAAATTGTTTTATTAACATTCTTTCAGGACATCTCAATCATAGTACAAAAATATTCTGATCATTGCCTTTTGCAATTGACATATATTAGAATATACAAAGGCTGTGTGAGAAAAGAGATTTCCCTGTTATTGTGCCTAGGGCATTTACACCACAGTGCACTATCATGAAATCTGAGTGCTCACAATCCAAATTGTTCTCAACCATCGATAACAATGGAAGACACTTCATACCTCTGTGGCCAATCCACGTAATGCCCAAGTATGGAATTCCTATATCTTTGTCATTACCGCAATTAATGGCATATTCTCTGGTCCAGTGGATGAGCTGTGCCCCAAAATACAGAGGCAAACGATTATTTGTATGGTGATGCCAGTCACAACAGGAGTGCTCAGTGTATATACATGAGTTATATTTAGGAAGAACATAAAGTTACTTGAGAGGCACAAAAACGATAATGGTAAAGGTATATATACTATTGGATTTTTGACAGGTTTCCAGCAACAGTTATTTGTATGGTGCACACTTATTGGTTAAACAGTGTGAGTTTAATAAAGGAGTGTGTTATTCTGGTACAATCCTGCAAGAGTCTTGCAAGAGTGGACTGCAAGCTTCTGTGCATGAAGTTTGGAGTGTGGGCTTGTACAGTCCTGAGAGCCTCTCAGCAAAGTTGCATGGAAATTTACAGAGTGACCGTTTCATGATCTGTTTTTATGATACTGCAAGAGTCTTGCAAGCTGAATTAGACAGTAATAATAAAAAGTGAGAAATAGCACAGTACAACTGTCATTTATTAGTCAAAACAACCACAAAAGTAGAGAAATAAACTGCAGGTTTCCCATGTTACTAATTATGTTGAATTAAAAGATTACAAAGCTTATCAAAAGGGATTATGGTACATGTAACACATGTACTTTGGAAGACATACATTTGCTGTACAAAGAATTCTAGACTATGGTAATATTAGGTTCAGCCAATAGTTGACATTCCCACTACAAATTAAATTAAAAAAAACTATGATGTGATTGGCTGCAAGATTTGGAGGTTCAGATACTTATATCTGTTGCATGACCACAGGCACCTGAGGTTGCCATTGGCAGTTTTGAAATGAAGCAACTATAATCCCTTTGACTTGTGCTCAGGAGAGGTAATTTGATTTTGGAGTAAAGGCGATTGTTGTTATTCAACTAACTTCAACATACAGCTTTATTTTCAGGTACCTAAAATATATTGTAATTACATTATTGAGTGTGTGACTAAATATTTAAATAATATAATATTTGTAGAAACAGTTAAAAAATATATGCCTATTATAAGAGTGCTGGTAGTTTGTAACAGTTCAAATGTTATAGACAAAATTTGTTCTGTTAAAAAGTTAACATGAAAATGATAAGAAATGAATATTGAAAATTAGAGCATTATTGCTGTCTCAGCAGTAATTGGACTTTTGTCTTTGTATTATTTTTACTTTGTGCGTTGCTGTTCAAGTTTTCTAATACTTTAAAAATTAAATGCCATACAGAAATTAACAGTGCTTTCTGTTTCAGTTTAGTCTTAGCTGAATTTACCTTTGGTTTATTGTTGAATTCATAGGTGGCTACTGTCCTCAGTTATAGGTGTCTCTAAGGAGTGGTGGATGTATTTTGGAAGTATTCTACATACTATACATGATCACACACCCCAACACACCACCCTACACACCATCACCTACACAACTCACACAACACCATGGCACCACAAAGACAACCCAGATTCTCAGAGGAGGAGCTAAGGGTCATGGTGAAGTAAATCATCCGAGCAGAGCCTCAGCTATTTGGAGCACAGGTGCAGCAGATATCCATTGCTAGGAAGATGGAGCTATGGCGGAGGATCGTGGACAGGATCAATGCCATGGGACAGCAACCCAGAACAGGGGACAACATCAGGAAGAGGTGGAACGACCTACGGGGGAAGGTGCGTTCCATTTCAGCAAGACACCAACTCGCTGTACAGAGGACTGACGGTAGACCCCCACCTCCTCCCCCACAACTAACAACATGGGAGGAGCAAGGCTTGGCAATCATGCATCCTGAGGGCCTGGCTGGAGTAGCAGGAGGACTGGACTTTGGTAAGTCAACTTTATACTACTATCACCCCGCTACCTGCATACCATAACATACTCCCATCCTCACCCTCACTCCCATCCCTCCACCACCTCCCACACTCCCAACCATCACATCTTACTCATCCTAATGCAAAGCCCTGCATGCCATACCAATGCATGGACAACACTCACAGACCTGCATGGACACCTATCACTCAAGTATGCACACTAGAGAGAACTAATCATCCCACCATACACCAACGTACACAAGTGAAAGCTGCCCGGACAAATACAAATAAAGAGGGCAACCCACAGATGCACAATATGTCACACACAGAAACAATAACACTGCATTTACATCCCCACAGGTATCCCAGCCAATGTCAGCGGCGAGGAGGTGCCAGCACTATCCAGTCCCCCAACTGAAGAGGCCCACAGTGATGACAGCAACTCTGGTCGCCTGGATCTGGATGACCAACCTGGCCCATCAGTGACCTCTGGACAGTCGGTTACCCAGGCACAGTTACACACCACCACAGAGCCTCCCCTTCTGGAAACACCTCCACAATCAATCTATCAATCAATCAGTTATTTGTTAAGCGTGCTCCTTACGCGGTAGGGTCTCAAGGTGCCCCAGGGGGGATGCTACTGCTCGTAAAGCCAGGTCTTGAGACGCTTCCTGAAGGTCAAAAAGTCCTTGGTCAGATGTAGGTTGACGGGGAGGGAGTCCCAGGTCTTGGCGGCGAGGTGGGAGAAGGATCTGCTGGCAGCTGTGGTACGGTGGACGCGATGAACGGTGGCGAGGGCGAGGTTGGCAGAGCAAAGCTGGTTGTCGGGACGTGGAAGCTGAGATGCTCGTTGAGGTAGGCAGGTCCTGCGTGGTGGAGAGCCTTGTGAGCGTGGATCAGGAGTTTGTCTCCCTGTCCGCCTTGAACTGTCATTGCTCCCCTTCCCATGTCCCCTTGGACAACGCACCTGTGCACCAAATAGACTGGAACGATACCCTGGACTTTCCTCCATCATCACCCCATCCCAATGCTCTTGCCCCTCTTCCTCTTAGCACGTCAATAAACACCCTTTCAAACATTGCAATTCAACTGTACAGTAATGTTCACATAGTAAAACCCTGTAGTTGGCTGCAGTGATCACACCAGGAGTGATAGTGGGACACCAACATCTGCAAAATGAGTTGCCAAAGGGTGCAGTGATTGGGAATAGAAGTCGGAAATAGCACCATGCCAGTGCCAAAGATCATCTAAATAATAACAATGAAATGTGAAGTAACACTGTCTTACCTGTGTGTCTTTGGAAGTATTGTTGAATCACTGTAGTTCTGTTGTCCTCATCCTCTGCCTCACCATTCTCACTGTCCACAGGGTCCACTGCTGCCACATGGTCATCTCCAGCCTCCTCCTCCTGCAGAAAAGGCACATGGCATCTCAAGGCAAGGTTGTGCAACATGCAGCATGCCACGATTATCTGGCAGACCTTCTTGGGTGAGTAGCACAGGGATCTCCCAGTTAGATGGAGTCACCTGAACCTGGCCTTCAGGAGGCCAAAGGTCCATTCGATTATCCTTCTTGTGCGCCCATGTGCCTCATTGTAACGTTCTTCTGCCTTTGTCCTGGTATTCCTCACAGGGGTCAGTAGCCTTGCTAGGTTGGGGTAACCTGAGTCACCTGCAAATATCGAGGGACATCATTTAGGCACACACTATCCTATATGGCCCACACCATACCCATACTCCAACATCTACTGGGTGAGAACCAGGGCTCACCTAAGCCACACCCGGTGCCTCTGTAGTTGGGCCATTACATTTGGGATGCTGCTATTCCTCAGGATAAAGGCATCATACACCGACCCAGGATACTTAGCATTGACATGGGAGAAGTACTGGTCCACCAAGCGCACCATCTGCACATGCATGGAGTGGAAACTCTTTCGATTTCTGAACACCTGTTCATTTTGCCGGGGGGGACAAATGCAATATGAGTTCCATCAATCACCCCAATTATGTTGGGGATATGTCCCATTGCACAGAAGTCAGCCTTCAATGTGGCCAAATCCTCTACCTGGGGGAAAACAATATAGCTGCACATGTGTTTAATCAGGGCAGACAAGACTCTTGTCAGCACTATTGAGAGCATTGGATTTGACATTCCTGCTGCCAAGCCCACTGTCACTTGGAAAGAACCAGTTGCCAAGAAATGGAGCACAGATAGGACTTGCACAAGAGGGGGGATCCCAGTGGGGTGACGGATAGCAGATATCAGGTCAGGCTCTGGTTGAGCACCCGGCTCTGTGATTGTGGCCCTGTCAAGTCTATAGGTGAGGATAATGTGCCTGTCCTCCATTGTTGCCAGGTCCACCAGGGGTCTGTACACAGGGGTATGTCTCCATCTCCTATTTATCCACAGCAGTTGCAGTCTAAGGGACAAAAGAATGAGGAACCGGTCACAAACTGAACATCGGAGCCACAACAGTACAATGCATGATGTTAATTTGGATTGGTTAAGTGGTATTTGTCCTGTGTGTCCTATATTTAACTGTGACGCAGTTATTATCCAGGGCCTGCACCCCCTCTGAAATGGCATCTGCCTGTCCTGTGTGGAGGGGCAGGTTGAAGTGAGGTCATTCGGCTGACGTTGTGCGCCATTGCGGGAGGTGGTCGGGAACCGCCGTGCAACTCCTCATTGGGTATTATTGGGCCCTATGGGGTACAGTGGCCAATGGTGATGTACGCCGGTGGTGACGGTATGCACCGCCACGGACGTGAACACCATTTTATATCTGTTCACTCACTTGCTACCTGACTTTCAGCAGGAGAGGACCTACACTGCATGTGCTGCTGTGACGTGTGTCTGGAACCTACCATGGCTCGTGTGACTGGGGAAAGGGCCCCTGCCTTCACCTCGGTGGAGTTGGAGCGACTGGTGGATGGGGTCTTACCCCAGTACGGACTGCTGTATGGGCCTCCAGACCAACAGGTGAGTACACTGTGAGCACGATGCATGTGTCATGAATGCATGGAGTGGTGTGTGTGAAGGCCTAGTGTAAGGGGGGTGGGTGGATGTCCCCTGGGCGGCGTGCAGCTTGTGTGCTGGGCCATGTGTGTGCAAATGGTGATGTGAAGGGGTATGGTGGGCCATAAGTGTAACAGGCAGAACGGTCTGACTGATACCATTTCCTGTGTGTATTTCTCTGCAGGTCAGCGCCCATCAAAAGAAGGGAATATGGCGTGCCAACACCAAGGACGTGCGGACCCTTGGGGTCTATGGCAGGTGGAACGCCACTGTCGGAAATGGTGGAAGGACCTGAGACGATGGGCACGGAAGATGGCGGAGGCCCAGCTGGGGATGGCCTCCCAACAAGCAAGGACCGTCGGACCCTGACCCTCCGGATGGCCCCCATACTTGCGGTGGCCGATCCTGAGCTGGATGGGCACTTGAGGGCATCACAGCAGCCACAAGGGGGTGAGTACAGTGCCCATCATTACAACTACGCATGGTAGGAGGATACCTGGGTGGGGGATGTGTCAGTGGGTGCCCCTAGGAGAGGCCTGACATTGCAGAGTAGGTCTCATGTTGGCCAGGGTTCTGAAGGGATAATCCTGCTACCTAGCTCGTAGGCATCCACAACTGGTCAGGGCTGTGTGAGTCCCAGATGTGCTGCATTTGGCGGTATTTGCCCCTCCCCATGCCTTGGTGGCTAGCATTATAACTGGTAGTGCAATACATAGTGCATGGGGCTGTTCCCTGTGTGTGAGGGTGCTGTGTATGCCAACGGTGGTGTTGGTGCAGCCATTGACTCAGTGTATTCTTTGTCTCCCCCCCCATCTTGTTTTGTCACCCTGTCCTTATGTGCATTAGCATTATCTGGCGGAGGAGCAGAGGTACCGGCGATGGAGGGAGCTGCATCCCAAAGGACCCAGGAGTCAGAGTCTACTGATGGTGAGGGCACCAGTGGGACGGAGGGCCAAGGGAGGACAACGGCAGAGACAGGAAGGGACAGTTCGGACACAGATACCTCCTCTGATGGAAGCTCCCTGGTGGTGGTGGACACCTCTGTGCCAACCCCAGCTACAGATACAGCCACCACCCCCGTACCAGCACCACTTTCCCAGCAGCCCCTCAGCGAGTAGCCCGTGCCCAATCACCCAGGAGTGTGGGCAACTCCTTCGCCCCAGACACCTCATGCCCTGCCCCAGTTGGCCCTGTTCCCCTGTGTGAGGAGGCTATTGACCTCCTGAGATCCATCTCTGTAGGGCAGTCAACCATTGTGAATGCCATCCAGGGGCTGGTAGCCCAGATGCAACAGACTAATGCATTCCTGGAGGGCATTCATACTGGCTTGGCGGCCCAACAGAGATCAATCCAGGCTCAGGCCTCCTCTCTGATGGCAGCCATTGTCCCTGTTTCCACCCTCCAACTTCCTCTTCCCAATCCTAATCCCTTCAACCCCAACCTAACCCAAGCACACAGGCAGACATGCATGCACACAACACACAAGAGTGGCACAGGCAAACACAAGCACCACACATCATCCTACAGGCACTCGCACAAACATCATCCAGATACAGACATACCAACATCCACAATTTCCACTGTGTCCCCCCCTCCTCCTCCTCCTCCTCCTCCTGCTCCACCTCCCTCCCAGTTGTGTCTACACTCACATCTGCATGCACTACATCCTCATCCACTACCAGCATCACCACCACACCTAGCAGAACAGAACACACACCTCACTGGCAGACACCTCCACAACAGCCATGCACACTCCCATGTATCCTCTCCCACTGTGTCTTTCCCCCCTCCCAAGGTACACAAACGCAAGCACTCAGACAACCAACAGCCACCCACCCCACAACAGCATCCAGCCCATGCACCTGCACCCAAACACAGCAGACAGACACCTCCTACAACCACTCCCTCTTCCTCCACTCCCAAACCTTCTCCCTCCTCCCGCCCCAATGTCCCTAAGAAGTTATTCCTCTCCACGATTGACCTCTTCCCTACCCCTCCCCCCGTCCTTCACATCTGGCCTGGTGGCAAGAACCCAGGCAAGCACCTCAGTCACCCAGTCCACGGGCCCAGTAGTCTCCACACCCACTTGTGGTGGGAAAGAATCCAGGGCACCAGGCAGCCCCAAGGAAAGGATGCCTGCCCCAGCGGGCTGGAAGACCAAGGAGCCTGACTGAGCTCTGCCTGGAAGGGCAAAGAGCCAGCCCCAGCTGCTGCCAGGAAGGGCAAGGAGCCTGCCCCAGCTGCTGCCTGGATCGGCAAGAAGCCATCCCCAGCTGCTGCCAGGAAGGGCAAGGAGCCATTCCCTGCTGCTGCCAGGAAGGGCAAGGAGCAAGCGACAGCTGCTGCCAGGAAGGGCAAGGAGCCAGCAGGCAGGAAGGACAAGGGGCCTGGTGCAGGGACTCAGACGGAGCCCCCACCACCAACCATGGTTGCGCAGCCATCCGAGGCTGCAGGGTATGGGCAGGAGCTTCCCCCCACCACCACCAGCAGCAGCACCACCTCCACCAGTGGGCAGCCGTCTGAGGCTGTAGGGATGGGCAGGAGCCTCCCCCTACCAGCAGCAGCACCACCACCAGTGGACAGCCGTCCAAGGCCACCGGGGATAGGCAGGAGCTTCCCCCCCCACCACCAGATGCAGCACCACCACCACCACCAGTGGGCAGCCGCCCGAGGCTGCAGGGGATGGGCTGGAGCCTCCCCCCCACCAGCGGCTGCAGCAGCACCACCACCACCACTAAGCAGCCGTCACCGCTGGCGGACGGTATGTAGTCATGCCTCCATGGGCTGCTGTGCGGCCTGCCCCCGTGTGGGTATGACACCCATCTGAGACTGTCAACTTGCACTTCCCAGGATCAGAAGCACATGGCACGATGCCCCCTCCAGAACCAGTGGTGAAGACACCCACCAACTCCAGCCTCTCCAGGATCAGAAGCACAGGGCATGTTGCCCCCTCCAGAGCATGTGGGCAAGTCATCCACTTGAGAGACTGTGGCCTTGCACTCCCCAGGACCAAGCACAGGGCATGTTGCCCCCTCCAGAGCATGTGGGCAAGTCACCCACTTGAGAGACTGTTGCCTGTCACTTGCCTGGACCAAGCACAGGGCATGTTGCCCCCTCCAGAGCATGTGGGCAAGTCACCCACTTGAGAGACTGTGGCCTTGCACTCCCCAGGAACAAGCACAGGGCATGTTGCCCCCTCCAGAGCATGTGGGCAAGTCACCCACTTGAGAGACTGTGGCCTTGCACTCCCCAGGACCAAGTTTTCCAACTGATGCCCCTGCAGTGTTCTCTCTGTGTTGGTGCAGGTGACAAGTGGGGCCTTGGACTTTGGCCTGTGGCCATGTGGCCGACACACAATGAGGACTGGGCAGTGTCCTTTGAAGTGTACATATGTATATACCATTGCATTGCATTTTCATATTTCTACTGTGTTCTTATTATTACACTCACTTTTGCACATTCCTGTTGTCCTTGCATTATTCCTCAGGTTTTATTACTGCAGCTGATTGTGTGTATGGTGTTGGGGGTGGGGGTGTGTGTGTTACGTGTATGTGTCACTCTCTTTTTCCTCCCTACATCCCCTGTGTGCTAGGCGGCTGTACTCACCGTGGCCGTCTTCGCCGTTGTTGGTGTTCGTGATGGAGCAGAATGTAGAAAATCATTGGGAATATTTGCAGTTCGGGCTCCAGGGTGATATGGTTCTTCCCTGTGTCTCCAAAGGTGAGTCCTTTCCCTTCTGAGCAGTGTTTCCGCCAGGCTTTTGATGTCATTGGTACTGCCCTGGAAAAGGTGGCGGTTTCCTGTCTCATAATACGATGGGCGGAACATTGACTTCTGCCTGGCTGTTGGCGGCTACTGCCATGGTGGCTGTTGTTTCCGCCCTGGCAGTCGGTGTGGTAAAGTGGCTGCCTATCTGAGTTCTCACCGCCATGGTCATAATTTGGCGGTAGTTACCGCCAGCCTGTTGTCAGTATTACTGCCACTTTATCACCGACCTCCAGGGTTGTAATGAGGGTCTATATGTTAAAAAAACATGTCCCCTCACAATGCACTGCTTATTATCGCACAAATTATGGCACACTTGACATCTTTCATAACATTGATGATATCAATGTTATAGTTAAAGTAAAGTTTTTGACAAAATAAATGGTGGGGGTTATAGTTACCTTAGGGAACAAATTATAGTAAATTAAGTAAACTTTAACTGTAACAGGTGAATTTTTATGGTTTTTCACATTTAAAACGTAAGCCTAACTTAACGTCCCTGTAACCTTTGGTTTTCTTAAGTGAATTTTTTATTAATTCTATTTCCTAACTATAACGTCCCCCAGTTTGTAATTTTCATTTTGACACTCGTTTTTCCCCGCATTACATGTGGCACTAGAGGACTCTTTGGTTACACCCCCAGGCACATCCCCAACATCCGTGCACCTATTTCAGTGCCATGATAGCTGAAGGCACGCCAAAGGCAAGCCCCTCTGTGGCCATTCGCACCTGGACTGAGCCTTGCATCAGGGACTCTGGCCTTTGTCTCAAGTAATCTAGTGAATATCTGTGTTGTTTAAACAACCAAGGTAAAGCTATATGTGGCACCTGTACACATGTACACTCTGTAATTGTGAATGTCTCCCTCATTTCAAGACTCAAAGCTCTTTAAGCACATTAAACTTTTTGAAAAATCTCAATCAATCAATCCATGATTTCTAAAGCGCAACTAATCACCTGAAGGGTCTCAAGGCGCTGTTTGCAGGTCAGCTGTTCAATCGAAAGCCAGGTCTTGAGGTCCCTCCTGAACTGCCTCACTGATGCGGTCTACCGGAGTTTGAGTGGTAGCGCGTTCTAGGTCCAGGCTGCGAGATAGGAGAAAGATCTTCCTCCTGCTGTGCCTTTCCAGATCTTGGGAATGGCTGTGAGGGTGAGCTGGGAAGAACAGAGTTGTCTGTTGGGTATGTAGAAGGCAAGGCTGTAGTTGAGATTTGCTGGTCCTATGTTGTGTAGTGCCTTGTTGGTATTTGTATGTGATGCGCTTGTTGACTGGGTGCCAGTGTAGGTCTCTGAGGTGGGAAGAGATGTGGCTGTGTTGGGGATGTCCAGGATGAGTCTGGCTGCTGCATTCGGGATTCTTTGTCATCTTGATTGTAGTTTCTTGGTGATGTCGGCATAGAGTGCGCTGCCGTAGACCAGTTTGCTGGTGACAAGTGTGTGAGTGACAGTCTTCCTTGTGTCAGTGGGGATCCACTTAAAGATCTTTTGAAGGAGTCAGAGGGTGTGTAAGAATAACAAAACATTGTTGACTTGGTGGGTCATGGAGTCCATGCTGATGCCCAGATTGCGTGCGTGGTCTGTGGGAGTGGGGGCGTTTCCCAGGGCGGTGGGCCACCAGGAGTCATTCCTGGTGGAAGGGGTGGAGCTGATTACGAGGACCTCCTTCTTATCCAAGTTGAGTTTGAGGCAGCTGGCTTCCACTGGATCTCCATCATTAAAAGAATTGCATTTAAAGCTCTCTTCATTTCGCACAAAACCCTCTTTCGATCTGGCCCAGTCCCCTGGAAAAAACGAATCGCATGGTATGTCCCTGTGCATAATCTCAGTTCTTCCATCTCTAAAATGATAACCACTCAGATAATATTTAAAACCTCTTTGGGGGGTAGAGGTTTCTCAACCTATACATCCCATTTCTGGAAGTCACTCAGCTCAACCTGCTATCATTTGGAAAACATAACTATTTAGGCTTCCCTAGTCACAATTACCCCTTCTCAAGCTGATCCATTTTTATAATGAGCTGTTTTTAGGTACCTTTTCTCAGTATTTTGGTCTTTTTTTCTATCCCTGTTCTTTTTTAACCTTCCCTTAGACACTTGAGGCAGTGCCAAGATGCCTTTGTGCATTTGTTCACGCTTTATAAATCTGTAAACTCAAACTCAACGCTCTCTTTTTTTATCAGAATAGGAAGCCCTAAAAAGGCAGATGATTACACAGCACACTCACTCACTATACATCCTACTGCACAATATTGTCACTATTTTGGGACCATTTACCATAAATTTCACTTCCTGCTCAGTCTGTAGTGCAAATAGCCATCATCCTGAGGAGACATGACTGACTATAGTGTATACTTTTGCACCCTATAATAAACAAAGTAGCCTTGAGAACAGTGTTCTTGAACAGGGTAGTCCTGCCCCACCATTTACTGCATACATCTATTACTGTTTGATGTGTACTCAGCAAAGACTAGTCTCAATATGCTACTAACAACACTAATTGTCCAAGAGAGAAGTAAGTCTGAAGGTGTCAGTGCTTCAGTACATCCTATTATACACCTCTATTACTCTGAGAAGAATTGTCATACAAGTTGTGACTGTGTTGATATATACTACTATTTTCAACTACTGCCCTAGTGATGTCTCTCACTGGACAGGCTATTATCCTCAAATACCCCACAACACACATTTGTTTTTCTGAGTAAGTGTTACTTAAGATTTAAGGGCCATATGTACAAGCGGCCTGCACCACCGGTGTCTACTAATAAGGGATAACTGGACCTGGCACAAGGTGTAAGTACCATCTGGTACCCACTATAAGCCAGGCCAGCCTCCTACACTGGTGGTGCAGCGGTGGGATAAGTACTTGTAACTGCTTTACTACTTTGTCATTGGTGCTTTTCATAAGAAAAACACATACCAAATACTTCAGGATATACACAGTGACCTGAACAGTTTAACTTTCCTTCTCTAAAACTTTCTAAAAGGTTTCTGAAAAGTTTCTGAAAACTTTTAAAGGTTTTTAAAAGTTTGAAAAAGATTTTCTCTGTTCTTTAAAAAGTTCTGAAAACTTTTTTCTCTCTGTCCTAAACCTTTTCTATCAAGTCTGCAGTAGAGCATACTCCCACAGTTGTCCAGGCAAAATATGGGAATCTAAACTTTAAAAGTTTGAGGGGTCTCTGCATTGAAAGAGGTTTAGCAATTGGTAAGAATCCTACAAAAGATCTTCTCCTCAGCCTTCTCCTAGAAAGTGACCAGAACCAGTCTGGCCCATCCCAGGATCAGGAGGTAGAGGAGGAGGGTACCCAGCAAGACTCAGAGGAGTCCCCCGAGGATGCTGGGGAGGGTTCTTACAAGGACCTGCCAGCTAACAGGCCTCCTAGTGACACTGGTAGTGGGAGGGGGTCACACAATAGTAGGGCACCTTTCACTCCTAAAGGCCAGGTTACTAGGGTCCAGTCAGTTAGGGACAGGTCCAACTCTGCCAATTCCATCATTTCCTCTGTATCTCACAATCCCCAAGCCTCCCACCCTGAAGATAACTTAATGGAAAGGGAACTCAGAAAGCTGAGTTTGGAAGAGGCCAGGCTGAAGCTTAAACAGCAGCAGCTAGCCTTAGACAGGGAATCTCTGGATGTGGAAAGGGAAAGGCAGAGGTTTGGGTTAGTTCCCCATGGTGGCAGCAGCAGTGTTTGTTATAGCAATCCTGTTGGAGAGCAAAATTCCAGAAACCTGCATAAGATAGTCGCCCCTTACAAGGAGGGGGATGACATTAACAAGTGGTTTGCTGCACTTGAGAGGGCCTGTATGGTACGGTTGGTCCCTCAAAGGCAGTGGGCTGCTATCTTGTGGCTATCTTTCACTGATAAGGGTCGGAATAGGCTCCTTACTGTCAGAGAAAGTGAAGCTAATAATTACAAAGTTTTGAAGGATGCAGTCTTGGACGGATTTGGCTTAACCACTGAACAATACACGATTAGGTTCAGAGACACCAGAAAAGAGTCCTCTCAAGACTGGACAGACTTTGTAGACTGTTCAGTGAAGGCCTTGGAGGGTTGGTTACATGTCAGTAAGGTGACTGACTATGAAAGCCTGTATAATCTAATCCTGAGAGAGCATATGTTAAACAATTGTGTGTCTGATTTGTTGCACCAGTACTTTTTAGACTCAGATCTGACCTCTCCCCAAGAATTGGGAAAGAAGGCAGACAACTGGGTCAGAACAAGAGTGAGCAGAAAAGTTCAGAAAGGGGGTGACAAGGATGGAAAGAAGAAGGATGGTAAGTCTTCTGGCAAGGGTGGGGACAAAGATAAAAAACATTCTGAGTCTTCATCAGGCCCACAAAAATCCTCTGGGGGTGGTGGGTCCAAATCCTTTTCTCACAAGCAGAAAAAGCCATGGGGCAATTTATGTAAAGTAAAAGGCCATTGGGCAAGTGATGCCACTTGTCCAAAGAAAAGCACCAAGGCTCCCACTACCACAACCCCAACTGCAACCTCTAGTGCCCCCAGTAATAGCAGTGGTGATAGGAAGTCTACTACAAATAGCCAATCCAAGGGTGTAGCTGGGCTCACTATTGACAGTGTAGTTGGGGTTGGTCTTGTTAGGGAGACCACAGAGGCTGTTTCAGTCTCTGATGGTGGCATTAACTTTGCCACCTTGGTTGCTTGTCCCCTTAATATGGGTAAGTACAAACAATTACCCCTAATTAATGGTGTTGAGGTGGAGGCCTACAGGGACAAAGGTGCAAGTGTAACTATGGTTATAGAGAAACTGGTTCACCCTGATCAACACCTACTTGGTCAGCAGTACCAAGTGACTGATGCTCACAATAACACACTTAGCCACACCTTGGCTGTTGTGAATCTCAACTGGGGGGGGGTTACTGGTCCAAAGAAAGTTGTGGTAGCCACTGAATTACCGGTAGGTTGCTTACTAGGCAATGATTTGGAGACATCAGCTTGGGCTGAAGTGGAGTTGGAGGGTCATGCAGCAATGCTGGCCATTCCTGGGCATATTTTTGCTTTGACAAGGGCTCCGGTCAAAAAGCAAAAACGACAGGGAAACTTGGATCGTGAAACAATGGAGCAATTGCTCCCAAGAGCTAGGGGTAGGAAGGGTAAATCCTTGCCCACTATCCCTCCCTCACAAGAAGATTCACCTTTTGAGGAAGAGGAATCCTCTCCATGTGCAGACCTTACACCAGATGAGCTGGCAGTAGACACTGCTGAAATTTTGGGTGCAGGGGGGGCTGCTAGGGAAGAGCTGAGTGTGGCACAGCAGACCTGTCCCACACTAGAGGGTTTAAGACATCAAGCTGTCAAACAGCAGAATGGGGATGTCAGTGATAGCCATAAGGTGTATTGGGAAGACAACCTCCTGTATACTGAGTCAAAGGACCCTAAACCTGGAGCTGCCAAGAGATTGGTCATCCCTTTGCAATACAGAGAGTTTCCTCTTACCTTGGCACATGACATTCCTTTGGCTGGGCATTTGGGCCAAAGTAAGACGTGGGACAGACTCGTTCCCCTGTTTCACTGGCCTCATATGACAGAGGGCACCAAAGAGTTTTGTCGCTCTTGTGTGACCTGCCAAGCCAGTGGCAAGACTGGTGGCACTCCAAAGGCCCCCTTAATTCCACTTCTAGTGGTTGGGGTGCCCTTTGAAAGGGTAGGGGTTGACATAGTTGGCCCCCTTGACCCTCCAACAGCTTCAGGCAATAGTTGTATCCTGGTGGTAGTGCACCATGCCACTAGGTACCCTGAAGCCATCCCCTTAAGGATCATTACAGCTCCTGCAGTGGCAAAGGCCCTCTTAGGAATATTTTCCAGGGTGGGTTTCCCTAAGGAAATTGTGTCAGACAGAGGTAGTAACTTCATGTCTGCATACCTCAAAGCAATGTGGAACGAGTGTGGTGTAACCTAGAAGTTCACTACTCCTTATCATCCTCAAAGAAATGGTCTGGTTGAGAGGTTTAATAAAACTCTCAAAGGTATGATAATGGGACTCCCTGAAAAACTCAGAAGGAGATGGAATGTCCTGTTACCTTGCCTCCTTTTTGCTTACAGGGAGGTACCCCAAAAAGGAGCGGGCTTTAGCCCTTTGAACTCCTCTTTGGGCACCCTGTGAGAGGTCCCCTTGCACTTGTTAAGGAGGGTTGGGAACAACCTTTAAAAGCTCCTAAACAAGACACTGTGGATTATGTGCTTGACCTAAGATCAAGAATGGCTGAGTACATGAAAAAGGCCTGTTAAAAACCATCAGGCCAGCCAGGAGCTGCAAAAGCAATGGCATGACCAGAAGGCTGTCCTGACCCAGTACCTCCCAGGACAGAAGGTGTGGGTATTGGAGCCTGTGGCCCCAATAGCACTCCAGGACAAATGGAGTGGACCCCATCTAATTGTTGAGAAAAAGGGTGAGGTTACCTACTTGGTAGACCTGGGCACTGCCAGGAGTCCCCTTAGGGTGCTCCATGTCAACTGCCTAAAACCCTACTATGACACGGCTGATCTCACCCTGCTCATGGCAACTGATGAGGGAGAGGAAGAAGAGAGCGACCCTCTCCCTGATCTCTTCTCCACCACTGAAGCTGTTTACTTAGTGGAGGGAGTAGTACTGGCAGACTGTGTAAATCTTTTAAGTCAGTTTTCTGAACTCTTCTCACTGATACCAGGTACCACTACTTGGTGTGAGCATACAATCAATACTGGAGACAGTTTACCTGTCAAAAGTAAGATTTATAGGCAGCCTGACCATGTCAGGGACTGCATTATACAAGAGGTTCAGAAAATGTTAGACTTAGGAGTGGTTTAACCTTCAGAACGCCCATGGGCTAGTCCAGTGGTGCTTGTCCCAAAACCTCACAGTAAGGATGGTAAAAGAGAGATGAGGTTTTGTGTTGACTAGAGAGGGCTCAACCACCTAACTAAGACAGATGCTCTCCATATACCCAGGGTAGATAAGCTGATTGGTCACTGGCTTCTGCCAAGTATCTGAGCACTTTTGATTTAACTGCAGGGTATTGGCAGATAAAATTATCATAAGATGCTAAACCTAAGACTGCATTTTCAACTATTGGAGGGTACTACCAATTCACAGTAATGCCCTTTGGTCTGAAACACGCACCTGCCACTTTTCAAAGGTTGGTGAATACAGTCCTCCAAGGGTTGGAAGCTTTGAGTGCAGCATATCTGGATGATATAGGTGTCTTTAGCTCCAACTGGGATGATCACCTGGTCCACCTGTGGAAAGTTTTGGAGGCCCTGCAAAAGGCAGGCCTCACTATCAAGGCCTCAAAGTGCCAGATAGCGCAGGGGAAAGTGGTGCAATCTGTTCTCCACCTACCAGGTGGCCCAGATAAACCAGATAATGGTTTATCTGGGCCACCTGGTAGGTGGGGAACAGATTGCACCACTGCAGGGGAAGATCCAGACCATTATGGAATGGGCTCCCCCAACAACTCAAACCCAGGCTACAGCCTTCCTATGCCTCACATGGTACTATAGGAGGTTTATTAAGAATGATGGCTCCATTGCAGCTCCCCTTAATGACCTCACTAGTAAAAAGATGCCTACAAAGGTATTGTGGACAGCTAGCTGTCAGAAAGCTTTTGAGGAGCTCAAACAGGCCATGTTCTCTACACCTGTCCTAAAAAGCCCTTGCTACTCCAAATAATTCATAGTGTAGACTGATGCTTCTGAATTAGGGGTTGTGGCAGTGTTATGACAGCTTAATACTGAGGACCAGGATCAACTTGTTGCTTTTATCAGCAGGAGGTTTTCCCCTAGTAAAAAAAAGCATTGGTCTGCCATAGAGAGGGAGACCTTTACTGTGGTCTGGGCACTGAAAAAGGTGAGACCATACCTATTTGGTACTCACTTTATTGTTTAGACAGACCACAAACCTTGTGGCTAAAACAAATGAAAGGTGAAAAGCCTAAATTGTTGAGGTGGTCTATATCCCTACAGGGAATGAACTATACAGTGGAACATAGACCTGGGAGTACCCACTCCAACGCAGATGGACTCTCCAGATATTTCCACTTAGACAATGAAGACTCATCTGGGTAAGGTTAGCCTTATTGTCCCTCGTTTGGGGGGGGGGGGTTGAGTAGGAAAATACCATCTTGCCTGGCATGTTACCCCCATTTTTTACTTGTATGTATGTTTTGTTTTTGCCTGTGTCACGTCACTGGGATCCTGCCAGCCAGGACCCCAGTGCTCATAAAGTGTGCCCTGTATGTGTTCCCTGTGTGGTGCCTAACTGTATCACTGAGGCTCTGCTTACCAGAACCTCAGTGTTTATGCTCTCTCTGCTTTTAAAATTGTCACTGCAGGCTAGTGACTAATTTTACCAATTCTGATTGGCACACTGGAACACCCTTATAATTCCCTAGTATATGGTACTGAGGTACCCAGGGTATTGGGGTTCCAGGAGATCCCTATGGGCTGCAGCTTTTCTTTTGCCACCCATAGGGAGCTCAAACAATTCTTACACAGGACTGCCACTGCAGCCTGAGTGAAAATAACATCCACGTTATTTCACAGCCATTTTACACTGCACTTAAGTAACTTATAAGTCACCTATATGTCTAACCCTCACTTAGTGAAGGTGAGGTGCAAAGTTACTAAGTGTGAGGGCACCCTGGCACTAGCCAAGGTGCTCCCACATTGTTCAGGGCAACTTCCCTGGACTACATGTAGCTTCACAATGCTAACTCCGAACTTGGCCATGTAAAATGTCTAGAATCATGGAATTGTCACCCCAATACCGTTCTGGTATTGGGGGAACAATTCCATGCATCCCCGGGGCTCCAGAATAGAGCCCGGGTACTGCCAAACTAACTCTCTGGGGTTTTCTCTGCAGCTATTGCTGCTGCCAACCCTCAGACAGGTTTCTGCCCCCCTGGGGCCTGGGCAGCCCAGTCCCAGGAAGGCAGAACAAAGGATTTCCTCTGAGAGAGGTGTTACACCCTCTCCCTTTGGAAATAGGTGTTAAGGGCCTGAGGAGAGTAGCCTCTCCGGGGCTGTGGAAATGCTTTGAAGGTCACAGATGGTGCCCTCCTTGCATAAGCCAGTCTACACCGGTTCAGGGATCCCCCAGCCCTGCTCTGGTGTGAAACTGGAGAAAGGGGAGTAACCACTCACCTGACCAGCACCTCCCCAGGGGAGGTGCCCAGAGCTCCTCCAGTGTGAACCAGCCCTCTGCCATCTTGAATGCAGAGGTGTGAGGGCACAGTGGAGACCTCTGAGTGGCCAGGGCCAGCAGGTGACGTTAGAGACCCCTCCTGATAGGTGCTTACCTTTCTCTGTAGCCAATCCTCCTCTTAGGGCTATTTAGGGTCTCTCCTGTGGGTTTCTCTTCAGATAACAAATGCAAGAGCTCACCAGAGTTCCTCTGCACTTCCCTCTTTGACTTCTGCCAAGGATCAACCGCTGACTGCTCCAGGACGCCTGCAAACCCGCAACAAAGTAGCAAAAAGACTACCAGCAACTTTGTAGCACCTAATCCTGCCGGCTTTCTCAACTGTTTCCTGATGGTGCATGCTCTGAGGGCTGTCTGCCTTCACCCTGCACTGGAAGCCAAGAAGAAATCTCCTGTGGGTTGACGGAATCTTCCCCCTGCTACCACAGGCACCAAACTTCTGCATCACCGGTCGTCTGGGTCCCCTGTCATCTTGACAAGCCTAGTCCCTGGAACACAGGAGCTGGATCCCAGTGTCCCCAACAGTCCAGTGGCCCTTCTTTCCAAATTTGGTGGAGGTAAGTCCTTGCCTCCCCATGCCAGACAATATTCCTGTGTACTGCGTGATCTGCAGCTGCTAGGGCTTCTGTGCTCTCTTGCAAGGATTCCTTCGTGCACAGCACAGCCCAGGTCCCCAGCACTCCACCCTGCATTGCTCAACTCACTGACTTGACCACCGACTTTGTGAGATCCTCTGTTGTAGTGTTGAGAAGATCGCTGTCCTCAGATTTCCTGAACGCCTGTTCAGGTGCTTCTGCGGGTGCTGCCTGCTTCTGCATGGGCTCTTTCTGTTGCTGAGCACCCCCTCTGTCTCCTCCTCTAAAGGGCGACCTCCTGGTCTTTCTTGGGCCCTGGCAGCACCCAAAACCTTCAATCGTGACTCTTGCAGCTAGCAAGGCTTGTTTGCGGTCTTTCTGCATTGAAATAACTCTGCATCCTCCAGCATGCCGTAGGACATCTTCTGACCAAAGGAGAAGTTCCTGGCACCTTCCATTGTTGCAGAATCTTTGGCTTCTTCCACCCTGAGGCAGCCCTTTAGCATCTTCATCCGGGGTTTAGTGGACTCCTGCTCCCCCTGGACACTTGCATGACTCTTGGACTTGGTTCCCTTCCTTTACAGGTCCTCAGGTCCAGGAATCTGTCTTCAGTGCTTTGCAGTCAGTTGTTGTCTTTGCAGGATCCTCTATCTCGACTTTACTGTCTTTCTTAGGTAGTAGGGTAACTTTACTCCTACTTTTCAGGGTCTTGGGGTAGAGTATCTTGGACACCCTTAGTGTTTTCTTACACTCCCAGGGACCCTCTACACACTACACTAGGCCTGGGGTGCATTTGTGGTTTGCATTCTACTTTTAGAGTATATGGGTTGTGTTGCCCCTAGGCCTATTTTCTCCTATTGCATTCTATTGTGTTCTACAGTGTTTGCACTACTTTTTTAAGGGCTTTACTTACCTGATTTTGGTCTGTGTGTATATTTTTTTTATTTTACTTACCTCCTAAGGGAGTATATCCTCTGAGATACTTTTGGCATATTGTCACTAAAATAAAGTATCTTTATTTTTAGTAACTCTGAGTATTGTGTTTCTTGTGATATAGTGCTATATGATATAAGTGGTATAGTAGGAGCTCTGCATGTCTCCTAGTTCAGCCTAATCTGCTCTGCTATAGCTACCTCTATCAGCCTAAGCTGCTAGAACAATACTAGTCTACTAATAAGGGATAACTGGACCTGGCACAAGGTGTAAGTACCATCTGGTACCCAATATAAGCCAGGTCAGCCTTCTACACAAGGCTCATCCCAAGGGTCCAGAAGCTCTGAGATGCTCCTTGAGGGTGCTGACTACAACTCCCAGAATGCACGTGGCACAAACTCCTTTTTGGCCACTGGACAGTGGTCAGCTGGTTGGTTTCTTCAGGAGTTGGAGCAGGGGTTTCTGGTTAGCACGATTTCACCTGTAGCAAACAGGCAGTCCCTCCTTGAACCAGTTCAAGCCAGGCAAAGTTATTCTTGTGGTGAAGCCCAAGTGTGCTGCTGGTGCAGTCTCCAGAGTGCAGAGTCCAGGTGCAGGCCAGGGGTCCAGCAGGGCAGTCCTTCTTCTTCTGTAGTTCTTCCTTGTTGGAATCCGATAGGGATCTGGTAGGGAACTGAGGTGTAGGTGCAGGTATGCCAGTTTTATCTTTGCTCCTGGGTGAAAAACAGGGGGGTCCTGGTTCTCTAATCAGGGACAGGGTCCTTTCCCCTGTGATGACCTTTCCTGGGAAGTGTGGCAAAAATAAATCCCAGGGAGCAACATTCTTCAAAAATCCATCATGTCTGAAAGTGAATTTTGGAGGTTACATCTGGCTGAGCCCACCCACTGGTGTGGCTAAAAATCATAAACACACCCCTCTCGGGCCCTCTCCTAATCTAATCAAGGGGGCACCTAATTGTCTGGGTTTGCAGGATGTGAGGGTGTTACTGGGTTGCTCCAAATGTCCTTCCCTGCCTTTGAAGATCAGTTTGGGTGCCCCCCCCCCCTTCCTGCTTCCCCATCTGCTGAGGGAGATCTCCTCTCCCAGGCACATCTCTTTTTGTTGAGCCAGGCCACTTCACACCTCATCAAGGCAGTCTGACCAGGCTGCCAGAGGCTGGCCAATCAGAGCAAAGCAGCAAAAATACTGCAAGGCTGAAGTTGGCAACTTTTCAGGTAAAGTTTAAAACTCTTTACCTGAACGAGTCATATTAAATCCCACAACTGGAAGTTGTGGGATTTATTGTAACAATTAATTTGATACCATACTGTGGCATCTGCTACTTAAAGGGACTTTTAAAATTAAAATAAATTCTCCCCATTCTAGCCTGTGAAGGCCATTCACTACCATGAGGGAAAAACAAATTTGGCTGTTTTACCTCACCAGGGCTTATAAAACTATTTTTATAAGGTCCCTGCTTATAGTTACATCGCACCCAGCCCTGGGGGCACATAGGGCACACCTTAGGGGTGACTTATATGTAAAAATAAGGTCGTTTAAAGCTTTGGAACTACTTTTAATTCCAAAGTCGAATTTTCATGTAACTTTAATTTAAAAGCAGCCAGAAAGGCAGGCCTGCCTTTAAAATGACACTGTGCACCATGGATATGGCATCTGGTGTTGGAGCAGCATCTGAGCAAACAACACCAGCCGTGGCACTTCAGCCGTCCGAGGCTGCAGAGGAAGGGCTGGAGCCTCCCCCGACCACTGCCTGCGCCGCCGCCAGCACTGCCGTCAGCACCGCCACCTGCACCGCCGCCAGCACCGCCACCTGCACCGCCACCAGCACCATTGCCAGCAGCAGCAGCCCCAGTGGGCAGCCATCCAAGGCTGCAGGGGAAGTGCTGGAGCCTCCCCCCACCACTGCCTGCACCACCGCCAGCACCGCCACCAGCACCACTGCCAGCAGCAGCAGCCCCAGTGGGCAGCCATCCGAGGCTGCACGGGAATGGCTGGAGCCTCCCCCCACCACTTCCTGCATGGCCACCAACACCACCACCTACACTGCCACCAGCACCACTGCCAGCAGTAGCAGCCCCAGTGGGCAGCCGTCTGAGGCTGCAGGGGAAGGGCTGAAACCTCCCCCCACCACTGCCACCACTAAGCAGGTGTCACCACCGGCGGGCAGTGTGTCATCGTGCCTCCATGGGCTGTAGTGCGTCCTGGCCCCTGCAAAACTGTAGGTGTGACACACAGGTGAGAAACTGTGACCTTGCCCTCCACAAGATCTGCATCACAGGGCACAAGGCCCCCTCAAGAACCAGTGGAAGAAGGCATCCACTCACCTGCACCGTGCCAGGATGAAGCACACTGGCAGAAAGCCCCCTCCAGAACCAGTGGAAGAAGGCATCCACTCACCCACACCTTGCCAGGATGAAGCACACTGGCAGAAAGCCCTCTCCAGAACCAGTGGAAGAAGACATCCACTCACCCCCTCCTTGCCAGGATGAAGCACACTGGGCACAACGCCCCCTCCAGAACCAGTGGAGAAGCCATCCACTTGGGAGACTGTAGCCTTACACTCCCCAGGACCAGGCAGTGGGCAGACCACTCACTAGATAGACTGTGGCACTCCCCAGGACCAAGCATTGGGCAGACCACCCACTAGAGAGACTGTGACTTTGCACTCCCCAGGGCCAAGCAATAGGCAATCCACCCACGTGAGAGACTTGAGAGACTGTGGCTTTGCACTCCCCAGGACCAAGCAGTGGGCAAACCACCCACTTGAGAGACTGTGGGTTTGCACTCCCCAGCATGTAGCCCCCTGCAGGAGCAGTGGCATTGTACCATCTTCCAGCTGAGGTGCCCTCCTTCCCCCTGAGGTGCCTGTGTATTTTTAAATCTGATGCCCCAGCAGTGTTCTCTCCGTATTGAGGCAGGAGTCAAGTGGGGCCTTGGCCTATGTGATATGGCCCTGTGGCCCACGGACATTATGGACTGGGCAGTGTCCCTCCATTTGTATATATTGTAGATACTGTTTTGTGCTTTGAGGATGTATTTCTGGAGCATCATATTATTACACTTACCTTACTCACTTCCTTTAGTCATTGCGTTATTCCTGAGGGGTACGGGGTGGATATGTAATGTTGTTGCATCTGTTTGTGTGTATGTTGTTGGGGGTGGGGGTGTTGCATGTTGTGTTTGTGTGTCACTCCCTTTTTTCTCCCCCCTCCCTTGTGTGCTAGGTGCGGTACTCAATGTGGTTGCCTTCAAAACCGTTGGTATCCTTGGTATAGGAGGAGGTAAACCAGCATGGGTAACACCTGTAGTGCGGGCTCCATGGCATCGCGGTTCTTCCTTGAGTGTCCATAGGTGAGTTGTTTCCCTTCTGTGTACTGTTTCCGCCGTGCTTTTGATGCCGTTGGTACCGCCCCGGAAAAGCTGGCAGATTGGCTTGTTGTAATAGGGTGGGTGGTACATTGTCTTCTGCCTGGCTGTTGGCGGTTACCGCTGCGGTGCTTGTTGCTACTGCCGTGGCGGTCGGTGTGTTAAAGGGGCTGTCTGTGTTGGCGGCTTCCTCCTTGGTCATAATTCCATTTTTTTTACCGCCGGCCTGTTGGCGGTATTACCGCCGCTTTATCACAGACCGCCAGGGTTGTAATGAGGGCCATAGTGATAGCAAAAGTTAGAGAGAAGAGTAAGAATTTATCAAACCATTTCACCTAACTTTTTATAGGAAAAGAAAAACTTTTCAGAACTTTGTGAAACGTTTAGAAAGTTTGACAGAACTTTTTAGAAGTGAAAAAATTACTGCTAGCTATAATTCTATATAGCTCTAAGTATTGGAGAACACTTTTCTTGTGAAAAGCACCAGTAACAGTGGTAAAGCAATTGCAAGTACTTATCCCACCACTGCAACACCAATGTAAGAGGATGGCCTGGTTTGTAGTGGGCACCTAAGGTAGTTACACATTATACCAGGTCCAGTCATCCCTTATTAGTGAAATGTAGGCAGTGTTCTAGCAGCTTAGGCTGTCTAGAGGTAGCTGTAGCAGAGCAGCTTAGGCTGAACTAGGAGACATGCAAAGCTCCTGCAATACCACTATAGTTACACAGTACTTATACACAATAGAAGACAATACTCAGAGTTACCAAAAATAAAGTTACTTTATTTTAGTGACTGTAGGAAAGTACTATCTTTCTTGGTATGTTACCCCTAGTTTGCCCTGTATGTCAGTATGTTTTTGCCTGTCTCACTGGGATTCTGCTGGTCAGGACCCCGTGCTCATAGTTTATGGACTAATGTGTTTGTTGTGTATAGTGTTTGACTGTGTCACTGAGGCTCTGCTAACCAGAACCTCAGTGCTTATGCTCTCTCTGCTTTTAAATTTGTCACTATCGCCTAGTGACTTCATTTACCAATTTCAATTGGCACACTGGACCCCCTTATACGTCTCTAGTGTATGGTACCTTGGTACCCGGGGCATTTGGGTTCGAGGAGATCTTTATGGCCTGCAGCATTTTTTTTGCCACCATAAGGAACTCAGACAAACTCTTTCACAGGCCTGTCATTGCATCCTGCATGAAATAGTGCACGCACTATTTCACAACCATTTTCATTGCACTTATAAGTCACCTATATGTCTAACCTTCACTTGCTGAAGGTTAGGTGCAAAGTTACTAAGTGTGAGGGCTCCCTTACACTAGCAAAGGTGCCCCCACATAGTGCAGGGCCAATTCCCGGGACTTTGTGAGTGCGGGGACACCATTAAATGCGTGCACTACATATAGGTCAAGACCTATATATAGCTTCACAATGGTAACTCAGAATATGGCCATTTAAGGTGTCTAAGATCATGGAGTTGTCCCCCATTCCAAATCTAGTATTGGGGAGCCAATTCCATGCATCCTGGGGGCTCCACTATGGATCCCCAGTACTGCCAAACCAGCTCTCTGAGGCTTGCAATGGAGCTACAGCTGCTGCCACCACAAAGATGGGGTTCTGCCCTCCTGGGGTCCGAGCAGCTCAGTCCCAGGAATGCAAAACAAAGCATTTCCTTTGGGAGGAGGGTGTTACACCCTCTCCCTTTGGAAATAGGTGTAACAGGCTGGAGAGGGGTAGCTTCCTAGAGCCTCTGGAAATGCTTTGAAGGGCGCAGATCATGCCCTCCTTGCATAAACCAGTCTACACTGGTTCAGGGACCCCTGTCCCTGCTCAGGCGTGAAACTGGACAAAGGAAAGGGGAGTGAGGCAGGCAAAAATTTGGGGGATGACCACCCTAAGAAAGTCAGGTCTAACACTTCTGACGTGTGAATGTCCAGCCTGAAAAAAAAGAAAGAAAGAAGGAAATGAGATTACAAGATAATCCACACAGCGCATATCACTTTAGGTTAATTTAATGTCCGTTACAGTACAGCAACAATATCTCATTATTCACTCCTGGATGGAAGTTGTTTGGGTGTTTGCATGCCTAATTCTCAAGTCCCTCTGGCCATCTTGGTACTTTCAGGCTCTTTCTTCTAGCTCCTCCTTTTGTTTCTGGACCCTCGTCCATTTCACCTGGGTTTTCAGATCCTTCTCACAGTGCTCATCTGAGTCCTAGTACATCAGTTCCTATACCTGCTGGTCTCCTCGTTTTACCTGCCCTGTATGTCCTGGCCATCTTAGGCCTTGAATTCTTAGCCCTTGTGTTCTTGGACCAGATCATCTTTTTCCTCCTGGTCTTGAGCCTTGCCCTCATGGTTCTTACTGCACCCAATGGTCTTGGCCCCCATCGTCCTGGTTCTCTTTGTTAGGGTCCTTCAGAGCCTTGTCATTTTTGTCCTGGTCCTTCTGGACATCCAGGTCCAGTCCTGTTAGTTATTCTGGGCTGGCTGATCTGTTCCTCCTGATCTTCCTCACCTTGTTCCTGTGACCCCCAGGTTATGGCCTTTCTGCTTCACCTGGTACCCTGTGCCCTGGTCCTATTGTCATGACCCACCTGGCACTTCTAGGTCTGTTCCAGGTCCTCTTGCTGCTGATCCTTCTAATCCTCCTTTCTCTGGTCTCTGTCATCCTGTCAGTCCTAATACTGGTATTTAAGGTCCTGATCCTCTTTGCCCTGCTCTTCATGGCGCCCTAGTCCTTTGTTTCGTTGTCCTCTTAGAACGCTTCCTTCTGGCTCTGGTTACCTATCTCCCTGGACTCACCCCCTGGCACTCCTGGGAATGTTTGTGCTATTCTTAGTTTTAGTAGTCCTTGTCCCTTTCGAGATTATGTGCCAGTTGGCTCTGATCCTCTTTGTCCTGGTTCTTATAGTTTGTTTTCTCTTGGAGTTAGCTCCTATAGATCTATTTCATCAACCATCCTAGCCTTGGTCCTGGTCATCTTGGTCCTTCTTGTCCTACTGTGCTTGGCATCATAGACCTTGCCTTTTGGCCATCCTGACCCTTCTTGGTTCCCCGCTGTCTTGGCCCATCTGGCTCAGTTCCTTTCTGGTTTTCTTGGTCCTGGTCACCTTGTCCTGGTTCTTTCACCCTGAACCTTCTAACCATGTTGCTGCAGGTCCTTGTCCTGGCCACTCATGTATTGGGTCTCTTAGTCTTAGTCTTGATGGTTTTATTTGTACTGGTCTTCCTGGACCTTTACCTTGGCATTTTAGTTCTACTGGTACTGCAACCATTGATCCTGGACCTCTTGTTCCAGTTTTTCCTAGTTGAGGATCTTCTGAGCCTGGTCACTTTGGTTCTGGTCTGTCTGGCCAGTACTGTCCCCTTCCTTTGCTCCACTTGGTAATCTCAGCTTTTGCTCCCTAGGTCCCAATCTTCCTAGCCATCCTAGCCCTGTTTTCAGTCCTTCTTGTCATGATCCTTTTAGTTCATCTAGTTCGTTTTGCTCTGGCCTTCTGGGTGCTCTTGGTACTGGTCCCCAGGTTGTCCTAGTTACTGCCCTGCTTATCTTGGTTTCCTGGTACTAGTGGCCATTGCCCTCCAGGTCGTGATCTTCATAGTCATCATTAATCTGGTCCTGATCGGGGCAACATCGCACCCCTTAAGGCAAGTCGCCCTGAATGGGAAAGTAATGCGTGGTAAAGTCGCAGTCATGATAGTGACTGCGTTGTAAATGCAAGTCATTGTTCAGTTTCCCATATGAAAAAGTGTGCTAATTCGAAGACAGCAAAGTTAACTCCTCCTGTGAGTTATCCATATACATTGTTTTCCTGTCTTTTGGTTTCACTTTCGCATTCCATAGAAGCATCCTTACAGCATCTCGCTCAATTTACCTCCTACAGGTGCCCCAAAGCACTGTGCCCCAAACACTGATTACTTACTATAAGTGTCCCTCCATCTGTAGTCTAGATACCACCTATCTCTCTGCATTCTCCATTTGCTGGTGCTTGTTGACTGCTGCTGTGTAGGCAGGTTTCAAACACTAAGGAAGTGCAACCCCCCTTAAAAAGAAGCCCAAAGCTAGCACAAGGCCTTCCATTAGAAGCCCAAAAAGAGCCCAACCCTCAAAATTCATCAAAAGGAGGATCATGATTATTAAAAAAAACAATGTATTCTAACAAGTGAATAAAACATTTATGTTTCATGCTTCAAATCCATGCTCAATAATTCTTTGCAGACAGCCAAATAATCCTAGGCTGCAGTGCAAAATATATATATGCCATATCTTGAAGCTTGCGAAATATAGTTTTATTCTTACATTTCTTATCTGAATATTGTGAATGTTTTTATTCAAAATAGATTTTACTGTTGTTTTCATCTGTAATGAATTCATGCACTTACCTTTGTACAAGCTATTGTATATTTGCAAATGCACTTACATTAAAAAATCACACATGTTGCATCCCCATTAGAAGATGACCATCACCCTGCCATCGCTTGTTGTCCCTTCTTTCTTAATGGCCGGTGAAATAAAGACCTTCTTCATACTAGTTATGTGGCCGCCAGTCGACTTGTACAGCATCTGTAGGATTTAGCCTGTGGCCAGCTAAACAGCAATCCTTATGTACTATTTTAAATAAAGATCATATACCATTTGGATGGGTGCCGGCTAAGTAGCTGCTTTCTGTCTCATAAAACATGTGGTACCTCTTGGGTCATGGGTTGAGCCAGCACCGCCTGAGCAGTTTGTGATGGGAGCCCTTCCTCGCACTGGGCAGAGCCAGAGAACAGGGACTGGAGCTCTTGGGTGGAGCGGCTCCTGTTGGATCCAACTTTGGCAAGAAGATCTTACAAAGCTACAGGTCACAGAGCTCTGTCGGCCTTTAACATAGCATTTTCTGCAGCTCTGCCTCTCAGGGAGCTCGTGAGTTTTGGTTCCACAGAGACGAGGTTTGAATCTTGAACTGGGAAACGAAGGGAATAAACTGAGGATGATGTGAAGCATTAAAATGAAATAAGAGACTTAAGTGATTAATGTGGATGGGTTTAACTGGGATCACCAGCTGAACAAACTCACGCCACTGCCCTCCCAGGGACCAATGAGACAGCGAGAGAAAGAGAGAGAGAGAGAGTGAGAGTGAGAGAGATGCAGGGAAAGACTGCGATATAGAGAGAGACAGAGAGGAGATAGGGGAGAGTGCAAGATAGAGACAGTGAGAGAGAGACATCAAGGGAGAGAGGAACTGAGAAAGAGGGATTGAGACAGAACTAACAAGAGTGTGAGATGGGGAGAGAGAGAGACAGAGTGAGACATGCAGAGAAAGGGCAACAGACAAAGTAAAATCGAGAGATAGCTTGAGAGAGGGAGAGAGAGAGTGAAGGAGGCAGAGAAATACAGTGAGTGAAAGACAGCAAGAGAAAGAGTGATCATGAGAGAGGCAGGATGACCCAAAGAGGGAAAAAAAGAAAGAGAGAGGGAGCGAGAGAGTAAGTGAAGTGGAGAGAGCGAGACAGCGAGAGACAGATTGAGAGCAGTTGGAAGAGACAGAGAGAAAGGAAGGGAGAGAGAGTGGAGACAGAGAAAGAAGAGGAATGATGGAGGGAAGAGAGAGAATGACTGACTCTGAACTCGCGCGCCTCGGGCTGCTTTCAGTTGCCTCTTCTGGTCCCTGATATTGGGCTCTACAGGTAACTTATGAACTTCAGGAAGGCGCTGAAGACGTTTTTGATTGGCCAGGCCCTACTTAATATCAGTGCGGAGACCCCAAGTGTGGAGGGTGCGTTATATAAGAACACTGTCAATAAGGACAGAGATGCAATGAACGTGTCTGCAGCTGCAGACTAGCTGTAGAAAGAGGGCAGTTTGTGAATCTCACTCTTTTTATTAATAACTAGGGGCCAGATGTATCAAGCAATTTTGCATTCGCAAATGGTGCGAATCGCAGAAATCGGCCATTTGCGAATGCAAAAATGTGGTCTGCGATGCATGAAAGGCATTCTCAGACCAAAAACAAGGAATCGCAAAATTTGCGATTTTTAGCGCAGCAACATGGTTTTGCGTGTCGCATATTGCGTCTCGCAATTTGCGACATGAAATACCAAATCGCTCGCAATTTGCGACATGAAATACCAAATCGCTATATTCGGTATTTCACGTCGCAAATTGCGAGACACAAAATGTGACACGCAAAATCATGTTGCAATCCGATGCATCAAAAATTCGCAAACTGCAAATTTTCGCAGAATGGTCTTTTGCACATGCTAATTACCACAGATTGAAACCAGGTGGTAACCAGGTGCAACATATATAAAGAGGCCCAGAATGCCTCAGACTCTTTTCCACAATGGCTGCACTTGTCATGGCGAGGAGAATGATGATCTTGGCAGGTTTGAGGGGAGGGAGGAGGAGACAGGAACGCATTTTCAGAGTGCGCATTACCCTTATTGACCAGACTGAGGAGGACATTTTTGAGAAGTACAGGTTGAGCTCAGCCATGATACTTGACCTGATAGCTGAGCTACAACTCATACTGCAGCGCACAACACACCGGACTAATAGCATACCCACCCATGTGCAGGTATTATGCTCCCTACACCTACTTGCCTCAGGGAGCTATCAAGGGGTAATAGCAGCAGCTGGAGGGGTATCACAGAGTGCCCTCTCTAGATTCTTCAATGCATTTCTAAACGCCATGCTGAGCAGAATACACCAGTACATCAGATTCCCCAACACCCCACAGGAAATACAGCAGACAAAAATAGATTTCTACCAGATAGCACAGTTCCCCCACGTCCTAGGTGCCATAGATGGGACACATGTTGCAATCTGTCCACCATCGGCCACAGAGTATGTGTATCGCAACCGTAAATACCAACATTCAATGAATATACAGGTGATATGCAATGTCTCCTACATCATAACTGATCTCGTGGCCAGGTACCCAGGGAGCACACATCATTCGTACATCTTTCGCCACAGCGGGATTCACACAAGACTGCTAGCTGGGGAATTTGGTGAAGGAAATCTACTAGGTATTTTCCCTCTTTACAATGGTGCATTGATGGCAGTGGGATGTCAGATGGCTCAACTACTCATTATACCCTCTGTTCCTTCCAGGAGACAGTGCAAACGCAGTGCGCACCTACATGATGACGCCCTACCTAAATCCAGCAACACCAGCAGAGCAGAGATACAATTGAGCACACAGGCCAACCCGCAATGTGGTGGAGCGCACCTTTGGCCTGCTGAAGAGTCGCTTCCGGTGCATCCACAAAAGTGGAGGGGCACTACAGTACAGCCCAGAGACAACATGTAAAATAGTGGCCACATGTGCGATCTTGCACAACCACCAGGGGCTTACCTGTGGAAATATTGTAGCCAGACTCAGATGAGGATGATGATCCCATACCACTCCTACAGCCAGCAGACAGGACCAGTGCAGCAGAGGGGAGGCAAAGGCGTGCTGACATCACGCACAACCATTTCAGATGTGAGTTATGACAACACAACCTCACTGACATGTATTCTGGTAGTTAGCACATTTATTACCTTGACTTCAGGTAACATATGTGTCACTAGGACAAAGCTATACACATGAGTCAAACATGAGTCATTTACAGTGTCACACTATTGTCATCGTAGTTTACTGTAATTCTACATGTGAAGTTAGTCCCCTGTGGCCATCAATGTCACTTTTTACGACCATGCATTCCACTTGAGTGCGCCGTGTCCTCGCCGGCACCTCTTGTATCAGGCTCAGTGGCAGTACTGTGCCTCGCACTGCGACGCCTAGGATCCATCATGGGCACTGCAAGGCTGCTGAGGCTAGATGACTCCTCACTATCCCCAACTCCCAGTTCACTGGGTGTAGCACTGCGATTTGCCAGCATAGTATCCATAACGTTGGTAATTTTGACCAATCCCTGGGCAACATCCTGACTGCTATGTGCTGCCTCCACCTGTGCGGCCACAGCACCCCGTGATATGAGGGCAGTAGATGTAGCTAGGTGATTTACTGATCTACAAAAGCCACCGAACATCCCCATGAATCGCCTTTCATGCCTGCGGTGGCTAACTCGCTCATGCTTGATCTCAGTACAGAGTTCCTTTATGGCATTGGTCAGTTCCCTGGTGTTCTCCGCAGCTGTTTTCTGTCCCTCATGCAGCTTGCAGATGTTAGTATTCAGACACTCCAACTGCTTGTGCAGCCCCCCATATTGGCATTGTGTGACTGCAACTGCCTGTGCATTGCCCTCATGCAGGCGCTGCACTTTGAGCATTGATGCTTCCAGGCCACCGAAGAATGATGGGCCCTCACCTCCATCTTTGTGCAGTGTGCCTGCATCATGAGGCCTCCTGTGGGGAGTTGAGTGACACTGGGGCAGGGACTGCTGCCTTCCGGTGGATCTGGCTTGGGGGGATGGAGTGTGGCCTTCATCCCGCATGTCATCGGAGTCCAGGCTCAAATCAGGGAGAGGTAACACCCTTGCCCTGCGTCTGATTGGCATGATACACAATGACTCGCTGGTGTTGGAGTCGGACAGAGGCTGTGTTTCTGCATCCCCCACAATGGCACATTCTGCTGCTGCTGGGCCTGGGCCATCTGCAACGACAATGTGTAGCATGTCATTTATGTATGTATCACCAAATGTTGCACAATGGTAATAAATGTAGTGGGTGTTGTGTTCTTCTGGGTGTCGCTCTACTTAATTGCATTCTATGTGTTAATTTCAGCTCTGGGTTGTGGACTACCACTCCCAGAAGGCATTGTTGTGCTGCATCTAAGATGTGGAATGGAGTACTTATCACAATGGTTTGCACTACTTGCTATTTCCTAAGGGGCATTTGTACATACACATATGGGGTTACTTATCGTTATTGGACTTACCTTTACTGGTGCTGGGTGTGCCGGACGTGTCAATGTCAGTGGCCCCACTAACAGCTTCTGGAAGCAGTGTGGACTCCACTAGGTCTTCCATGGGGGTGGAGGGTGTCTGGGTGGATGGTCCGCCTCCTGTGCTCATTGCCTCCTTTAGCCTGCTGGCCACCCTCTCCTTGGCAGAGGAACGCAGGTCGTACCACCTCTTTCTTATCTCCTTCACTGAGCGCTGCGCAACCCCCACTGCGCGGATTTTGGTCTGGATGTCAGCCCAGAGTTTTCGATTCTCACTCTCTGGCACCTGGAGTGAGCTCTTCCTAAATAGCCAGTCATGGCTCCTCACCACCTCCTCAGTGAGCACCTCCAATTCTTGCTGAATGAACCTCAGCTTCCTCTTCCTCTCTCCCTTCTCCTTCCCATTAGCAGCATTGGCAAGGTCCTGGCTTGCTCACAAACTTGCTCCCTGGGGCTGGTCTGTGACTCTCTACTGCTCCTGTGGGTGTGGTACCTGCAAACAGCCTGGGCTGACTAACTTCTTGCTTGTGATGTCATCAGGCTGTGCCAGGTGTCTGTTTTCGCAATTTGCGATTTTCAAATACCGAATCGCAAATATTTTTGCGATTCGGTATTTGGGCCTCGCAATTTGCATTAGTGATTTTTAAGAAATCGCTATTTCGGATTAGCAAATTTGTTATATTGCATTTTGCGACTCAGAAATAGCGATTTCTTAAAAATTGCTATTTGCGATTCGCTAAGGGTTTTTTTCATACATCTGGCCCTAGATGCGGAGGCCAGTGTTAGCCCAGGATACCTGTCTTCTCCCTTAGAAGGAAGGGGGGCTGAAGTCTACATTTTAGTTATTAACAGTTTTTAACACATGACCCTACACTCCAGCAGGTTCAACTCTCTGTTCTCTTGTTTTTTTCCAGCCTCTCTGTGTGTCTGGCCCCAGCGGACGGCGACGCAAGGGCCCGGGGCGGGTGTGGTCACTGCTGCGGTGGGACAGACGGTCACCCTCACCGCCCCGGTCACTGCGGGTATTCTGGCCTTCGCCTGGCACAGAGGGACAGTGGTGACTAACCGTCAACTGATCCTCAGTTACCTTCTGCTAGATCCCACGCTGACCACTGGCCCCGAGTTCACGGGCCGAGAGAACTTGAGCTCCGACGGGACCCTGGACATCAGGGACCTGCGGACGAGTGACTCCGGAATCTACACAGTGTCTATGACATCAAATACTGCAGCTATAAGAACAGGCAACCAGCAGCTGAGAGTGTACGGTGAGTCACCATCCTTCACAGGGGCATTTATGTTGTTTTTCCCCCCTCTGCAGGGACAGGCAGTGGGGAGATTCCTATCTGATGAGTCCTCAGGTGAGTAGGGTCCTCAGTCCGCCCTGTGCACCAAAAATATATCCCAAATCCAGCTTCAGAGCAGCGGTATCTTTACTTCCACACATGCAGTGCGATTCACAGACAATACTCTAAAACTCAACACAAAGGTTTCCACATTCACTGGAAACTGCTTCTGGACTCCTTTTGGATTTCAGAAACATTTACAGTGCTACACCTAGAAAGCTGCACCAGGGGTACATTTCCAGGTGAACCCCTATGAATGTCATGTGACGTTTCTATCCTCTTTTGTCACCAGTCGGTAATGGTACATACAGCAGACACACAAACTGATGAAATGGAACACACAGTGAAAGGGCACAATTTATATTATTTACTTTCCTAATAGTTAAACGTTGTGCGTTACATATTGTTTAACACTGAGGGGAACACTTTGCTGGAATAAATCTAGACCATTTGAACAGTGAGAAAGGGTTTGATCAAAGGCTGACAATGCCCACAAACTGCATATTCGTGGGCTTTCTCAAACTTCCAAGTCTAACCACACCGTGTATAGCCCACTAAGAAATAATGTTCCTTGAAATGAAATTAATTCAAATAATTAAAAAATAAATACATATATAGTAGTTAATTATAAAAATAGATTAAAAAACATATTTTTTATGTAATTATAAAATATTATAGTAACTTTTGTGCTTTTAAAATGAATGAACCCATAACGTGTACCTTTAATTTACCTTTAATTAATTCTATGCATTACTTTTAATACTTATTCATACGCAACATTTGTTTTTTGCTTTACGTGGAAATGTATTATTTAATTTAAAATTGAGAAAAATAATTTACATTTTCTTTAATAATACTTTAAATAATTTTTTATTCTAAATGCACTTTACAGTGTAGCATTTTTCTTCAATTCTACATTTAAAGTAAATAAATAAAATTAATTACATCAAGGTTTAACATAGCAAAGTTTTACCAAATATTTTCTAAGTTGAATACTCTTTTTTACTCTTCTCTATACTTTAACAAATGGTAACGTATTGGGAAAAGCAATCTATACTTTACCATAAGGAAATCTCTGCAGTGAGGGCAGAGATATTCACATTGTAAAGTATAGGAAGAACTATCCTATACTTTACCATAAGGAGAGCTCCACCCTTGGAGCGGAGAGCTCTGCATTATAAAGCATATAGAAAAGTGAGACAGGTTATCAGTGTTAGAATAAACATGTAAACATGTTTTCATGTTAAATAGTAATGTAAATTAATATATTATGAATAAAAATGTATATTAACATTAGAAGTGCTCTTGAGATTAAATAAAAAAATCAGGGGCATATTTACAATTGTTGGCACAGTGCAGTGCTGCTCTGCATCAATAGAAAAGGGTGGAATGCTCCGTAGCTACAAGATACAGCACATACCTGTCTTCTTGCTCTGCGCCGGCGCACAACTGGCTGCCGTACACCAATGTAGGCACCCTTGCACCAGGTGCAAGGGTGTCTGCGCTGTAGGAATGGATGCACCTTCCTGCACAAAAACTCTGGAGGCGCTTTCCTCCTTCTGCAGCACACATAGAAAGAGCAACAAGCATTTGCAATGCAATAGGTCTCGCGTTTACTCGAGTTAAAGCTAATAGCGTTGTAAACTCCTAACCGGGCTTTTCTTGCCACATAAACTGAAAAGTAAAACAGTTTCACATAAGCGAGCTGACAGCCACCATGAGCGTGAAGCAAACACACAAAAGGAAAATCCGCTTGCAGTGAAAATTAGCAGCAAAAGTGCAATCATCCATGTAACAGGGTCGATGTCATGGGAACACATTTTTTGCCTGAAATAAAAGGCAAAGAGTGAAACTAAGCAACATCTACTAAAGTATCAAAGGGGCTGGTTCACCTAAAACTGATAGCATGTATGTGTACATGGACAGAGAACAGGGAAATACTCAATAAAAATCCTGAAATGCTGGACTTGTTACTGGGCACAAGATATTATTTTATGAAAATGAAAGCGTGTCATTGCCCAGGCACAGAATGGTTTAACATAAGAATCGATGCAGGAAAATGAAGCGCTTGGTGTCCCTGCCACTTGAGAATGCTACAGTCATGGCTGGGACTAATGGACAGGGCAGCCCCCTGCATAGTAAAGACCAAGAGGACCACCATAGCACAGAGTGGAAGATTCCTGGTCCTCCAAAATATGTACTGGTGGGCCCACTGCCACCCCCTCTGCAATGTAACCATTGGGTTGAGGAGAGGGCACTGTATGGCCATAAAGAAAGGGTGGTGGGTAGTTATAAAGCAATTTTTCATTGTAAGGTGTAGTTTAGCATAGGGTCAGAACACTTACTTTATAATCTATTTTACTCAATGTAGTGGTCATCTCAGAACTGGTAATCTCAACAGTGGCAATCCCTGCAGTGGTAATATCAGTGGTAGTAATCACAGTAGTAGTAATCACAGTAGTGGTAATCTCAGCAGTGGTAATCCCTGCAGTGGTAAACTCAGAGGTAGTAATCACAGTAGTGGTAATCACGATAGTGGTAATCCCAGCAGTGGTAATCCATGTGGTGGTAATCTCAGAGGTAATAATCACAGTAGTGGTAATGTAAATAGTGGTAATCTCAGTGAAAGTAATCACATTAGTGGTAATCTCAGCAGTGGTAATCCCTGCAGTGGTAATCTCAGAGGTAGTAATATCAGTAGTGGTAATCTCAGCAATGGTAATCCCTGAAGTGATAATTAGAGCAGTGATAATCTCAGCAGAGGCAATCCCTGCACTTTTAATCTTGAAGGTAGTAATCACAGTAGTGGTAATCCATGCAGTGATAATTTCAACTGTGTTAATCTCAGCAGATGTAATCCCTGCAGCGGTACTCTCAGAGGTAGAAAACACGGTAGTGGTAATTCAGCAGTGGTACTATCTGCAGTGGTAATCTAAGCGGTAGTAATCACAGTAGTGGTAATCACAGTAGTGGTAATCTCAACAGTTGTAATCTCTGCAGTGGTAATCCCAGAGGTAGTAATCACAGTGGTAATAGCAGTAGTGGTAATTTCGGTGGTAGTAATCACAGAAGTGGTAATCACAGTAGTGGTAATAGCAGTGGTAATCCCTGCAGTGGTAATCTCATAGGTAGTAATCACCATAGTAGTAATATCAGTAGCGGTAATCTCAGTGATAGTAATCACATTAGTGGTAATCTCAGCAGTGGTAATCCCTGCAGTGGTAATCTCAGAGGTAGTAATCTCAGTAGTGGTAATCTCAGCAGTGGTAATCACTGCAGTGATAATTTCAGCAGTAGTAATCTCAGCTGAAGTAATGCCTGCACTGGTAATCTCGGAGGTAGTAATCACAGTAGTGGTAATCTCAGCAGAGTTAATCCCTGCAGTGGTACTCTCAGAGGTAGTGATCACAGTAGTGGTAAATGGGCAGTGTTACTCCCTGCAGTGGTAATCTCAGCTGTAGTAATCACAGTAGTGGTAATCACAGCAGTGTTAATCCCTGAAGTGGTAATCCCTGCACTGGTAATCTCAGAGGTAGTAAACACAGTAGTTGTAATATCAGTAGTGGTAACCCCTGCAGGGCTAATTTCAGAGGTAGTAATCACAGTAGTGGTAGTATCAGCATTGGTAATCTCAGAGTTAGTAATCACAGTAATGGTAATTCAGCAGTGGTACTACCTGCAGTGGTAATCTCAGTGGTAGAAATCACAGTAGTGGTAATCACAGTAGTTGTAATCTCAGCAGTGGTAATTCCTGCAGTGGTAATCTCAGAGGTAGTAATCACCGTAGTGGTAGTATCAGTAGAGGTAATCTGCGTGGTAGTATTCACATCAGTGGTAATCTCAGCATTGGTAATCCCGGCAGTAGTAACCTCAGAGGTAGTAATACCAGTAGTGGTAATCGCAGCAGTGGTAATCCCTGCAGTGGTAAATTCAATGGTGGTAATCTCATCAGAGATAATCCCTGCACTGGTAATCTCGGAGCAGTGGTACTCCCTGCAGTGGTAAACTCAGCGGTAGTAATCACAGTAGTGGTAATCACAGTAGTTGTAATACCTGCAGTGGTAATCTCAGAGGTAGTAATCACATTAGTGGTAATATCAGTAGTGGTAACCTCAGTGGTAGCAGTCTCAGCAGTGGTAATCCCTGCAGTGGTATTCTCAGAGGTAGTAATCACAATAGTGGTACTTTAACAGTACTCCCTGCAGTGGTAATCTCAGAGGTAGTAATCACAGTAGTGGTAATATCAGCAGAGTTAATCCCTGCAGTGGTACTCTCAGAGGTAGTGATCACAGTAGTGGTAAGTGGGCAGTGGTACTCCCTGCAGTGGTAATCTCAGCTGTAGTAATCACAGTAGTGGTAATCTCAGCAGTGTTAATCCCTGAAGTGGTAATCCCTGCACTGGTAATCTCGGAGGTAGTAATCACAGTAGTGGTAATATCAGTAGTGGTAACCTCAGTGGTAGCAGTCTCAGCAGTGGTAATCCCTGCAGTGGTATTCTCAGAGGTAGTAATCACAATAGTGGCACTTTAACAGTACTCCCTGCAGTGGTAATCTCAGAGTTAGTAATCACAGTAGTGGTAATCTCAGCAGTGGTACTCCCTGCAGTGGTACTTTCAGAGGTAGTAATCACAATAGTGGTAATTCAGCAGTAATCCCTGCAGTGGTAATCTCAGCGGTAGTAATCACAGTAGTGATAATCACAGTAGTGGTAATCACAGCAGTGGTAGTCCCTGCAGTGGTAATCTCAGAGGAAGTAAACACAGTAGTTGTATTATCAGTAGTGGTAACCCCTGCAGGGCTAATTTCAGAGGTAGTAATCACAGTAGTGGTAGTATCAGCATTGGTAATCTCAGAGTTAGTAATCACAATAATGGTAATTCAGCAGTGGTACTCCCTGCAGTGGTAATCTCAGTGGTAGAAATCACAGTAGTGGTAATCACAGTAGTTGTAATCTCAGCAGTGGTAATTCCTGCAGTGGTAATCTCAGAGGTAGTAATCACCATAGTGGTAGCATCAGTAGAGGTAATCTGAGTGGTAGTATTCACATCAGTGGTAATCTCAGCATTGGTAATCCCGGCAGTAGTAACCTCAGATGTAGTAATACCAGTAGTGGTAATCGCAGCAGTGGTAATCCCTGCAGTGGTAAATTCAATGGTGGTAATCTCATCAGAGGTAATCCCTGCACTGGTAATCTCGGAGCAGTGGTACTCCCTGCAGTGGTAATCTCAGCGGTAGTAATCACAGTAGTGGTAATCACAGTAGTTGTAATACCTGCAGTGGTAATCTCAGAGGTAGTAATCACATTAGTGGTAATATCAGTAGTGGTAACCTCAGTGGTAGCAGTCTCTGCAGTGGTATTCTCAGGGGTAGTAATCAGAATAGTGGTACTTTAACAGTACTCCCTGCAGTGGTAATCTCAGAGGTAGTAATCACAGTAGTGGTAATATCAGCAGAGTTAATCCCTGCAGTGGTACTCCCAGAGGTAGTGATCACAGTAGTGGTAAGTGGGCAGTGGTACTCCCTGCAGTGGTAATCTCAGCTGTGGTAATCACAGTAGTGGTAATCTCAGCAGTGTTAATCCCTGAAGTGGTAATCCCTGCACTGGTAATCTCGGAGGTAGTAATCAAAGTAGTGGTAATATCAGTAGTGGTAACCCCTGCAGGGGTATTTTCAGAGGTAGTTATCACAGTAGTGATAATATCAGCAGTGGTACTCTCAGAGTTAGTTTTCACAGTAATGGTAATATCAGCAGTGGTAATCTCAGCATTAGTAATCACAGTAGTGGCAATCTCAGCAGTGGTAATACCTATGGTGGTACTCTCAGAGGTAGTAATCACAGTAGTGGTAATATCAGTAGTGGTAATCTGAGTGCTAGTAATCACTCCAGTGGTAATCTCAGCAGTGGTAATCCCTGCAGTGGTAATCTCAGAGGTAGTAATCCCAGTAGTGGTAATCACAGCAGTTGTAATGCCTGCAGTGATAATTTCAACAGTGGTGATCTCAGCAGAGGTAATCCCTTCACTGGTAATCTCAGAGGTATTAATCACAGTAGTGGTAACCTCAGCAGTGGTACACCCTTCAGGGGTAATTGCAGAGGTGGTAATCACAGTAGTTGTAATCTCAGTGATTGAAATCACATCAGTGGTAATATCAGCAGTGGTGATCCCTGCAGTGGTAATCTCAGTGGTAGTAATCCTAGTAGTGGTAATCTCAGCAGTGGTAATCCCTGCATTGAAAATTTTAACTGTGGTAATCTCAGCAGAGGTAATCCCTCCATGGGTAATTTCAAAAGTAGTAATCACAGTAGTAGTAACCTCAGCTGTGGTAATCCTTCAGGGGTAATTTCAGAGGTAGGAACCACAGTAGGTGTAATATCAGCAGTGGTAATCTCAGAGTTAGTAATCATAGTAGTGGTAATCTCAGCAGTGGTACTCCCTGCAGTGGTACTCTCAGAGGTAGTAAACACGGCAGTGGTAATTTAGCAGTGGTAATTCAGCAGTGGTAATCTCAGCTGTAGTAATCACAGTAATGGTAATCACAGTAGTGGTAATCTCAGTAGTTGCAATCCCTGCAGTGGTAATCTCAGAGGTAGTAATCACAGTGGTAATATCAGTAGTGGTAATCTCGGTGGTAGTAGTGACAGTAGTGGTCATCACAGTAGTGGTAATCTCAACAGTGGTAATCCCTGCAGTGGGAATCTCAGAGGTAGTAATCACTGTAGTGGTAATATCAGTAGTGGTAATCTCAGTGGTAGTAATCACAGCAGTAATAATCTCAGCAGTGGTAATCCCTGCAGTAGTAATCTCAAAGGTAGTAATTTTAGTAGTGATAATCCCTGCAGTGATAATTTCAGAAGTGGTAATCTCAGCAGAGGTAATCCCTCCACTGGTAATCTCAGAGGTAGTAATCACAGTAGTGGTAATCTCAGCAGTGGTAATCCCTGCAGTGGTACTCTCAGAGGTAATAATCACAATAGTGATAACTGAGCAGTGCTCCCTACAGTGGTAATCTCAGCGGTAGTAATCACAGTAGTGGTAGTCACAACAGTGGTAATCACCGCAGTGGTAATATCAGAGGTAGTAATCCCAGTAGTGGTAATATTGTTAGTGGTAACCCCTGCAGGGGTAATTTCAGAGTTAGTAATCACAGTAGTGGTAATAGCAGTGGTGATCTCAGAGTTAGTAATCACAGTAGTGGTGATCTCAGCAGTGGTAATCCCTGTAGTGGTACTCTCAGAGTTAGTAATCACAGTAGTGGTGATCTCAGCAGTTGCAATCCCTGCAGTGGTAATCTCAGAGGTAGTAATCACAGTGGTAATATCAGTAGTGGTAATCTCGGTGGTAGTAGTGACAGTAGTGGTCATCACAGTAGTGGTAATCTCAACAGTGGTAATCCCTGCAGTGGGAATCTCAGAGGTAGTAATCACTGTAGTGGTAATATCAGTAGTGGTAATCTCAGTGGTAGTAATCACAGCAGTAATAATCTCAGCAGTGGTAATCCCTGCATTGAAAATTTTAACTGTGGTAATCTCAGCAGAGGTAATCCATCCATGGGTAATTTCAAAAGTAGTAATCACAGTAGTAGTAACCTCAGCTGTGGTAATCCTTCAGGGGTAATTTCAGAGGTAGGAACCACAGTAGGTGTAATATCAGCAGTGGTAATCTCAGAGTTAGTAATCATAGTAGTGGTAATCTCAGCAGTGGTACTCCCTGCAGTGGTACTCTCAGAGGTAGTAAACACGGCAGTGGTAATTTAGCAGTGGTAATTCAGCAGTGGTAATCTCAGCGGTAGTAATCACAGTAATGGTAATCACAGTAGTGGTAATCTCAGTAGTTGCAATCCCTGCAGTGGTAATCTCAGAGGTAGTAATCACAGTGGTAATATCAGTAGTGGTAATCTCGGTGGTAGTAGTGACAGTAGTGGTCATCACAGTAGTGGTAATCTCAACAGTGGTAATCCCTGCAGTGGGAATCTCAGAGGTAGTAATCACTGTAGTGGTAATATCAGTAGTGGTAATCTCAGTGGTAGTAATCACAGCAGTAATAATCTCAGCAGTGGTAATCCCTGCAATAGTAATCTCAAAGGTAGTAATCTTAGTAGTGATAATCCCTGCAGTGATAATTTCAGCAGTGGTAATCTCAACAGAGGTAATCCCTCCACTGGTAATCTCAGAGGTAGTAATCACAGTAGTGGTAATCTCAGCAGTGGTAATCCCTGCAGTGGTACTCTCAGAGGTAATAATCACAATAGTGATAACTGAGCAGTGCTCCCTGCAGTGGTAATCTCAGCGGTAGTAATCACAGTAGTGGTAGTCACAACAGTGGTAATCACCGCAGTGGTAATATCAGAGGTAGTAATCCCAGTAGTGGTAATATTGTTAGTGGTAACCCCTGCAGGGGTAATTTCAGAGTTAGTAATCACAGTAGTGGTAATAGCAGTGGTGATCTCAGAGTTAGTAATCACAGTAGTGGTGATCTCAGCAGTGGTAATCCCTGTAGTGGTACTCTCAGAGGTAGTAATCACAGTAGTGGTAATTCAGCAGTGGTACTCCCCGCAGTGGTAATCTCAGCAGTAGTAATCACAGTAGTGATAATCACAGTAGTTGCAATCTCAGCAGTGGTAATCCCTGCAGTGGTAATCTCAGAGGTATTAATCACAGTAGTGGTAATATCACTAGTGGCAATCTGAGTGGTAGTAATCACATCAGTGGTAATCTCAGCAGTGGTAATCTCTGCAGTGGTAATCTCAGAGGTAGTAATCCCAATAGTGGTAATCTCAGCAGTGGTAATCCATGCAGTGATAATTTAAACAGTGGTAATCTCAGCAGAGGCAATCCCTGCACTGGTAATCTTGGAGCAGTGGTACTCCCTGTAGTGGTAATCTCAGCGGTAGTAATCACAGTAGTGGTAATCACAGTAGTTGCAATCCCTGCAGTGGTAGTCTCAGAGGTAGTAATCGCATTAGTGGTAATATCAGTAGTGGTAATGTCAGTGGTAGCAATCACAGCAGTGGTAATCCCTGCAGTGGCAATCTCAGAAATAGTGATCCGCGTAGTGGTAATCTCAGCAGTGGTAATCCCTGCAGTGACATCTTTCCATGAGGGATGTTATGGTCCTATAAATTTACAAGCCAATGCCATAACAAGCCAATGTTATGGTCCCATAAACTAAGAAGCCAATGTGTAGATTTCCGCTCTTGTGTAAAGAAATTGAATTGTTAATGTGATATCTGCCTGTCGTTCTTTTCACTCACAAATATGTCACTGAATAGCCATTTTAACAATGTTCCTCCACACTGTATAATGTGGGCCAACATTTGCAACTAGGCCTGTAAGCAAGGATCAAGTTAAATTGTAGTCATCTCTTTAAATTGTGGTGCAGACACTGACAAACTGCATTCCTACAATGCAAACTTTATCAAACACTGTTTACCAAAGCTTTGTTATCTGTTAGAATAAAGCAGCACACAAACGCTCCTTTAGCCTGCGCATTGTGTGCGTTAAACAATTATCACTGACCTGCCCGAGCACTGACAACGCGCTCTATCCGAGTGCCTCTATGAATATGTGATGAGGAGGCGCCTTTTCATTTCACTCCTCATTAATTTGACTGGAGATGGCTGTCAACAAAGCGAGTTTGAGCTATTAGCATTGTAAACTCCTAACCTGATTTTTCTTGTCACATGAATCAAAAATGAGAAGTAAAAAAGTTTCTCATAACTAAACGGACTGTTCTTGCCGTGTAAACTGAAAAGTAAAAGTTTCACATAAGCGAGTCACTTGCTCAGTGATTTATCCTCTGCGTGTGTCCGTTCCTCCATGGTGAACAACCTATTCGCATGAGAAGCCATTAGTCACACCTCACTAAATCACCATTTCGCCCTCAACAATAAACACCCTCCCAGCCTGCAGAAAATAAAAGGAAAACAAAAGAAGTCCTGATGAAGACATGGAGATAAGGGCTGGGTGCGCATACAGTTGACTTTTGTCTCCCCATAATGCAGAGAAAAGCTTTGTGAAGTGTGCAGCATTTAATGTCAGATGCAATTGGTTTTCTGGTAGACTGGGCTCCCCTCACTCTGTGTAATGGCGGGGCTGGCGGAGCCCGGCAAGAGGCTGGTTCTGGGAAGTTGACTAGCCATGCTCCACACAACACTGGGCGTGTACCGACGGGCTCGAGCCAGCCCATGAACCGAGCGCCCTCCATAGTCTTCCCTGGAGAGAAGGGGGCACGGAGCAGGCAAGCGTGTCTCACCCTTCAAAGACTGAGCTAGAGCCTGCCACCCACCCCACCTCCAACCCATCTCTATAAACACAGGACAGGAAGGGCAACACAAAGAGAACGAGGCGGTCTCAAGGGACCCCTTAAAGAGGCATTGCAGTTATAGCGTTGTGGGGCACAGAGCTGCCCTCGCAGTGTTATGTGCATGTTTTTCTGCCTGTTTCTCATTTTTTCCAATGTATTTAGTTTGTCTAAATAAACTTTAAGTTGCATATTGGATTTATTTAAATTCAGACTCTTGGGCTCATGCTCATACAAACATCATGCCTGCAGTCACTAATCAGCAGAACACTTCCTTTGAAGCAGCTCCGCAGCACAGCAGCTGGTCTTTTCCAGCTATGGCCCGACAAAAAGGAAATTAAAGCTCTCATTCCAAGCCAAGCATGGGAGCTAAGATAAACGAGGGTGAGCTGGCCCTGGAAAAGCCCCCCTTTGTTGTTGGATTTATGTTTGCAGAGGGAGCTGGGGAGAGGAGGGACTTGCCCAAGGAAGCGTAGCTGCTCTGGAACACACGCCCACAGTGTAAGATGAACAGCCAAAACGTTTTAAAAAAAGTCCCCTACAGAAGAGATAAACAGGACACAGCGTAGTTATACAGTAATTGGTGCTGCTCCCAAAGAGAAAAAGGCAGGACAAACAGGCAGACCTGACCACTAGCAAGCAAGAACTTTTAAAGGACACTAGAACCAACAAATGAAATCACTTGAACCCACAGTATAAGTATACTTAAAAGTATACAACACGTCAAATGCTACACTTGACCTAAAAACAAGGAGAAATAAAGTTATTTCTCCTCGTTATGCGTCGCCTGGGAGGCATGGTCTTTTGATGCATTCCCAGGTTTATAAATCCTTGTAAATCTGGGAAAATCCATGAGTGTTGCATGGAAAAACCCACCACAATGCCTCTTTGAAGCAGAGTGAGGCAACACAGCGATTTGCACTTCCTTGCCTTACTCCATATGTACAAGGCCATGCAAAGCCATGCAAAGTGGCTTTGCGTGACCTTGTAGATATGGGACTGCAGCAGGCACCGCCGGTGCATCAAAAAAATTGATTTGTAAATAAGCCCCTAAATTCCGAGCAAAAATGAAAATTAACTATGCATGGATAGTTATTGAAAAATAATTGTACAGAAATAATTGAGTCATTTCATTATATTTTAATAAAAGTATTTTTACATACATTTTTAAATGTAAAAAGATTGATAAATATTTCCTAATTAAATCAATACTACTATCGTTATATACAAAATTTAAATGCTATTTTTTAAAATATTTTTAACTATTTTAAATCATTTAATTTAAGTCAACATGTTTGCTGTCTCCATTTTTAGGTCGAGCATTGCAGCATGCAAGCTCTGCTTTTCCCTACGTGTAGTTATCTATTTGGGCTTTTAACCAACCCTCACGCCCAGCACGTTCACTGTTTGTGGGCTTGCCCTTCAAAAATCCTTTGTTATCATTAACAAATGCTTTATGTTTGTCCCTCCTTGGGGCGGTTGGGTTACAGCATTGGGCATTGCCCCTGTTACATGGCTAATTGCACTTTTGCCAATACATTTGGCTGCGAGCAAACTTCTTTTTCCTTTTGTGTCTCTCCTTTACACTCACGCTCATGGCGGCCGTCGGCTCGCTTATGTGAAACTTTTACTTTTTATTTTCAATTTACGTGGCAAGAAAAGACCAGTTAGGAGTTTACAAGGCCAATAGCTCTAACTGTTTAGAAGTAGGGTTTCACATTTGTGAATGTTCCCAGTATTTTTGATTCCCCCCACCTGACCTCACATTCCCAGGCTTCAGCACTAAATCTACTTTGTTTGGAAAATCACGTGAACCTGAGGGTTATGCCCCATTGTTAGTGGATATAAGGTTAAAAAATAAACATTATAATTCTGTGAGTCGTAATTTTTTACATTCTGACTACAAACATACCTTTCTGTACACTTAAAAAACATGTTTGCGCCCAAAAAAACTTTGTGAACTGGGCTTCGTTTAGTTGTTTAACAGAGTTGTGGACTTCCGCTGACAAGAAAACTGGTTTGAAATGTTCACTATTCTTGTTTTGGAAATGTCATAAGTAATTAAAGTAAGTGAATGCTGTCTGTGAAGCTCGGCTGTGCCCTGAAAGAGCACTTTTTAGAAATCAGGCTCTGCGAGCACCACAGGCAAAACATTAAATTTCTATGTGGAAAAGATCCTACTGGCCTTCCATTGGCAGACGTCATACATGATAATGTCGCCATTTTGCATATAGGTCACTTTTTTTTTCGCAGCACCACCCAAAACGAGACAAGTTTTTTGTACTGTGAGAAATGCCAAAGATAACTGTAATCCCAAAGATAACTACTGATTGTGAAAAAAGAAATAATTGTACCTTACATTGTCTAATCCTTTTTATATAACCAACAGCCTTCACCTAACCTCTTCACTGCCACCTCTGCATATTAATAGCGTTATGTGCTTACTTTTAAGGCAGCTATCGGAATTCAGAGCAATGTGAAGGATTCTCTGTGGCCACGTGGCTGTCCTTAGTCACACACAGAGGTCCTAGCTTGTAATGTCCCCCTTTGGAGAGGCTCAGCCCATAGCAAACAGGAATGTCATCACAGGAAGTGGCATTATGTGACGAGGCAGTGTGAGGATGCCACTGAAAATATAGAATTCAGAGGGGGCAAGGTTTACCACAGTAGATGGGGATGTCTAGAGACTATGGCCCTCATTCTGACCTTGGCGGTCTTTTCGCAAGACCGCCGAGTTACCGCCGCGGTAAAGACCGCCGACCGCGGCGGTATGCCGCTGCGCGTATTCCGACCGCTGGGAGAGTTCCGCCGGAATACCGCCAGCAGCCACACTGGCGGTCGGCGGGAAAGTGGAGACTGGTCAACCTCCACCGCCACGCCAGCAGAACACCGCCCCCAGAATTACGACCCACATTTCTGTGTGGCGGTCTTCTGTTGGCGGTCTTCTGTTGGCGGTCACGTCCCTATGGCTCCCGTTGCCTCCCGGAGGACCAACGCACAAGGTAAGTTGATCGTCCGTGAGGGGAGGGGGCGGGAGGGTGTTGTGTGATGTGTGCGCGCATGGGGGTGTGCGTGTGAGTGTGTAGAGGGGGTGTGTGAGTGCGTGCATGCGGGCGGGGAGTGCTGCTGTGCCTATGGGTGATGTGTGTAGTTCGGCGGGTGCGCATGTCGGCATGTATGTGTGCGGGTATGTGTCCCCGTTGTGTATGTGTGTGTGTAGGGGGTGTGTATATGTGCATGTTGGGGGTGTGTGCATGTCGGGGTGCGTGTATGTGCATGTCGGGGTGGGGGTGGGGAGGGGGTTCGTACCACCTCTGGGGGGTTGCAGGGGGGTGGAGGGTGTGGGGGGAGGACTCGGGGGGGCAGTGGGGGGTGGGGGAGACCCCTATCAGTGCCAGGGAAGGAATTCCCTGGCCCCGATAGTGCCTACCGCCATGGTTCGCATGGCGGTTCCCGAACGCCAGAAACCGCGGCGGTAAGCAGGGTCATGATACCGTTGGCGGTCTTGGGTCGACCACCGGACCGGAGTGCGCAGACTCCAGCCCGTCGGTCATGACCGCCGTGGCTGTCGGAGTGGGGAAGTGGCGGTCGGTCGCGGCGGTGACCGCCGCAGTCAGAATGCCATTTTTAATACCGCCGGTCTGTTCGCGGTCCGACCGCCGCCTCTCCGCCGACCGCCAAGGTCAGAATGAGGGCCTATTTCTTGACAAACTGATAGTGGAGAAGTTGGATACATATGCAGGCTGATGTTAGAATATGATAATGTCGGAAGGTGGCAATGCATGGAGATTGGAATCACATGAGATCGGATGCACTGAAGCTACAAAGGGCACTGATGTTGGGAAATTAGAGAGTGCAAGAAAGTTGCTACTTGGGGTGTTGGACTTGATGCTCAACCATCTAACCTAAAATGGTGCCCGTGGTCGTGGCGCGCTGACGTGAGGCGTTTGTGACAGTGTTGCAAGAACCAACTTTCCATTGTAATCTCAGTTTCATCCTTCCGACTGATTTACACCAACCATCCTACACCTGAAAAAAAACTGTTTGTTAAATTTTAGGTGTGAGCAACGCATGCTGTTATTGCCATTTTTGTAATAAAAATGCTACACTTCAAATAATACAATTTCAAAGGAAAGCAGGACTGTATGAAGCTACTGGTACCTGTCAACTTCTGCTCCCTTATCCATCTACCTGATCCTCTCCATCTCCCTGCCTCCTGCTGTCTTCCACTTGCTTCCTCTCTTTCCTTCTTTTTCTTTCCTGTTTCTTCATCTCTCTTAGCTCCTGCTCTCTCTTTTGGTGTCATTTCTCCGCTCTCGTAGTTTTCTCCATCTCCCGATGACTGCTTGTGATATTCTAGGCTTCACTTGCTACCTTTAGAACTGACTTTCAGCCTCACGTTCATGTGCTTGGGCTGCCACTAAAGTGTGCCTACCATGACCCCTCTCTCCACTACACATCCTCCCCAGAGTCCTTCCTGCTTGGCATCCTAAGGCCCAAGGGTGATGGACGACAACACCTTAAGGTCATTATTGTGACCTGTCCATGAGCTTTTTGTGGGCAAACTACCATTCTTACAGCTTCTGAGTCCTCCTATTGCTTCATATGTCCTGTATGTGCCATATTTGTTGGTGTGGGTGCATGGGCTTGATTCTCGTCAATGCAGGCGGTGCTTTTAACCCAGTAATGCACAACCCGCATAGGCTCTTCCAAAGATGACTGGCTGCTTATCTCTGCAATTGGCTAGCCTTTCAAGCTGTCAGAGTTCTTTTGGCACCTCTTCCAGTCTTCTTCCCGCCACCTTCCAACCATACTCCTGATGGATGGAGGATGATTGGGAGCGTTTTCAGGTTTTGCGCACAAGCGCTACGACCTGTTGTAAGTATTGTGGGCTTTTAACAACACCCACCTCACGCCTATAACTTTCACTCGTTCGTGGGCTTGACTTTCAAAAATCCCTTGTTGTTATTGGTAATTGCTTTACGTTTGTTCCGCCTTGGGGAGGTTTTGTTACCGCCTTGCAGACTGACCCTGTTACATGGATAATTGCACGATTGCCAATATACTTCAGCGTGGGTGAACTATTTTGTTCTTTTGTCTCTCCTCTTTTTGTTCCATGGCAGCCATGGCCCTCACAGCACTAACAGTGGCAACAGCTCAAACTCATCTGCAATATTAGAGCACTGGTCCCATTGTTCACACTGTTACCTAATCAGAGTAATTTCTTTTGGCTCTTCCCTTCACGCTCCATAGCTTTCCCAAAAACACTTATGATTGATAAATGCTTTACAGAAAAACACAGAAATCTGCAACGTGGCTCTTCTCGCACAGCGGGAGAGCCGATAGTACAATATTCACTGCTCTCAGGAAAAGTCACCACATAATGCTTTGCAACCATTCTTTTTCAAAAAAATTTGCCCATAACTCCTGGGACAATGGAACCACCACCAAAACGTTCAGCATGACACAGTCTTTCTGTTTAGGTCATCTCTGGGTCCTCACACTAGGTTAGTGGGGACCTCAAAATAATAATCCCTCCCACCAACCAGCCTCTTTTTAAGATCTCTTAAGGCTAGAATTTTTGTTTTATAGTCTGGAGTAGTTTCTCTTTTTAAGTGCTTTAGTATTGCAGTAGGCCTGCTAGGCCTGACAATGTGTAAGGCTTCTAGGAGCTAAATATATGGTTGGACTGCATTACTTTGTGCAATTCTATTTTCATTTGGTTGTCCCCTCTAGAGGCTAATTATTTGGTTACACAACCATGTTCCTTATAAAAGATATTTTTATTCTGGTGTTCTCTAGGGGCTGTTCTGAGCATTACAGTCAACATACTATAAGATTTGCCGCACTTGGTCGTCCCATAATGCTTTGCAGGGCGTTCTTTTACAAAAATGTTTGCTCATAACTCAGCTTGTGGTGGTCCTAGGATAATGGACTCACCTTCAAAATGTTCAACACAACCTGCTCTATATGTCTGGAGTATCTGCTAGGTTAGTGGGGGCCCCAAAATAATAAACCCTCCCTCCCTTCAGTGTCTTTTTAACCTCTCTCATAGCTGGAACTTTTGTTTTGTTTGTAATATCATTGCAGTATGCCTGCTAGTCTTGGACATCTGTAGTGCACTACACCCTCTGGGGGCTAAATATGTGGTTGCACTGCAATACTTTCAGTCATTTCTTTTCATGTGGTTATGCCCTCTAGGGGCTAACTATACAGTAACATGACCATGTTTCTCACAAATGCTGTTTTCATTGTGGTGTCCTCTAGCGGCTGTTCTGAGCATTACAGTCTAATGCCAAACGTCTATTTCTGATAGAGGTTTTTCTTGGGTTTATATGATAATTGTATATGTTTTATTAATCTCTCCTTATTGCAATTATGACCATGATCCAGGCCCACTTAACATCCTTATTACGCTATGACTGTTTGAACACTCTTCATATGTTTGGGTGACCCTTCTAGTTTATTTCTCTCATTACTCCTCAGTGGCCGGCTTGATTTGGGAATCGTGTTAGCCAGCACGCAACTCTGATATTGGAGTGGTGAAGTAGTGTTCTATTGGAATTAGCATGGCAGCTTTAAATTAGGAAGCTAAATTGCAACATTTTCATTTTTGGCTGCAGCTGGAGGAAGATGGTTAATGGAAGTGCTTTCGTTATATGCAGGGCCACTCGAATTATGTGGCAGGAAAAGACCAAATTATGAGACAGGGTTGACCAATTTATGAGGCAAGAAAAGTCCAGTTATGAATTTATAATGCCAATAGCTCTAACGTAAGCAAATGCAAGACCCTTTGCATTGCAAATGCTTGCTTTCTATAGGAGCGTGTTGAAATGACTAGGGGTTGACTATGTGTGATGCTAGACTTATTACTGTTTTTTAGTATGTGTTGCAACACACTTTTAATTGTACCCTTAGCCAGTAGCGCCTTCAAATCTGCTTTTGAAAGTCAGCAGAACCCTGGAACATCTTCAGGAAACTCGCAGATTATTGCATTGACTTCTGGAAAACCTACAAGAAAAGGTGACAGGAAGGCAAAGCTATCCAGCCCCATGCGCGGACCATGGGTCCGATATGCTATAAAAAGGGCCAAAAAAGAAAGCTGAAAATTGGACACCAATGTTTTGTGACCACTCTTTTATTTTTCAACTGTGCTATATACTAATAGGTTGATTGACAAAATGACAAGTTGCAGGAGACCGTACAACAGCCTGTCTTATTAATAATGCTCAAATAAATTGCAAGGGACTGCAGATTACCATCTCTACAATTTTTATTCCAAAACTATTTTTTTTTTAAGTAGCCAGAGTTCTTTATAAGAACTGACACCTTTAAAAAAATAGTTTCTAACATTTATGACATTTTTTTTTTTTTTTTTTTTAATTTAACATAGGTTACTAAATATTGTGTAATGTAATACAGAAATAATTAATGGAATATTTTAATAAGTACTGTTTTTGTAAGAAGCATTAACAGTAAAATGATGAGAGCAAAATTTATGAGCTATTAGAAGTAAAAATACATAAATGGGACAATAACTCAAAACACATTAAAAATCACTAAATACACACTAATTATTTACTGTATTACTATTGGAAAAATCCTTGCACTAAATATTTAATATTAAAATATATTTCATTATGTAGGGGTAGTGAGGGTGAAAGATGCCGCACCTCCAGGGAGTAAACACAGTAATAAGAGCACAATTAAGAAATGGTGCAAGTGGTCAGGTGCCTTACTACCCATAAGCACAAAAAGTGTGTATAGCTATACACACATGACAATGAACAATAAAGACCACAGCACACAATATAAACCACAGTATTATATGATAAGTAACATCCAAGGTATGTAAATATAATTGAAGAAAAAGGCACGTAGGTGTCCAGCGTTCTTAGAAGAAAGTCTCTTTAATTGAAAACGTAGTTTGCTTCATAGAGAAAACGTCCATCAAACACAACCAACACGTGTTTCGTCACACAGGTGACTTTTTCAAGGCTAAGACCAGGTATAGTATGTAAAGAAATAAAATCTCTCCAAGTTACAGTGTTTGGTTAACACATCTAGAACTGTATTTAGAGCTGGTGGTTAAAGCGTGTCCCACTGAAGAAAATCGATATGATAGTACAATCAACTGAGAAAAGGACTTATCAAGGTCCTTTTCTCAGTTGATTGTACTATCGTATCGATTCATTATGTATTTTGACTGAATTTTTTAAGATTATCACTGAGTTGCACTAAAGTAACTTTTTCTTTTTGGCGTAAATTAGCCACCACGAAGAGCTTTTGGGTAGATGTTGAATGGAAACACCCATCCACTGAACTTCCAACTGGGAGGTTGCTGCCTTACTGGGACCTCCCCACTGGCCCTATTATGACTTTCATAATCCCCAGAGCAGCACCGCCACGGTCGTAATATGGCACATGGACTGCTACATTGGCAGCGGTCCGACCACCACCACGAACCTGGCGGTCATGAGACCACCAGGTTCATAATGACGTCCAATACGTTGTTGATTGTGTTGTTGTGATGTGTTTTGTGTTGCTCTGTTGTTACATTGTGTTGGGATTTACTGTACTGCTAATGTGATATTCAGGTGCTGTGTTAGTGTTATACGCAGTTGTATTAGCTGTTGTGACATTCACTTCATACCCACTAGGTGTTGTAAGGGCGTTTAAGAGGGTATGGGTGCGTGCTTTTAAGGGTTAGTATATGAAAAGCATCCTAATTTTTTGTTTTACAGTTTTAAAGATGTACATTTGAAATTAATGATCTCTGAAATAAAATGCTGAAATAAATACCTCTGACAAAAATGTTTCTGGAAGTAAGACCTGTAGCCATTGCGTTTACACCTTAAAAAAGCCAGTTTTGAAAAAAGACATTCTACAAATTGGTTTCCTTGAGATGGGCGATGGCATCATTCACCCTGCAAATACGCACTAAACGGTTTAGGCAAAATGTTTTTTCAGTAATGGTATTCCATGTACATTTCTCTATGAAATCACATGTAAACAGTTTAGTGCAGCTCAATGTACAGATGTAAGAAGCTTAGTTAAAGAGACCAGATCTAGAAGAGAAATCAACTAGCATTCAGAGCTTCCTCCTCTCTCCTGGTCTTGCAGGAATGGTTTCTATGTCCCTCTAGTTACATATTTCCTTGCTTTCTGGTCATGTCACACTTTCAGAGTTGAAGAGCAGAGAATGTTTCAATTTGTGGCAGCAGTATCAATTACATCTCTATATCAAGGGTCATCTTTTAGTGCAGATTAAAAATATTCAGCATACCTCATGCATAGGGTAGCAACTATATCTACATATTTCTAGCTGAAAAATAGGTAGTCTGACAATTTTAGCACATCTGCTTCTCACAAACCAAATATGTACTGCACCTGTGAGACAGAGCAAAATAACAAATGAGTTTGTAGGTATTCAAGAAGGGTGCTACCGCTGGCTTACAACTTTAATTAACTCTATTATTTCTGCATCCATTTATAATACTCAGAATTCATCTATAGAAACATTAGCAATGTAAGAAAAGAACTTGTGCTCGTAAAAATATTTATATCTATCAATCTAGTTTATTTATTCATTAAACCAGAGCAGTTTTTCTTTTTCATCCAATGAATGATTATGTAATATGAAAGACTTACTTTCATCATTACATAAAAAGTATTGTCGAAAAATAGAAAATTAATTGATTCAGATGTGTGACAATAACCTATAACATATGTGTTCTTGTACACTACATACAAGGGAAACACTTGTTTCGTGTCCGTCACATCAAGAACCAAGTGTCCTTTCATCATGGTTTTATGAAATCATCATTCGGCAATGTATAGTTAATTGAGCAAAAAACATGATCTTAATTTGTTTTCAAAAACTTTTCATTTAAATAATACATATTTTGTAAGTTTGCGCTGCTTTTGTGTAAAACAATAACACAAATGCGGTGCAAACGTTTCATAAATATGGGCCCATGCATCTTGAAAGCCTTTTTCTAGAAAGAGTGAAGCACCAGTTATCAAAAAGTTTAAAATGCCAACGCTTTTGTGGGGAATAAGAAACCTGTATTATTTAACTCCATTCATCTAATTAGTACCGAAGGGCTTCAGTGTCTTTTTTTGAACAAGGAGTAGGGGTATAATATGTGGAGAGGAGCAAAGTGAGAAGGTTTTTTTGTTAAGTTACTGCAGGTTTCTCTTCCAAACAGGTGTTGTTTTTTTATTTTTTTTGTCTTATTTATTGTATAACAGCTATGGAATACATTATTTCTACTTACAAGTGAAATTGCACATAAGTGCCCTTGTGCAGTGATGCAAAGTGTAATGCGTCACCAGGAAGTAACTGTATACATGATGCCGCTGCCCCTGCCATCGCTGTAGTTTTGCTTTTGACAATGTAGCCCACTCTGCTAGTGTTGTGGGACTCATGCAAGCGCAGTCTATAATTACTTTATAAAATGTTTTCCCTTCCTCATGTACATTCTATCAGTATTCTTTCTGACCCGTGTTATACCCACTGTTGCTCACCCATAGGCAGAGGAAGGCTTGTGTGGAATTTCTTGCTATGTGCTTTGGCTGTGCCTATTGGTTACCATGTAATTTATAAGTTCTCAAACACTAAAGAAATTGCCTATAAATGTTTTTCTGCTAATGTCACCTGCAATCATAAATCAAATCTCAATGGCATATTGCATTTCCCAACCTCCCGCTAGCCACATAATGTAACAGGTGAATGCTTTACCTTGTTGACCACCAAATCCTAGCCACAATGTTATTTCATTCCTGCAATAACATTTTCATTGTGTCATTCATACGGCTTGTCATTTTCTGCAATGTGCAGAGCTGGGAGGCCAGGGGTCCAAGTGTGTGCTATACAAAACTGAATTTATTTCTGTGTAAATCTGTTCAAAGCACATATTGTTTTATTTCCCTCTTTATCTTTTCCCATTTCTGAATCTCCATGTGACACTGGTTTCTTTTTCAGCATTGGGGGCCTCATTATGAGTTTCATGGATGGGAAAGCCTGTCTGCCTAACTTTTGAGAGGGTGGCTGCCGCCTTTGTGGCAACCACCCCACCCGACCTATTAGGAGTTTCTCCCTCGGTTGGCAGGAGGAAACCTTGATTTCCACCCACCGGCCTAGCAGGAAGCAGGCTACAGCATTGTCTCCGGCTCATAATTGGATCGGCTGAAATGCTGTAGCCTGCAGGGTGCACCAGCACCCTTGCAATGTCCACTGTTTGCACTTTGCGACGGTGCTGGGCCGGGGACCCCTGCACTGCCCATGCGAAGTGAAGTTTCTGGTCTCCCCACTACCATGCCGTCGGCATCATGGATCCTGGCAGTGCTGGCGGTGCTGGAGGAACCCTGGCTGTCTGGTAACCAGGGTCTTTATGTGGCAGTCGGTACTGCCACAGCAGTGGTAATCCTGACCGCCACCGCGAGCCTGGCGGTCTGAAGACTGTCAGCCTCGTAATGAGGCACTAAATGATTTGATGTAATAGTGCCTGTGGCTAGTTTGCCTCTACATAAACATTATTCTACCCTAGCTGCATGTAATACAGCTTAAATAAAACAAAAGAAGCCACATTACATCAGTGCTACTTAAATGTATTTGGTTGATTTGCACACTAGCTTATGGGTGCTTACATAAGTCCATCACTGTGTATGAATCAGTTCAGTTTTTTTGGCGAAGCACAATGCAGAGAGACATAAAATACTAAGAGAGAGAGACACACATTAAAAAGAGAGAAATACAATAGGAAGAGAGAGAAACAAAATATTGTTTTGGTTACTGTGGTACTGTCCGTTCAATTTTGTTTCCTTCCTATTATACCATGCTTTTTAGGTCTCACCTAGCTAGCCTTTGAGGACTTTTGTTTTCTATCAATGAGCTTAGAGACAGCCCATTGATTATCATTGGTTGGCTTCATTGTCACTCTCATCTCCTTGCTTTTTATTGGTCAGCTGCTGTAGGTTTCTTCCACTGTTGCATTTGCACTTCTCATGTTTTTAGACACTTCTTTGGGTTTAAGCACTCCACCAGAGTGCAACTCCCTAAGATGGCTTCCTCGTATACTTCTTCCCCATACATGTTTTTTCACTGTCTGTCTGCGTGCCAAGTCCCTCCATACCTTACTCCATCCCTTGTAGGTATTGGCTTACCCCTTCCATCACTCTGCTTGTTGTCCATGTTGGCTTGCCCCTTCCCTCACTCTGCTTGTTGTCCATGTTGGCTTGCCCCTTCCCTCACTCTGCTTGTAGTCCATGTTGGCTTGCCCCTTCCATCACTCTGCTTGTTGTCCATGTTGGCTTGCCTCTTCCCTCACTCTGCTTGTTGTCCATGTTGGATTGCCTCTTCCCTCACTCCGCTTGTTGTCCATGTTGGCTTGCCCCTTCCCTCACTTTGCTTGTTGTCCATGTTGGCTTGCCTCTTCCCTCACTCTGCGTGTTATCCATGTTGGCTTGCCCCTTCCCTCCCTCTGCTTGTTGTCCATCTTGGCTTGCCCCTTCCCTCACTCTGCATGTTGTCAATGTTGGCTTGCCCCTTCCCTCACTCTGCTTGTTGTCCATGATGGCTTGCCCCTTCCCTCACTCTGCTTGTTGTCCATGTTGGCTTGCCCCTTCCCTCACTCTGCTTGTTATCCGTGTTGGCTTGCCCCTTCCCTCACTCTGCTTGTTGTCCATGTTGGCTTGCCCCTTCCCTCACTCTGCATGTTGTCAATGTTGGCTTGCCCCTTTCCTCACCCTGCTTGTTGTCCATGATGGCTTGCCCCTTCCCTCACTCTGCTTGTTGTCCATGTTGGCTTGCCCCTTCCCTCACTCTGCTTGTTGTACATGTCGGCTTGCCCCTTCCCTCACTCTGCATGTTGTCAATGCTGGTTTGCCCCTTCCCTCACTCTGCTTGTTGTCCATGTTGGCTTGCCCCTTCACTGAAGCCTCTTCCCTCACTCTGCTTGTTGTCAATGTTGGCTTGCCCCTTCCCCCACTCTTCTTGTTGCTTGTTGTCCATGTTGGCTTGCCCCTTCCCTCACTCTGCATGTTGTCTATGTTGGCTTGCCCCTTCCCTCACTCTGCTTGTTGTCCATGTTGGCTTGCCCCTTCCCACACTCTTCTTGTTGTCCATGATGGCTTGCCCCTTCCCTCACTCTGCTTGTAGTCCATGTTGGCTTGCCTCTTCCCTTACTCTGCTTGTTGTCCATGTTGGCTTGCCTCTTCCCTCACCCTGCTTGTTGTCCATGATGGCTTGCCCCTTCCCTCACTCTGCTTGTTGTCCATGTTGGCTTGCCCCTTCCCTCACTCTGCTTGTTGTCCATGATGGCTTGCCCCTTCCCTCACTCTGCTTGTTGTCCATGTTGGCTTGCCCCTTCCCTCACTCTGCTTGTTGTCAATGTTGGCTTGCCCCTTCCCTCACTCTGCTTGTTGTCCATGTTGACTTGCCCATTCCCTCAAGCCTCTTCCCTCACCCTGCTTGTTGTCCATGATGGCTTGCCCATTCCCTCACTCTGCTTGTTGTCCATGTTGGCTTGCCCCTTCCCTCACTCTGCTTGTTGTCCATGCTGGCTTGCCTCTTCCCTTACTCTGCTTGTTGTCCATGAGGGCTTGCCCCTTCCCTCACTCTGCTTGTTGTCCATGTTGGCTTGCCTCTTCCCTTACTCTGCTTGTTGTCCATGAGGGCTTGCCCCTTCCTTCACTCTGCTTGTTGTCCATGTTGGCTTCCCCTTCCCTCTCTCTGCTTGTTGTCAATGTTGGCTTGCCCCTTCCCTCACTCTGCTTGTTGTCCATGCTCGCTTGCCCATTCACTCAAGCCTCTTCCCTCACCCTTCTTGTTGTCCATGATGGCTTGCCCCTTCCCTCACTCTGCTTGTTGTCCATGTTGGCTTACGCCTTCCCTCACTCTGCTTGTTGTCCATGTTGGCTTGCCCCTTCCCTCACTCTGCTTGTTGTCAATGTTGGCTTGCCCCTTCCCTCACTCTGCTGGTTGTCCATGTTGGCTTGCCCATTCCCTCACTCTGCTGGTTGTCCATGTTGGCTTGCCCCTTCCCTCACCCTGCTTGTTGTCCATGATGGCTTGCCCCTTCCCTCACTCTGCTTGTTGTCCATGTTGGCTTGCCCCTTCCCTCACTCTGCTTGTTGTACATGTCGGCTTGCCCCTTCCCTCACTCTGCATGTTGTCAATGCTGGTTTGCCCCTTCCCTCACTCTGCTTGTTGTCCATGTTGGCTTGCCCCTTCACTGAAGCCTCTTCCCTCACTCTGCTTGTTGTCAATGTTGGCTTGCCCCTTCCCCCACTCTTCTTGTTGCTTGTTGTCCATGTTGGCTTGCCCCTTCCCTCACTCTGCATGTTGTCTATGTTGGCTTGCCCCTTCCCTCACTCTGCTTGTTGTCCATGTTGGCTTGCCCCTTCCCACACTCTTCTTGTTGTCCATGATGGCTTGCCCCTTCCCTCACTCTGCTTGTAGTCCATGTTGGCTTGCCTCTTCCCTTACTCTGCTTGTTGTCCATGTTGGCTTGCCTCTTCCCTCACCCTGCTTGTTGTCCATGATGGCTTGCCCCTTCCCTCACTCTGCTTGTTGTCCATGTTGGCTTGCCCCTTCCCTCACTCTGCTTGTTGTCCATGATGGCTTGCCCCTTCCCTCACTCTGCTTGTTGTCCATGTTGGCTTGCCCCTTCCCTCACTCTGCTTGTTGTCAATGTTGGCTTGCCCCTTCCCTCACTCTGCTTGTTGTCCATGTTGACTTGCCCATTCCCTCAAGCCTCTTCCCTCACCCTGCTTGTTGTCCATGATGGCTTGCCCATTCCCTCACTCTGCTTGTTGTCCATGTTGGCTTGCCCCTTCCCTCACTCTGCTTGTTGTCCATGCTGGCTTGCCTCTTCCCTTACTCTGCTTGTTGTCCATGAGGGCTTGCCCCTTCCCTCACTCTGCTTGTTGTCCATGTTGGCTTGCCTCTTCCCTTACTCTGCTTGTTGTCCATGAGGGCTTGCCCCTTCCTTCACTCTGCTTGTTGTCCATGTTGGCTTCCCCTTCCCTCTCTCTGCTTGTTGTCAATGTTGGCTTGCCCCTTCCCTCACTCTGCTTGTTGTCCATGCTCGCTTGCCCATTCACTCAAGCCTCTTCCCTCACCCTTCTTGTTGTCCATGATGGCTTGCCCCTTCCCTCACTCTGCTTGTTGTCCATGTTGGCTTACGCCTTCCCTCACTCTGCTTGTTGTCCATGTTGGCTTGCCCCTTCCCTCACTCTGCTTGTTGTCAATGTTGGCTTGCCCCTTCCCTCACTCTGCTGGTTGTCCATGTTGGCTTGCCCATTCCCTCACTCTGCTGGTTGTCCATGTTGGCTTGCCCCTTCCCTCACCCTGCTTGTTGTCCATGATGGCTTGCCTCTTCCCTCACTCTGCTTGTTGTCCATGTTGGCTTGCCCCTTCCCTCACTCTGCTTGTTGTCCATGTTGGCTTGCCCCTTCCCTCACTCTGCTTGTTGTCAATGTTGGCTTGCCCCTTCCCTCACTCTGCTGGTTGTCCATGTTGGCTTGCCCCTTCCCTCACCCTGCTTGTTGTCCATGATGGCTTGCCTCTTCCCTCACTCTGCTTGTTGTCCATGTTGGCTTGCCTCTTCCCTTACTCTGCTTGTTGTCCATGAGGGCTTGCCCCTTCCCTCACTCTGCTTGTTGTCCATGTTGGCTTGCCTCTTCCCTTACTCTGCTTGTTGTCCATGTTGGCTTGCCTCTTCCCCCACTCTGCTTGTTGTCCATGATGGCTTGCCCCTTCCCTCACTCTGCTTGTTGTCCATGTTGGCTTGCCCATTCCCTCAAGCCTCTTCCCTCACCCTGCTTGTTGTCCATGATGGCTTGCCCCTTCCCTCACTCTGCTTGTTGTCCACGTTGGCTTGCCCCTTCCCTCACTCTGCTTGTTGTCCATGATGGGTTGTCCCTTCCCTCACTCTGCCTGTTGTCCATGTTGGCTTGCCTCTTCCCTTACTCTGTTTGTTGTCCATGTTGGCTAGCCTCTTCCCTCACCCTGCTTGTTGTCCATGATGGCTTGCCCCTTCCCTCACTCTGCTTGTTGGCCATGTTGCCTTGCCCCTTCCCTCACTCTGCATGTTGTCAATGTTGGCTTGCCCCTTCCCTCACTCTGCTTGTTGTCCATGTTGGCTTGCCCCTTCCCTCACTCTGCTTGCTGTCAATGTTGGCTTGCCTCATCCCTCACTCTGCTTGTTGTCCATGATGGCTTGCCCCTTCCCTCACTCTGCTTGTCCATGTTAGCTTGCCCCTTCCCTCACTCTGCTTGTTGTCCATGTTGGCTTGCCCCTTCCCTCACTCTGCATGTTGTCAATGCTGGTTTGCCCCTTCCCTCACTCTGCTTGTTGTCCATGTTGGCTTGCCCCTTCACTGAAGCCTCTTCCCTCACTCTGCTTGTTGTCAATGTTGGCTTGCCCCTTCCCCCACTCTTCTTGTTGCTTGTTGTCCATGTTGGCTTGCCCCTTCCCTCACTCTGCATGTTGTCTATGTTGGCTTGCCCCTTCCCTCACTCTGCTTGTTGTCCATGTTGGCTTGCCCCTTCCCACACTCTTCTTGTTGTCCATGATGGCTTGCCCCTTCCCTCACTCTGCTTGTAGTCCATGTTGGCTTGCCTCTTCCCTTACTCTGCTTGTTGTCCATGTTGGCTTGCCTCTTCCCTCACCCTGCTTGTTGTCCATGATGGCTTGCCCCTTCCCTCACTCTGCTTGTTGTCCATGTTGGCTTGCCCCTTCCCTCACTCTGCTTGTTGTCCATGATGGCTTGCCCCTTCCCTCACTCTGCTTGTTGTCCATGTTGGCTTGCCCCTTCCCTCACTCTGCTTGTTGTCAATGTTGGCTTGCCCCTTCCCTCACTCTGCTTGTTGTCCATGTTGACTTGCCCATTCCCTCAAGCCTCTTCCCTCACCCTGCTTGTTGTCCATGATGGCTTGCCCATTCCCTCACTCTGCTTGTTGTCCATGTTGGCTTGCCCCTTCCCTCACTCTGCTTGTTGTCCATGCTGGCTTGCCTCTTCCCTTACTCTGCTTGTTGTCCATGAGGGCTTGCCCCTTCCCTCACTCTGCTTGTTGTCCATGTTGGCTTGCCTCTTCCCTTACTCTGCTTGTTGTCCATGAGGGCTTGCCCCTTCCTTCACTCTGCTTGTTGTCCATGTTGGCTTCCCCTTCCCTCTCTCTGCTTGTTGTCAATGTTGGCTTGCCCCTTCCCTCACTCTGCTTGTTGTCCATGCTCGCTTGCCCATTCACTCAAGCCTCTTCCCTCACCCTTCTTGTTGTCCATGATGGCTTGCCCCTTCCCTCACTCTGCTTGTTGTCCATGTTGGCTTACGCCTTCCCTCACTCTGCTTGTTGTCCATGTTGGCTTGCCCCTTCCCTCACTCTGCTTGTTGTCAATGTTGGCTTGCCCCTTCCCTCACTCTGCTGGTTGTCCATGTTGGCTTTCCCATTCCCTCACTCTGCTGGTTGTCCATGTTGGCTTGCCCCTTCCCTCACCCTGCTTGTTGTCCATGATGGCTTGCCTCTTCCCTCACTCTGCTTGTTGTCCATGTTGGCTTGCCCCTTCCCTCACTCTGCTTGTTGTCCATGTTGGCTTGCCCCTTCCCTCACTCTGCTTGTTGTCAATGTTGGCTTGCCCCTTCCCTCACTCTGCTGGTTGTCCATGTTGGCTTGCCCCTTCCCTCACCCTGCTTGTTGTCCATGATGGCTTGCCTCTTCCCTCACTCTGCTTGTTGTCCATGTTGGCTTGCCTCTTCCCTTACTCTGCTTGTTGTCCATGAGGGCTTGCCCCTTCCCTCACTCTGCTTGTTGTCCATGTTGGCTTGCCTCTTCCCTTACTCTGCTTGTTGTCCATGTTGGCTTGCCTCTTCCCCCACTCTGCTTGTTGTCCATGATGGCTTGCCCCTTCCCTCACTCTGCTTGTTGTCCATGTTGGCTTGCCCATTCCCTCAAGCCTCTTCCCTCACCCTGCTTGTTGTCCATGATGGCTTGCCCCTTCCCTCACTCTGCTTGTTGTCCACGTTGGCTTGCCCCTTCCCTCACTCTGCTTGTTGTCCATGATGGGTTGTCCCTTCCCTCACTCTGCCTGTTGTCCATGTTGGCTTGCCTCTTCCCTTACTCTGTTTGTTGTCCATGTTGGCTAGCCTCTTCCCTCACCCTGCTTGTTGTCCATGATGGCTTGCCCCTTCCCTCACTCTGCTTGTTGTCCATGTTGCCTTGCCCCTTCCCTCACTCTGCATGTTGTCAATGTTGGCTTGCCCCTTCCCTCACTCTGCTTGTTGTCCATGTTGGCTTGCCCCTTCCCTCACTCTGCTTGCTGTCAATGTTGGCTTGCCTCATCCCTCACTCTGCTTGTTGTCCATGATGGCTTGCCCCTTCCCTCACTCTGCTTGTCCATGTTAGCTTGCCCCTTCCCTCACTCTGCTTGTTGTCCATGTTGGCTTGCCCCTTCCCTCAAGCCTCTTCCCTCACTCTGCTTGATGTCAATGTTGGCTTTCCCCTTCCCTCACTCTGCTTGTTGTCCATGTTGGCTTGCCCATTCCCTCAAGCCTCTTCCCTCACTCTCTCTGCTTGTTGTCCATGTTGGCTTGCCCCTTCCCCCACTCTTCTTGTTGCTTGTTGTCCATGTTGGTGTGCCCCTTCCCTCAAGCCTCTTCCCTCACTCTGCTTGTTGTCCATGTTGGCTTGCCCCTATCTTCACTCTGCATGTTGTCCGTGTTGGCTTGCCCCTTCCCCCACTCTTCTTGTTGCTTGTTGTCCATGTTGGCTTGCCCCTTCCCTCACTCTGCTTGTCCATGTTGGCTTGCCCCATCCCTCACTGTGCTTGTTGTCCATGTTGGCTTGCCCCTTCCCTCAGTCTGCTTGTCCATGTTGTCTTGCCCTTCCCTCACTCTGCTTGTTGTCCATGTTGGCTTGCCCCTTCCCTCACTCTGCTTGTCCATGTTGGCTTGCCCCTTCCCTCACTCTGCTTGTTGTCCATGTCGGCTTGCCCCTTCCCTCACTCTGCATGTTGTCAATGCAGGTTTGCCCCTTCCCTCACTCTGCTTGTTGTCCATGTTGGCTTGCCCCTTCACTGAAGCCTCTTCCCTCACTCTGCTTGTTGTCAATGTTGGCCTGTCCCTTCCCCCACTCTTCTTGTTGCTTGTTGTCCATGTTGGCTTGCCCCTTCCCTCACTCTGCATGTTGTCCATGTTGGCTTGCCCCTTCCCTCACTCTGCTTGTTGTCCATGTTGGCTTGCCCCTTCCCACACTCTTCTTGTTGTCCATGATGGCTTGCCCCTTCCCTCACTCTGCTTGTTGTCCATGTTGACTTGCCCATTCCCTCAAGCCTCTTCCCTCACCATGCTTGTTGTCCATGATGGCTTGCCCATTCCCTCACTCTGCTTGTTGTCCATGTTGGCTTGCCCCTTCCCTCACTCTGCTTGTTGTCCATGTTGGCTTGCCTCTTCCCTTACTCTGCTTGTTGTCCATGAGGGCTTGCCCCTTCCCTCACTCTTCTTGTTGTACATGTTGGCTTGCCCCTTCCCTCACCCTGCTTGTTGTCCATGATGGCTTGCCCCTTCCTTCACTCTGCTTGTTGTCCATGTTGGCTTGCCCATTCCCTCACTCTGCTTGTTGTCCATGTTGGCTTGCCCCTTCCCTCACCCTGCTTGTTGTCCATGATGGCTTGCCCCTTCCTTCACTCTGCTTGTTGTCAATGTTGGCTTGCCCCTTCCCTCACTCTGCTTGTTGTCCATGCTCGCTTGCCCATTCACTCAAGCCTCTTCCCTCACCCTGCTTGTTGTCCATGATGGCTTGCCCCTTCCCTCACTCTGCTTGTTGTCCATGTTGGCTTACGCCTTCCCTCACTCTGCTTGTTGTCCATGTTGGCTTGCCCCTTCCCTCACTCTGCTTGTTGTCAATGTTGGCTTGCCCCTTCCCTCACTCTGCTGGTTGTCCATGTTGGCTTGCCCATTCCCTCACTCTGCTGGTTGTCCATGTTGGCTTGCCCCTCCCCTCACCCTGCTTGTTGTCCATGATGGCTTGCCTCTTCCCTCACTCTGCTTGTTGTCCATGATGGCTTGCCCCTTCCCTCACTCTGCTTGTTGTCCATGTTGGCTTGCCCCTTCCCTCACTCTGCTTGTTGTCCATGTTGGCGTGCCCCTTCCCTCAATCTGCTTGTTGTCCATGCTGGCTTGCCCCTTCCCTCACTCTGCTTGTTGTCCATGTTGACTTGCCCATTCCCTCAAGCCTCTTCCCTCACCCTGCTTGTTGTCCATGATGGCTTGCCCATTCCCTCACTCTGCTTGTTGTCCATGTTGGCTTGCCCCTTCCCTCACTCTGCTTGTTGTCCTTGTTGGCTTGCCTCTTCCCTTACTCTGCTTGTTGTCCATGAGGGCTTGCCCCTTCCCTCACTCTTCTTGTTGTCCATGTTGGCTTGCCCCTTCCCTCACCCTGCTTGTTGTCCATGATGGCTTGCCCCTTCCTTCACTCTGCTTCTTGTCCATGTTGGCTTGCCCCTTTCCTCTCTCTGCTTGTTGTCAACGTTGGCTTGCCCCTTCCCTCACTCTGCTTGTTGTCCATGCTCGCTTGCCCATTCACTCAAGCCTCTTCCCTCACCCTGCTTGTTGTCCATGATGGCTTGCCCCTTCCCTCACTCTGCTTGTTGTCCATGTTGGCTTACAACTTCCCTCACTCTGCTTGTTGTCCATGTTGGCTTGCCCCTTCCCTCACTCTGCTTGTTGTCAATGTTGGCTTGCCCCTTCCCTCACTCTGCTGGTTGTCCATGTTGGCTTGCCCATTCCCTCACTCTGCTGGTTGTCCATGTTGGTTTGCCCCTCCCCTCACCCTGCTTGTTGTCCATGATGGCTTGCCTCTTCCCTCACTCTGCTTGTTGTCCATGTTGGCTTGCCCCTTCCCTCACTCTGCTTGTTGTCCATGTTGGCTTGCCCATTCCCTCAAGCCTCTTCCCTCACTCTGCTTGTTGTCAATGTTGGCTTTCCCCTTCCCTCACTCTGCTTGTTGTCCATGTTGGCTTGCCCATTCCCTCAAGCCTCTTCCCTCACTCTCTCTGCTTGTTGTCCATGTTGGCTTGCCCCTTCCCCCACTCTTCTTGTTGCTTGTTGTCCATGTTGACGTGCCCCTTCCCTCACTCTGCATGTTGTCCATGTTGGCTTGCCCCTTCCCTCACTCTGCTTGTTGTCCATGTTGGCTTGCCCCTTCCCACACTCTTTTTTGTTGTCCATGTTGGCTTGCCCCTTCCCTCACTCTGCTTGTTGTCAATGTTGGCTTGCCCCTTCCCTCACTCTGCTGGTTGTCCATGTTGGCTTGCCCCTTCCCTCACCCTGCTTGTTGTCCATGATGGCTTGCCTCATCCCTCACTCTGCTTGTTGTCCATGTTGGCTTGCCTCTTCCCTTACTCTGCTTGTTGTCCATGAGGGCTTGCCCCTTCTCTCACTCTGCTCGTTGTCCATGTTGGCTTGCCTCTTCCCTTACTCTGCTTGTTGTCCATGTTGGCTTGCCTCTTCCCCCACTCTGCTTGTTGTCCATGATGGCTTGCCCCTTCCCTCACTCTGCTTGTTGTCCATGTTGGCTTGCCCATTCCCTCAAGCCTCTTCCCTCACCCTGCTTGTTGTCCATGATGGCTTGCCCCTTCCCTCACTCTGCTTGTTGTCCACGTTGGCTTGCCCCTTCCCTCACTCTGCTTGTTGTCCATGATGGCTTGTCCCTTCCCTCACTCTGCCTGTTGTCCATGTTGGCTTGCCTCTTCCCTTACTCTGTTTGTTGTCCATGTTGGCTTGCCTCTTCCCTCACCCTGCTTGTTGTCCATGATGGCTTGCCCCTTCCCTCACTCTGCTTGTTGTCCATGTTGCCTTGCCCCTTCCCTCACTCTGCATGTTGTCAATGTTGGCTTGCCCCTTCCCTCACTCTGCTTGTTGTCCATGTTGGCTTGCCCCTTCCCTCACTCTGCTTGCTGTCAATGTTGGCTTGCCTCTTCCCTCACTCTGCTTGTTGTCCATGATGGCTTGCCCCTTCCCTCACTCTGCTTGTCCATGTTAGCTTGCCCCTTCCCTCACTCTGCTTGTTGTCCATGTTGGCTTGCCCCTTCCCTCAAGCCTCTTCCCTCACTCTGCTTGTTGTCAATGTTGGCTTTCCCCTTCCCTCACTCTTCTTGTTGTCCATGTTGGCTTGCCCATTCCCTCAAGCCTCTTCCCTCACTCTCTCTGCTTGTTGTCCATGTTGGCTTGCCCCTTCCCCCACTCTTCTTGTTGCTTGTTGTCCATGTTGGCGTGCCCCTTCCCTCAAGCCTCTTCCCTCACTCTGCTTGTTGTCCATGTTGGCTTGCCCCTATCCTCACTCTGCATGTTGTCCGTGTTGGCTTGCCCCTTCCCCCACTCTTCTTGTTGCTTGTTGTCCATGTTGGCTTGCCCCTTCCCTCACTCTGCTTGTCCATGTTGGCTTGCCCCATCCCTCACTCTGCTTGTTGTCCATGTTGGCTTGCCCCTTCCCTCAGTCTGCTTGTCCATGTTGTCTTGCCCCTTCCCTCACTCTGCTTGTTGTCCATGTTGGCTTGCCCCTTCCCTCACTCTGCTTGTCCATGTTGGCTTGCCCCTTCCCTCACTCTGCTTGTTGTCCATGTCGGCTTGCCCCTTCCCTCACTCTGCATGTTGTCAATGCTGGTTTGCCCCTTCCCTCACTCTGCTTGTTGTCCATGTTGGCTTGCCCCTTCACTGAAGCCTCTTCCCTCACTCTGCTTGTTGTCAATGTTGGCTTGATTCTTCCCCCACTCTTCTTGTTGCTTGTTGTCCATGTTGGCTTGCCCCTTCCCTCACTCTGCATGTTGTCCATGTTGGCTTGCCCCTTCCCTCACTCTGCTTCTTGTCCATGTTGGCTTGCCTCTTCCCTTACTCTGCTTGTTGTCCATGTTGGCTTGCCTCTTCCCTCACCCTGCTTTTTGTCCATGATGGCTTGCCCCTTCCCTCACTCTGCTTGTTGTCCACGTTGGCTTGCCCCTTCCCTCACTCTGCTTGTTGTCCATGATGGCTTGTCCCTTCCCTCACTCTGCCTGTTGTCCATGTTGGCTTGCCTCTTCCCTTACTCTGTTTGTTGTCCATGTTGGCTTGCCTCTTCCCTCACCCTGCTTGTTGTCCATGATGGCTTGCCCCTTCCCTCACTCTGCTTGTTGTCCATGTTGCCTTGCCTCTTCCCTCACTCTGCTTGTTGTCCATGATGGCTTGCCCCTTCCCTCACTCTGCTTGTCCATGTTAGCTTGCCCCTTCCCTCACTCTGCTTGTTGTCCATGTTGGCTTGCCCCTTCCCTCAAGCCTCTTCCCTCACTCTGCTTGTTGTCAATGTTGGCTTTCCCCTTCCCTCACTCTTCTTGTTGTCCATGTTGGCTTGCCCATTCCCTCAAGCCTCTTCCCTCACTCTCTCTGCTTGTTGTCCATGTTGGCTTGCCCCTTCCCCCACTCTTCTTGTTGCTTGTTGTCCATGTTGGCGTGCCCCTTCCCTCAAGCCTCTTCCCTCACTCTGCTTGTTGTCCATGTTGGCTTGCCCCTATCCTCACTCTGCATGTTGTCCGTGTTGGCTTGCCCCTTCCCCCACTCTTCTTGTTGCTTGTTGTCCATGTTGGCTTGCCCCTTCCCTCACTCTGCTTGTCCATGTTGGCTTGCCCCATCCCTCACTCTGCTTGTTGTCCATGTTGGCTTGCCCCTTCCCTCAGTCTGCTTGTCCATGTTGTCTTGCCCCTTCCCTCACTCTGCTTGTTGTCCATGTTGGCTTGCCCCTTCCCTCACTCTGCTTGTCCATGTTGGCTTGCCCCTTCCCTCACTCTGCTTGTTGTCCATGTCGGCTTGCCCCTTCCCTCACTCTGCATGTTGTCAATGCTGGTTTGCCCCTTCCCTCACTCTGCTTGTTGTCCATGTTGGCTTGCCCCTTCACTGAAGCCTCTTCCCTCACTCTGCTTGTTGTCAATGTTGGCTTGATTCTTCCCCCACTCTTCTTGTTGCTTGTTGTCCATGTTGGCTTGCCCCTTCCCTCACTCTGCATGTTGTCCATGTTGGCTTGCCCCTTCCCTCACTCTGCTTCTTGTCCATGTTGGCTTGCCTCTTCCCTTACTCTGCTTGTTGTCCATGTTGGCTTGCCTCTTTCCTCACCCTGCTTTTTGTCCATGATGGCTTGCCCCTTCCCTCACTCTGCTTGTTGTCCATGTTGGCTTGCCCCTTCCCTCACTCTGCTTGTTGTCCATGATGGCTTGCCCCTTCCCTCACTCTGCTTGTTGTCCATGTTGGCTTGCCCCTTCCCTCACTCTGCTTGTTGTCAATGTTGGCTTGCCCCTTCCCTCACTCTGCTTGTTGTCCATGTTGACTTGCCCATTCCCTCAAGCCTCTTCCCTCACCCTGCTTGGTGTCCATGTTGGCTTGCCCCTTCCCTCACTCTGCTTGTTGTCCATGTTGGCTTGTCCCTTCCCTCACTCTGCTTGTTGTCCATGTTGGCTTGCCTCTTCCCTTACTCTGCTTGTTGTCCATGAGGGCTTGCCCCTTCCCTCACTCTTCTTGTTGTCCATGTTGGCTTGCCCCTTCCCTCACCCTGCTTGTTGTCCATGATGGCTTGCCCCTTCCTTCACTCTGCTTGTTGTCCATGTTGGCTTGCCCCTTCCCTCACTCTGCTTGTTGTCAATGTTGGCTTGCCCCTTCCCTCACTCTGCTTGTTGTCCATGCTCGCTTGCCCATTCCCTCAAGCCTCTTCCCTCACCCTGCTTGTTGTCCATGAGGGCTTGCCCCTTCCCTCACTCTGCTTGTTGTCCATGTTGGCTTGCCTCGTCCCTTACTCTGCTTGTTGTCCATGTTGGCTTGCCTCTTCCCCCACTCTGCTTGTTGTCCATGATGGCTTGCCCCTTCCCTCACTCTGCTTGTTGTCCATGTTGGCTTGCCCATTCCCTCAAGCCTCTTCCCTCACCCTGCTTGTTGTCCATGATGGCTTGCCCCTTCCCTCACTCTGCTTGTTGTCCACGTTGGCTTGCCCCTTCCCTCACTCTGCTTGTTGTCCATGATGGCTTGTCCCTTCCCTCACTCTGCCTGTTGTCCATGTTGGCTTGCCTCTTCCCTTACTCTGTTTGTTGTCCATGTTGGCTTGCCCCTTCCCTCAAGCCTCTTCCCTCACTCTGCTTGTTGTCAATGTTGGCTTTCCCCTTCCCTCACTCTGCTTGTTGTCCATGTTGGCTTGCCCATTCCCTCAAGCCTCTTCCCTCACTCTCTCTGCTTGTTGTCCATGTTGGCTTGCCCCTTCCCCCACTCTTCTTGTTGCTTGTTGTCCATGTTGGCGTGCCCCTTCACTCAAGCCTCTTCCCTCACTCTGCTTGTTGTCCATGTTGGCTTGCCCCTTCCCTCACTCTGCTTGTTGTCCCTGTTGGCTTGCCCCTTCCCTCACTCTGCTTGTTGTCAATGTTGGCTTGCCCCTTCCCTCACTCTGCTGGTTGTCCATGTTGGCTTGCCCATTCCCTCAATCCTCTTCCCTCACCCTGCTTGTTGTCCATGATGGCTTGCCTCTTCCCTCACTCTGCTTGTTGTCCATGTTGGCTTGCCTCTTCCCTTACTCTGCTTGTTGTCCATGAGGGCTTGCCCCTTCCCTCACTCTGCTTGTTGTCCATGTTGGCTTGCCCCTTCCCTCACTCTGCTTGTTGTCCATGTTGGCTTGCCTCTTCCCCCACTCTGCTTGTTGTCCATGATGGCTTGCCCCTTCCCTCACTCTGCTTGTTGTCCATGTTGGCTTGCCCATTCCCTCAAGCCTCTTCCCTCACCCTGCTTGTTGTCCATGATGGCTTGCCCCTTCCCTCACTCTGCTTGTTGTCCACGTTGGCTTGCCCCTTCCCTCACTCTGCTTGTTGTCCATGATGGCTTGTCCCTTCCCTCACTCTGCCTGTTGTCCATGTTGGCTTGCCTCTTCCCTTACTCTGTTTGTTGTCCATGTTGGCTTGCCCCTTCCCTCACTCTGCTTGTTGTCCATGTTGCCTTGCCCCTTCCCTCTCTGCATGTTGTCAATGTTGGCTTGCCCCTTCCCTCACTCTGCTTGTTGTCCATGTTGGCTTGCCCCTTCCCTCACTCTACTTGCTGTCAATGTTGGCTTGCCTCTTCCCTCACTCTGCTTGTTGTCCATGATGGCTTGCCCCTTCCCTCACTCTGCTTGTCCATGTTAGCTTGCCCCTTCCCTCACTCTGCTTGTTGTCCATGTTGGTTTGCCCCTTCCCTCAAGCCTCTTCCCTCACTCTGCTTGTTGTCAATGTTGGCTTTCCCCTTCCCTCACTCTGCTTTTTGTCCATGTTGGCTTGCCCATTCCCTCAAGCCTCTTCCCTCACTCTCTCTGCTTGTTGTCCATGTTGGCTTGCCCCTTCCCCCACTCTTCTTGTTGCTTGTTGTCCATGTTGGCGTGCCCCTTCCCTCAAGCCTCTTCCCTCACTCTGCTTGTTGTGCATGTTGGCTTGCCCCTATCCTCACTCTGCATGTTGTCCGTGTTGGCTTGCCCCTTCCCCCACTCTTCTTGTTGCTTGTTGTCCATGTTGGCTTGCCCCTTTCCTCACTCTGCTTGTCCATGTTGGCTTGCCCCATCCCTCACTCTGCTTGTTGTCCATGTTGGCTTGCCCCTTCCCTCAGTCTGCTTGTCCATGTTGTCTTGCCCTTTCCCTCACTCTGCTTGTTGTCCATGTTGGCTTGCCCCTTCCCTCACTCTGCTTGTCCATGTTGGCTTGCCCCTTCCCTCACTCTGCTTGTTGTCCATGTTGGCTTTCCCCTATCCTCCCTTCATGCAATACCGGTGTTGGATTTCACTGTCCCCACCTGCCTTCTCTCCTTAGATTGGTTGTGCTGTCCTGACCTCACACTCCCTCCATTGTCCATGTTGCTCCACCAAACTGTTAAGAAATCAATGTAATGTGAACACTGCTGGCCATGTCATAGTGGTTTTTCCTCCTTCATGCCTTGTGTTGCCTCCTACTCTATCTTCCCACCCACCAGCAATAATTAAAAAACAGTACAGACACGGCCGGCACTGGCAGCATCATAGAGCTTTTTTTAAACCTGGAGCCTTGCTGTACAACATGGCTCAAAAACAAACTGACAAAGTAAATATCTTCCACAGGCGAGACCTGTTGGCTTTGCCAATACTTGTTTATTTAAGCTATGTTTCGGTTTTTTTACTATGTACAGCCCTTTCGTGCCAACAGTCTGAAGATGCAGTATACAAAGCTGTGAAATAAATATTTGATTGTAACTTGCAACATGCACATAGCACTTCCCTCTCCATGTTAGTGTTTTACCATCAGAGAATATATTGCTGACACTGCTTCCTTTTTGTGCATTAAGATCCACAATATCAATAATAATACGTTTGGCAAGTCCCCTCTGACTATTTCATCCTAGGAGCAGGTAATAAAAGCTGAAAAAAGCAAACAGAGGTCACAGCCCATGAGTCCTACTTGATAAACTCCCATTAATAAATGTGGAAACAAGTCAAATGCATATCTTATTACTGGTCCATCATTTTCAAGCATTAAGGAAGAACATTGAGAGGACAAAGAGAGGCACAATTCAAAGACAGAGAGTGGGTGTGCACAGTAAGAAGAGAGTGGGATGTGCACTACAAGACGAGAGTGGAATGTGCACAGTAAGAAGAGAGTGAGATGTGCACAGTAAGAAGAGAGTGGGATGTGCACTACAAGAAGAGAGTGAGATGTGCACTATAATAAGAGAGTGGGATGTGCACTATAAGAAGAGAGTGAAATGTGCACTATAAGACGAGAGCGGGATGTGCACAGTAAGACGAGAGTGGGATGTGCACAATAAGATGAGAGTGAGATGTGCACAGTAAGAAGAGAGTGGTATGTGCACTAGAAGAAGAGAGTGGGATGTGCACAGTAAGAAGAGAGTGGGATGTGCACAGTAAGAAGAGAGTGAGATGTGCACAGTAAGAAGAGAGTGGGATGTGCACAGTAAGAAGAGAGTGGGATGTGCACTACAAGAAGAGAGTGGGATGTGCACAGTAAGAAGAGAGTGGGATATGCACAGTAAGAAGAGAGTGGGATGTGCACAGTAAGAAGAGAGTGGGATGTGCACAGTAAGAAGAGAGTGGGATGTGCACTACAAGAAGAGAGTGGGATGTGCAGAGTAAGAAGAGAGTGGGATATGCACAGTAAGAAGAGAGTGGGATGTGCACAGTAAGAAGAGAGTGGGATGTGCACAGTAAGACGAGAGTGGGATGTGCACAATAAGATGAGAGTGAGATGTGCACAGTAAGAAGAGAGTGGGATGTGCACTAGAAGAAGAGAGTGGGATGTGCACAGTAAGAAGAGAGTGGGATGTGCACAGTAAGAAGAGAGTGGGATGTGCACAGTAAGAAGAGAGTGGGATGTGCACAGTAAGAAGAGAGTGAGATGTGCACAGTAAGAAGAGAGTGAGATGTGCACAGTAAGAAGAGAGTGGGATGTGCACAGTAAGAAGAGAGTGGGATGTGCACAGTTAAGAAGAGAGTGGGATATGCACAGTAAGAAGAGAGTGGGATGTACACAGTAAGAAGAGAGTGGGATGTGCACAGTAAGAAGAGAGTGGGATGTGCACAGTTAAGAAGAGAGTGGGATGTGCACAGTAAGAAGAGAGTGGGATGTGCACAGTAAGAAGAGAGTGGGATGTGCACAGTAAGAAGAGAGTGGGATGTGCACAGTAAGAAGAGAGTGGGATGTGCACAGTAAGAAGAGAGTGGGATGTGCACAGTCAGAAGAGAGTGAGATGTGCACTACAAGAAGAGAGTGGGATGTGCACAGTAAGAAGAGAGTGGGATATGCACAGTAAGAAGAGAGTGGGATGTGCACAGTAAGAAGAGAGTGAGATGTGCACAGTAAGAAGAGAGTGGGATGTGCACAGTAAGAAGAGAGTGGGATATGCACAGTAAGAAGAGAGTGGGATGTGCACAGTAAGAAGAGAGTGGGATGTGCACAGTCAGAAGAGAGTGAGATGTGCACTACAAGAAGAGAGTGGGATGTGCACTACAAGAAGAGAGTGGGATGTGCACAGTAAGAAGAGAGTGGGATATGCACTACAAGACGAGAGTGGGATGTGCACAGTAAGAAGAGAGTGAGATGTGCACAGTAAGAAGAGAGTGGGATGTGCACTACAAGAAGAGAGTGAGATGTGCACTATAATAAGAGAGTGGGATGTGCACTATAAGAAGAGAGTGAAATGTGCACTATAAGACGAGAGCGGGATGTGCACAGTAAGACGAGAGTGGGATGTGCACAATAAGATGAGAGTGAGATGTGCACAGTAAGAAGAGAGTGGGATGTGCACAGTAAGAAGAGAGTGGGATATGCACAGTAAGAAGAGAGTGGGATGTGCACAGTAAGAAGAGAGTGGGATGTGCACAGTAAGAAGAGAGTGGGATGTGCACAGTCAGAAGAGAGTGGGATATGCACAGTAAGAAGAGAGTGGGATGTGCACAGTAAGAAGAGAGTGCGATGTGCACAGTAAGAAGAGAGTGGGATGTGCACAGTTAAGAAGAGAGTGGGATGTGCACAGTCAGAAGAGAGTGAGATGTGCACTACAAGAAGAGAGTGGGATGTGCACAGTAAGAAGAGAGTGAGATGTGCACAGTAAGAAGAGAGTGGGATGTGCACAGTTAAGAAGAGAGTGGGATATGCACAGTAAGAAGAGAGTGGGATATGCACAGTAAGAAGAGAGTGGGATGTGCACAGTAAGAAGAGAGTGGGATGTGCACAGTTAAGAAGAGAGTGGGATGTGCACAGTCAGAAGAGAGTGAGATGTGCACTACAAGAAGAGAGTGGGATGTGCACAGTAAGAAGAGAGTGGGATGTGCACAGTAAGAAGAGAGTGAGATGTGCACAGTAAGAAGAGAGTGGGATGTGCACAGTAAGAAGAGAGTGGGATATGCACAGTAAGAAGAGAGTGGGATGTGCACAGTAAGAAGAGAGTGGGATGTGCACAGTAAGAAGAGAGTGGGATGTGCACAGTTAAGAAGAGAGTGGGATGTGCACAGTCAGAAGAGAGTGAGATGTGCACTACAAGAAGAGAGTGGGATATGCACAGTAAGAAGAGAGTGGGATGTGCACAGTAAGAAGAGAGTGGGATGTGCACAGTTAAGAAGAGAGTGGGATGTGCACAGTCAGAAGAGAGTGAGATGTGCACTACAAGAAGAGAGTGGGATGTGCACAGTAAGACGAGAGTGGGATGTGCACAGTCAGAAGAGAGTGAGATGTGCACAGTAAGAAGAGAGTGAGATGTGCACAGTAAGAAGAGAGTGGGATGTGCACTACAAGAAGAGAGTGAGATGTGCACTATAAGAAGAGAGTGGCATGTGCATTACAATAAGAGAGTGGGATGTGCACTATAATAAGAGAGTGGGATGTGCACTATAAGAAGAGAGTGAAATGTGCACTATAAGACGAGAGCGGGATGTGCACAGTAAGACGAGAGTGGGATGTGCACAATAAGATGAGAGTGAGATGTGCACAGTAAGAAGAGAGTGGGATGTGCACTACAAGAAGAGAGTGGGATGTGCACAGTAAGACGTGAGTGGGATGTGCACAATAAGATGAGAGTGAGATGTGCACAGTAAGAAGAGAGTGGGATGTGCACAGTAAGAAGAGAGTGGGATGTGCACAGTAAGAAGAGAGTGGGATGTGCACAGTTAAGAAGAGAGTGGGATGTGCACAGTCAGAAGAGAGTGAGATGTGCACTACAAGAAGAGAGTGGGATGTGCACAGTAAGAAGAGAGTGGGATATGCACAGTAAGAAGAGAGTGGGATGTGCACAGTAAGAAGAGAGTGGGATGTGCACAGTTAAGAAGAGAGTGGGATATGCACAGTAAGAAGAGAGTGGGATGTGCACAGTAAGAAGAGAGTGGGATGTGCACAGTAAGAAGAGAGTGGGATGTGCACAGTAAGAAGAGAGTGGGATGTGCACAGTAAGAAGAGAGTGGGATGTGCACAGTAAGAAGAGAGTGGGATGTGCACAGTTAAGAAGAGAGTGGGATATGCACAGTAAGAAGAGAGTGGGATGTGCACAGTAAGAAGAGAGTGGGATGTGCACAGTAAGACGTGAGTGGGATGTGCACAGTTAAGAAGAGAGTGGGATGTGCACAGTAAGAAGAGAGTGGGATGTGCACAGTAAGACGAGAGTGGGATGTGCACAGTAAGACGTGAGTGGGATGTGCACAGTTAAGAAGAGAGTGGGATGTGCACAGTAAGAAGAGAGTGGGATGTGCACAGTAAGACGAGAGTGGGATGTGCACAGTAAGAAGAGAGTGGGATGTGCACAGTAAGAAGAGAGTGGGATGTGCACAGTAAGAAGAGAGTGGGATGTGCACAGTAAGAAGAGAGTGGGATGTGCACAGTCAGAAGAGAGTGAGATGTGCACTACAAGAAGAGAGTGGGATGTGCACAGTAAGAAGCAAGAAAAGCACAATATGGGTAGTGAAGCTAATTAGGGATATGGCACAGAAAAAGGTAGTACGCATCAGGGGGTAAATGGTGGTAAAACAGAGGAAAACTTTCCAAGGAGTATGGTCAGACAAAGAGACCTCAGAGACTTGTGACGCTTTTCATTGAAATTATGGACAAACAGCGCCCATTGCAGACAATGGACATTGATGCCCTGATTTATACTTTTTGACGCTAAACTGCGTTAATGCAGTTTAATGTTAAGAAAGTATACCGCCTGCTAGAGCCATCCCAAGACGCCGGGCATCATATTTATGGTATGACATTAGCTGGCAGTAAGGCCCGGCTAGCGTCTTGAAAAAGGACGGTAGCGGGGTGGGGGAGGCGTAAGGGAAACAGGGGGTTTCGTGTCAAAGGATGACGCTAGTACAGGCAGAAGCATAAATATGCCTCTACCCATACTAGCATCATTTTCTGATGTTAAACCATATAGACATGACTCTTAGTGAAGACAGGAGTCATGCCCCCCAGCCCAATGGCCATGCCCAGGGGGCCCCAAATATGGCACTTTCCAAAAAAACAAAAAATAAAAACTGGTACTCACCTGTACCTACATGGGATGGGTTCCCCCCCATCCTTGGCTGTCCTCCTGGTGTGGGCAGTGGTGGGTGGGGGTGTCCCTGGGGCCAGGGAAGGGCACTTGTGGGCTCTTTCCATGGTCTCTGACTATGGAAACATGCCCGCAGGTCCCCTAACACCTGCCCTGACCCAGGCGTTAAATAATGGCACTAAGCAGGCTTAGCTCCATTATTTAGGCCCGCCTACAAAAATAGTGCACGGGAGGATAAATAATGCGCTAGTGCCTTTGAGTTGTTTTTTGCCTGGGAACGCCTACCTTGCATCTCATTGATGCAAGGTAGTTTCCCGCTTGCAAAAAAAGAAGTTAACTCCAAAATGTTGGCTCTAGACGGGTCAAGCGCCAGAAATGTAAATATGGAGTTAAGTTTGCACTGAATTAGCGAAAAAAAAAATTACGCTATATCGGAGCAAACAGAGTATATATATGCCCCTGAGTATCAATTACAAATGACCCATGTAAATTATGGATGTGTGGTCCCTCTCTTCTGAAGATTACCCCACCCTTAATATACAACAGTAGAACTCATGTGAGATTGTGGTAAGTACCCGGGCAGAGGGTCAGCCTCCACTGGCTCTTTACTGTCCATATCCTGATTTATCCTTGAGGCACAGTGCACAGCACACAACATAATCCTGTCTCTTTATTCTGGTTGCAGAGCCGGTGACTAAACCCACAGTGAAATATGTGAGCCCTCAGCTCGTGGAGAACCGATGTCCTGTGGAAATAACCTGTGATACCCCAAGCATGCCTGTCACAATCCTCTGGTCCTTTAATGGCAGCCCAACACTACCTGGAAATATCATTCTGTCAGCAGACAACAGAACCCTGACCATCTCCAATGTGCCCCGGGATGATTCAGGAATCTATCAATGCGTGGCCCTGAACCCTGTGAGCATTAGTACGAGTGACCCCCAGACTCTGACTGTCATCTGTAAGTAATCCTAGAGTTCCCTCTTTCCTGTCTCCCATCCCTTTCTCTGGTAAAGAAATTCAGAGCTCACAGACCCTCTCCCTTGTTACAAATAGGGGATAGACTCTCTTTATCCTGCACTGCGGGGTCTGTCCCAGAACCCGCGTTACCAGTGGTTTCTCAATGATACTAATCTAAACAGACCTGGAAACACCTACACTGTTGAGAAGGTGTCTTCACAAAATACTGGGAACTACACGTGGGTGGCTCCAGCCTGACTGTGAAGGTTTCTATCTCAATACATATATGGTAAGTGCTCAAGGAATAAATAGACTCCAAGCCTACTTCTTCTGGATCAAAACAATTTCTGAATGTGGAGATTGAAGGGCATATTTAAGAAAAGTGGTGCTGCACTTAGTGTAGCACCACTTTCCTTCCCCTCCTTAGCGCCCCCCTACTTCCACCATGTGTGCGCCGTATCTGAGATACAGCACATTATGGCGCAGGGTAGGGGACAATAGCATCACTTGTATTGACGCTATTGAGGTACTCTGCAGGAGTAGTGCCAAAATGTTGGTGCTACTCATGCAGAGTACACAGGGGCCCATTATAAATAATTAAAGGCCCCTTTTAACATCTGCTCTGAGCAGGCATTAAAAGTGCTGTAAAAAATGATGCACGGAAATCTGTTAGATTCCCTTGCGCCATTTTTTCGCCCCCCCCCCCCTAATGGGGGAACGCCCCCTTTGCACACATTATGCCTGGCGCAGGCATAATGTAGTTCAAAGGGTTACAAAGTGTCTCAATACATGCATTGCGCCACTTTGTAAATATGGTGCAAGAATTTTGGCCTCATTGGGCCACATTACAGTAAAAACAATGACACTAATGTGGCACAAGGAGGCGGTAGGGGCTCTTAGATATGCCCCTGAATTTAGCACGTTTCCACCCTCCTTCAGACTGTTTCCTACCTTTCTTCAAGTGCCCCTTCTTTGCATATCTTTCTTTCTCTCCCCTCTCACTTTTCTTTATTCTTTCATTCAGTAGTTACTTTAGGGCTCAATCAATCAATCAATGAGTACTTGTACAGTGCGGCTTATCACCAGTGGGGTCTCAAGGCACTGTTGCAGGCAAGCTGGTCACTCGAATAGCCGGGTCTTGAGCTCCTTCTCGAATTGCTTCATTGATGCAGCCAGTCTGAGGATGAGTGGGCATGTTCCATGTCCAGGCTGTGAGGTAGGAGAATGATCTGCCTCCGGCCATGCTTCTTCTGATTCTGGGGATGGCCGCGAGAGCGAGATGGGAGCATCGGAATTGCCGGTCCGGGGTGTAGAAGGTGAGGCGGTGGTTGAGGTAGTCTGGTCCGATGTTGTGAAGTGCCTTGTAAGGTTGAGTCAGTAGCATGAAGGTGATGCGTTTGTTGATCAAGAGCCAATGGAGGTCTCTGAGGTGGGTGGAGATGTGGCTGTGGCGGGGATGTTCAGGATGAGTCTGGCTGTTGTGTTCTGGAATCTTTGTAGCCTCTTGTAGCTTCTTTGTGATGCCTGCTTAGAGTGCCTTCCTGTAGTCCAATTTGCTGCTGACTAGAGCGTGGGTGACCGTCCTTCTAGTCTCAGTGGGAATCCACTTAAAGATCTTCTGAAGGAGGTGCAGGGTGTGGAAGCACGCTGATGAGACAGTGTTGACTTGACGGGTCATGGAAACTGTGGAGACCATAATGATATCTAGGTTGCATGCATGGTCAGTTGGGGCATTTTCTACGGCGGCGGGCCACCAGGAGTCGCCGAGTTGAGCCTAAGGCAGCTGGCTTCCATCCATGCGACGACAGCACTCATACCGTTGTGGAAGTTTCTCTTGGCTGCTGATGGGTAGTCCGTCAGGGAGAAGATCAGTTGTGTTATCGTCAGCATAGGAGACAATGTTTAGTCAGTGCTGTCTGACGATTTTGGGAAGCTGGGCAATGTAGATGTTGAAGCGGGTCAGGCTGAGTGAGGATCCCTGGGGTTCTGCGAAGTAGGTTTCTTTGGGCACCGAAGTGTACGGTGGGAGTCGGACAGGGAGGAAAAAATCAATTCCATTGCTCTGCTGCGGATGCCGGCGTTCTGGAGTCTGGTGCAAAGGGTGTAGTGGGAGGCTGTGTCAAATGTGGCAAAGAGGTCAGGGAGAATGAGGGCAGCCATGTCACTGTGGTCCAGTATTGTGCGGATGTTGTCGGTGGCTGCAAGGAGGGCTGTCTCGGTGTTGTGGTTGCTCCTGAAACTGGACAGTGAGGGATCCAGGATGTGGTTTGACTTGAGGAACCCTGTCAGTTACATGTAGATGGCCTTTTCTGTTACCTTGCCTGGGAAGGAGAGCAGAGAGATGGGTCTGTAGTTTTTCATCTCCTTGGGTCGGTGGAGGGTTTCTTTAGGAGCAGGTTGATCTCAGCATGTTTCCAGTTGGAAAGAAAAGTGGCAGTTTTGATGGAATGGTTGATAGTCCGGCAGACATCTGATACAATGGTGACGTTGGTAAGGTTGGAGATTTGGTGTGAACATGGGTCTGAGGGTGCCTGAATGGATGGGGTTCATGAGTTTCCGAATGTCTTCTGTAGAGATAGGGGTCCAGTGGTTAGGGTTTGCTGTGTGGGCTCTGTGGTGATGCTGGTGGGTGGTGGGGGTGCGTTATGGTTTTTGAATCCTTTGTATATGTCCAGGATTTTCTGGTGGAAAAAGGTGGTGAGGTTGTCGCAGAGGTCTTGAGAGGGGGGATGTCAGAGGTGTCTGCTCTGGGGTTTGTGAATTTTTTGACTATGGTGTACAGTTCTTTGCTGTTGTGCATTGGTGCTGATGCGTTCTTGAATGGTAGCTTTCTTGGCGGCTCTGATGCGCTGGTGGTGCGTGGGGACTGCGTCTTTGTAGGCTAGGTGGTTGTTTTGCTGTTCCTCCATCTTACAAATATTCATGCAATGCAACACAATAAAACACCTTGCTGCGCTGCTCTCCTTGGAAGGAGACAGAAGGAAAGCATCATATTTAACAAGATACAGTGCATTTCTGCTCTCTACTTGCACTAGAACACAAACTGCTGCCTAGCGCCAACGCAAGCACCCTTGCACAATGCTGCAAGGGTGCCTGCATTGTATTCAGGATTGTTTTTATGCAGGAAGGAATAACTTCCTTCACCAAAACAATCCTCTGATGCTTTTTTCTTTCTATGTGTGCTGCAGAATGCTGTAGAAGGAGCAAATATCAAGGAGACATAAGTATATTTGCCTGATGTCAGTGTGTTTAAATGTGTTCATTGAGATCCTGCTAACCAGGACCCCAGTGATTATGCTCTCTCTCCCAAAACTCTGTATTTCACCCCCCCCATTTCCACACTGGTGCCCCTACATAAGTCCTTAGTATATGGTACCCAGGTACTCAGGTACCCAGGACATGGGGGTACCAGGGGATCCTTATGGGCTGCAAATATATATTTTGCCACCCATTGGGAACCCATGCAAAGGCTTCTGCAGGCCTGACATTGCAGCTTGCGTGAAAAGGTGCAAGCACCCTTCTCACTGCCATTTGACTGCACCAGATCACTTATAAGTCACCCCTATGTCAGGCCCTTCTAGCCTAGCAGAGGTGCCCATTTTCCCAGACTTTGTGAGTGCGGGGACGCCATTTTATGCGTGTACTCGACATAGGTCAATACTTATGTCCAGCTACATAATGGTAACTCCGAATATAGGCATGTTTGGTATCAAACATGTTGGAATCATACCCCAATACTTTTGCAAGTATTGGTTGTATGATTCAATGCACTCTGTGGGCTTCTTAGAGGACCCCCAGCATTGCTATTAGAGCCTTCTGAGGTTTTCCAGGCAGCCCAAGCTGCTGTCACCTCACAGACAGGGTTTTGCCCTCCTGTTGCCTGAGAAGCTCAAGCCCAGGAAGGCAGAATAAATGATTTCCTTTGGGAGAGGGGTGTTACACCCTCTCCCTTTGGCAATATGTGTCACAGGCTTGGGGGGGTAGCCTCCCCATGCCACTGGTATGCTTTGAAGGGCACATTTGGTGCCCTCCTTGTATAAACCAGTCTACACTGGTCCACGGACCCCCAGTCCCTGCTCTGGCGTGAAACTGAACAAAGGAAAGGGGAGTGACCACTCCCCTGTCCATCAACACCCCAGGGGTGGTGCTCAGAGCTCCTCCAGAGGGTGCCTGGGTTTTGCCATCTTGAATCCAAGGTTGGCAGGGAACTCTGGGAGCATCTCAGTGGCCAGTTCAGGCAGGTGACATCAGAGGCCCCTCCTGATAGGTCGTCACCCAGCTAGGTGACCAATACCCCTCTCAGGACTATTTAGGGTCTCTCTCCTGGGTGGTTCCTCAGATTCGGCTTGCAAGATTCCAGCAAGATTTTGCTCCAACCTGGAGGCACCAACTGCAATGATGACTGGCTGCATAGATCCCCCCTCCTGCTGAGCTGCATGGATTCTGCAACAAAGGTGGTGGACTGAAGTGGTCCTGATGGTCCTCTATTCAAAACTGTCCAACTTGGGTGGAGGTAAGCCTTTGCCTTTCCATCCAGGACAGTACCCCCCTCCTCCTCATCATTTGCAGCTGCCAAGGCTTGTTGGCATCCTCTCCATGGGATCATCAGGCATCTTGAAGCTCCAGCTCCCAGCACTCTATCCTGCGACGCACAGCTCCCTGAGTGGCTCTCCTGCAGTGTGGGACACCTTTTCATAGTGCTAGATGAGCTCCATCTTCGACTCCTGTGTCCCTGTCCTGTGTGACTCCTGTGAGTGCTGCCTGTGCTTCTGTGGGCTCTCTGAGACACTGAGGGCCCCATCTGACTCCCCTTCTTGGGCAGAGTTCTCTTGGGCTTTCCTGGTCCCTGGCAGCACCACTTTTTGTCAACTGCAAGTTTTGCCTTTGCCAAGGCTTGTTAGTGGAAGCCGAACACGCAAACCCAACTGCAATCTTCCTTCTGGCGTGGGACATCACCTGCATCCTCCAGGAACTCCAACTCCAGGGCTGCAGTACTGACTCTTCTTCCTCACCGTAGACCAAGTTCTTGCACCCTCAGCTTGGTGGGTAGGGGCTTCTGCCCTCACTGGACTCTGCTGTGTCTTCTGGATTGGTCCCCTTTTTCCACAGGTCTTCTTCTTCAGGAATTTTCTTGCAGTCTCTTTTGGGTTTTGAATTTCTCTTCTTTTCTTCCAAGTGGGTGTTCTGGGGAAACTACAGTGATTTACTCCTGCTTTCCTTGTCGCTGGGGGGTGTTGTGGTACTTGCCTTTGGGCTTTCCTAGTACTCCCAGCTCCCCTCTACACATTGCACTTACCTAGGTTGGGGGACCGACTCTCACATCCCATTTTTTTAGTATATGGTTTGTACTCCCCCTAGAGTCATTATTTTTTTATTTTTTATTTTACAATATGTTACACTGTTTTCTCACAGTTTTTATGCCTATTTCTGACTACTAGTATACATAACTTGTGTATTACTTACCTCCTAAGGGAGTATTGCCCCTATAGTATTTTTGGTATTTGTGTCACCAAAATAAAGTTCCTTTATTTTTGTAACAGTGAGTGTTTTCTTTCATGTATGTAAGTACTGTGTGTGACTACAGTGGTATTGCATGAGCTTTGCATGTCCCCTAGATAAGCCTTGGCTGCTCATCCACAGGTACCTCTAGAGAGCCTGGCTTCTAGACACTGCCAACACAACACTAATAAGGGATACCTGGACCTGGTATAAGGTGTAAGTGACATAGGTACCCACCACACACCAGGCCAGACTCCTACACTGAATACATATTTTGTACACATAAAAGAAAGTTAGAGCAAAGGCATACCCAAGATTCCTTATTTGTGCATTTCTGAGGAAAAATAAAAAAGGGGTAATAAGTTATTGCTACAAGCTTTATTTATGTTCCCTTGACCTTTAACCTCTGTCAGTCACCTTATGTTCTTACCTGCTGTCACTTTTCAATGATTAGCAGGGTACTGTTGTTATACAGTTCCTACAAATGAAGTAGGAACGCATATAGGGTCAACATAAACTTCCGGCTATAGGAACCAAGGGTCAGATTTAAGAGTCCCTTGAGCCATAATATCGCCACATTAGCGTCATTGTTTTGATGCTAATGTGACGATATTATGGCAAAAACGCAGCAACAGATTTACAAAGTGGTGCAGTGCATGCATTGTGCCGCTTTGTAACCCCTTGCACCACATTATGCCTCACCAGGCATAATGTATGCAAGAGGGGCGCTCCACCGTTAGGGGGGCTGAAAAAATGGCACAAAGAAATCTAAAAGATTTCTTGGTGTCTCTTTTTTTGGCATTTGTAACACCTGTTCAGAGAAGGCGCTAAAAGTGGGCACACCATTATTTATAATGGGCTGTATTAGGGTACTGTTTAGGGTTAGCACCAACATTTTGGCACTAACCCTGAACAGTACATCTATAGCGTCAAAAATTCTGATGCTATTACCCACTACCCTGCGCCGTGGTGCACCGTATTTTAAGTACGATGCACGCGTGGTAGAAGTAGTGGAGTGCTAAGGGGAGCAAGGACAGTGGTGCTGCACTGGGTACAGAACCACCTTTCTTAAATCTGCCCCTTAGTCTGTCTATACCATCAGGGAATGTTGACACAATTCCTAGCTAGCTCATAGTGCCTCATCTTAACCCCTAAACTTACCAGGGTACCAGATGGTATCTACAACCTCAAACATGACACACAGATTGTGCAAGGAAATTGTGGAAGTAGATCTATCCTTTTGTTGTTACTTTGCGGGCCCAAGGTAAGAAATAAGAAAGATACAAAATTGTATTTTCAAACATTTATTACAATAATAGTATCCTTGTACAGAAAGCATGAACTGAGATTGTTGGGCAGATGAAACAAAGCAAGGTAAGCATAATTATAGGAATGGTGAAAAATATAAACAGTTCAACCATGATAATGATATTGTGTTGGCACACTCCTTTCTGTTATTACCTACAATGTAGAGAGCATAGTGGGAGTACACTCTGCCAGATCGATTGGGAGAGCCTAACCCAATACCTGGGTAACATGTACCAGAAAGCCAGGGAGTTGGTCTGCTGCACTGCAGGCTACTGCCCAGAGCATGATGGAGGTCAGAGTCAGTGTAGAAAGTTGGGTTCTAGCTGCAGTGCCCCCCCCCTACTTTTTGCCTCATTTCTAATGCTACTTTTACTAAAGTGTACTGTGTTCCTGCTAACCTAGTCCCCAGTACCAATGTTCCTTCTCCATAACAAGACACCTGGTCAGTTGATCCTCAAGTGGCCAGGTTCTTTAGAACTTCTTTAAGTCCCTAGTGAATGGTACCCCTGGTACCTAGGGTATGGTCATGAAGAGGGCCTCTAAGAGATGCAGCACAACCTATGCCACTCTAAGGGGCCCAGCAACAACCTTATACAGACTGACATTGATGGCTGCATGACTAGGTGCTTCCTAAAAGTGAAAACATGACATGGCACACAGCCTCTGTGCCATGTCCTTTATACACTGCATATAATATTTGTAACTCATCCCTAGAGTAGGCCTTACAGACCTAAGGCAGGGTGCATTATATTACATGTGGGGACATATTGGCAAGAGCAGATATGTCCCTACTGTGTCTTTGTTGATTCTTAGACATAGTGAGTGAACAGTGAAGCCATTTTAAGTACGCGTGCTAGACACTGGTCAATATGAGTTCCCTAGCTACACGATGGCTTCACTGAAAACGGGGATATTTGGTATCAAACATCTCATATTAATAAACCCTAATTTTTTCCAGTGATACATCCAGAGGGTACCTCAGAGTCTCATTGGAGATCAGAAGACAAAGCCTGCTCTGGGAGCGGTTCAACAGGATAACCTGCAAATATGCATTCCAAAGCATGCAGCTTCAAAGAAGTCCACCGCCTTTGGTATGCAGAACTGGCCATTCTCAAAGGGTCATGCTGACCCCCTACCCCATGGCCCATCCAGCACCTGGACAGATGGGAAAATGTGGTGAAGTTAAGGACCTCTGGAGAAGGTGATGCCCACTGCCCACAGTAAATGGTCATCTAGGGGGTGTAGTAATCCCAAGGGCAAGTAGCCCATTGGCTGCTACCCTTCACACCCCTTAACATCCACTAAATTGAGTATTTAGTGGACCCCCCTGATACTAGGACTTCAAATCTTTGCTGGAACCAAAAGAAGAAGTGGGCAATAAGCCTGCCCACCTGAGAACTGAGGAGTGTGACTGATTTGGTGCCTACCCTGCCAGCCTACCTGCTGCACCTGACCCAGGAGCAACTGACCTGTCCTGCCGCTGCAGCCTCCAAGAAACCGGGAGAGCTGCCAGTGCTTCGCAAATCACCAAGAGCTCCCTTGGAGCAGAGGAGCTGCTTCCCTGCATCTGCAAGCATCCTAAGAAAGAACTGTAAGGACTGGGACTGCTAAAAACCCAATGTCGTACATCACCACTGCACTTGAGATGCCTAGTTCGAGCTGAAGTGTGGCAGCGGTGGCAGCGTGGTCCACGGGCCCTCCAGAAACGGAGCCCACCTTGAGTTCACCCACTGTGGACTTCACAACGGTGTCTGCAGCCTGTTTCTGAGGACCCTCCTGCAACCACATGTGACTAGGAGACAAACTCCCAATGCCTCTGCACCAATCTGCTGCTGACCAAGGAGAAGAGGACCAAGGGTATCCCTGCTTCTCCCCGCCTCATGAGACCTGAGCCGATTTGTTGGCTTGATCAGACTGGACACCCAGTCTACGCCTGCAGACTGTTTCTGTGGCCCCCGTAACCACAAGTAACTCCAGCACCGGACCCAACACAAGAAGAGAAGTGGACTGATGATATCCCTGTGTGCCCGAGGACCTCAAGGATCAGTCCCACCTTCAGCAACTTCCCGACCGAACCGTTTTCCGTTGAAGTGAATGGGAGACCTGATGCTGTAACACACTTCTACCCCCGGATGCCTCAGAGGCTCCTGAAGTGACCTGTTGGTGTGGCCTTGAACCCTGCCCCATATTCATCTGAATTCTTGGAGAACAGTCCTGTAAGTCACTGTGAAGCGTACGACTGCTGTATATGTTTTCTCCCATAGAATATCATTACCACACCCAAAAAGTGTCAACTTTAAAAAATCTAAATATCTATATCTCAAAAAGTACTGACTTGATTCTGGTGATCTTGATCTCAACGTTTATATAAAAGCCTCAAAACATGGCTCTTTGAGCAGTAACACCCCCCCTCCCACACCCAGCACCTTGAGACCCTACCCGGTGAGTAGCGCTTTTAAGAAATGTTTTGATTGATTGATTGATTGATTGAAGTATGTGTTATTTGTATAAAATGGTGGCGGATTTCTTTATTGAGTGTGTGTCTCACTTATTGTATGAGTGTGTGCCTTATATGCTTAGCACTCTCATATGCCAAACTGCTCGATCACACTACCCACAAAGTAAGCATTTGGGATGTCATTTGCACCTCTGTGAGACCTCTGAGGATTGCTTGGACTCTTTGCACAGTGTACCTCATTTTGGTCCACTATATACAGAGCCACCTTCCTACAGTCAGCATGGCTTCATCTCAGCCACAGTGCACCCCGTTCCAGGATAATCCCAGCAAAAGGGCTCCTCTGCCACATGTTGCACAGAGGCAGTTTTTATAATGAAAGAATTGCTCATATCGTCAGAGGTACAGAGCTGATGTGATGATTTATCTCCAATGTGATGATTTGTCTCCAATGGACAGTCATGATACAAGGGCATTGCGTGTCCGTGTGCCTAGTCTTGGACGGAGTATACAGACTGAATGGCAGCAATGCTTATAAGGAATAGGCTGCATGTACAGTGTCTTCTCTGTACAATAATGCATAGGTGTAAAATCAAGTTAAAAGTTACCAACAGAAAAAGATGCCGTGCTAAAATGTGCAACCTAAAATGGAGGATCTACGTGGGCCCTGTTGTGCTTCAGCACACTGAAGGAAAAAAGATGTCAAGTAAAAGTTTTTTCGGTTTGCTTCTCTATGGAAGAGTCCTGAAATAACGTGTTAGTTGTTAACATTCACTCCATAGGACTTACTTTGTTTGTTTCCAGAATGTGGGCACTTCACTGGTACAGCCTGACCTCATTTGTCAGATGTACTGTAGCGTGGGTCTGACAAGCTTTGTAGGTAACTTCTTTTTGCTTTTTGTTAACACTTTGCTGAAACTGCAGCCTGACTCCGTGTCTCAGTCAACATTTTATGTGAGTAAATTGTGCTAGGTTGCATACACCCATCTGGTTTCTAAAGACACTGCTCCAGATGATTAGTTCACTTTCGATACCTCACTCTTCCATTGGGTGGCAGAGTTCCAGCTCCTTTCAGTTGTTCTCATTCACCCTTGATTATTTGCTCTCTTTTAGTATTCAGTTATGTGCTGATGCCATCATTCACTGTAGGCCCTGAGTTATACTTTTTGACGTAAACCTGCGTTAGCACAGGTGTGCGTCAAAAAGTATAGCGCCGGCTAGTGCCATTCCAGAGCACCAGCCGGGCGTCATATTTAAGAAATGGAACAAGCTGGCGCTAAGGCCCGGTTAGCGTCCAAATACATGACGCTAACAGGGTGGGGGAGGGGTAGGGAATACTGGAGGTTGTGCTTGAACGAATGGCGCTAGTCAGGTTAGAGTCAAAATCATGACTCTAACCTGACTAGTGCCATTGTTTGACACTCAACCCCATTAACATGACTCCTGTCCAAATAAAGACAAGATTCATGCCCCCAAGCCAATGGCCAAGCCCAGGGGCTTAAGTCCCCTGGGCATGGCCATTGGGCACAGTTCCATGTAGAGGGGACCCAAGTTAGGCCCCCCTATGGCACTTTGAGAAAAAATTGCAAATACTTACCTCTACTTACTTGTACTTACCTGGGATGGGGTCCGCCCATCCTCTGGTGTCCTCCTGGTTTGGGGGTGTTCCTGGGGCTTAGGTGGGCACCTGTGGGCTCTTTCCATGGTCACTGATCATGGAAATGGGTCCGAGGGTCCCCTAACGCCTGCCCTGCCCTGACCCACGCGTTAAATAATGGTGCAAAGCAAGTTTTGCACCATTATTTGACCCCTCCTCCCCCGTGCGTGATTTTTGCACGAGGGGAAAAATATGGCGCTAAGGCCAAAGAGACATTTTTTGCACGGGAATGCCTACCTTGCATCTCATTGACGCAAGGTAGGTTTCCACGTCCAAAAAATGACTTTAACTCCATAACTTTGCGCAAGTCGGGTCTAGCGCAAAAGTATAAATATGGAGTTAGTTTTGCACCGAATTTACGTTAAAAAAAATGATGCAAATTTGGTGCAAAACAAGTATAAATATACCCTGTAGTTTTTTAATATATCTCACACTAAGTTGAAATGCATTGAAGACCTGTTGTCTTTTCAAAGTCACTGTATTACTTGCATTTTGAGGGGACATTAATAGGTATGACATTAATAGGTATTTTGTAACATAACATTCCATTAATGGGATCAACGTTGCTTTATTTGCTTGACGGCGGGTCATAGGTTTGATCATGTCCTGTAGTCATCATCCGTGCATGTGGATTGGTCACTAATGTTTTGCTATGGAAGATGCTGTGAAATGTAGTCCACCCAGTCATTATGTGCCACATTGACTCCCTTCTAAATCATGTGTGTTATAGTCATCATCATAGTGATCCATGCATGAGGATTGGTTCTTTTGGCTGCATCACAAAATAATCCAATGGGATCTTGGCAGTGAAAATATTACAAAAGACTGTTTTCTTATTCCTAGCATAAACAACATGCTTTTGATGGTGACAAGTGATAAGTAGTTCTCAAAGTTATATTTGAGAAGTACTTACCATAAGATCAAATTACATCTGGCATCAAAAGTAGTGAATGCTAGTTTTGCTGAGTTGGCTAAACAGCATAATGAGATCCTTGAGCAAGTTTTAGATAAGTTATCTACCAACAGGTGTAGAGGTTATGTTTGATGTTGGTTTAAAAACTATTTTCACAGTGGATGCCAGTACCATGAGTCTAGGAGGATGTTCTCTTGCATGCATATGAAGGAAGAGAGATGCAGACACTTTTGCTAACCGCTCTTTGTTTAGCACGGTTAGGAATGACTCAGTAATTGAATGGGAGGCATTAGCAGCATTCTTCACTGAGTATTTTCAACACTATAGTTGGGGTCTTAAGATAATTTTAAAAAACTGATCATAAACCACTACTCAAAGTTTTGAAGTTGGAAGTGGTGAGCAATTGCTCAGCTAGACTAGCGGTCAAGATTTAATTTTACCAGTGCAGCATCGAAAATGTTCCTGGATTAAGGAACTCTATTGCTGATTGTCTGTCTCACTTGCCAGAAGTGTCAGGAGGTACTTATAAGGTATAGAATAGAGAAGTGGTAGCAAATATATATGGCCTAAAAAAGTGTTTGGAAGTTCTGTTTTCAAGGAGGATTGGATGGTAGCAATGAAGAATTGCAGTGCTTTGAAAGGAGTGGTTGTGTTAATACAGAAAGGGTTTTGAAGCAACACAACTATTCCAGAATGTGCCAAACGTTTTACAACACTTTGGAAACATTAACAATGAGCAATGGGTATGTGGTGATGCAAGGAGAAAAAGGTGTTCCCCTAAATGGTCATCCCTAAGAGTTTAGCATTGGCCCATAAAAGGCGCATTGGGCAGGCTATGATGTCGAAGCATCCCAAGGAGAGATTTGGGTGGTTTGGAAGCGAGGCAAAGAAAGGGGAGAAACAAAGCTTGTCTCAAATTTTTTTTTACCCTTCTTGATCCTTACCAGATCTTGCAAGATATTCAGCAGTGATTGTGGACCTGCATTCTAAGTGACTAGAACTGTCATTCATAAGAAATGTGACAATCCACTTTACCATTGTGGCATTGAGGGCAATTTTCAGTAGGAAGGGGATTCTGTCCTTGTTGATTCTCTTTGAAAATAAAGAACATTTTGGAGGGATGTGGAATTACTCATAATCACACCTCTTTGTACAATTCTGTGGGCAATAGGCAGGTGGAGAGGATAATCTGGTTACTTGAGGGGACCTTTGAAATGGTTAAGTCAGGCGGTTGAGAGGGAACTGGGAGATATGTTGTGATAACAGCATACTAAAATTAGTAGTGTAACTGTTAAATCCCCTTTTGAGATCATGTGAAATAGATCAGCTGGTACAAAGTTGACTACAGGATGGTTACACAAAGTTTATGATGTTGAGATTAAGCCCTAACTCTTCCTATGTTGAAATTGACTTGCATGCCCAGTAGGTGTTTCTGATACTTTAGATGCACAAAGACTGGCATTAACCAACCAGCCAATTCAGACAATTCAGCCATATATTTATGAAAATGTATTTCAAAATGTACCACCGAGCTCTTCCCAATATTTATATTCTCTTGCTTATATGCGCCCATTTAGTACATTCAATCTTCTAGCACATTCCCAGCTGGCATATTTAAGAGGGGGTTTGTGTTGTTTGGTTGTGTTGCACCACGCAACACGGTACATGCACAACGCAAACTCCAAATGTGAACTTTGCATGGCCCTGAATTGCTCCATAAATTTAGAGTAAAGCGATGCAGAGCAAATCATTGTGTTGCATTACTCTGGCCAGTGAAGGCCTTCCATGGGCATTACGTGGGAGTTCCCATGCAACTCCAATAGATTTTGACGCATTCCCAGATTTACCTGAACTGGTAAACCCAGGAATGTGCCAAAATACTTTGCAGGGGAGACATATCGTTATTTCTCCTTGTAACTTCCTCTTTCTACATGTGCTGCTTTCTGCAGCACACATAGATAGAGGAACATGCCTCAGGGGGATTATTTTTGTGCAGGAAGGTGCTCCTTCCTGCACAAAAAACAATCCTGCATACAAAGGAGGCTCCCTTGCAAGGGTGCTTATCTTAGCATTAGGCAGCCAAAAAGGCACCAGCACAGGGAAAAGACAGGAATGCACTGTATTGACTTAAATACTCCTCATTCCTGGTCATTCCCTTTCAAGCAGTGCAGGGCAGCAAGATGATTTACTGCACTGCCTGTTTTTCTCACAAATATGCCCCTAAGTCTTGGCCAGCACTTCCACTCTAAAATGTTATAACACCACCGTTGGGGTGTGTTCAGACCAAGGGGCATATTTACAAGGAACTGGTGCATCAGCTCTGATGCCCCAGTTTCCTTATGCTACCCTGTGCCCCCCCCTAAGGACACAATACAGCACACCATGGCGTTTGTTAGCACAACAGCATTTTTGACACTGTGGTAGTGCTTTGCTGGACCAGAGCCCAGCAAGACTCAGGGAGGTCCATAGCATAAAGCACTAGCATCTAGAATGGTGCAGTGAAATCCAGTAAATTTCACTGTGCCATTTTTTTGGGCTTCCCTGTGGGAGAACGTACCCCTTGTGTACATTATACCTGGTGCAGGTATAACGTGGAGAAAGGGATTTGAAGTGGCACTATGCTAGCATTGTGCCACTTTGTAAATAGGGCCTGTTTAGTACCGCTGTACCGTAAAACAAATGACACAGCGGCAGCGTTGAGGGGTGCAAGGGACTTGTAAATATGACACTAGGTTGATATAATCCAGACACTCCATTTTTTCTTTCATTCTGCTCTCTCCCACAGGCAGTGCTTGCCCCATCCCTGGCTCCTGCTGGCAGACCACACTGGGCGTGGCCTGTGGTGTTCTCCTGGGTGCTGCAATCATTGTGGCAGGGGTGGCTGTTCATTATGAGAGACGCCTGAAACAGAAGGGCACAAGCAAAGGTAAAAGTCCACAAGATGGCTGTTATTTTATCTATCTGTATGTTATAGTAACATAACAGTAATGTTTCTATCACTCTTTGCCTCAGATGAAAATCTGTACCAGAATGCCAGCGTTATCAAAAATCCGGATACCCAAGTTGAGAACATGAGAAAAGGGCGCAACGGGCAGTCAGCGGTGAGTAGCAGGCAGTGATGAAGCCATGCTTCAAGTAAAAATGTAAATAATGCCTCATATTAACAAATACAATGTATTCATTTTGTTTTTGCTTGAATTGTCATATTGTATAAAACAAACTAGGCCTTCCAGTCTGTGCAGGAAGAGCAAATCGTTGGGGTTGTTTTAATCCCTGCTCATACTAGAGAGCAAGCTATGTCTGGCAGAACAATTGGCTCCAACTCATAAGAGTGCCCGCTGAGGTGCACTGCTGTGAGTGTGGCTACTGTCAGCTGTAGATGCTGCAGGAACTATCTCTTCCTTCATTAGGGGTAGCCTTTCTTGATTCTTTAGTACATTTAATTTTATTAAATGTGGATGAGTACCCTATACTGGGCCTGAGGGTCCACCCCTGCCTTGCTCTTGAGTCTGCATGACGCCGGCAATACACCTCTTTACATACGTTGTCAGTGCCCACATACCTAGTCTCCATCATATAATATGTTTTGGGGAGGGAGTTTGATTTCATTTTATGAAAGGAACACACAGTTGTTTTAAAGTGCTTCCCTCTTTTCATGGTCGAGCAAGGACTTCTGACATGTTGGCAGATTGTAAACGGTCAATGGGTTGATAGAAATGCCTCCACGTAGGTTGACTTAGCACTATTTGCAAGCAAACCAATCCTGAAAACAAAGGGGTCTCCACCAAAAGACCGTCCTCCAAGTAAGACAGCTACAGATTGGATAATTAGTGGAGGGGAATGGGTTATTAGTTGGGAATAATTTGAGTCCTGTCTAAGTAATAAATCCACCCTTGTCAGGTCAAATACCAAGGCCCTGATTTATACTTTTTGACGCTGAACTGCACGAACGCAGTTTAGCGTAAAAAAGTATACCGCCGGCTCGCGTCATCCCAAGAAGTCGGCCTGGCGTCATATTTATGGGATAAAGTTGGCCAGCGGTAAGGCCCGGTTTATGTCAAAATAGTTGATGCTAACCGTACGGGGGAGGAGTAGGGAAAACTGGAGGTTGTGCATCAAAGAATGGCGCTAGTCAGGTTAGAGTCAAGAAAACGACTCCAACTTGATTAGCTCCATATTTTGGCGCACAACCCTAATGGACATGACTCCTGTCTAAGTAAAGACAGGAGTCATAGCCCCCAACTCAATGGCTATGCCCAGGGAACTCATGTCCCCTGGGCATAGCCATTGGGGTCAGTGCCATGTAGGGGGGCCCAAGATAGGCCCCACTCTGGCACTTAAAAAATGTTTTTAAAATGCTCACCTCTACTTACCTCTGCTTACCTGGGATGGGGTCCCCCTGTCCTTAGGTGTCTTCCTGGTGTGGGTGGGGGTGTCTCTGGGGTCAGGGAAGAGCGCCTGTGTGCTCTTTACATGGTCTTTGACATTGGAAAAGGCCCACAGGTCCCCTAATGCCTGCCCTGACCCAGGACTTAAATAATGGCGCTAAGCAAGCTTAGCGCTATTATTTAGGCCCGCCTCCTTCTCGTGCACCATTTTTGCACAAGGAGATAAATAAGGCACCTGGGGCCAGATGTAGGAAACACTTTGCGAGTCGCAAACGGCAAAATCTGCTGTTTGCGACTCGCAAATGCGTGTTTCCTATGCAGAAATGCATTTTGCGAGTCGTTACCGACTCGCAAAATGCATTTCCGAATCGCAAATAGGAAGGGGTGTTCCCTTCCTATTTGCGAGTCGCAGTGGTATGCAACTCCATTTGAGACCGCGTACGCGGTGGCAAATGGAGTTGCAGTTACCATCCACTTCAAGTGGATGGTAACCCACTCGCAAATTGGAAGGGGTCCCCATGGGACCCCTTCCAGTTTGAGACTGGACCCCAAAATATTTTTTCAGGGCAGGGAGTGGTCCAAGGGACCACTCCCTGCCCTGAAAAAACCGAAACAAAAGGTTTCGGATTTTTTTTAAATGCAGCTCGTTTTCCCTTAGGGAAAACGGGCTACATTAAAAAAAAAAAAAAACTGCTTTATTTAAAAGCAGGTCGCTAACATGGAGGCCTGCTGACTACAGCAGGCCTCCATGTTAGCGAGTGCCTTTACTCGCTATGGGGCCGCAATTTGCGACCCACCTCATGAATATTCATGAGGTGGGTCATTGCGACCCCATAGCGAGTTGCAGTCGGTGTCTGAGACACCGTACTGCATAGCAATTTGCGACTTGCAAATTGCGAGTCGGAAGGACTCGCAATTTGCAACTCGCAAATTGCCACCTACCTACATCTGGCCCCTGGGCCCTAGAGTGATTTTTTGCCTGGGAATGCCTAGCTTGCATCTCATTGACACAAGGTAGTTTTCCACAGGGAAGAAATGACTTTAACTCTAATATTTTGACGCTAGACGAGTCTAGCATCAAAATATAAATATGGAGTTAAGTTTGAGCTGAAAATTACGCTATTTCTGCGCAAACAGAGTATAAATATGCCCCCCAGTTTATTAAATAATCCTGGTCTCACCTCATTGTAGTTATGGCACAGAGATGCCAGGCTAGACTTGAAGAAATTATTAAAACAAAACACTATATAATCCTGCAACTAAATTATAAAAAGATAATAAAACTGTAATAGGAAAAATGACACAAAATGATACAATGTTTTTAGGTTGTTGAACTTTTTAGGAATCACCTTTATCACTGCTCGATGGTACTCTCATAATGCCTGCAATGCCAGAAACTGAATTATTATTTTGCTCTCCTGCCATGCATGCAAGTGGATTAGAAACCAAACATGATGGCGCACTCCATAGAGAGGAAGATGGGAGAATGTGGTCATCACTTCAACAGGGGAAGAGGCAATCACATAACAGAGCTCTTATCTAAATGATGCAGTCCTGAGAAAAAAGGTTTAAGGAGAGACTTCAGCAGTGGCCTGTGCCACATGGTAGTGGCATGTGTCACTGTGGTGTGTCACTTTCCCTTCCTCCCCAATCCTCTGGATTTGTGAGAGGAAAACAAAAGTGAATAAGAAAGTGTTGAGAAGGTGGAGGTTGGAGGATGGACATGGGTTGGAAACAAAAGGAAGCAAAGAAGGGTCCTAAGGATGTATCTATGGTAGCAGAACAAAAATCAAAGCTACTCCCCCTTCAGTGAGCTATTCTTGGTGACCGAGTGATAAAAGTCAGTTCATTCCTGTACAATCCTTCAGCTATAGCAACTCCAGGAGAGAATGTTCTATCCAGGTCAGATGTTCTCTTCCTGTTTTATATTTAAATCATCAGATGTGCTAAGTCTTTTCCTTCTCTCTTCTGTAGAGTCAAGACTCAGCTGCCGATTCAACGTACATGGTAAGTACAAGGATTAGACCTTGTGACATCACAAGACGTTAGCCATAATGTCATTATTGTATCTTACCCTAGAGACAGGAAACAGATCCCGAGCACAGAAGGAGGAGACACCCTTCCTGTGTGTGGGAGACTTGTCTTCCTATCAGAAAGAGAAACAGGATACGGAGGCATTACTGATCTTTAACTTTGATGGTTACTGATGGAGATGAAGTGTCTCAGAGAAGAACATCAGCAGAACAGGAGAACCTAAATTAAAACCTGATAAACCCAATAAGTGCATCTGTCTGCCAATGGCTGACAGCAACACTCCCTTCCCAGTGCGTCTGTCATCCATTGGCCCACACTAGAGGATTTTAAGGGGCCCTTTGGTGTTCTGCATCAGAGGCATTCCTTTATGTTTTTCATAAGGCTGCTAAGGAAGAGCTTTCTGAGCATATGATGATAGACCGGCACACTGATGTCACCACAGTAAAGTGAAAGTTAAACAAGCTGATGGGCTTGTTTTACTTTCAATGAATCAGTGCTGGGGAGTATATCTCAGCCCTGAGCATTGATTCTCCTGGGAGAGGTATTGTTAAAATGGGGAGAATCACCCCTTTCCTATGGAACCAGTGCCTAGTGGATGCCTGCTTCCAAAGGAGATCGATCCCCAAGCAGGGATCCACCCATTAGCTACCAGGGATAGGGAGAGTAACCCATTAGGCAAGGGCTTGTGCTCCCACCTGGCACTTGTATTATTTCAGTATTTTTGCAAATGGGAGCAATTACCACTGAAAGCCAGGGATTTGTTGTAATGAAACATAGGGTAGGGGGCTGCCCAGCATGGGCATGACCATGCCCCAAACCCCAAGTAAATGGAGCAACAGTTTTTCTGCCCCTCTTGGGGTCAGATGGGCATAATTACCCCTGATCTGCACTACCATTGGCCATGGAAAGTTTTTTTTGTTTAAATATAATGGTGGAAGTGCCCTCACCCTAACTAATTGGGGCAACAGTCTTTCTTCCCCCTGGGGGCCAGAGTTTGCCAATTACCCCCAATCTGCCCCCGGGGGGGGCAGCAAACCCACAAATGCCAGAGAATATATTTTTTTTAATATAGGGAAAGGAGCTGCTAAGTAAATGGAGCAATAGTCCTTCTGCCCTCTGGGGGACAGATAGGGGTAATTACCCACAATCTGACCCCCAGCTGACAGAAAAGCCACTAGATGTCAGGCATTTTGTTTTTATAGAGGGTTAGGGGCTGCCCACCATGGGCATTGCTATGGCCCCAGCCCAGAAAAATGGGGCAGCAGTATTTCTGCCCTCCCTTGGGGGTGGCAGATGGAGTTAATAAACATTTTTATCTGAAGGCATGTAGGTGCATAGAATAGTAAAACATTTGTTATTACCAATTGGATTTCACTACATTTTGGCCTTCCAAAAATAAACTAGTGTGTAGGAAAGAATACTTTTGAAAATGACCCTCTAAAACATATGCTAGTATGGGTACCCCCGATTTCAGAGATGTACAAAAAACCTCTGCTACTAAGCTCAATATCTTTTGCCCATTTCAGAAATACATTGGTTTACTGGATACCTATTTTTCACTCTACATATTTCACCATATGAATCGGTCTATTGTGGGCACACAACAAAAACCATTGTACGGTGCAGCTCAGATGTTGGCTCTGGAGACATTGACAATTTCGGCTACAGGACCTTATAACTTATTGTCCACTTAGGATATCCACACCAAAGTTGCGACCTCTTTTTCCAACATCCAGAAGAAAGCATGTGTTTTTTCCCTGCAAACGGCATCAACAAAGGGTTTGTGGTGCTAAAATCACCAACGTCCCAGGAACAGGCAGACTTGAATCAGAAAATCAAATTTTTCAACACATTTTTTCATTTTACTGGGACATACGCCATTTTTACTATTTTTGTGCTTTCAGCCTCCTTCCAGTTAGTAACAGAAATGGGTGTGAAACCAATGTTGGATCCTGGACAGCTAAACATTTCTGAAACGTAGACAAAATTCTGAATTCAGCAAGGGGTCATTCATGTAGATCCTTTAAGGTTTTCCTACAGAAAATAACAGCTAAAATAAAAATAAAATTGAGTTGAAAAAACCCAAACATTTCTGTCCACGTTTTCTTCTGTAACTTTTTCCAACTATGTCAAATTTTTTAAAGCAGTATACCGTTACGTCTGCTGGACTCTTCTGGTTGCAGGGATATATAGGGCTTGTAGGTTCATCAAGAACCCTAGGTACCCAGAGCCAATAAAGGAGCTGCACCTTGCAATGGGTTTTCTACGGATACTGGGTAAACAGCAATTCATTTGGTAAATTAGAAAGAGTGAAAAATATGTATTAAGGAAACCTTTCTATTTCCAAAATGGGCACAAGATAAGGTGTTTGAGAAACAGTGGTTATTTGCACATCTCTGAGTTCGGGGCTCCCCATACTAGAATGTGAATTACAGGGCTTTTCTCAAACAGACTTCTTTCTTACAGACTGTCTTACATTTGGAAGGAGAAAATGTAGAGAAAGACAATGGGCAATAACATTTGTTCTTTTATTCTATATTTCCCTACATCTCCTGATAAAAATGGTACCTCACTTGTGTGGGTGGGCCTAAAGCCCGTGACAGGAATCCCCAAAACCCAACACGGGCACATCACATTTTTACATTGAAATTTGACGTATTTATTTTAAGTGCCTACCTGTGGATTTTGGCCTCTAGCTCAGCCAGCACATACCGAAACATGCAAACCTGTGCATTTTTTAAAACTAGACACCTAGAGGAATCGAGTATGGGGTGACTTGTGGGGCTCTCACCAAGTTCTGTTACCCAGAATCCTTTGCAGACCCCAAAATGTGGCCCAAAAACACTTTTTCCTCACATTTAGGTGACAGAAAATTCTGAAATCTGACAGGAGCCACAAACATCCTTCCACCAAGCATTGCCCCAAGTCTCCCAATAAAAATGGTACCTCACTTGTGTGGGTAGGCCTAGTGCCCGCTACGGGAAATGCCCCAAAATACAACGTGGACACATCACATTTTCCCAAAGAAATCTGACATGTTTTTGCAAAGTGCCTAGCGCTGGATTTTGGCCTCTAGCTCAGCCAGCACCTAGGGAAACCTAGCAAACCTATACATTTTTTTAAACTAGGCACCTAGGGGAATCCAGAATAGGATGACTTATGGGGCTCTCACTAGGTTCTGTTACCCAGAATCCTTTTCAAACTTCAAAATTTGGCTAAAAAACTATTTTTCTTCACATTTTGGTGATGGAAAGTTCTGGAATCTGACAGGAGCCACAAACTTCCTTCTACCCAGAGTTCCCCTACGTCTCCCGATAAAAATGGCACCTCACTTGTATGGATAGGCCTAGTGCCTGTGACAGGAATTGCCCCAAAAAACAACAAGGACACATCACATTTTCCTATAGAGAAAGGACATGTTTTTGCAAAGTGCCTATCTATGGATTTCGGCCTCTAGGTCAGCAGGCACCTAGGGAAACCTAGCAAACCTATACATTTTTTAAAACTAGACACCTGGGGGAGTCCAGAATGGGGGGACTTGTGGGGCTCTCATCAGGTTCTATTACACATAATCCTTTACAAACCTCAAAATTTGGCAGAAAAAAAACCTTTTTCCTCACATTTCGGTGCTGCAACGTTATGGAATCTGAGGTGAGTCGCAAACTTCCTTCTACCCAGCGTTCCATCGAATCTCCTGATAAAAATTGTACCTCACTTGTGTGGGTAGACCCAATGCCCGCGACAGGAAACGCCCGAACAGCATGGACACATCACAATTTCCCAAAGAAAACTGCTATGTTTTTGGCAAAGTGCCTAGCTGTGGATTTTGGCCTCTCGTCAGCCGGCAACTAGGGAAACCGAGCAAACCTATACATTTATAAAAAGTAGACACATAGAGTATTCTAAAATGGGGTGACTTGGGGGGCTCTCTGCAGGTTCTGTAACGCAGAATCCTTTGCAAACCTAAAAACATGGCAAAAAAACACACTGTTTCCTCACGTTTCGCTGATAGAGAGTTCTGGCATCTGAGTGGAGACAAAAACTTCCTTCTACTCAAGTTTCTCGATAAAAATGGTACCTCACTTGTGTGGGTAGGCCTAGTGCCCGCGACAGGGAAGGGTCCAACACAACATGGACACAACAAAAATATCTATTACAAAACAACCTTTTTTTCCAGTGGGGGGCACCTGCGTTTTTTGTCCCGGGTTGCAGCGGTCATCTCGGTAAACCTATCAAACCCAAACATTTTTTTAAACTAGACACCCAGTGGAGTCAGAGAGGTGTGGCTTGCATGGATCGCCCAACATTTTCATACTCTGAATCCCCTGCAAACCTCAAATTTAGCTAAATAAATAAAATGTTCCTCTCATTTCTGTGTGGGAACACCGCGGAACCCTAGATGACCGCTGCACCCTAGACCAAAAACGCAGGTGCCCCCCTTATAAAAACAGGTAGGTTTGTAACAGATAACTTTGTTGTATCCATGCTGTGTTTTGGACCCTTCCCTGTTGAGGTCACTAGGCCTACCCACACAAGTAAGGTAGCATTTTTATCAAGAGTCCGGGGGAACAGTGGGTGGTATTAGTTTCTGGATTATTTTAGCTTGTGGAAGAATATGGTACAGAAATGCAAGAAAAAATTTGTGATTTTAGTCTCATTCTAAAGTTTACATGGCATTGTGGCTATGAAACTTGTTGGGATCTGGTATCTAGTTTTTTAACTTATCTGGAGTTTGTACCTTTTCCCTAAAGAAGAAGCAAGCACACTACCAAGACTCAGTGAAGTTGAAAACACTAAAATTGTGAAAAGATACGCCCTTAGGTTATGTTAAAAAGACCTCTCACCCACAAACCTAGTTGGTGGCATGCTTCATCGTTGGGATCCCACCAGAGACACCTAGCATGTCACGGGTGTGCTGCGATGCCTGATTACAGCGGAGCAGGTTTTTTCATTTTTACCACAGATACTGGTTGGATTTCGGCACGCGAGTGAGTGATGGTTCAGTAGATGGAATTTTAGTAACGAGATTTCACAAAAATGAAATGCACTGTTAATAACTGAAAGGCCAAAAAACTGAACCAATGACTCACAGATCATGAGCTGTAAAGCCACGTCAAGGCACCAACCGCTTTACAGTCCATTCACACACCTTTCATACATGACATACACAAGACCATACACGCCGCAGCCGCGGGCCCAGCACATTACAACACTCACATCAATAGACAGCGCCATTTAAGGGCCTATCACTTTCATACGCCCACATGTTTGACACAGTAATCACACCAGCTGAAACAGTCTGTTGACTTGCGTTTGGCTAGCAGTGTTTTGTAGTGGACAACAGCAAGTCACTATTTACACCACCAGCCAAGTGCCACTCCACGCACACCGCCATCCAAGTGTCACTCCATGCACACCGCTAGCCAAGCACCACTCCACGCATATCACCAGCCAAGTGCCACTCCACACACACTGCCATCCAAGCGCCACTCCATTCACACCACCACTTTTTTTTAATGAAATAGAAAACACTAACTAATTACAAGTAAGTACAAAACTAAAAACACAAAAGCTCTAACTAAATACATGACAGTAATGACAACCAGGAAACTGAACAAAAAATATAAAACAGGCAGTTTACACTCACGGTAGTTCCCAATAATTCTTTTTGGTGTGGTACCTTCTTAAACAGCCAGCCACACACAGCCCAGGCTTCGAAGAACAATCGGGGCAGTACATACGTGTCTCCCTCTGGATACCTCTTTGGGCACAGACTCTACATTTCTCAGCGGGAAAATGTTTTTTGGGCATGGGAGAAATGTGCTCAGGAAAGTGGCAATCTTTCAATCTAGCCACATCCTCCACCACTGCTTCTCTAGGAACTCTTGCCTATTCCACCACAGCAAGGCTCTCTATCACAGAACAATCCTTGAACACAACAAAAGCATTAAAATATGCTAAATGGAAGAGATGTATAGCCAACTTTTTATACCAAATGTAAGCTTTATGAACAGCAGTGTAAGGTCCCACCGTCTGATCTACTCCACCTACACCACCCATGTGCTTATTATAGTCTAAAATGCACGCAGGTTTGAGCACTTCAGCAGCCTGACCCCAAACAGTCACAGTGGAAGTATGCTCATCATGGATGGTAGTCAGCTTGTAGATTTCCCCCCTGCCTGCAATTTTCACAGCTAGCAGCTAATCATTAGGCAAGGCACCGCACTGTCCCCTCTCAAGTTTCTTACACCGTTGGTTAGAGCGGATTGTGCCACAAGCAACAGTGTCAACTTGGAACAATTCCCTCAATAATTGCACTCCAGTGTAAAAGTTATCTAGGTACAAATGGTGACCTTTGTTAAACAGTTGTCTACCAAGTTCCCACAAAATTTTCTTACTAACTCAAAAAGTGGGCGGACAACTAGGGTGGTCAATTCTGGATTCCATATCCGTGTAGACCCAGAAATTATAAACATATCCTGTACTACTTTCAGACACCATATATATCTTAATTCCATACCATTCCCTCTTGTTAGGAATGTACTTCCTAAAAACCAAACGACCCTTGAACAAGACCAAAGACTCGTCCACAGCTATTTCTTTCCCTGGAACATAAACCTCTGAAAAACGACCTACAAAATCATCAAGGACAGGCCTAATTTAAAAAGATGGTCAGAATCAGGGTGATCTCATGGCAAGGCTATACAATGATCAACAAAATGCAGCACCCGAAGAAGAAGCAAATACCAGTTACAACTCATGGTTGCAGGAAATATCGCAGTTGCCATCAAGGGACTTGTAGACCAATATGAAGACAGTGACAGCTTCCTTATCAGCCCCATCAAAAAAGTTAAACCCAAGAACTTTTTCAACTCTTCCAGATCTGTGGGAATCCACCGGCTAGCTCTAGCTAGTGTGGCCTAAGTCTGCCAGCGTTGCCCCTCAAATACTGTTCATCATACAAATTAGTCTGCTTAACAGTCACTTCAAAAATGCATCATCCATAAACAACTGAAAGAAACTGACAGGCAAAAGGTTCTCCATATTCACTCTACACCCCAGGAGACGAGTAAAGGTAGGCAACTCTGGCTGCTCCATGTTTGGTGCAACCCAGAGTTCAGGTCTTTCAATGGGAAGATTTTCAGCCGCTGGCTGCTGCGCTATTGGCAAATCAGTGTCCTCCTGTAAAACAGGCTCTTCATCAGCACTGAGAGTGGCTACATAATCAGATGATTCCCCTCGGACAGAAAATTCACTGCCAGAATCGTGCACTTTCTCCTCTGCCTCAGATGCAGAGTCAGTCTCATAATCATGGGCAGAAGATGACTCAAAAAGCATACCAATTACCTGCTGAGCAGTCAGCATGCAGCTAGCCATGATTCTTCCTATGAAAAGTAACTTGACAAATGCACCACCAACAGACAGCACTGTGTAAGATAAGCAATAAACAAAGGCCCTCATTATGACATTGGAGGTAAGTGCCGCTTACCGCCATGCTGACTGCCGTGGTATACCGCTACGCGTATTATGACCCACACATAGAAATCTGCCACTATACAGACACACACACAAGTCCACCACACCAAAGGTCAGTGATAAAATGGCGGTACCAAAACCCACACCGTTACGCCAACAGAAATACCCCCACAGCATTATGACCCACGAATCACCGCAGCAGACATTCAACCGCAGTAAACCATTGGTGGTACATACTGCCACGCTCATAATACACACACACACTAACAAAACTACACCACATTGGTCAATACAAACTACACACACCTGACACACATACACACACCACACCCACACACCTACACCACTATAAAACACACACACCCATTACCCACAACCCTTTACCACTACAAACAATTTACAACAGAGAGAGAGACACGTCAGGAACACCCACAGAACCAGTGCCACAGAACACCATCACCAATACACCATCCATGCACCTCACACCACACACCCCAACACATCACCCCACACACCCTCACACAAACCACTCAAACTAAACCCATGGCACCACAAAGACACCCCAGGTTCTCAGAGGAGGAGCTAAGGGTCATGGTGCAGGAAATCATCCGGGTAGAGCCACAGCTATTCGGATCACAGGTGCAGCAGACATACATTGCTAGGAAGATGGAGCAATGGTGGAGAGTCGTGGACAGGGTCAACACTGTGGGACAGCACCCAAGAACCAAGGATGACTTCATGAAGAGGTGGAACGACCTACAGGGGAAGGTACGTTCTGTGGTTGCAAGACACCAGATAGCAGTACATAGGACTGGCGGTCGACCCCCACCTCCTCCCCGACAACTAACAACATGGGAGGAGCAAGTCTTGGCAATAATGCATCCTGAGGGCCTGGCAGGAGTAGCAGGAGGACTGGACTCTGGTAAGACAAATCTCAACTACTTTCACCCCCCTACCTGCATGCAATCACATACCCCCACCCTACCCTCACCCCCATCACTCCACCACCTCACATACACACCACCATCACAACCCACCCCTCCCAGTACCCAGCACTGCATGCAACAACAATGCATGGATACCACTCACAGCTCTGCATGGACACCCATCACCACAGCATGCACAGTAGTGACAATCCCTTTAGAACTCACACAAGCCAAAGCTGCTTTTGTAATAACAACCATAGAGGGAAACACATCCATGCACAAGATGTCAAACACATTAACAATAACACTGCATTTACATACCCACAGGACCCCCACACAATGACACCGGAGAAGAGGTGCCAGCAACATCTAGTCCCCCCCGAAGAGGCCCACAGTGATGACAGCAGCTCTGCTTCCCGGATATGGATGACCAACCTGGCCCATCAGGGACCTCTGGACAGTCGGTTACCCAGGCACAGTCCCATCCCACCGTCAGGAAACACCAGCACAGCACCCATCCAGCGGGCCCATACCACTGTCCCCAGGACACGTCAATCAGCAGTGTGTCCACCACTACAGGGACCCCAGGCAACCCCACAAGCACAGGACGATCAGGGACCTGGGGTCAGTGGCCACACGGTTCAGGGGACAGAGGCACAGGACAACAGGGAAGCTGGGAGGACTGCTGTGCGACAGGGGGAGGACAGGCAGAGGGAACCCACTCTCCACGAGGCACTCACCAACATCCTGGGAGCATACCACCATTCTCAGGAGACCATGGGCCAGATACTGGCCAAGTTGCAGGAGACCCAGCGGCTGCAGGAGGGACAGTACCTGGGGATCAGGGAGGACCTGAGGGACATCCACACCACGCTGGTCACCATTGCAGGGGTGCTGACAGACATGACAACACCATGAAGGAGGTAGTGGCACACCAACGGGCCCCTGACACTAGCCACACCGATGAACAGCCTTCCACCTCCATTGATGCTAGTGGACAGGAGGTCCTGTCACAGGAACAACAGGCCACCAGCACCCCACCCCCTGCAGAAGGAGAACCACTGCGCAAACGGTCCTGCGATCCAGGCAGAAGCCAGAGAACATTGCCAAGAACCCTGCCAGGAAATAATACTCCCCTGATTGTCACCCTTGTGTCCCACTCTGTCACCCTGTCCACCTTGAACTGACATTGCTCCCCTTCCTTTGCCCCATTGGACAATGCACCTGTAATCCCAATAGACTGGACCCTATCCTGGACTTTCCTCCACCATCACCCAAGCCCATTACACATCCCCATTTACTTCTCAGCACTGAAATAAACACCCTTGGAAAAAACAAGTATGGAGTATGTCAAATGATTTAAGTTTATCATTTTAAGCTAATACTTGTACTTTTCTGATTTTGTGATTTTAATCATGTCTAGTATATTTATCTGTTTATAGATTGGTAAATGTGTTCTGGTTCACACTTTTATGGCAATTGCCGAATAAAGTTATTTGACTGACTGACTGACTGACTGATTTAAGGATGTTGTTGTTTAACAATTAGTAAACATTTGAAATAGACTGTACAGTGATGTATACATAGTTATGACCTGTAATGTGCTGCAGTCAATACACCAGGAGCCACAGGAGGGCACAAATATCTGCAAATAAACATGTTAAAGGGTACAATAAGTGACCTTTGTAGTGGGAACAGCAGCCAGCCAGAGAAAATAAAATTCACAAAACAGCAATGGAAGGTGAGGCTACAGTGTCTTACCTGTTTGTCACTGGAAGTACTGTTGTATTATAGTTGTTCTGTTGTCCACATCCTCTTCCTCTGCCTCCTCTTCATCACTGTCCACAGGCTCCACCGCTGCCACACGACCATCTCCAGCCTCATCCACCTGCAGAAAAGGCACCTGGCGTCTCAAGGCCAGGTTGTACAACATGCAACGATGATCTGGCAGACCTTCCTGGGTGGGTAGCACAGTGATCCACCTGTCAGATGGATGCACCTGAACCTGGTCTTCAGGAGGCCAAAGGTGCGCTCAATGATCCTCCTTGTTCGCCCATGTGCCTCATTGTAACGTTCCCCTGCCCTTCTCCTGGCATTCCTCACTGGGGTCAGTAGCCATGAGAGGTTGGGATATCCAGAGTCACCTGTAAATATCGAGGGATATCTGTTAGCCACACCCTCACCCTTAGGGCCAACCCTACAACCATATACCAACAGACACTGGGTGGGGACCATGGGCTCACCTATTAGCCACACCCTGTGCCTCTGGAGTTGAGACATCACATATGGGATGCTGCTATTCCTCAGGATAAAGGCATCATGCACAGACCCAGCATACTTTGCATTCACATGGAAGATGTACTGGTCACACAATCTGCACATTCATAGAGTGAAAGCTCTTTCGATTTCTGAACACCTGTTCATTTCTCCAGGGGGGGACAAAGGCAATATGTGTACCATCAATAGCACCAATGATGTTGGGGATATGTCCAAGTGCATAGAAGTCAGCCTTCACTGTGGCCAAATCCTCCACCTGGGGGAATACGATGTAGCAGCAGATGTGTTTCATCAGGGAAGACAACACTCTGGTCAGCACGTTTGAGAACATAGGCTGTGACATCCCTGCTGCCATGTCTACTGTCGCTTGGAAGGAGCCACTTGCCAAGAAATGGAGCACTGATAGGACTTGCACAAGAGGGGGGATCCCAGTAGGGTGACGGATAGCTGAGATCAGGTCTGGCTCCAATTGGGCACACAGCTCTTGGATTGTGGCCCTATCAAGTCTGTAGGTGAGGATAATGTGCCTGTCCTCCATTGTTGCCAGGTCCACCAGGGGTCTGTACACAGGGGTAAGTCTCCATCTCCTATTCATCCTCAGCGGTTGAACTCTCGGGTGAAAAACGGTGAGAAGATGGTCACATTCATACATATCCTCAGAGTAAAATGATTTGCATGTTGTGACAGAAACAGTATGTGAACGTTTAGTTCCGTAAATGTGCCTATGTCTGCTGTGATGCAGTTAGGTGCCATGGCCTGTTCCCCCTGAAATGGCGGCCGCCTGATCTTTGTGGAGGGACAAGTGGAAATGAAGTAATTCCGCTGACGTTGTGCGCCATTGCGGGAGGCGGTCGAGGACCGCCGTGCAACTTTTCATTGGGTATCATTGGGCACTATGGGGTAGAGTAGCCAATGGTGATGTACGCCAGCAGTGACGGTATGTACCGCCGCGGACGTGACCGCCATTTTCTATCTGTTCACTCACTTGCTACCTGACCTTCAACAGGCGAGGACCTACACTATAAGTGCTGCTGTGACCTGTGTCTGGAAGCGACCATGGCTCGTAGGTCTGGGGAAAGGGCCCCTGCCTTCACTCCGGAGGAGTTGGAGACTGGCGGATGGGGTCCTACCCCAGTACCATTTACTTTATGGTCCTCCAGACCAACAGATAAGTACACTGTCAGCAGGATGCATGGGGCATGAATGCATGGAGTGCTGTGTGTGTAAGCCTCTTGTAAGGGGGGGGTGGTTGAGGGGTCCTGGGAAGAGTGCTGCATGTATGGTGGTCAATGTCTGTGCGTAAGGGAATGGGAGGTATATGATGGGCCATGAGTGTAACAGGCCGGACGGTATTACTAATACCTTTTTCTATGTATCTTTTTTTGCAGGTCAGCGCCCATCAGAAAAAGGGTATTTGGCGTGACATCGCCAAGGACGTGAGGACCCTGGGGGTCTTTGACAGGCAGAGAACCCACTGTTGCAAACGGTGGGAGGACCTGTGCCGCTGGGCAAGGAAGACGGCGGAGGCCCAGCTGGGGATGGCCTCCCAACGAGCAAGGGGTGTCCGTCGTACCCTGACCCCCCTAATGTTCTGCATCCTGGCTGTGGCCTATCCGGAGTTGGATGGGCGCTTGAAGGCATCACAACAGCCACCAGCGGGTGAGTACAGTTTCAGAATCAGAAAGTTGCGCTTGCTGAGGTGTTATCTGGGTGGGGGATGTAGGTCTGTGGGTGCCCCTATGCCAGGACGAACATGGCAGGGTAGGTTCCATGATGGGCAGGGTCTGATGCACTCCAACCTCAAATATGCTAGTGGGCATCTAATACTGGGCAGGGTCCTGTGGGTTTCAGCTGTGCTGCTATTGGCGATAGGCATTGTACTCTATGGCCTGGTGACTAGTATTGTAACTGGTAGTGCATGGCCCTGTGTGTTGTGTACGCCAACGTTGGTGTTGTTGCTGGCATTGACCAAGTGTATCCTCTGCCTCTTCCACCCCCCTTTTTGTTTTGTCACCCTGTCCTTGTGTGCATTAGCATCATCTGGCGGAGGAGCAGAGGCACCGGAGGAAGCTGCATCCCACATGGCCCATTAGGCCGAATCCACCGATGGGGAGGGCACCAGTGGGATGGAGGGCGAGGGGAGCACTACAGCGGAGACTAGAGGGGACAGTTCGGACAGCGACACCTCCTCCGATGGAAGCTCCCTGGTGGTGTCGGACACCTCTGTGGCCACCCCAACTTCAGGTACAGCCGCCACCTCCATACTAGCACCGCCCTCCCAGCAGCCCCTCAGTGTGTTTCCCATGCCCGTTCACCCAGGAGGGTGGGCATCTCCTTCGCCCCAGGCACCTCAGGCCCTGCCCCAGTCAGCCTTTCTGCCCTCAGTGAGGAGTCCATTGACCTCCTGCGATCCATCTCTGTTGGGCAGTCAACCACTGTGAATGCCATCCAGGGGCTGGCAGGGCATTTGCAACAAACAAATGCATTCCTGGAGGGCATTCACTCTGGTGTGGCAGCCCAACAGAGATCACTGAGGCTCTGGCCTCCTCCCTGATTGCAGCAATTGTCCCTGTCTCTAGCCTCTCCCCTACAACTTTCTCCACCCAGTCCTATTCCCCTCAACCACAGCCTATCCCAAGCACATCTTCAGACCAGCATGCACCCAAATCAACACACAGAAGTGGCTCAGGCAAACACAAGCACCACACTTCATCCCACAGGCACTCACACAAGCACCATCCAGATACAGACACAACAACATCCACTGCCTCCAGTGTGTCCCCCTCCTCCTCGTCGTCCACCTCCCTCCCAGTAGCGTCTCCACTCACACCTGCATGCACTACATCCTCATCCACAACCTCCATCACCATCACGCCTATCAGTACACGCCCATCACTGGCAGTCACCACCCACCAAATCCATGCACACGTCCCCTGTGTCCTCTCCCAATGTGTCTGTGCCCTCTCCTCCCAAAGTACACAAACGCAAGCACTCAGACACCCAACAGCTATTCACCTCACGACAGCATCCAGTCCATGCACCTGCACTCAAACACAGCAGACAGACACCTCCTACCACCACTCCCTCTTCCTCCACTCCCAACCCTTCCCCCTCTTCCAGCCCGTGTCCCTGAAAAGCTTTTCCTCTCCACCCTTGACCTATTCCCTGCCCCTCCCCCCGTCCTTCACTTCAGGCCAGGGGTCAGGACCCAGGCTAGCACCTCAGCCACCCAGTCCACGGCCACTGTAATTTCTGCAGCCACTGCAGTTGTGAGATGCACCGTGAAGACACCCGTTCATATAGCCAGTGTGCCTGCACCAGCTGCCAAGGGCAAAAATGAGCACCAGCTGGCAAACGTAAGGAGGCCCCACCAGCTGGCAAACGCAAGGAGGCACCACCAGCTGGCAGAATCAAGGAGGCACCACCAGCTAGCAAACGCAAGGAGGCGCCACCAGCTGGCAGAATCAAGGAAGCACCACCAGCTGCCAAGGGCAGAAGGGAACACCAACTGGCAGAAGCAAGGAGGCACCACCAGCTGCCAAGGGCAGGAAGGGAACACCAGCTGCCAAGGGCAATTACAAAGGCACAGACGTCACAGGCAGGATGGATATGGAGTCTGGTGCTGTAGCAGCATCTGGGCAAACAACATCAGCCATGGCACTTTAGCCATCTGAGGCTGCGGGGGAAGTGCTGGAGCCTCCCCCCGCCACAGGCAGCACCGCCGCCAGCACCGCCACCTGCACCGCCACCAGCACCACTGCCACCACTACTGCCAGCAGCAGCATCCCAGTGGGCAGCCGTCCGAGGCTTCGGGGGAAGGGCTGGAGCCTCCCCCCACCACTGGCAGCACCTCCGCCGGCCCCGCCACGAGCACCACTGCCACCACCACTGCCAGCAGCAGCGACCCCAGTGGCAGCCGTCCTAGGCTGCAGGGGAAGGGAGGGAGCCTCCCCCCACCATAGGCAGCACTGCCGCCAGCCCCGCAGCTTGCACCGCCACCCGCACCAATGCCACCACCACTGCCAGTAGCAGCAGCCCCTGTGGGCAGCTGTCTGAGGCTGCATGGGTAGGGCCGGAGCCTCCCCCCACCACTGGCAGCACCGCCGGCAGCCTCGCCTCTGCCACCAGTGAGCAGCTGTCACCGCCGGCGGGCAGTGTGTAGTCGTGCCTCCATGGGCTGTAGGGCATCCTGGCCCCTGCAAAAACTGTAGGTGTGACACCGAGGTGAGAGACTGTGACCTTGCACCCTCCAAGATCTGCATCACAGGGCACAAGGCCCCCTCCAGAACCAGTGGAAGAAAGCATCCACTAGAGAGACTGTGGCCTTGCACTCCCCAGGACCAAGCAGTGGGCAATCCATCCACTTGAGAGACTGTGGCCTTGCACTCCCCAGGACCAAGCAGTGGGTAATCCACGCACTAGAGAGACTGTGGCCTTGCACTCCCCAGGACCAAGCAGTGGGCCAACCACCCACTAGAGAGACTCTAGCCTTGCACTCCCCAGGACAAGCAGTGGGCAAACCACCCACTAGAGAGACTGTGGCTTTGCACTCCCCAAGACAGAATGCTGGGTATGTGGCCCCCTCCAGGAGCAGTGGCATTGTACCATCTTCCGGCTGAGGTGCTCCTCCTTCCCCTTCCCCCTGAGGTGCCTGTGTATTTTCAACCTGATGCCTCAGCAGTGTTCTTTCCATGTTGAGGCAGGAGTCAGGTGGGGCCTTGGCCTATGTGATATGCCCCTGTGGGCCACGGACATTTTGGACTGGGCAATGTCCCTCCATTTGTATATATTGTAGATACTGTTTTGTGATTTGAGGACGTATTTCTCAAAATTTATATTATTACACTGACTTTACTCACTTCCTTTTTTCCTTGCATTATTCCTGAGGGTTATGAGGGGGATATGTAATGTTGTTGCATTTGTTTGTATGTATGGTGTTGGGGGTGGGGTTGTTGCCTGACTGTGTTACGTGTACGTATCACTCTCTTTTTCCTCCCACTCTCCCTTGTGTGCTAGGTGCGGTATGCACCGTCGTCGTCTTCACCGCCGTTCGTGTTCCTGGTGTGGGAGGAGGTATCACAGCATGGGTAACACCTGTAGTTCAGGATCCATGGCATGGTGCTTCTTCCTTGAGTGTCCAGAGGTGAGTTGTTTCCCTTTTGTGCTCTATTTCCGCCGTGCTTTTGATGGCGTTGGTACCGCCCCGGAAAAGCTGGCGGATTGGCTTGTTGTAATAGGGTGGGCGGTACATTGACTTCCGCCTGGCTGTTGGCGGTTATCACCGCGGTGCTTGTTGCTACCGCCGTGGCAGTGTTAAAGTGGCTGTCTGTGTTGGCGGTTTCCACCATGGTCATAATTCCATTTTGTTTACCGTCGGCCTGTTGGCGGTATTACCGCTGCTTTATCACCGACCGCCAAGGTTGTAATGAGGGCCAAAGTGTGGCCTTCTCACAAAGAGTTATGTAGTCAAAAATGATACCACTCACTTGTAGGAAAGTACCATCTTGCCTGGCATGTTACCCCCATTTTTACTGTATGTATGTTTGTTTTTGCCTATGTGTCACTGGGATCCTGCTAGTCAGGACCCCAGTGCTCATAAAGTATGCCCTGTATGTGTTCCCTGTGTGGTGCCTAACTTTATCACTGAGGCTCTGCTAACCAGAACCTCAGTGTTTATGCTCTCTCTGCTTTTAAAATTGTCACTGCAGGCTAGTGACTAATTTTACCAATTCTCACTGGCACACTGGAACACCCTTATAATTCCCTTGTATATGGTACCTAGGTACCCAGGGTATTGGGGTTCCAGGAGATCCCTATGGGCTGCAGCATTGCTTTTGCCACCCACAGGGAGCTCAGACAATTCTTATACAGGACTGCCACCGCAACCTGAGTGAAATAACGTCCACGTTATTACACAGCCATTTTACACTGCACTTAAGTAACTTATAAGTCACCTATATGTCTAACCCTCACTTGGTGAAGGTTAGGTGCAAAGTTACTTAGTGTGTGGGCACCCTGGCACTAGCCAAGGTGCCCCCACATTGTTCAGGGCAAATTCCCCGGACTTTGTGAGTGCAAGGACACCATTACACGCGTGCACTACATATAGGTCAATACCTATATGTAGCGTCACCATGCTAACTCTGAACATGGCCATGTAACATGTCTAGGATCATGGAATTGTCACCCCAATACCATTCTGTTATTGGGGGAACAATTCCATGCATCCCCGGGTCTCTAGCACAGAGCCCGGGTACTGCCAAACTTGCTTTCCGGGGTCCCCACTGCAGCTACTGCTGCTGCCAACCCCTCAGACAGGTTTCTGCCCCCCCCTGGGCCTGGGCAGCCTGGTCCCAGGAAGGCAGAACAAAGGATTGCCTCTGAGAGAGGGTGTTACACCCTCTCCCTTTGGAAATAGGTGTGAAGGGCTGGGGAGGAGTAGCCTCCTTCAGCCTCTGGAAATGCTTTGATGGGCACAGATAGTGCCCTCTCTGCATAAGCTAGTCTACACCGGTTAGGGATCCCCCAGCCCTGCTCTGGCCCGAAACTGGACAAAGGAAAGGGGAGTGACCACTCCCCTGACCAGCACCTCCCAGGGGAGGTGCCCAGAGCTCCTCCAGTGTGTCCCAGACCTCTGCCATCTTGAATGCAGAGGTGTGAGGGCACAATGAACAGCTCTGAGTGTCCAGTGCCAGCAGGTGACGTCAGAGACCCCTCCTGATAGGTTCTTACCTCTCTCAGTAGCCAATCCTCCCCTGAGGGCTATTTAGGGTCTCTCCTGTGGGCATCTCACCAGGTAACGAATGCAAGAGCTCACCAGAGTTCCTCTGCACTTCCCTCTTTGACTTCTGCCAAGGATCGACCGCTGACTGCTCCAGGACGCCTTTTCAGGGTCTTGGGTTGGAGTATCTTGGACACCCTTAGGGGGTGATTCCGATTGAGGCGGGCGGCGCCTCGCGGGAACCGCCATATGGCCGCTCTGCGGTCGAAAGACCGCGGAGGCCATTCAGGCTTTCCCGCTGGGCTGGCGGGCGACCGCCATAAGGCCGCCCGCCAGCCCAGCGGGAAACCCCTCCCCACGAGGAAGCCGGCTCCGAATGGAGCCGGCGGAGTGGGTATGTGCGACGGGTGCAGTTTGCACCCGTCGCGTATTTCAGTGTCTGCATTGCAGACACTGAAATACACATTGGGGCCCTCTTACGGGGGCCCCTGCAGTGCCCATGCCATTGGCATGGGCACTGCAGGGGCCCCGCGGCACCCCCTACCGCCATCCTGTTCCTGGCGGGCGAACCGCCAGGAACAGGATGGCGGTAGGGGGTGTCAGAATCCCCCATGGCGGCGCAGCAAGCTGCGCCGCCATGGGGGATTCCAAGGGCAGCGGAAAACCGGCGGGAGACCGCCGGTTTTCCTTGTCTGACCGCGGGCAAACCGCCGCGGTCAGAATGCCCGGCGGGGCACCGCCAGCCTGTTGGCGGTGCTCCCGCATCCCCGGCCCCGGCGGTCCTTGACCGCCGGGGTCGGAATGACCCCCTTAGTGTTTTCGAACAGTCCCAGCGACCCTCTACACACTACACTAGGCCTGGGGTCCATTTGTGGTTCGCATTCCACTTTTGGAGGATATAGTTTGTGTTGCCCCTAGGCCTATTTCTCCCTGTTGCATTCTATTGTGTTCTACATTGTTTGCACTACTTTTCTAACTGATACTCACCTGATTTTGGTTTGTGTGTGTATAATTTGTGTATATTACTTACCTCCTAAGGGAGTGTATCCTCTGAGATACTTTTGACATATTGTCACTAAAATTAAGTACCTTTATTTTTAGTAACTCTGAGTATTGTGTTTTCTTGTGATATAGTGCTATATGATAAAAGTGGTATAGTAGGAGCTTTGCATGTCTCCTAGTTCAGCCTAAGCTGCTCTGCTATAGCTACCTCTATCAGCCTAAGCTTCTAGAAACACCTCTTCTACACTAATAAGGGATAACTGGACCTGGCACAAGGTGTAAGTACCACAAGGTACCTACTATAAGCCAGGCCAGCCTCCTGCATCACTTGCCTGAAAAAGCTAAACTCACCAGAAACTACTCTTCACAGACACAGCAATCACCATGACATCCCACTAAAAAGAATAAAGAAATTACAACCACACATAAGAGAACACAAACATAATTGTGCACAAATCTAAGGGCAATTTCACTCACAATCCTGCATTTCAAATTCAAATTCAAAGAAGCTTTATTGCGGCTACAAGAGCCAAAAAAGCACGAGCAGTAATAAATACAAGTAAATGCACATAATAAAATAAAATTGCAGGTAAATATGGTGATAAAAGGGAGTAAAACATAAATAAAAATTAAAATGGAATAAAAATGAGATAGAATAAAATGGAATGAAATTAGATGAAATGAGATGAAATGAAATGCACTGTGCAGGATGTTGGGACAGTCTTATTTGGAGTCTTTGTCCAGGAGAGTTTTCCCTCTAATAAGCCAACTAGCTCCGAGGAATTTGGCGATAGCGATCACTAGCGTTGGCCTGGTGTCTGATCTAAGGATTCGCAGAGCTAGCGCAGAGCAGCGTGCTCCCAGTAGTCTGCATGCCGGGGCCAGCCATTTCCTACGGGGGGCAGTATACGCGGGGCATGCAAAAAGGAGGTGAGGGAGATTCTCGACGGGGGCTTTGCAAGCAGGGCATGCGGTGGATTCGTTGTGTGACCAGCTGCTGGTGAAAAGTCTTAATGGGAGTGTTCCAATGCGGAGCTGGAAGTACAGTTTCCTTTCCCTTGGGACCGTGATTAGGTCCCAAAAAGTTTCGTACTTGCATGACTCTTTTAGGTTGGCAAAGTCACAAGATAATGTAGTGTGGAGTGTAATCCTGCATTTAGTACACCACTTACAAAAAAGTAATTCATTCATACCAACTAAATACTTTTAGAGTAAACACTTCTTTCTTACCCATAACATGCAACTACGCAAACTGCAGGTCAACCACTGCCAAAACCACAAGGAGTCAAAGCAAAGGAATCAAAAGCTTTGAACTGGAACAAAATGGAGAAATAAAACATTATAATCACAAATGCAAATACTTTGCCGGTCGACAAACACCCCACCACCAAACATTTAGAAATTTCCCCTGGTGCCTTAGTGGCTTATGCCCCTCTTGGGAGCAGATGGGCCTAAACAAAATGGGCTGAACTGACCCCAAGGGGGACAGAAATGGCCAGCAGTTGTGAGCCCCCTTTGGGGGATCGACCCTTGCCCATGGGACCGCCCCCCAACACAAAAAAACAAATAAAAGCAACCCCCTTGTGTCTAGGTGGCTTCTGCCCCCAGGGCAATAGATATTTTTACCCCTGAAGGGGAGTGACCCTTGCCCAAGGGGCCGCTCCCCTGTAATGAAATTAATAACAAAAGTAATCCCTGGTGTCTAGTGGGCATGCCTGCTACCTGATTGTGATGGGATCGAGCAGCAGAAATGCTGAAAGAGACATCTAGGGAAAGGAAAAGCCTTTCCTTTCCCCCAATGCCTCTTGTAGAGGAATCCACCCCACCTCCCCGGCCAGAGGAGAAACTCAACTCTTTCTCCTTTGTTGCACCTGAAGCACATGGTTTCCAGTGCGATGGAGGCCTCTAATGATGTCAGTGCACGATCGTGTGCTAATGCCATTAGATGGGGTTTTCGGGGGTGGTAGCGGAAGCACTCCCGCTGCCACCCCTGCCCTGGGGGGTGGGTGGGAGTCCTATGCGGGCTCCTCTGTGCCACCAGACGTGATCATTATGTCCTTGACAGCGATGTTCATGTTATTTATGTTTAAAAAAATCTTTACAGTGTCTTTCTGAAATAGCATAGCATATGTTCGTTCGTGTCAGTATCTGTACTTGATTTATGTGTGAACGAATCATGATCTGAAGACATCAGCAGGGCATCTCAGAATGCCCCCAACAATTCATAGTAATGAGATTTACTGAATTCTGCTGTATGTGTCCACATCAGGGATGGCTGGTGAGCCCCATAGTCACTGCTCAGTGCAGCCCTGTTGAATCATCAATCCCATCAGCTATTTCTTTTTAAGTTTTGTAAAAAAAAGTTTTAATGTGGCTGACACACTAGGGGAGGGGGGCTCTCAAAGATAAATAGGGAAGGGGGCATATCTACCAATGGTGCAGCAGTTGCAGTGGTACCAGGCCCTACAGGCCTGATAGGCCCATTGATTCCACACAATGCTGTATAATACTACCCCAGGAGCCAAAGTGGCCATTTTCTTTGCTTGCACCATGACCCATAGCATCCTTGCTATGCTCTTGGCATAGGGGACATTAGTTTTTCCTAGATCTATGGAGTCTGTGGCTATCTTGTTTCTGAAAACTGATCCGACGGACGTTAGAGTGTTCACGCCTTTACACATGATGCTGAACCAGAAGGTGGACGAGCTAGCTACATTTGATTGAAGATACCACACTATTGCCAGATTGTGCCCTTTCTCATTAAATAAATTATTTAAACACCTGATTCAGACTTAAAACATTAATGATTGTTTTTTGGGTTTCCAGGATTTGAAACATGCAGATCTCTCGATTTACGAGCCGATAAGAAGGTAAACAATCAAATATTCTATTTAAATGTACTATTGTTTCAATAAACATGGTCTGCTTAATATATTGAAAGAGGTCTCTGTGGTTACTTAGGGTGGCTGCTGCCCTGTTAGTAGATCACTGCCTACCCTGCCTCCTTAGCGGGGATCTTACTGACTTCAGTGGACCTGTTGGTGATGTTGTTGGAGGGGCGGCTCCTCCATAAAGGCAGCACTCCCCCTGAAAGCGCATGTGTGTTTGGCTCGAGCCAGCCAAACACATATGCGCAGTGTGCTCTCTCCAGCCCAGCAACACAGTTGCTGGGCTGGAGAGACCCTGTACAGGCTCCCAGCCAATCCTGACGCTGCTCTCAGCTCTCAGCAGCGTCTGGATTGGTGCAGGGCAGAATGGGAGCCTGTGCAGCAGAGACCCAAGAGCGATGCGGCCTGCGTGCAGGTTAGTTTTTTTAACAAATTGTATTAATATCCCCCCGCCACCCCCTTGCTGCCACCCCCGCGCGCCACCCCACCCCATGTAAGACCCACGAGCTGCAACTGTATGGTTGTAGTGAAACTTTGTCGAACAAGTGACCCTGTTGTTTTTGTCAAACAGTAACTCAGCATAGAATAAATACATTTGATAGAATGATGTTCCAACACATGATGTTGTGATGATACCACAGACTAATTGACTTTGACTACCAGCATTGACCTCTTTCATAAAGGGCTAACAACAATCAAATACTGTGCGGCATGATGTAATGGGCAGGTGCATGGGAGCTGCAGAATTGTTCCTAGACAGACTGCCTTCTTGCTTATCTTCTGATCTGAGGATCACACAGGATAATCTGTTAGTTCAAATTCACAGCTTTCCCAGGACTCAAGCCACCAATAGGTCTCACTCTTAGAATCCTGTGTCCAATGGGAAACCACGTAGCAAGCAGCCTCCTCTGTCTGTGATGCTGCTCCACCCACTTCTACCTGAACAATGTCTCCTTTAACCCCTTTGCTGCCAGGCCTTTTCCCCTCCTGTGCCGAGCCTTTTTTTGGCTATTTGGGGCAGTTCACGCTTAGGCCCTCATAACCTTTTCTCCACATAAGCTACCTTGTGCGTCCTTTTTTTTCAACATCCTAGGGATTCTAGAGATACCCAGACTTTGTGGGTTCCCCTGAAGGAGACCAAGAAATTAGCCAAAATACTGCGAAAATCTTGTTTTTTTAAAAAAAAAATTGGAAAAAAGGGCTGCAGAAGAAGGCTTGTGTTTTTTCCCCTGAAAATGGCATTGTAGGAGGCTGGCCTGGCTTATAGTGGGTACCTTGTGGTACTTACACCCTGTGCCAGGTCCAGTTATCCCTTATTAGTAGAATAGACGTGTTTCTAGCAGCTTAGGCTGATAGAAGGTAGCTATGGCAAAGCAGCTTAGGCTGAACTAGGAGATATGCAAAGCTCCTACTATACCACTTATATCATATAGCACAATATCATAAGAAAACACAATACTCAGAGTTACTAAAAATAAAGGTACTTTATTTTTATGACAATATGCCAAAAGTATCTCAGTGAGTACCCTCAGTTAGAAGGTAAGTAATATACACAAGTCATATGTACACAAACCCAAAACAGGTAAGTAACAGTAAGAAAAGTAGTGCAAACAGTGTAGAATTACAACAGGATGCAATAGGTGAACATAGGTCTTGGGGCAACACAAACCATATACTCCAAAAGTGGAATGCGAATCACGAATGGACCCCAGACCTATGGGAGCTTGTAGAGGATCGCTGGGACTGTAAGAAAACAGTCAGGGTGTCCAAGATACCCCACCCCAAGACCCTGAAAAGTAGGAGTAAAGTTCCCCTACTACCCCAAAAGGACACAATAGTCGTGATAGGGGGATTCTGCAAGAACCACAAACACCAGCGAAGCACTGAAGACGGATTCCTGGACCTGAGGACCTGCAAGGCAAGGGGACCAAGTCCAAGAGTCCTGATAGTGTCCGGGGGGGGCAGGAGCCCAGGAAACCCCGGATGAAGGTGCAAGAAGGCAGCCTCTGGATGGAAGAAGCCTAGGATTCTGCAACAACGAAAAGGGATAGGAACTTCTCCTGTGGTTGGAAGATGTCCCACAGTGTGCTGGATGTTGCAGAAGTGTTTCCACACAGAAATACCGCAAACAAGCCTTGCTAGCTGCAAGGGTTGCGGTAGAGGTTTTTGGGTGCTGCTGGGGACCAGGAAGGACCAGGATGTCGCCCCTCGGAGGAGGAGACAGAGAGGGCGCTCGGCAACTGAAAAAGCTCCTGCAAAAGCAGGCAGCACCCGCAGAAGTACCATAGCAGGCACTTAGAAGATTTTTGAAACCGGAGTCACAAAAGGAGGGTCCCACGATGTAGGAGTCCAACTCAGAGGGTTGAGCACTGCAGGACGGAGTGCTGGAGACCCAGGCTAGGCTGTGCATAAAGGAATCCTTGGAGAAGTCCACAGAAGCCGGAGCAGCTGCAAATCACACAGTACACAGGTTTGCAGTCTAGAGTGGGGAGGCAAGGACTTACCTCCACCAAACTTGGACTGAAGGATCACTGGACTGTGGGGGTCACTTGGATATAGCTCCTGTGTAACAGGGACCACGCTCGTCAGGATGAGAGGGGACCCAGAGGAATGGTGATGCAGTCTTTTGGTGCCTGCGTTAGCAGGGGGAAGATTCCGTCGACCCACAGGAGATTTCTTCTTGGCTTCCAGTGCAGGGTGAAGGCAGACAGCCCTCAGAGCATGCACCACCAGGAAACAGTCGAGAAAGCCGGCAGGATGAGGCGCTACAATGTTGCTGGTAGTCATCTTGCTACTTTGCTGTGGTTTTGCAGGTGTCCTGGAGCAGTCAGCGGTCGATCCTTGGCAGAAGTCGAAGAGGGAAGTGCAGAGGAACTTTGGTGCGCTCTTGCATTTGTTATCTGAGGAATAGCCCAGAGGAGAGACCCTAAATAGCCAGAAAAGGAGGTTTGGCTACCAAGAAAGGGGGATTGGCTACCAAAAGAGGTAAGAGCCTATCAGAGGGGGTCTCTGATGTCACCTGCTGGCACTGGCCACTCAGAGCAGTCCAGTGTGCCCCCATCACCTCTGAATCCAAGATAGCAGAGGTCTGGGACACACTGGAGGAGCTCTGGGCACCTCCCCTGGGAGGTACTGGTCAGGGGAGTGGTCACTCCCCTTTCCTTTGTCCAGTTTTGCGCCAGAGCAGGGCTGGGGGATCCCTGAACCGGTGTAGACTGGTTTATGCAGAGATGGGCACCATCTGTGCCCATCAAAGCATTTCTAGAGGCTGGGGGAGGCTACTCCTCCTCAGTCCTTCACACCTATTTTCAAAGGGAGAGGGTGCAACACCTTCTTTCAGAGGAAATCCTGTGTTCTGCCTTCCTGGGCTGGGGCTGCCCAGACCCCAGGAGGGCAGAATCCTGTCTGAGGGGTTGGCAGCAGCTGCAGTGGAAACCCCGGAAAGGCAGTTTGGCAGCACCCGGGTTCTGTGCTAGAGACCCGGGGGATCATGGAATTGTCCCCCCAATGCCAAAATGGCATTGGGGTGACAATTCCATGATCTTAGACATGTTACATGGCCATGTTTGGAGTTACCATTTTGACGCTATACATAGGTAGTGACCTATGTATAGTGCACGCGTGTAATGGTGTCCCTGCACTCACAAAGTTCGGGGAATTTGCCCTGAACGATGTGGGGCACCTTGGCTAGTGCCAGGGTGCCCACACACTAAGTAACTTGGCACCCAACCTTCACTAAGTGAGGGTTAAAGATATAGGTGACTTATGTGCATTGAAAAATGGCTGTGAAATAACGTGGACGTTATTTCACTCAGGCTGCAGTGGAAGGCCTGTGTAAGAATTGTCTGAGCTCCCTATGGGTGGCAAAAGAAATGCTGCAGCCCATAGGAATCTCCTGGAGTCCCAATACCCTGGGTACCTAAGTACCATATACAAGGGAATTATATGGGTGTACCAATGTGCCAAAAGTAATTGGTAAATTTAGTCACTAGCCTGCAGTGACAAATTTAGAAAGCAGAGATCGCATAAACACTGAGGTTCTGGTTAGCAGAGCCTCAGTGAGACAGTTAAGCACCACACAGGGAACACATATAGGCCACAAACCTATGAGCACTGGGGTCCTGGCTAGCAGGATCCCAGTGACACATAACAAACACACTGACAACATAGGGTTTTCACTATGAGCACTGGGCCCTGGCTAGCAGGATCCCAGTGAGACAGTGAAAACACCCTGACATACACTCACAAACAGGCCAAAAGTGGAGGTAACAAGGCTAGAAAGAGGCTACTTTCCTACACTAAGATACTTGGCAGAAGCCAGTGTATCAATGAGCTCATCTTCCCTGGGTATAGGGTGAGCATCAGTTTTGGTTACCTGATTGAGCCCTCTGTAATCTACACAAAACCTCATCTCCCTCTTTCTATCTTTGGTGTGAGGTTTTGGTACAAGTACAACTAAGCTAGCCCAGGGGCTTTCAGAAGGTTCAATCACCCCCAAGTCCAACATTTTCTGGACCTCTTGTTTAATGCAATCTCTGACATGGTCAGGCTGCCTGTAAATTTTACTTTTGACTTTTACTTTTGTCTCCAGTGTCAATTGTATGTTCACACCAGGATGTTGTACCTGGTACAAGTGAAAAGAGGTCTGAAAACTGGCTTAGGAGATTGATGCAGTTGTCTTTCTGTTCTACAGTCAGACAATCTTCTAAAACTACTCCCTCCACTAAGGCATCTGCTTCAGTGGTGGAGAAGAGATCAGGGAGAGGGCCACTCTCTTCTTCCTGTCCCTCATCTGTTGCCATGAGCAGGGTGAGATCAGCTCTGTCATAGTAGGGTTTCAGGCGGTTGACATGAATCACCCTAAGGGGACTCCTGGCAGTGCCTATGTCTACCAAATAGGTAACCTCACCCTTCTTTTCAACAATTAGATGGGGTCAACTCCATTTGACCTGGAGTGCTCTTGGGGCCACAGGCTCCAATTCCTAATCAATCAATCAATCAATCAAGAATTTATAAAGCGCACTATGTACCCGTCAGGGTTTTGAGGCGCTGGGGGGGGGGGTGGGGTGGGGGTTGCTGCTAGCGTTTGAAGAGCCATGTCTTGAGTAGTCTCCTGAAGGTGAGGAGGTCCTGGGTCTGGCGTAGTGAGGTCGGGAGAGAGTTCCAGGTCTTGGCGGCGAGGAAGGAGAAGGATCTGCCGCCAGAGGTCTTGCGTTGGATTCGGGGGACGATGGCGAGGTTGGCAGAGCGGAGTTGACGTGTGGGGGTGTAGAAGTTGAGTCTGGTGTTCAGGTAGGTGGGTCCGGTGTTGTGTAGTGCCTTGTGTGCGTGGGTGAGGAGTTTGAAGGTGATCCTTTTTTCCACGGTGAGCCAATGGAGGTCCTTCAGGTGGGGGGAGATGTGACATCGGCGAGGTATGTCGAGGATCAGGCGGGCGGATGCGTTCTGGATGCGCTGGAGTCGTTTGATGTCTTTCGTTGCGATGCCTGTGTAGAGTGCGTTGCCGTAGTCAAGTCTGCTGCTGACGAGGGCTTGAGTCACCGTCTTTCTGGTTTCTGTTGGGATCCACTTGAAGATTCTGCGGAGCATGCGGAGGGTGTTGAAACAAGAGGCGGAGACGGCGTTGACCTGTTTGGACATGGTGAGAGCAGAGTCGAGGATGAAGCCGAGGTTTCGCGCGTGGCTGGCTGGGGTGGGTGGGGGTCCGAGGGTGGTGGGCCACCAGGAGTCGTTCCAAGCCGAGGGGGTGCGTCCGAGGATGAGGACTTCAGTCTTGTCGGAGTTGAGCTTTAGGCGGCTGTTGTTCATCCACTCGGCGATGGATTTTAGTCCCTTGTGGAGGTTGGTTTTGGCGGTGAGCGGATCTTTGGTCAAGGAGAGGACGAGCTGGGTGTCGTCGGCGTAGGAGATGATGCTGAGGTTGTGTTGACGGGCCAGTTGTGCGAGGGGGGCCATGTAGACGTTGAACAACGTTGGGCTAAGAGAGGAGCCTTGGGGGACGCCGCAGATGAGGTTGGTGGCTTTGGAGCGGAAGGGTGAGAGTCGGACTCTCTGGGTTCTGTCGGAGAGGAAGGATGAGATCCAGTTAAGGGCTTTGTTTTGGATGCCGGCTTCGTGGAGACGGGTTAGTTGGGTGCGGTGGCAGACTGTGTCGAAAGCGGCTGATAGGTCGAGGAGGATGAGGGTTGAGGTTTCGCCGTTGTCCATTTGTTGTCTGATGTCATCTGTGGCGGCGAGGAGTGCGGTCTCAGTGCTGTGGTTTCGTTTGAATCCAGATTGAGAGGGGTCCAGGATGGAGTTGTCTTCTAGGAAGTGGGCGAGCTGTGAGTTGACGATCTTCTCGATGACTTTCGCTGGAAAAGAGAGGAGAGAGATCGGTCGGAAGTTTTTGAGATCGTTGGGGTCCGCCTTGGGTTTCTTGAGGAGGGGTTGGATTTCTGCGTGCTTCCAGCTGTCCGGGAAGGTGGCGGTGTTGAAGGAGAGGTTGATGATCTTGCGGAGTTTGGGGGCGATGGTGGAGTCGGCTTTGTTGAATACGTGATGTGGGCACGGGTCCGTGGGAGAGCCTGAGTGGATGGAATTCATGGTTCTTAGTGTTTAGGCGACGTCTATTTGGGTCCAGGCGGTGAGGCGGCAGGCGTGGGAGGGGTCATCGGGGGTGGGTTCTGGCGGAGGTGCGGTGTTGAAGCTGTCGTGGATGGCTGCGATTTTCTGGTGGAAAAAGGTGGAGAGGTCGTCGCAGAGTTTCTGGGAGGGTGGGATGTCGTTGGTGTTGGCGTTAGGGTTGGAGAGTTCCTTCACGATGCTGAAGAGTTCTTTGCAGTCGTGGGCGTTGTTGTTGAGGCGATCTGTGAAGTGGGCGCGCTTGGCGAGTCGGATCAGTTGGTGGTGTTCCCGGTTGGCGTCCTTGAGGGTAGCCAGGTTGTCAGGTGTGCGCTCGAGGATCCATTTCTTCTTGAGTTTCTGGCAGGTGCGTTTGGAGGAGGTCAGTTACTCTGTGAACCAGGCTGTTTTTTTCTTTTCTTGGTTGGATGTGGGTTTCTTGAGTGGAGCTAAGGTGTTGGCGCAGTCGTGGATCCATTGATGGAGGTTGATGGCGGCGGCGTTCGGGTCGGTCGGGTCGGTTGGTGGGAATTTGGCGAGGGTGCTGGTTAGTTGGTCTTCGGTGACTTTTCCCCAGCGGCGGTGAGGTGGTAGAGGGATGCGGTGGCGTTCAGTGTTTTTCTTGAAGGAAAAATGGACGCTGTGATGGTCGGTCCAGTGGAGTTCGGAGGTGTGGCTGAATGAGATGTGGTTGCTTGAGGTGAAGAGTGGGTCCAGCGTGTGTCCGGCGAGGTGGGTGGGGGTGTTGACCAGTTGACGGAGTCCGAGGTTGTGGAGGTTGGTGGTCAGTGATGCGGTGTTGGCGTCGCTGTTGTTTTCCAGGTGGAAGTTTAGATCTCCCAGTAGGATGTAGTCTGGAGAGGCGAGGGCGTGGGTGCTTGCGAGGTCGGAGACGGTGTCGCTGAAGGGGGCTCTTGGTCCTGGAGGGCGGTACCACACCTTCTGTCCTGGTTGGTACTGGATCAGGACAGCCTGCTGGTCATTCCATTGCTTTTGCAGCTCCTGGCTGGCCTGAAGGTTTTTACTGGCCTTTTTCATATACTCAGCCATTCTGGATCTTAGGCCAAGTACACAGGCTACTATGTCCTGTTTAGGAGCTTTTAAAGGTTGTGCCCAACCCTCCTTTACAAGAGCAAGTGGACCTCTTACAGGGTGCCCAAAGAGGAGTTCAAAGGGGCTGAAGCCCACTCCTTTTTGGGGTACCTCCATGTAAGCAAAAAGGAGGCAAGGTAACAGGACATCCCATCTCCTCCTGAGTTTTTCAGGGAGTCCCATTATCATACCTTTGAGAGTTTTATTAAACCTCTCAACCAGACCATTTGTTTGTGGATAGTAAGGGGTGGTGAACTTGTAGGTAACACCACACTCCTTCAACATTGCTTTTAGTTATGCAGACATGAAGTTGCTACCTCTGTCTGACACCACCTCTTTAGGAAAGCCCACCCTGGAAAAGATTCACAGGAGGAAATTTGCCACTGCAGGAGCTGTAGTGGTCCTTAAAGGTATGGCTTCAGGATATCTTGTGGCATGGTCCACTACCACCAAGATAAATCTATTGCCTGAAGCAGTAGGAGGGTCAAGGGGGGCAACTATGTCAACCCCTACCCTTTCAAAAGGCACCCCAACCACTGGAAGTGGAATTAGAGGGGCCTTTGGAGTGCCACCAGTCTTGCCACTGGCTTGGCAGGTCACACAAGACTTGCAAAAATCCTTAGTGTCCTCTGACATATGAGGCCAGTGAAACAAGGGGACAAGTCTTTCCCAAGTTTACTTCTGGCCCAAATGCCCAGCCAAAGGAATGTCATGTGCTAGGGTGAGAAGAAACTCTCTGTACTGCAGGGGAATGACCAATCTCCTGGCAGCTCCAGGTTTTGGGTCCCTTGACTCTGTGTCTAAGAGGTTGTCTTCCCAGTACACACTATGACTGTCAGTGACATCCCCATTTTGCTGTTTGACAGCTTGCTGCCTGAGTCCCTCTAATGTGGGACAGGTTTGCTGTGCCACACTCAGCACTTCCCTGGCAGGCCCCCCTCCACCCAAAAGCTCAGCAGTGTCTGCTGCCAGCTCCTCTGGTATAGGTTCTGCACAGGGAGAGAATTCCTCTTCCTCAAAGGGGAATCATCTGTACAGGGAGGGATAGTGGGTAGGGATTTACCCTTGCTACCCCTAGCTTTATGGAGCACTTGGTCCATTGTTCCAGGATCCAAGTTATTCTGTCCTTTTTGCTTCTTGGCCTGAGCCCTTGTGAAAGCAATACTATGCCCAGGAATGCCCAGCATTGCTGCATGAGCCTCCAACTCCACTTCTGCCCAAGCTGAGGTCTCCAAATCATTTCCTAGTAGACAGTCTACAGGTAAATCTGTGGCTACCACAACTTTCTTTGGACCAGTAAACCCCCCAGTTGAGATTCACAAAAGCCATGGGGTGGCTAAGAGTCTTGTTATGTGCGTCTGTCACTTGGTACTGCTGACCAAGTAGGTGTTGATCAGGGTGGACCAGTTTTTCTATCACCATAGTTACAATGGCTTCTGTGTCCCTGTAGGCCTGAACCTCAACACCATTGATTACGGGAAGTTGCTTGTACTTACCCATATTAAGGGGACAAGCAACCAAGGTGGCAAAATCAATGCCACCATCAGAGACTAAAACAGCCTCTGTGGTCTCCCTAACAAAACCGACCCCAACTACCTCACCAATAGTGAGCCCAGCTACACCCTTTGATTGGCTATTAGCAGTAGCTTTCCCAAAACCACTGCTATTACTAGGGGCACTAGAATTTGCAGCAGGGGTTATGGTGGTGGGAGGTTTGGTGTTTTTCTTTGGACAAGTGGAATCACTTGCCTAATGGCCTTTGACTTTACACAAATAACACCAAGACTTTTTCTGATTATTGTTAGAAGAGGATTTGGACCCACAACCCCCAGAGGATTTTTTTTGGGCCTGATGAAGACTCAGAATGCTTACTTTTGTCCCCACCCTTCTCAGAAGACTTACCATCCTTCTTCTTGCTATCCTTGTCACCCACTGTATGAACTTTTCTGTTCACCCTTGTTCTGACCCATTTGTCTGCCTTCTTTCACAATTCTTGGGGAGAGGTCAGATCAGAGTCTACTAGGTATTGGTGCAACAAGTCAGACACACAATTGTTAAGAATATTCTCTCTCAGAATAAGATTGTACAGGCTTTCATAGTCAGAAACTTTACTGCCAAGCAACCACCCTTCCAAGGCCTTCACTGAACAGTCCACAAAATCTGTCCAGTCTTGAGAAGACTCTTTTCTGGTGTATCTGAACTGAATCCTGTATTGTTCAGTGGTTAAGCCAAATCCATCCAAGAGTGCATCTTTCAAAACTTTGTAGTTATTTGCATCACTTTCTCTGACAGTAAAGAGCCTATCCCTACCCTTTCCAGTGAAAGATAGCCACAAAATAGCAGCCCACTGCCTTTGAGGGACCAACTGTACCATGCAGGCCCTCTCAAGTGCAGCAAACCAGTTATTAATGTCATCCCCCTCCTTGTAAGGGGGGACTATCTTGTGCAGATTCCTGGAATCTTGCTCTTTAACATGATTGCTATCAGAAATACTGCTGCTGCCACCATGGGGAACTAACCCCAACCTCTGTCTTTCCCTCTCTATGTCTAGGGATTCCCTATCTAAGTCCAGCTGCTGCTGTTTAAGCTTCAGTCTGGTCTCTTCAACCCTCAACTTTTTGAGTTCCCTTTCTAACAAGTTATCCTCATGGTGGGTGGGTTGGGAATGTTTAGACACAGAGGAAATGTGGGAAGTTTCAGAGGGGGACCTGTCCCTAACTGTCTGGACCCTAGGAACCTGGCCTCTAGGGGTGAAAGATGCCCTACTGTTGTGGGAGGCTCTGTCACTACCAGTATCACTAGGTGCCCTTCTAGGGGACAGGCCCTTGTAAGAACCTTCCCCAGCTTCTCCAGGGAACTCCTCTGAATCTGATTGGGAAGCATCTCCTTTTCCTAACCTCTCCTGAGATGGGCCAGCCTAGTTCTGGTCATCTACAATGAGCATGTTAAAGAGAAACTTTTTTGTGGGGTTCTTACCTATACTCAAACCTCTATCCAGGCAGAGACCCCTCAAACTTTTATAGTTTAAACTCTCATATGTTGCATTAACAGTTTTGGGAGTGGGCTCTACTACAGACATGATAGTATAGGTTTAAGGATAGTGAGAAAGAAAAACTTTTAGAACTTTAGAAAGCACAGAAAAAACGTTTTCAAACTTTGGGATAATTTTTGAGAAGTTTTCAAAAACTTTTCAGAACTTTGTTAAAACTTTTAGAATAGAAAAGTACACTTTTTTGGTTAATTGTACATATACTGAACTATTTGGTATATGAATCTCTTATGACAAGTACCAAATGACAAAGTGGTAAAGCAGTTGCAAGTACTTATCCCACCGCTGCACCACCAATTTAGGAGGCTGGCCTGGCTTATAGTGGGTACCTTGTGGTACTTACACCCTGTGCCAGGTCCAGTTATCCCTTATTAGTACAATAGAGGTGTTTCTAGCAGCTTAGGCTGATAGAAGGTAGCTATGGCAAAGCAGCTTAGGCTGAACTAGGAGACATGCAAAACTCCTACTATACCACTTATATCATATAGCACTGTATCATAAGAAAACACAATAATTAGAGTTACTAAAAATAAAGGTACTTTATTTTTATGACAATATGCCAAAAGTATCTCAGTGAGTACCCTCAGTTAGAAGGTAAGTAATATACACAAGTCATATGTACACAAACACAAAACAGGTAAGTAACAGTAAGAAAAGTAATGCAAACAGTGTAGAATTACAATAGGATGCAATAGGTGAACATAGGTCTAGGTGCAACACAAACCGTATACAAAACCATAAACAGAGCTGTTTTTTGCAAAGTGTCTAGCAGTGGATTTTGGCCTCCAGCTCAGCCGGCACCTAGGGAAATGTAGGAAGGTAGCCTCTTTCTAGCCTTGTTACCCCCACTTTTGGCCTGTTTGTGAGTATGTGTCAGGGTGTTTTTACTGTCTCACTGGGATCCTGCTAGCCAGGGCCCAGTGCTCATAGTGAAAACCCTATGTTGTCAGTATGTCTGATATGTGTCACTGGTATCCTGCTAGCCAGGATCCCAGTGCTCATAAGTTTGTGGCCTATATGTGTTCCCTGTGTGGTGCCTAACTGTATCACTGAGGCTCTGCTAACCAGAACCTCAGTGTTTATGCTCTCTCTGCTTTTAAAATTGTCACTGCAGGCTAGTGACTAATCTTACCAATTCTGATTGGCACACTGGAACACCCTTATAATTCCATAGTATGTGGTACCTAGGTACACAGGGTATTGGGGTTCCAGGAGATCCCTATGGGCTGCAGCATTTCTTTTGCCACCCATATGGAGCTCAGACAATTCTTACACAGGAGTGCCACTGCAGTCTGAGTAAAATAACGTACACGTTATTTCACAGCCCTTTTACACTGCACTTAAGTAACTTGTAAGTCACCTATATGTCTAATCTTCACTTAGTGAAGGTTAGATGCAAGGTTACTTAGTGTGAGGGCGCCCTGGCACTAGCCGAGGTGCCCCCACAATGTTCAGGGCAAATTCACCGGACTTTGTGAGTGCGGGGACACCATTACACGCGTGCACTACATATAGGTCAATACCTACATGTAGCGTCACCATGGTAACTCCAAACATGGCCATGTAACATGTTTAGGATGATGTAATTGTCCCCCCAATACCATTCTGGTATTGGGGGGACAATTCCATGCATCCCCGGGTCTCTAGCACAGAACCCAGGTACTGCCAAACTGCCTTTCCGGGGTTTCCACTGCAGCTGCTGCTGATGTCAACCCCTCAGACAGGTTTCTGCCCTCCTGGGGTCTGGGCAGCCCAGTCCCAGGAAGGCAGAACAAAGGATTTCCTCTGAGAGAGGGTGTTACACCCTCTCCCTTTGGAAATAGTTGTGAAGGGCTGGGGAGGAGTAGCCTCCCCCAGCCTCTGGAAATGCTTTGATGGGCACAGATGGTGCCCATCTCTGCATAAGCCAGCCTACACCAGTTCAGGGATCCCCCAGCCCTGCTCTGGGGCGAAACTGGACAAAGGAAAGGGGAGTGACCACTCCCCTGACCAGTACCTCCCAGGGGAGGTGCCCAGAGCTCCTCCAGTGTGTCCCAGACCTCTGCCATCTTGTATTTAGAAGTGTTGGGGAACAATGGACTGCTCTGAGCGGCCAGTGCCAGCAGGTGACGTCAGAGACCCCTCCTCATAGGTGCTTACCTCTTTCAGTAGCCAAGCCTCCTTTCTTAGTAGCCAAACCTCCTTTTCTGGCTATTTAGGGTCTCTCCTCTGGGCTATTCCTCAGATAATGAATGCAAGAGCTCACCAGAATTCCTCTGCACTTCCCTCTTCGACTTCTGCCAAGGATCGACCGCTGACTGCTCCAGGACGCCTGCAAAACCGCAGCAAAGTAGCAAGATGACTACCAGCAACATTGTAGCACCTCATCCTGCCGGCTTTCTTGACAGTTTCCTGGTGATGCATGCTCTGAGGGCTGTCTGCCTTCACCCTGCACTGGAAGCCAAGAAGAAATCTCCTGTGGGTCGACTGAATCTTCCCTCTGCTAACGCAGGCACCAAACTTCTGCATCACCGGTCCTCTGGGTCCCCTCTCATCCTGACGAGTGTGGTCCCTCGAACACAGGAGCTGGGTCCAAGTGTTCCTCAAAGTCCAGTGGCCCTTGAGTCCAAATTTGGTGGAGCTAAGTCCTTGCCTCCCCACGCCATACAGCATGTACTGCATGATTTGCAGCTGCTCCGGCTTCTGTGCACTTTTCCAGGACTTCGTTGGTGCACAGCCTAGCCTGGTTCCCCAGCACTCCGTCCTGCATTGCCCAACTCGCTGAGTTGAAATCCGACATCGTGGGACCCTCCTTTGTGACTCTGAGGCGACTGCTGTCCTCAGATCTTCTAAGTGCCTGCTCCAGTACTTCTGCGAGTGCTGCCTGCTTCTGCAGGAGCTCTCTGAGTTGCTGAACATCCCCTCTGTCTCCTCCTCCAAGGGGCCACATCCTGGTCCTTCCTGGTCCCCAGCAGCACCCAAAATCCTCAACCGCAACTCTTGCAGCTAGCAAGGCCTGTTTGCGGTATTTCTGCCTGGAAACACTTCTGCAACCTCCAGCACGCCGTGGGACATCTTCCATCCAAAGGAGAAGTTCCTAGCCCTTTTTGTTGTTGCAGAATCTTCAGCTTCTTCCACCCGGAGGCAGCCCTTTTGCACCTTCATCCGGGGTTTTGTGGGCTCCTGCCCCCCCGGACACTTTCGTGACTCTTGGACTTGGTCCCCTTCCTTAACAGGTCCTCAGGTCCAGGAATCCATCTTCAGTGTTTTGCTGGTGCTTGTGGTTCTTGCAGAATCCCCTATTATGACTATTCTGTCTTTCTGGGGTAGTAGGGTAAATTTATTCCTATTTTTCAGGGTCTTGGGGTGGGGTATCTTGGACACCCTTACTGTTTTCTCACAGTCCCAGCGACCCTCTACAACCTCCCATAGGTCTGGGGTCCATTCGTGATTCGCATTCCACTTTTGGAGTGTATGGTTTGTGTTGCCCCTAGACCTATGCCTACCTATTGTATCCTATTGTGATTCTACATTGTTTGCACTACTTTTCTTACTGTTACTTACCTGTTTTGGGTTTGTGTGCATATCATTTGTGTATATTACTTACCTCCTAAGTGAGGGTATCCTCTGAGATACTTTTGGCATATTGTCACTAAAATAAAGTACCTTTATTTTTAGTAACTCTGAGTATTGTGTTTTCTTATATTGTGCTATATGATATAAGTGGTATAGTAGGAGCTTTGCATGTATCCTCGTTCAGCCTAAGCTGCTTTGCCATAGCTACCTTCTATCAGCCTAAGCTGCTAGAAACACCTCTATTCTACTAATAACGGATAACTGGACCTGGCACAAGGTGTAAGTACCACAAGGTACCCACTATAAGCTAGGCCAGCCTCCTACATGTTCAGACAAATGTCAAATCAAATCATTTTAAACTATAAATTACATAATTATCTCATAATTTTTATAAATTAAATGAAAAAATAAATTGATAACAAAAGGCTGTAACATTAGAACAGGCTGTGAATGTGTTGCCCAAAACTTACCTCCTACATACACTGTGAAAATGTAACCTCCTCAGGAAGGGGCATATAGTGGACACAGAGCAGGCACCTAAGGATCTTTCTTGGGAGGTTTGGGTTTGTGTTTGACAGGGTTTAAGGGAAACAGGTAGTAGGGTGGGAGAGGATTGGGGTTTGGAGGTAGAGGGAGCTTGAGTGGGCGATATACATGAATCTGTATGTTTGGGTGTTTCATGTAGGTCTGGTGTATGTTGTGTGTGTTTGGGTGTGTGCTTTTTGCAAGTATGTGGTATTCAGGTGAGTGTGAGAGTCTGATTTTGTGTGGTGTTGTTTTGCATATACAGTAGGTGTCCTTTTGAATGAGTGTGTTGATTTGGATAAGTGTGTTATTGAGGTGGTTGCTGTAGTTGTGGTGTGTGTGGGTGTGGTGGTGGTTTTGGTGATTGTGGGTGTGGTGGTGATTGTGGTGCTTGTGTATGTGGTGGTGGTTGTGTATGTGGTGGTAATTATGGTGCTTATTGGTGCGGTGGTGGTTGTTGTGGTTGTGGGTGTGATGGTGGTTGTGGTGCTTGTTGGTGTGGTGGTGATTGCATTGCCTGTGGGTGTAGTGTAAATACTATATGTAGGGTGTTTGTGTGTTTGCATTTTTCTTTGTGTGTTTGTGTTTATGTGTGTGTGTGTGTGTGTGTGTGTGTGTGTGCTGCTTGTGTCTGTTTTAGTGGATACCTGCATAAAACTGAGTGTGCATGGGATTGGGGTGGGAGTTGGGATTTGGGGTGAGGAAGAGACCAGAGTTGGCTGGTTAGGCAGCTGCAGTCAGTGAGGCGGCAATTTTAACAAGTGATCTCTGCATGCCAGACATTGAATTGTGAATGGCATCCAGAAATGAAACCATTTTTTTAATTTGGCAACTAAGGCCCTGGATAGCATGCGCTATTGGTTCCTGGCTTACAGAGATGTTATGTAAGAGGTCAATAGCCTCCTCACTCAGCGTGGCTGGGGTGACAGGGGCAGGGGCTGAGGTGCCTGTGGCTGAGGAGATCCATGCCTTTTTAGGAGATCAGGTTTGGACCACTGGGGGGGAGCAAGAGGGAGCATGGAGAAGGGTCTGGGTGGTGGACAAAGATGAGGTTGGTACAGTTCCTATAGGGTCCACTACCACTAGGGACTGGCCACTTGTGGGGGCCTCCAAAGATGATGATGAGCTTGTGGCTTCCATTCCAGTGCCCTCACCCTGCATGCCTCTTTGTCATTCGGTATCAGATGTTTCACTACCCGTGCACAGTGCTCAGATCAGGCGTTGAAAGGGTACACACCTTTTTTACAATGGGCGCCTATGTACTCTGCAAGAGTAGTGCCAACACGTTTGTGCTACTCCTGCAGAGTACATCAATAGCGTTATAGAAAATTATGCTTTTGCCCTCCTACCCTGCGCCATTGTGCGCCGTGATTTAAATACAGCGCACACAAGCTGGCAGCAGGGGGTTGGGAAAGGATGCAAGAAAAGTGGTGCTGCACTATGTGCAGCATCACTTTTCTTAAGTATGCCCCGAATTTCTCATGTTAATGAAATTTCAAGTGAATATGACTAAGACATGAAATAAATTTCACAAACGTATTTACATTCCTGTCCGTTTTTTGTAGAACAAATGATGCCTATTATGTACATATTTCTAAAATCAGACTGGCTTACATGCACATTTGTGAAAGAGCAAGACATCATGGAAAATTGTCACATTCAACATATTTTCATAATTAAAAAGATATCTGTAATATGTTAACAATCAATGTATAAACCATTTTTCCAATGGTTTTGGTCATTTTGGCTCATGTGTTTGATACAAAGGGCATATTCATACTCTGTGTGCGCTGGATTTGCGTCTTTTTTTACTACACAAATCCGGTGTAAACTTAACTCCATATTTATATTTTGGCGCAAGACATGTCTAGTGCCAAAATATTGGAGTTTAAGTCATTTTTTGCCTGCTGAAAACTACTTTGCGTCAATGAGATGCAAAGTAGGCGTTCCCGGGCAACAAATGACTCTAAAGCCCTAGCACCTTATTTATCCTCCCGTGCAAAAATCACTCACGGGGGGAAGAGTGCTCAAAAAATGGTGTAAAGCTTGCTTTGCCCCATTTCTTAACACCTGGGTCAGGGCAGGCGTTAGGGGATCTGTGGACCTATTTCCATGGTGGAACACCATGGAATAAGCCCACAGGTGCCCTCCCCAGGCCCCAGAGACACCCCCACCCACACCAGAGGGACAGCGGCGGATGGGGGACCCCATCCCATGTAAGTATAGGTAAGTACATGTAAGTATTTAATTTAATTTTTTTAAGTGCCATAGGGGGCCCTAAAATGGGCCCCCCTCCATGGCAGGGGTGCAGTGGCCATGCCAGGTGACCCTTGTCCCCTGTGCTGGCCATTGGGGTGGTGGGCATGACTTCTGCCTTTTCTAAGGCAGGAGTCATGTGGCATGGTAGGTTTAGCGCAATAAAATGCGGCTAATCTGGTTAGAGTCATCTTTTTTTACTCTAACCAGCCTAGTTTCATTTTTTGGTGCTAAATACCCATCTTCCATACCGCCACCCCCATCTGCCTAACGTCATTTTATTTTACGCTAGCTCACCCTTTGCACCTTTCGTCCCCGCACTCACAAAGTCCGGGGAATTTGCCCTGAACAATGTGGGGGTACCTTGGCTAGTGCCAGGGTGCCCACACACTAAGTAACTTTGCAGCAAACCTTCACTAAGTGAAGGTTAGACATATAGGTGACTTATAAGTTACTTAAGTGCAGTGTAAAATGGCTGTGAAATAACGTGGACATTATTTCACTCAGGCTGCAGTGGCAGTCCTGTGTAAGAATTGTCCGAGCAGCCTATGGATGGCAAAAGAAATGCTGTAGCCCATAGGGATCTCCTGGAACCCCAATACCCTGGGTACCTAGGTACCATATACTAGGGATTTATAAGGGTGTTCCAGTGTGCCAATCAGAATTGGTAAAATTAGTCACTAGCCTGCAGTGACAATTTTAAAAGCAGAGAGAGCATAAACACTGAGGTTCTGGTTAGCAGAGCCTCAGTGATACAGTTAGGCACCACACAGGGAACACATATAGGCCACAACCTTATGAGCACTGGGGTCCTGGCTAGTAGGATCCCAGTGACATGAATCAAACATGCTGACAACATAGGGTTTTCACTATCAGCACTGGGACCTGGCTAGCAGGATCCCAGTGAGACAGTAAAAACACCCTGACATATACTCACAAACAGGCCAAAAGTGGGGGTAACAAGGCTAAAAAGAGGCTAGCTTCCTACACAACCCCCCCGCTCCAAAGGAGGACAATAAGGCTAACCTTGGCCAGTTGAGTCTTTATTGTCTAAGTGGTGATAATTGGAGAGTAGTTCTGCAATAGACTCCCTTTATCATCCACTATGTAGTTACTTCCCTGTGGGGATGTAAACCACCCTGTTTGAAGTTTTTTAGCTAGCCAACAATGTGAAGTTATATACCCAGAGTCCCTATTAGTATGTTTAAGTTTAGAACAGTGGGAATTGTCCACTGGACCTATATCAAGTGATGAGAATGCCAGACAGGGATGCTGTCTCAGTGAAGCCATAGCTGGTCCAAAACTTTGTCCATATGGCTGCAAGAGAGAACAGGGTTACTGTTTCTCTTGAGTTGGAGCAGGGCAGGGATGCTGTCCTATGAGCTCCACACTAGGGCAGGGCTGCTGTCCTAAGTGTTGTGAGGCAGTGCAGGGTTGCTGCACTAAAGTTTCTCTGGGAGGGTTGGAGGGATGCTCCATGTTAGCTAAAATGGTGCACTTTTTCGCACCAATATTAGTTATCCCACAGAGAGGTACTTCCACCTCAGGGAGTACAGCTGTGCCAGCTGATGGTTCCCTTGGTACAGGTGCCACCCCAGGAGAGGGTTCTCCCACCACAGGAATGGTATCCTGAATGTCAGGGTGGGTAGGGAATACTTTGATGCCTTTTTACCTGTTGTTGGAGAAGGATCCTGAGTTTTTAGGCCCTTTTCTCTCCTTTGCTTTTTCATTTTAGCTGAAATGAGAGGAAGCAATTCCTCAAGGATACCCAGCATGGCTGCATGGGTATTAAACTCTACCTCAACCCAACCTGAGGCCTCTAGGTCATTACCTAAGAGACAGTCTACGGGTAAGCTAGGTGATACTACCACCTGCTTAGGGCCAGTAACCCCACCCCAACTAAACTGAATTATAGCTAAGGGCAGGAACTTAGTGGAGTTATGGACATCAACAATCTTGTACTGTTGTCCAATGATGTGTTGTGCAGGACACACTAGGTTTTCAGTCACCACAGTGATACTGGCACCTGTGTCCCTGTAGGCCTGAGCCTCAACACCATTTAACTGTCTGCCTGTACTTATTCATTGTAAGGGGACAAGCAGCCAGTGTGGCAAGGCCAATGCCACCAGGTGTGACAGAAACTGTCTTGGGACTGACTACCCCAGTTTCTATGCTGGACCCATAAGTGAACCCAACTACACCCTTATTTTGACTGTTGCCAGCAGTCCCACTAATATTACCACTACTGCTAGGGGCACTAGAGTTTGATGTATTAGTGTTGGTAGGCTCAGGGGGTTTACCTGGGCAGAACTTATGCCCTGGCCTATGGCCTTTATTTTTACACACATAGCACCAATGCTTTTTAATGTGTGTGGGTTGTGTAGGAGAGGATGAAGATGGTTTATCCCCACCCCCTGAAGAGTGTTTAGGATTTGAAGAAGGATCTTTAGTTTTACCCTTATCCCCATGCTTATCCTGAGATTTCTCATCATATTTCTTCTTGCCATACTTGTCACCCCCTGTGTGATCTTTTCTGTTCACTCTTGTTTTGACCCATTTGTCTGCATTCTTTCCCAATTCTTGGGGAGAGGTCAGATCTGAGTCTACCAAGTACTGGTGCAACAAATCAGACACACAACTGTTCAAAATATGCTCTCTCATGATTAGATTATACAGGCTTTCATAGTCAGTCACCTTACTGCCATGTACCCAACACTCCAAGGCCTTCACTGAACAGTCTACAAAGTCTGTCCAGTCTTGAGAGGACTCTTTTCTGGTATCTCTGAACTTAATCCTGTATTGTTCAGTGGTGAAGCCAAATCCATCCAAGAGTGCATCCTTCAACACTTTGTAGTTATTAGCATCACTTTCTCTGACAGTAAGGAGCCTATCCTTACCCTTACCAGTGAAAGATAGCCACAAGATAGCAGCCCACTGCCTTTGAGGGAGAAAGTGTACCATACATGCCCTCTCAAGTGCAGCAAACCACTTGTTAATGTCATCCCCCTCCTTGTAAGGGGGGACTATCTTATGCAGGTTTCTGGAATCTTGCTCTCTAACAGGATTATTATCAAAAACACTGCTGCTGCCACCATGGGGATCTAACTCCAACCTCTGCCTTTCCCTTTCCACATCCAGAGATTCCTTGTCTAAGGCCAGCTGCTGCTGTTTAAGCTTCAGCCTGGCCTCTTCCAACCTCAGCTTTCTGATTTCCCTTTCCATTAAGTTATCCTCAGGGTGGGAGGCTTAGGAATTTTGAAACACAGAAGTTATGTGGGAATTGGCAGAGTTGTACCTGTCCCTAACTGACTGGACCCTAGTAACCTGGCCTTTAGGAGTGAAAGGTGCCCTACTAATGTGTGACCCCGCCCCACTACCAGTGTCACTAGGTGGCCTGCTAGCTGACAGGTCCTTGGAAGAACCCTCCCCAGCAACCTCAGGGGACTCCTCTGAGTCTGACTGGGTACCACCCTCCTCTACCTCTTGATCCTGGGATGGATCTGGTCACTTTCTGGGAGAAGGCTGAGGAGAAGATCTTTTGTAGGATTCTTTCCAATTGCTAAAGCTCTTTCAATGCAGAGACCCCTCAAAGTTTTGAAGTTTAGATTCCCATATGTTGCCTGGACAACTGTGGGAGTAAGTTCTACTGCAGACATGATAGAAAAGGTTTAGGACAGAGAGAAAAAAAAAGTTTTGGGAACTTTTGAAACAACAGAGAAAAACTTGTTCAAACTTTTTGAAAACTTTTAAAAGCTTTCAGAAAACTTTTCAGAAACTTTTTAGAAAGTTTTAGAGAATGAAAGTTTAACTGTTTAGGTTACTGTGTATATTCTGAAGTATTTTGTATATGTTTTTGTTATGAAAAGCACCAATGACAAAGTGGTAAAGTAGTTACAAGTACTTATCCCACCAATGCACCACCAATGTAGGAGGCTGGCCTGGCTTATAGTGGGTACCTTGTGGTACTTACACCTTGTGCCAGATCCAGTTATCCCTTATTAGTAGATTAGAGGTGTTCTAGCAGCTTAGGCTGATAGAGGTGGCTATAGCAGAGCAGCTTAGGCTGAACTATGAGACATGCAAAGCTCCTACCATACCACTTATATCACTTAGCACTATATCATAAGAAAACACAATACTCAGAGTTACCAAAAATAAAGGTACTTTATTTTAGTGACAATATACCAAAGGTATCTCAGAGGATATACTCCCTTAGGAGGTAAGTAATATACACAAAATATACACACAAGCCAAAATCAGGTAAGTAAAACACTTAGAAAAGTAGTGCAAACACTGTAGAACACAATAGAATGCAGTAGGAGACAATAGGCCTAGGGGCAACACAAACCATATACTCCAAAAGTGGAATGCCAACCACAAATGGACCCCAGGCCTAGTGTAGTGTGTAGAGGGTTGCTGGGAGTGTAAGAAAACACTAAGAGTGTTTTAGATACCCCACCCCAAGACCCTGAAAAGTAGGAGTAAAGTTACCCTACTTCCCCAGAAAGACAGTAAAGTCGAGATAGCGGATTCTGCAAGGAGAACAACTGACTTTAAAGCACTGAAGATGGATTCCTAGACCTGATGACCTGCAAAGGAAGAGGGCCAAGTCCAAGAGTCACGCAAGTGTCCAGGGGGGGCAGGAGCACACTAAACCCCAGATGAAGGTGCAAAGGGCTTCCTCTGGGTGGAAGAAGCCAAAGATTCTGCAACAACGGAAGGTGCCAGGAACTTCTCCTTCAGTCAGAAGATGTCCCACGGCGTGCTGAAGGATGCAGAGTTGTTTCTGCACAGAAAGACCGCAAACAAGCCTTGCTAGCTGCAAGAGTCGCGGTTGAAGGTTTTGGGTGCTGCCAGGGCCCAGGAAGGACCAGGAGGTCGCCCCTTGAGGAGGAGACAGAGGGGGCACTGAGCAAAACACGGAAAGCCCATGCAGAAGCAGACAGAACCCTCAGAAGCACCTGAACAGGCGTTCAGAAGATCTGAGCACGACGGTCAACTCAGCACAACAAAAGAGGGCCCCACGAAGTCAGAGTCCAACTCAGCAAGTTGGGCAATGCAGGACAGAGTGCTGGGGACCTGGTCTAGGCTGTCCACGAAGGAAGTCTTGCAAAAGTGCACAGCAGCCCGAGCAGCTGCAGTTCACGCAGTACACAGGATTACTGTCTGGTGTGGGGAGGCAATGACTTACCTCCACCAAATTTGGACGGAAGGGTCAACGGAATCTTCCCCCTGCTAACGCAGGCACCAAAAGACTGCATCACCGGTCCTCTGGGTCCCCTCTCATCCTGACGAGCGTGGTCCCTGGAACACAGGAGCTAGATCCAAGTGACCCCCGCAGTCCATTGATCCTTCAGTCCAAGTTTGGTGGAGGTAAGTCCTTGCCTCCCCACGCTAGATTGCAAACCTGTGTATTGCATGATTTGCAGCTGCTCCGGCTTCTGTGCACTTCTCCAAAGACTCCTCTGTGCACAGCCTAGCCTGGGACCCCAGCACTCCGTCCTGCAGTGCTCAACCCTCTGAGCTGGACTCTGACATCGTGGGACCCTCCGTTTGTGACTCCGGTTACACCAATCTTCTAAGTGCCTGCTCCGGTACTTCTGCGGGTGCTGCCTGCTTCTGTGGGGGCTCTCAGAGTTGCTGAGCGCCCCCTCTGTCTCCCTCTCCAAGGGGTGACGTCCTGGTCCTTCCTGGTCCCCAGCAGCACCCAAACATCTCTACCGAGACCCTTGCAGCTAGCAAGGCTTGTTTGTGGTATTTCTGCATGGAAACACTTCTGCAACCCCCAGCACGCCGTGGGACATCTGCCATCCAAAGGAGAAGTTCCTAGCTCTCTTGGTTGTTGCATAATCCTAGGCTTCTTCCATCCAGGGTTTCCTGGGCTCCTGCCCCCCCTGGACACTATCGCGACTCTTGGACTTGGTCCCCTTGCCTTGCAGGTCCTCAGGTCCAGGAATCCATCTTCAGTGCGTTGCTGGTGCTTGTGGTTCTTGCAGAATCCCCCTATAACGACTATTGTGTCCTTTTGGGGTAGCAGGGGTACTTTATTCCTACTTTTCAGGGTCTTGGGGTGGGTAATCTTGGACACCTGACTGTTTTCTTACAGTCCCAGTGACCCTCTATTAGCCCCCGTAGGTCTGGGGTCCATTTGTGATTCGCATTCCACTTTTGGAGTATATGGTTTGTGTTGCCCCTAGACCTATGTTCAACTACTGCATCCTATTGTAATTCTACACTGTTTGCATTACCTTTCTTACTATTACTTACCTGTTTTGGGCTTGTGTACATATAACTTGTGTATATTACTTACCTTCTAACTGAGAGTGTTCACTGAGATACTTGTGGCATATTGTCATAAAAATAAAGTACCTTTATTTTTAGTAACTCTGAGTATTGTGTTTTCTTATGATATTGTGCTATATGATATAAGTGGTGTAGGAGGAGCTTTACATGTCTCCTAGTTCAGCCTAAGCTGCTTTGCCATAGCTACCTTCTATCAGCCTAAGCTGCTAGAAACACGTCTATTCTACTAATAAGGGATAACTGGACCTGGCACAGCGTGTAAGTACCACAAGGTACCCACTATAAGCCAGGCCAGCCTCCTGCATTGGTGGTGCAGCGGTGGGATAAGTACTTGCAACTGCTTTACCACTTTGTCATTTGGTACTTTTCATAAGAGAATCATATACCAAATAGTTCAGTATATCTACACTTAACCAAACAAGTTTACTTTTCTATTCTAAAACTTTTAACAAAGTTCTGTAAAGCTTTTGAAAACTTCTAAAAGTGTTCCCATGGTTTGAAAAAGTTTTTTCTGTGCTTTCTAAAGTTCTAAAACTTTTTCTTTCTCACTATCCTTAAACCTATACTATCATGTCTGTTGCTGAGCCCACTCTCAAAACTGTTAATGCAACATATGAGAGTTTAAACTATAAAAGTTTGAGGGGTCTCTGCCTGGATAGAGGTTTGAGTATAGGTAAGAACCCCACAAAAGAATTTCTCTTTAACATGCTCATTGTAGATGACCAGAACCAGGCTGGCCCATCTCAGGAGAGGTTAGGAAAAGGAGAAGCTTCCCAGTCATATTCAGAGGAGTTCCCTGGAGAAGCTGGGGAAGGTTCTTACAAGGGCCTGCACCCTAGCAGGGCACCTAGTGATACTGGTAGTGATAGAGGCTCCCACAACAGTAGGGCATCTTTCACCCCTAGAGGCCAGGTTCCTAGGGTCCAGACAGTTAGGGACAGGTCCCCCTCTGAAACTTCCCACACTTCCTCTGTGTCTAAACATTCCCAACCCACCCACCCTGAGGATAACTTGTTAGAAAGGGAACTCAAAAGGTGAGGGTTGAAGAGACCAGACTGAAGCTTAAACAGCATCAGCTGGCCTTAGATAGGGAATCCCTAGACACAGAGAGGGAAAGACAGAGGTTGGGGTTAGTTCCCCATGGTGGCAGCAGCAGTATTTCTGGTAGCAATCCTGTTAAAGAGCAAGATTCCAGGAATCTGCACAAGATAGTCCCCCCTTACAAGGAGGGGGATGACATTAATAAGTGGTTTGCTGCACTTGAGAGGGCCTGTATGGCACAGTTGGTCCATCAAAGGCAGTGGGCTGCTATTTTGTGGCTATCTTTCACTGGAAAGGGTAGGGATAGGCTCTGACTTACTGTCAGAGAAAGTGATGCAAATAACTACAAAGTTTTGAAAGATGCACTCTTGGTTGGATTTGGCTTAACCACTGAACAATACAGGATTAAGTTCAGAGACACCAGAAAAGAGTCCTCTCAAGACTGGACAGCTTTTGTGGACTTTTCAGTGAAGGCCATGGAAGGGTGGTTGCATGGCAGTAATGTTTCTGACTATGAAAGCCTGTACAATCTTATTCTGAGAGAGCATATACTTAACAATTGTGTGTCTGACTTGTTGAACCAATACCTAGTGGACTCTGATCTGACCTCTCCCCAAGAATTGGGAAAGAACACAGACAAATGGGTCAGAACAAGGGTGAACAGAAAAGTTCATACAGGGGGTGACAAGGATGGCAAGAAGAAGGATGGTAAGTCTTCTGAGAAGGGTGGGGACAAAAGTAAGCATTCTGTGTCTTCATCAGGCCCACAAAAATCCTCTCTGGGGTGGTGGATCCAAATCCTCTTCTAATAACAATCAGAAAAAGCCTTGGTGTTATTTGTGTAAAGTCCAAGGCCATTGGGCAAGTGATTCCACTTGTCCAAAGAAAAACACCAAATCTCCCACCACCACAGCCCCTGCTGCAAATTCTAGTGCCCCTAGTATTAGCAGTGGTGGTGGGAAATCTACTACTAATAGCCAATCCAAGGGTGTAGCTGGGCTCACTATTGGCAATGTAGTTGGGGTTGGTCTTGTTAGGGAGACCACAGAGGCTGTTTTAGTCTCTGATGGTGTCATTGATTTTGCCACCTTAGTTGCTTGTCCCCTTAATATGGGTAAGTACAAGCAACTTCCCCTAATCAATGATGTTGAGATTGAGGCCTACAGGGACACAGGAGCCAGTGTAACTATGGTGGTAGAAAAACTAGTCCACCCTGATCAACACCTACTTGGTCAGCAGTACCAAGTGACAGGCGCTCATAACAACACTCTTAGCCACGCCATGGCTGTTGTGAATCTCAACTGGGGGGGGTTACTGGTCCAAAGAAAGTTGTGGTAGCCACAGATTCACCTGTAGACTGTCTACTAGGAAATGATTTGGAGACCTCAGCTTGGGCAGACGTGCAGTTTGAGGCCCATGCAGCAATGCTGGGCATTCCTGTGCATATTTTTGCTTTGACAAGGGCTCAGGCCAAGAAGCAAAAAGGACAGGGTAACTTGGATCCTGGAACAATGGACCAAGTGCTCCCTAAAGCTAGGGGTAAGAAGGGTAAATCCCTACCCATTATCCCTCCCTCTACAGATGATTCCCCTTTTGAGGAAGAGGAATTCTCTCCCTGTGCAGAACCTACACCAGAGGAGCTGGCAGCAGACACTGCTGAGCTTTTGGGTGGAGGGGGGCCTGCCAGGGAAGAGCTGAGTGTGGCACAGCAAACCTGTCCCACATTAGAGGGTCTCAGACATCAAGCTGTCAAACAGCAAAATGGGGATGTCAGTGACAGTCATAGGGTGTACTGGGAAGATAACCTCTTTTACACAGAGTCAAGGGACCCAAAACCTGGAGCTGACAGGAGATTGGTCATTCCCCTGGAGTACAGAGAGTTTCTTCTCACCCTAGCACATGACATACCTTTGGTTGGGCATTTGGGCCAGACGAAAACTTGGGAAAGACTTGTCCCCTTGTTTCACTGGCCTCATATGTCAGAGGACACTAAAGATTTTTGCAAGTCTTGTGTGACCTGCCAAGCCAGTGGCAAGACTGGTGGCACTCCAAAGGCCCATCTAATTCCACTTCCAGTGGTTGGGGTGCCCTTTGAAAGGGTAGGGGTTGACATAGTTGGCCCCCTTGACCCTCCAACTGCTTCAGGCAATAGATTTATCTTGGTGGTAGTGGATGTTCTGCTTTCCTGCTCTTATCTTATGACCGAGCTTAGAGAACCTCTCTAGCATGCACTTCTGAGTTTAAAGAAGACATTTATTGTTATTATTACTTCACCACGAGGTTCCTGAGAGACGAAATTAGTAGATTGGAAGCACACGTTCAAAAGTAGTTGCAGCAATGAAAGCAAAATATATCAAAGTACTTCTCAGTTGCAATGCACACAGCAAATACATGTGATTATATTACAGCATAACTTCAAAGCAAAGCATTAAAGTCAAAATTGCATCACCGTAGGGCTGTAGGGCCTATCCCTATGCTTCTTCTTTCTGAGGTCTGCAAGTTGATGACTCCGGTTCAACTGCGAGAAAGAGATTTTCTACCCAAACGGGAGACAGGCAACTGAAATCTCGTTCCTGTCTGAAGTCAAGATAGTTTCAATCTAACTCTGCTGTAGTCCAGAGCCATCCTTAAAGGCAAACTCAGTGTGAGAACCGAAGAAACTTGGAGAGTGGATAATTCTCCGAGCCTCACTCGTTCTCAGACTGGATTGAGAGGTAGCAACTTCATGTCTGCATACCGAAAAGCAACGTGGAAGGTGTGTGGTGTTACCTACAAGTTCACCACCCCTTATCATCCACAAACAAATGGTCTGGTTGAGAGGTTTAATAAAACTCTCAAATGTATGATAATGGGACTCCCTGAGAAACTCAGGAGGAGATGGTGATGTCCTGTTACCTTGCCTCCTTTTTGCTTACAGGGAGGTACCCCAAAAAGGATTGGGCTTCAGCCCCTTTGAACTCCTCTTTGGGCACCCTGTAAGAGATCCACTTGTTCTTGTAAAGGAGGGTTGGGAACAACCTTTAAAAGCTCTTAAACAGGACGTAGTGTACTTGGCCTAAGATCAAGAACGGCTGAGTATATGAAAAAGGCAAGTAAAAACCTTCAGGCCAGCCAGGAGCTGCAAAAGCAATGGCATGACCAGAAGGCTGTCCTGATCCAGTACCAACCAGGACAGAATGTGTGGGTATTGGAGCCTGTGGCCCCAAGAGCACTCCAGGACAAATGGAGTGGACCCCATCTAATTTTTTAGAAGAAGGCTGAGGTTACCTATTTGGTAGACCTGGGCACTGCCAGGAGTCCCCTTAGGGTGATTCATGTCAACCGCCTGAAACCCTACTATGACAGGGCTGATCTCACCCTGCTCATGGCAACAGATGAGGGACAGGAAGGAGAGAGTGACCCTCTCCCTGATCTCTTCTCCACCACTGAAGCAGATGCCTTAGTGGAGGGAGTAGTTTTCGCAGATTGTCTGACTGCAGAACAGAAAGACAACTGCATCAATCACCTAAGCCAGTTTTCAGACCTCTTTTCACTTGGACCAGGTACAACATCCTGGTGTGAACATACAATTGACACTGGAGACAGCCTGCCTGTCAAAAGTCAAATTTATAGGCAGTAGGCCATGTCAAAGAGTGCATAAAACAAGAGGTGCAGAAAATATTGGATTTAGGGGTGATTGAACCTTCTGAAAGCCCTTGGGCTAGCCCAGTGGTGCTTGTACCTAAACCTCACACCAAAGATGGAAAGAAAGAGATGAGGTTTTGTGTAGATTACAGAGGGCTCAATCAGGTAACCAAAACTGATGCTCACTGTTGGACTTTTTGCCTTACACACGGTCATCCCTAGGCTTTTTGCCTCCTTCCTCCTGGTTTTTCTAACCTCTCGCTGTTGGCTCCAGGACTCTGAGCACTTTATCACTGTTGACCAGTGCTAAAGTGCAGGTGCTCTCCCATCTAAAGTTGGTATGATTGGCTTATACCTAATTGGCATATTTAATTTACCTATAAGTCCCTTGTACAGTGGTATCTCTATACCCAGGGCCTGTAAATTAAATACTACTAGTGGGCCTGCAGCGCTGCTTGCGCCACCCACTGAAGTAGACTTTTAAACCTGTCTCAGGCCTGCTAGCGCAGGGCCTGTGTGCACAGTTCTCTGCCACAGGGACCTGGCATCTAAATTTACTTGCCAGGCCCAGGACTCCCCTTTTACTACATGTAAGTCACCCCTAAGGTACGCCCTAGTTAGCCCTATGGGCAGGGTGCCATGTATGTAGAAAGGCAGGGCATGTGCCAGGTTGCGTGGCCTGTCCTGGTAGTGACAAGCAGCCTAACTTGGTGTCTCACTGCTGTGAGTGCTGCCTTCTCATAAGATTGCATTAGAAATGCCCTGCCTTATGTGTAAGGGTTATTGTCTGATTTATGAGGGGTAGCGTAGGCATGTTTGGTATGGTTGTGATGGTGATAATAAATGCTGCTTACTGGTGTGGGTGTATTTTTTATTACTATCACAGAAATGCCACTTCTAGAAAGTGCACATTTATTTGTGCTTATGACTCTGGTGTTTTGCAGCTTGACTCCAATGCACGTCTGGGCAGAGTAACAGTTGGGGCTTTGTGCATACTTTTTAGACAGCCTGTACACAGGGAGGGTGGAGGTGTCAAAGAAGTGCATCTGCATACTGAATAGTCTCCCGGGGCTGAGAGAAGGGAGAGGAAGGGCCCACCTAGATTTGTAAAGGCTGTACCCTGGCCTCACACAATAGAGTCGTTAACCCCCCACTGATGTTTGGAGCCTGTACTGAAAGGAGAGAGGGGGCACTCCCAGAACCAGTTGTAACTGGCTGGAACCTCCTCTCCCTACCATTGTAAAACATTGTAAGGACTGAGTATAAGTATAGGGGAATTTTCCCCACAATTTGGAGACTCTTGGAATCATCTTGGAACTGGACCCCAAAGGCTGAAGGGACTCACCAGGAACCGCCATGGACTGCTGCTGCTGTGCTGACCTGTGACCTGCCTGGTCACTGCGAAGGACGTGCCACTTTCTGCCTTTCCCTTGTGCTGGCCTGTTGCTGGGCCCTCCACCTGAGGACCTTTTCTTAAGACTCTGCTCCCCAGGAGCAGGGTGCTGTGGCCCCTGACCCCTGCATCCACCTACAGGGCGAAGATTGCTCCTTCTTTTACTGTAGAACGCCTGGAGGGGGCTTTTCTAAAATTAGCGCTGGGGCACAAGAGGAGCGCTTCTCCTGGTGCCCGTTTTTGCGCTTGAAAGCGCTGTTTCTGACGAAGATCACCGCCGCAACCCGGGGAAGCTGTGTTTACACAGCGCGAGGGAGACGCGCTGACTAGTGACCCCGGGGCACGGAGAGAATCCTGCTTCAAGTAAACACGGAGCAAACGGGCTCCTATGGGTGCCCCTGGGGTGAGGCTCGCTCGTTAGAGCTCCCCCAGGGCACCGGAAGGCCCTGCCTTGGGCCGGAGGGTTGTCGGATAGACGAGAGGAGAGGAGGATGCCTCTCCCTCTCCTGGTGAAGCCTCGGAAGGCTTCGGTTGTCCTGTGGGCGGGCAGCAGCCTCATCGGAGGCTCACCGCGCGCCGGATCCTTCAGGGCCCCTGCGAGGGCCAGCCTTTACAGCCGAGGTCTTCACCTTACAGCAGAGGGCCAGGACATGCCCGGGGGAGACCCTCGGGGATCACGGGCCCCTGGAGGGGCCCACAACAAAATCAGAAGGGGTGCGTGACGCACCCCTCCTCCCCCCTTATTGCGAGGACGTTGGCCCACCCTCGTGAGGGCCGGTTGAGGCCCGGGGGGGCCCTAGTAATCACGGGTCCCGAGGGGCCCGCAAACAAAGGAGAGGAGAGGCGTGCAGCCCTGCTCAGGTCTGAAAAATAGAGGAGGCCCCATTTTGCACCTTCTTTGTTCCTCAGGCACTGGAGGTGCCTTTACCATCCAAACAGGTACTCCCTAAAAGAGGTCCATATATATAATCTGAAGTTCTTCCTACAGACTTTGGCTGATTGATATATTGCCTACCTGTTTTATGATGCTTTTTTACATATGTGTATGCAAATGTTCCTGTTATGGGCATGACATGCTAATATGATTTTCTAACTTGCCATATGTTTTCTAATGTTCCTACTATGGGCGTTTCATGAAATTCTTATGGCAAGTGCTCTAATGTGATAACGTGTTTCCTGACTACTGCTTATGTTGCAGAATACTGAGTAGCCTGTGTGTTATGTGTGACAACTGCTAATTTGCAGAGTAACTAATGTGTAACATTCTGACAACTGCTAAGGTAGCAGGATAGTACTGAAATGTGATGTTTGGTCTGATAATTGCGTTGTGTACAATACAGTATATTTTCATATAATCTGGTGTTGTGTTTCCTTTGTGATGGGGATATTGCGTCACGTGTGTTGTGTGTGTTGTGCAAACGCTTTACACATTGCCTCTGTGATAAGCCTGACTGCTCGTGCCAAGCTACCAAGGGGGTGAGCAGGGGTTATCTTGGACGCGTAACTCCCTTGCCCTGACTAGAGTAGGTAGGTTCTGCCTGGCTGAGGTGCATACCCTAGCCAACCAGAAACCCCATTTCTAACACTCACCCTATACCCAGGGTAGATGAGCTCATTGATACACTGGCTTCTGCCAAGTATCTTAGCACTTTTGATCTAACTGCAGGGTATTGGCAGATTAGATTGGCAGAAGATGCTAAACCCAAGACTGCATTTTCTACCATTGGAGGGCACTACCAATTCACAGTAATGCCCTTTGGTTTGAAAAATGCACCTGTGACTTTTCAGAGGTTGGTGAACACAGTCCAGCAATGGTTGAAGGCTTTCAGTGCAGCATATCCAGATGATATTGCTGTCTTTAGCTCAACCTGGGATGATCACCTGGTCCACATATGGAAAGTTTTGGAGGCCCTGCAAAAGGCAGGCCTCACTATCAAGGCCTGAAAGTGCCAGATAGGGCAGGGGAAAGTGGTTTATCTGGGCCACCTGGTAGGTGGAGAACAGATTGCCCCACTACAGGGGAAAATCCAAACTATCATGGATTGGGTGCCCCCTACAACACAGACCCAGGTGAGAGCCTTTTTAGGCCTCACAGGGTACTATAGGAGATTCATCAAGAATTATGGCTCCATAGCAGCCCCTCTTAATGATCTCACTAGCACGAAAATGCCTAAGAAGGTGTTATGGACAGCAAGCTGTCAGAAAGCTTTTGAGGAGCTCATTTTTCAAACTGATGCATCTGAATTAGGGGTAGGGGCAGTACTATCACAACTGAATTCTGAGGGCCAGGATCAACCAGTTGCTTTTATCAGCAGAAGGTTGACCCCTAAAGAAAAGCGTTGGTCTGTCATAGAGAGGGAGGCCTTTGCTGTGGTCTGGGCACTGAAAAAGTTGAGACCATACCTGTTTGGACTCACTTTATTGTTCAGACCACAAACCTCTACTTTGGCTAAAACAAATGAAAGGTGAAAACCCTAAATTGTTGAGGTGGTCCATATCTCTACAGGGAATGGACTATACAGTGGAACATAGACCTGGGAGTACCCACTCCAATGCAGATGGACTCTCCAGATATTTCCACTTAGACAATGAAGACTCATCTGGACAAGGCTAGTCTTATTGTCCTTCGTTTGGGGGGGGTGTTGTGTAGGAAAGTACCATCTTGCCTGGCATGTTACCCCCATTTTAACTGTATGTATGTTTGTTTTAGCCCTTGTGTCACTGGGATCCTGCCAGGTAGGACCCCAGTGCTCATAGTATGTGCCCTGTATGTGTTCCCTGAGTGGTGCCTAACTGTATCACTGAGGCTCTGATAAACAGAACCTCAGTGTTTATGCTCTCTCTGCTTCCTAAATATGTCACTGCAGGCTAGTGACTAAAATTACCAATTCTCATTGGCACACTGGTACACCCATATAATCCCCTTGTATATGGTACTTAGGTACACAGGGTATTGGGGTTCCAGGAGATCCCTATGGGATGCACCATTTCTTTTGCCACCCATAGGGAGCTCAGACAATTCTTACACAGGCCTGCCACTGCAGCCTGAGTGAAATAACGCCAACGGTATTTCACAGCTATTTTTCACTGCACATTAGTAACTTATAAGTCACCTATATGTCTAACCCTCACTTGGTGAAGGTTGAGTGCCAAGTTACTTACTGTGTGGGCACCCTGGCACTAGCCAAGGTGCCCCCACATTGTTCAGGGCAAATTCCCCGAACTTTGTGAGTGCGGGGACACCATTGCATGTGTGCACTATACATAGGTCACTACCTATGTGTAGCATCACAATGGTAACTCCGAACATGGCCATGTAACATGTCTAAGATCATGGAATTGTTCCCCCAATACCATTCTGGTATTGAGGGGACAATTCCATGATCCCCCGGGTCTCTAGCACAGAACCCGGGTACTGCCAATCTGCCTTTCCGGGGTTTCCACTGCAGCTGCTGCCAACCCCTCAGACAGGATTCTGCCCTCATGGGGTCTGGGCAGCCCCAGCCCAGGAAGGCAGAACAAAGGATTTCCTCTGAGTAGCCTTCCCCAGCCTCTGGAAATGCTTTGATGGGCACAGATGGTGCCCAACTCTGCATAAGCCAGTCTACACCGGTTCAGGGATCCCCCATCCCTGCTCTGGTGTGAAACTGGACAAAGGAAAGGGGAGTGACCACTCCCCTGACCAGTACCTCCCAGGGGAGGTGCCCAGAGCTCCTCCAGGGTGTCCCAGACCTCTGCCATCTTAGAAACAGAGGTGTTGGGGGCACACGGGACTGCTCTGAGTGGCCAGTGCCAGCAGGTGACATCAGAGACCCCCTCTGATAGGCTCTTACCTCTCCTGGTAGCCAATCCTCCTTTCTTGGTATCCAAACCTCCTTTTCTGGCTATTTAGGGTCTCTCCTCTGGGGAATTCTTCAGATAACGAATGCAAGAGCTCACCAGAGTTCCTCTGCACTTCCCTCTTCGACTTCTGCCAAGGATCGACTGCTGACTGCTCCAGGACGCCTGCAACACCGCAACAAAGTAGCAAGACGACTACCAGCAACATTGTAGCGCCTCATCCTGCCGGCTTTCTCAACTGTTTCCTGGTGGTACATGCTCTGGGGGCTTTCTGCCTTCACCCTACACTGGAAGCCAAGAAGAAATCTCCAGTGGGTCGACGGAATCTTCCCCCTGCTAACGCAGGCACCAAAAGACTGCATCACCAGTCCTCTGGGTCCCCTCTCATCCTGACAAGCGTGGTCCCTGGAACACAGGAGCTAGATCCAAGTTACCCCCATAGTCCAGTGATCCTTCAGTCCAAGTTTGGTGAAGGTAAGTCCTTGCCTCCCCACGCTAGACTGCAAACCTGTGTACTGGGTGGTCCCCAGCACTCCGTCCTGCAGTGCTCAACCCTCTGAGTTGGACTCCGATGTCGTGGGACCCTCCTTTTGATCTTCTAAGTGCCTGCTATGGTACTTCTGCGGGTGCTGCCTGCTTCTTTGGGGGCTTTCTGAATTGCTGAGCGTCCGCTCTGTCTCCTCCTTCAAGGGGCGATATCCTGGTTCTTCCTGGTCCCCAGCAGCACCCAAAAATCTCTACCACGACCCTTGCAGCTAGCAAGGCTTGTTTGCAGTATTTCTGCGTGGAAACCCTTCTGCAACCTCCAGCACGCCGTGTGACATCTTCCATCCAAAGGAGAAGTTCCTAGCTCCCTTCGTTGTTGCATAATCCTAGGCTTCTTTCATCCAGAGGCAACCTTCTTGCACCTTCATCCGGGGTTCCCTGGGCTCCTGCCCCCCCCGGACACTATCGCGACTCTTGGACTTGGTCCCCTTGCCTTGCAGGTTCTCAGGTCCAGGAATCCATCTTTAGTGCTTTGTAGCCAGTTGTGGTCTTTGCAGAATCTCCTATCACGACTTTAGTGTGTTTCTGGGGAAGTAGGGTAACTTTACTCCTACTTTTCAGGGTCTTGGGGTGGGGTATCTAAAACACTCTTAGTGTTTTCTTACACTCCCAGTGACCCTCCACACACTACACTAGGCCTGGGGTCCCTCAGTGGTTCGCATTCCACTTTCTTAGTATATGGTTTGTGTTGCCCCTAGGCCTATTGCATCCTATTGTATTTTACAGTGTTTGCACTACTTTTTTTTACTTTTTACTTACCTGATTTTGGTTTGTGTGTATATTTTGTGTATTTTACTTACCTCCTAAGGGAGTATATCCTCTGAGATATTTCTGACACATTGTCACTAAAATAAAGTACCTTTATTTTTAGTAACTCTGAGTATTGTGATTCTTATGATATAGGGCCTGATTCTAACTTTGGAGGACGGTGTTAAACCGTCCCAAAAGTGGCAGATATACCACCTCCCGTATTACGAGTTCCATAGGATATAATGGACTCGTAATACGGTCGGTGGTATATCCGCCACTTTTGGGACGGTTTAACACCGTCCTCCAAAGTTAGAATCAGGCCCATAGTGCTAACTGATATAAGTGGTATAGTAGGAGCTTTGCATGTCTCCTAGTTCAGCCTAAGCTGCTCTGCTATAGCTACCTCTATCAGCCCAAGCTGCTAGAACACTACTAATCTACTAATAAAGGATAACTGGACCTGGCACAGGGTGTAAGTACCATCAGGTACCCACTATAAGCCAGGCCAGCCTCCCACAATATCATAGGTGCATTTGATGCTATGTCACTTGTAAAGGGGGCAATGTAACAACCTTCACAATTTGGAAGGAGTATCACACCTGACACAAGATGGATTTTTGCCCTGTTTGGTACAAATGTCCCTAATTGAATGTCACAAAACAATGTTACATTTATTTTGAGCAGGCATGTGTCTTCTCAAAGAAGTCCTTCATAAAAGAAAAAATAAATAATGTTCTCCTTTTCAACAAATCATTGCAAAAAGCCACATCATGGTACACCTTCTGAAAAACTTCATGGTAATTTGTCACCCTTAATGGTAAAGCCACATTTTGTTGCTGTATATATGTATGTATGTATGTATCAAGTATTTATAAAGCGCATTCCGGCCCAAAGGCATCAAAGCGCTAACTAGGGTGAGGCTGTATCCGCTAAGGGGGAGACTCCAGCTCTTATCGCTGGAAGTGCCATGTCTTAACCAGTCTCCTGAAAGTAAGATAATTGTGTTCTTTCCTCAGTTCCAGTGGAAGTGAGTTCCAGGCTTTAGCAGCTGCAATAGTAAATGCTCTGACGCCCCACTTCGCCTTTTTAGTGCGGGGAATTTGAATTTGATAGGTGGTGGCAGAACGCAACAACCTTTTAGGTCTATACCGTTGCAGTTTCGTAATCAAGGCCTTAGGTCCAATCCCATGGACGGCTATGTGGGTAATGCAGAGGGCTTTGAAAGAGATCCGTTGGATTACTGGAAGCCAATGCAGGTTTTTGAGCCACTTAGCAGAGGCCGAGCGAGGCACCTTCAATATTAGCCTAGCAGCCGTGTTCTGCATCAGCTGCAGCTTATTTAAGGATCCTTTATCCAGGTTGAGCAAAAGTGCATTCCCGTAGTCCAATCTGGAAATGACCAGAGCCAGAGTGGCAGTAGTTCTCCAAAGTTTTGGGATGAAGGGAAAGACTTTCTTAAATTTTTTCAAAGTCCACATACAAGTTTTAATTGTATGATTCACCTGGGGTTTAAAGGACAGTTGATCGTCGAACAGTACCCCTAAGTTCCTTGAGGTTGGCCCTGGCACAGAGAGAGTGCCACACTCTTTGGGCCACCAAATGGAGGACCACTGTTCCCTCTTGATCCCAAAGCACAGGATCTCCGTTTTTTCGCAATTCAGTTTTAGCCAATTGGCCTTCATCCAGCTGTTCACCGCTATTATACATCTGTTAAAGCGGGTTGCCACTTCCTCCATATCTTTGTTAATCGGGATGATAAGCTGGGTATCATCTGCGTAGGAGGTTGGGATAAAACCGAATGAGCGAATTAGTTCTGCCAGCGGGGCCACGTACACATTAAATAGCGTCGGGCTAAGAGAAGAGCCCTGAGGGACCCCGCATGGCAGGAGATAGGGAGGGGATCTAAAGTCCTCACTGCTGACTGTGGCCCATCTATCAGATAAAAAGGATTCAATAAGCTTAAGCGCTTGGTCTCTAATGCCTACCTGATGTAAGCGTTCTAGTAGGATATGTGGGGCAATGGTGTCAAATGCTGCCGAAAAAGGTCCAATAGAACCAGGAAGACCCCCTGACCCTCATCAACCAGTCTGCGTATGGTATCGGATGAGGCAATGAGAGCTGATTCCGTACTATGGGATTTCCGGAAGCCATGTTGTGAGCTGTCTAAGCCCCCTGAGTCTAACAGGAAGTTGACCAGCTCTTTATTAATGTATTTTTCCAGAAATTTTGGCCAGGCAGGGGAGCAGAGCTATTGGGCGTAGATTAGTCAGATCGTCAGGTTTACCAGTTTCCTTCTTTTTTAAGGGGATAATGATGGTTTCTTTCCATGCCGTAGGATATATGCTAGTCGTAAGGACCACCTGAAAAATAGGGACCAGCGTGGATGCCACCAACTCCAGGACCAGTTGAAGGATGGCGGGGGACAGATTTGCATTCAAAGAGCAGCTTGCGAATCACCTCTTGAGATGGCGTTTTAAACCTAGAGAGTAGACACGGCTTATCTGGAGCCCCAGTGGAAGCCACCACAGGGAGCATCGGCATAGCTGTCCAGCGGGAAGAATTCACCTGCGCCTTGTCCGGGGGAAAGCTAGAATAGATGTTAAGAATTTTACTTTAAAAGAATTTGGCTATTTTGTTACAAAAATCTTGGGAGTTCTCCACTTTGGGCATGCCTAAGGGAGTAGTAAGAACATTAATAGTTCTAAATAGCTCTCTGGAGGAGTTAGCTGCCTCTCTGATCCTAAGTGTAAAATAGTCCGATTTAGCTACAAAACAAGCCTCTTTATAAGTATTTAAGGCTGATTTTAAATCGTCTCTCTCATTGTCCCTAGGATTCAGTTTCCAGCAGCGCTCCTTCTGTCGGTATTTCCTCTGTAATATTTTTAGATCCCGAGAGAACCATGGTTGGCTGGTTTTTTTTCCAATACGTGGTGCATAAGCCCTCATCGCCGCTAATGAGTCCATTGCCAGAGTGATGCCCTGATTAAAACTGGCAAGTGGTGACAGAGCAGACACCTTAGGATCTTTCCAACTCTGTTTTAATGTCGTTTCCAAAGGTTCTGTCTTAATACTTTTCCAAGATCTTAGCAATTTTTTCGGGGGAATGTATATCGGAAGAGGCTGTCTATCCAAGAATTTAAAAGTTAGGAGCGAGTGGTCAGTCCACTCCAACGGGCTAGTCGAAAATTTAAGTTCCTCCTCAGGACGGGTAAAAATCCCATCGAGGGTATGGCCTGCTCTGTGAGTGGCCAACCCTTCCTTTAAAACCCAGTCCAAAACCGCCATGAGGTTCAGAAATTCATTAACCAGCGGGTCGGTCGTATCATCAAAGTGAATATTAAAGTCTCCTAAAATAATTGCTTTAGGGGCCATGATAATGGGTTCCAACAGGAAAGTCCATGTAGAGAGGAACTTAGGGAGGGGACCAGGGGGGCGGTAAATTAACAGGCATTCTGAGACCAGGGAATTACTATGACAACGTTTAAAGGCCATAGTTTCACAGGCCTCTGACGTGCAGCTCGTGCTGCTCCAGATGCAGATGGGGTCGGACCTACAGATAATAGCCAGGCCTCCTCCTCTGCCCGAGGTCCTGTCTAACCTGTAAAAAGAGAAGCCTGCTGGGGCTGCCTCAATAAAGTCGGGATCCCAGTCCGGCCTCGCCCAAGTTTCTGTTAAGAAGAGACAGTCTATATTAAAGGTGGAAATGAGTTCACAAATTTCGAATTTGTGTTTGGGGAGGGATCTGGCATTAATGAGGGCAAAGGAGCCCACAACTCTAAAATCCCTTACACCTCCACCAGGAGCATGTTCTAGCTTGTTCCCTCCTTCTCCCCGGGCTCCCCGGGTTCTCTGTTCGTCCACCGTAAGTGGCGTAGGCGCTGTCCAGTTGCACTGCGCACACTTCCAGGCATTGGAAATGTCAGGAATTAGTGTGTGCGTGCATCGAGGGCCAGTGAAACTCTTAATTTCTGAGAAGGCATACCTGATCCTTCTAGAGCAAGCTGTAAGGTCCCTGGCCCTCCAGCCCTTTCTGGCGCGGACGTTCGGCGTGTTGCTGCCTGCATTTATCCCCCCTGGATCTAGTCAGGCTAGATCAACTAGACCGCTAACCGCGGTCCCTGCCGGGAAAACCGGAAGTGGGCTTTAACAGGCCCAGACTTCCTGAAACGGGTCCGAAAAACTGAAAGGGCCCCCGGCCCGAGATTATGTGTTCTCCAACAGCCCCCAGAAAAGCGTCACCCAGGTAAAAATGCCTAATTAGTTGTTTTGGCTAAAATATCAAGTGCACGTGCAAGTAAAAAGGTTTCTGTCTAAAGAGCCTAAAAACCGGCCCCTTCAACACTTTAAAAATGAATAGGAACACAGATTCAGTTTAACAAGAATAAAATGAGTAACAAAGCAAATATTGAACAATAGCAGTAATAGTACGGACACATGCGCTCACCTCGGTCAGCGCGGCCGTGTTGCTACCTGCATTTATCCCCCCTCGATCTAGTCAGGCCAGATCAACTAGACCGCTAACCGCGGTCCCTGCCGGGAAAATCGGAAGTGGGCTCTAACAGGCCCAGACTTCCTGAAACGGGTCCGAAAAACTGAAAGGACCCCCGGCCCGAGATTATGTGTTCCCCAACAGCCCCCAGAAAAGCGTCACCCAGGTAAAAATGCCTAATTAGTTGTTTTGGCTAAAATATCAAGTGCACGTGCAAGTAAAAAGGTTTCTGTCTAAAGAGCCTAAAAACCGGCCCCTTAAACACTTTAAAAATGAATAGGAACACAGATTCAGTTTAACAGTTTAACAAGAATAAAATGAGTAACAAAGAAAATATTGAACAATAGCAGTAATAGCACGGACACACGCGCTCACCTGTGCTGTAACAAAAAATAGTTAATTGAAATGAAATGTAAATTGTAAACGTACCCCCTTCATGCTGCTGGCCTTTAACTGCCCATCAAGGTGGGGTTAGGCTACTGTAAGTATGCATGTTGGGAGAACTGGCCAAGCTGGACATCAGCTGACCTCTTAGTCCAGCATCTTAGGTTCTCCAATCGCTTTCAGCAGTATATGCTGCACTGCTGGTCGACCCCCAGGTTAAGCACCTTCTTCGCCTTGGCCTTTCAGATGTCCTTCTTTTGATGGCCGTTGACCGTATGGACACAAGAATGGAAATTTAAAAAAAGTTTTTACTTTTTGTTTTCTTGTATTGATGTTACACAATTTAGATAAATCAAACACAAGCATTTTTTAAAAATTACAACATATGTTTTTTTTTAAAAGAAACAAATAAAATTGTTGTAACCTGTTGAGTGTCCTTATCACTTTTGATGTCCTTCTTTTACTAATTCCGGCTAGTGACATCATCTAGAGTTATTTGTCTGATAATACAAGTAACCAAAAAATAATTTGGCACGTAAAAGAATTTGGAGCTCATTACGAATCAGGCGGTCAAGGCAATATCACAAAATAAAATGATGGACAGAAACTTTTCAAACACCCCCAGTCACAGATCTGGGTTTAATCCATTGTTGCTTGTTTCTGGTCCAGAGAGGACCTGGCCTGGCAATTCGGACTGGACTGTTCCCATGGGGAACAGGGTCAAGACTGATTTGCATATGGCTGGGACAAAACTGGGGTGGCATGGTAAGCAAAAGAACGATGGATTGAACCTAGATCTGTAACTGGGGGTGAGTGTTTGAAAAGTTTCAACCCTCCATCCATAATCCTTCTGTGTTGCTAAAGTTGCCCTAAGTGGAAGGGGCATGCCCAGACGTGGGTCCCTTGCTCACTGTGCCACTGGATTCAAGCTATCCTGACTGATGAAGAGTGATACCCTGAAACCGGTCCCAGGATGCTTGAATCCTGTCCAGGGAGGACCTGGTTTGGTTGGACTGATCCCATGGAGAGTGGTCAAGACTGATTTGCAAATAGCTGGGACTAAAATGGGGTGACCTGGCAAGCAAAGTAACAATGGATTAAACCCAGATCTGTGACAGGGGGTGAGTGTTTGAAAAGTTTCAACACTCCGTCCATCATTTTATTTTGTGATATTGCTTTCTTCTATTTCCTTCACACTAAGAGTGGATGTGCTTCTGCAACACCACATACCTGGAGGCCTGGCTGGTGTTATGTGGGAGTGGGATTGTGTGTTCATGTTTTGAAGAGTGCAGGCTGCAGGGCAGGATGTAAGTGATTCTAATTGGTTTCACAGGAGGCATCAAGGCTTTCCTAAGGAGGCATCAATGGTTTACAAAGGAGGCATCAGTGGTTTACAAAGGAGGCACCATTGGGTTACAAATGAGGCATCTTTTGGATGAATCTCTGAGAGAACTCATTAAATTGCTGACTGAACAAGAGTTGTGCCACCGTAACAAGGAACATGTTTATTAAAACACACTCCCTGACACCCCAATGGACTGATGCAGATTGTGAACGACATTGTCAACAAAGTTGGCGGCTGAAGGAGATTGACTCTTCGCACCACCCTATTCATGCTAATGGCAAGCTGGTTCAGAATGTGAATGGTACTTCTGGAAACCAATCATTTCTAGGGATTAGTATGATTATGATTATGGTTATGAGTTTATTATTATTAGTAACATGAGTACTAGTAGTAGCAGTAGTAGTACTAGTAGTAGAAGTATTAGCAGCAGTAGTAGTACTAGTGGTAGTAGTAGTAGCAATAGTAGTACCAGTAGTAGTACTAGTAGTAGAAGTATTAGTAGCAGTAACAGTAGTAGAAGTAGAAGTATAAGTAATCATAGCAGTAGTATTAGCAGTAGTAGTAGAAGAAGCAGGATAGAATATGAGTATCTGGAGTATTAGTAGTACTTATAAGACCGGTAAAGGAGCATTTTATGCCAGATCTAAAAAAAATTACAGAAAATATAGACCTGAGTTTCCATCACCAGGAGTCTTAGCCTTGATCGAAGATGCCAAATTTCCATCTAAAAAGTTAATCTATAATTGTTTCTTTGTTTTAGGCCCTGATGCTTTGGCTGAAAGGTCTCTGTGTGCTGGAGAAGAAACTAAATGCTAATGAGAACCAGAAGGTCTTACATCAGTGTACAGAAAGACACAGCTAATAATCAAAAATGGGTTCATAATAATGTTATCAGCTTGAAATGATCCTGCCTTATAGGTCTTTGCAAATGTGACCAATTATATTAATCGCTGATTTCAGTTAATGTCGGTGACTTGTGATAATTATGAATTGTGTTATAGAAACAATTATGCTTTGCACTTAATATGAATGTGATTATCTTTTACTATTAAGACTGCAACTGCTTAGTTCATATAATAAATCTATTCTATTATGTAAAGAAGTAAACAACCAAAAATATTGGTATATTAAATTAAAATTGCAACAATTTCAACAAATGATGGTTTATCCAATAAAGAAACTAGCATAATGCACAAAGGAGAAGATGAAACAATTCACAAATCTAAACATTACAAGATAAGGGAGAACATAGAAATAGTATTTTAAAAAGTATATGCAAGCAGGTAATTGTGCAGCATGAAACTAGATTAGTTTGGTTACCGGCCGTTAGACCTGACATCCTTAGGGTGGTTTTCCTGCAACTTTCTGCCTGCCTCACCCCATTTTTCTGATCTTGTTTTTGTTGGTTTTAGCACTCTGTGCACTTTACCACTGCTAACCAGTGCTAAAGTGCTTGTGCTCTCTCCTCTAAACATGTAACATTGCTTCCACACCCATTTGGCATATTTAATTTACCTGTAAGTCCCCAGTAAAGTGCACCATATGTGCCCAGGGCCTGTACATTAAATACTACTAGTGGGCTTGCAGCACTGATTGTGCTATAGACATAAGTAACCCCTTTGGCAAGGCCTGTATATGCAGTTTCACTGCCACTTCGACTTGCATTTAAAACTACTTGCCACGCCTTTAACTCCCCTTTTATTACATTTTTGTTACCCCTATGGTAGGTTGTGGGTAGCATATAAGGCAGGGTGCTATGTATGGAAAAGACAGGGCATTTACTTATACGTTTTACATGCCCCAGTAGTGAAACACTCCCAAAGTCGTTTTTCACTATTGTGAAGCCTGCTCCTCTCATAGGCCAGCATTGGAAATTGTCCTTATATACTTTTAAGTTGTAATTTCTGATCTGAAAGGAGTGGCATTGTTATGTTTAGTATGTTTGAAATGGTAGTAATAAACCCTGCTTACTGGTGGAGTTGGATTTAGCACTACTAGTTTAGAAATTCCACTTTTAGAAAAAAGGCATTTATCTGCACGTACTGCTCTCTGTACTTTACAGCCTGTCTCCAATCCCGGACAGCCATAAACAAAGGACACTCAGCTGCATCTGCATTCATCTGTGGTCTTCTTGGACAGGCAGGCTGGAGGGGCTCTTTCTTACACCTCAAAGGCTACTGGCCTGACCTCACACAAAGAACTGATAACCCCAACAGATCTCCTGACAGACAGGACCGGGTTGAAAGGGGAACTGGTGTACCTCAAAATCACTCTTTGAAGTTTCCTCAACTTCAAAGGCACATTTGGGTATATATAATGGGTCTCTGACCCCCAAAAATCTTCTTCTGAATGGTCAACTGTACTCTGTCAGTGAGAATGCTGTGCTGCACAAAGGACTCATCTGGACTGCCTTCCCCCACAATTGATCCCCAAGGGCTTGGACTGAGCTTGCCTCCGGTTAAGAAATTTCAGGTCCATCAAAGGCTTCAGCAGAGAGAGTAAACCCACTGCATCGGAAAATTATTGCAATGCCTTCAAAATTCGATGCAGCGTCTGTCTCGCAGCTGAAAAATCACTGCACCACCTACCGGATCAATGCAGTGCCTGTTCATCCTCTCAGCATTTTTGGGACTTTTTTTTACCATAATTGAGCCAGCCAACCATTCCTATTGCCAACACATTTCAACCTGTGAATGAAAGGATATATTTGGGTGTAAGCTTAGATACTTTAAAACAATTTTTGGACCCCTGCAATGACTCCATTCTTGGTTGAGTCTTACTTCAGTGTGGGGGGCCATCTATGATGAAACATGCCACAAGACGTTGTGGGTGGATGACCCCTCATGTATCTTGTTTGATGAACCACACACAGAAGGACATTGTCCTGGGCTTCAACAGTGATAGGACACACACCCAGGTACCTCTTGAGAAGTATAATGTTGGAAAAGGACATTCTTGAGTGTTCCTTTTTCCCGTGTTGCTACTTTTTTGTTCATAATAATTAAAACTCACTTGCCTAGCCTTAAAGGCCACTTTGATTACGCATGTCAACCCTAAGGTAGGCCCTAGATAGCCAATTGGGGAAAATGCTATGTAGTCAAAAGATTGGACATGTACTTTTAAGTTTTACATGTCCTGGTAGTGAAAAATCTGTTTGTTTTTTTACTTCTGTGAGGCCTACCCCTCCCATAGGATAACTTTGGAGATTCTTATTACAGTGAATAAATTGTAATTTCCAATTGGGAGCAAGTAGCTATCTCATGCTTGGTGTCTTTGGAATTGTAATGAAAAGTCCTATTTATTCGTAAAGTGTGTTTTTTCATTACAATTTTGGAAAATGCCACTTTTAGAATGTTGGCAGTTTTCTACCCTTAGCCCTTTTGAGCCTGCGGTCTGCCTTGGGTCACATGAATGGATGTAATTGACAGTTAGACTTTGTGAATTCCTCCCAGACAGTCACACCATGGTGCATGGGTGCCTGCTTTGGCACTAGGCAGCTAATAGGGTGCCAGAACAGGGGAAAAGGCAGGAATGAGCTATATTCCTTTAAATACAGAACATTCCTTCCCTTTTTCTGTCACGTAGTGCAGCACAGCAAATCAAATCAAATCAAATCAAATCAAATCATTAGCATTTATAAAGTACGCTACTCACCCGTGCGGGTCTCAAGGCGCTAGGGACAGAGGGGGTGGTTATCGCTGCTCGAACAGCCAGGTCTTTAGGAGTCTCCGGAAAGCGGAGTGGTCCTGGGTGGTCCTGAGGCTGGTGGGGAGGGAGTTCCAGGTCTTGGCCGCCAGGAAGGAGAAAGATCTCCCACCCGCCGTGGAGCGTCGGATGCGAGGGACGGCGGCGAGTGCGAGGCCAGAGGAGCGGAGGGGGCGGGTGGGGACGTAGAAGTTGAGGCGTCTGTTGACGTATTCCGGTCCATTGTCGTGGAGGGCTTTGTGTGCGTGGGTGAGAAGTCGGAAGGTGATCCTTTTGCTGACTGGGAGCCAATGCAGGTGTCTCAGGTGTGCGGAGATGTGGCTGCTGCGGGGTACGTCGAGGATGAGGCGGGCCGAGGCGTTTTGAATGCGTTGTAGGCGATTTTGGAGTTTGGCTGTGGTCCCGGCGTAGAGGGTGTTGGCGTAGTCCAGGCGGCTTGTGACGAGGGCATGGGTCACGGTTTTTCTGGTGTCGGCGGGGATCCAGCGGAAGATCTTGCGAAGCATGCGGAGGGTGAGGAAGCAGGCGGAGGACACGGCGTTGACTTGTTTGGCCATGGTGAGAAGAGGGTCCAAGATGAAGCCGAGGTTGCGGGCGTGGTCTGTGGGGGTCGGTGCGGTGCCGAGGGCCGTGGGCCACCAGGAGTCGTCCCAGGCGGACGGGGTATTGCCGAGGATGAGGACTTCCGTTTTTTCAGAGTTCAGCTTTAGGCGGCTAAGCCTCATCCAATCTGCGACGTCACTTGATACGCTGCACTGCATAACTATTCCCATATACATGCCCCCATAGTCTTCAAAGTAACATGGATTGAGGTGGCTACCCCACCCCTGTAGTGGTAGGACAACAAATACTGTAGGTATAATTAACCCATGTGTAAATCACCTTGCTTCTGTATGCCCTCCTTTCACTGACATCCTATTTGAGTCATCAATCATGACCACCAGCAGCAAAGCTGAAACAAAGACTGATGCTGCTCTGCATGACTCCAAAGACTTCACCAGAAGTACTGTGACCACACTGTTCCTGCCCACACAAAATCTAGGTGTAGCTGAGGAGGAAGTAGCACACTATGGGCCTGATTACAACTTTGGCGGAGGGTGTTAATCCGTCCCAACTGTGACGAATATACCACCAGCCGTATTACAAGTCCATTATATCCTCTGGAGCTCGTAATACAGCGGGCGAGATATCCGTCACATTTGGGATGGATTAAGAGCCTCCACCAAAGTTGTAATCAGGCCCTATATCTCCTCAGACCCAACATTTCTTTTTTTAATCATTCATTTTTTCTATTGCACAGACTACATTCCAAGAGATGTGAAAGGGCTTTACAGAGAATGTAAAAATAGGCATATCTGTTCATTCCACATATTGCAGGAGCCTCTTTAAAATAGTTTGATTTTAACCTATTACTTAAATATTAAAGTTTTGTATTTATTATTTGGTAAGGTATGCACACTGCATTTATTTAACAATTTAAAATAGTCCTTAAGCACTGCAAAGTACAATGAAGTTTTAAAGTGCAATGATGGTATCTTTGGGCTACTTCTACAAATTCAGTTATACTATTTGAATTTTCATTTTTTTAAACAAATGTTTTAGTATTATGAAAAAAGTTTTTTTCTTAGTCACACCTTTCAACTTGTTCTCAACGGTTTGAGATTTTCCTTCCAGTTATTTCATTTTAGTATGCTTTATTTAAAAATAAATGTATTATTATCAAAGAGGTATGTTCTGAGTTACATTTTTAAATTCTCATTGTTTATAACACACATTTAAATTTCTTTCTTTGCAATAAAAAGTATTTTTAAACATGACTGTGGATGTAGATACTAATCTATATAAATATGTACTATTACTGATCAAACTAGTAAACTAGTTATCAAACTGATCCACAACTGAGAACCATAAATGTAGCAGAATCACAGTTTATTTGAGTTAGAATAGTTTTGTGAAAGAAAACTGCTGGTGAAATTATTGTTTGAATCTTATTGAAGTTTACTTTCTCATTTCATGGTATTATTTTGGGAGGTGTGTGTTAATAAGAACACACAGGGATTATTACTCATCAGATGTCACCTGAAGTCTTATCACTTAATTGGTACTTTGACAAGTTGGTAATTAGGTATTTGTACTGAAAAGTGTTTTCAAAATATTGTTCTGAACAGGTGGCATTTACATGAGATAATTAATTTATTGGTTTATATTAATGAGTTGTGTGTCAATATGTAGTTATATTGACCTGTTTTCTTCTTTATTCTTTTTTGTTGTCATTGTAATTCTGTTTCTCCCTGCAGATAATTTTTTATAATGTTTGTTGATTGTATGATGATACTATTTTGTTGATTCTTCTCTGGATGTAATATTTGAATATTACTGTGTCGGGATGTAAACTTTTCTGTATCTAGATAAATGACATAGTTTACTCCTGAGGATGCAACAAAACTATGGTTATAGTCACAAACAATGTGTTGGCTTGCTATGTCCTGATTTTAGATTAAATTATTGATTGAAAAAAAACCTTTTTGAATTTGATCTAGTATGAAACAAATAACTAAAAAATAAAGAAAAATGTGATGCTGAATTAACCTCTTAGCTGCTGCTCCCACGCCCCACCCCCCAGTGCTGAGCCCTTTTTTGGCTATTTGGGGTAGTTCACGCTTAGGTCTTCATAACTTTTTGTCAACATAAGCTATCCATGCCAAATGTGCGTTCTTTTTTTCCAACATATTAGTGATTCTAAATCAGAAAAACACATTTTTCAACACAATTTTGGCATTTTACTTGGACATGCTTAGGGGCATATTTATACTCCTTTTGCGCCGAATGTGCGTCAAAAATTTTGACGCACTTTCAGCGCAAACGTTGCCCCATATTTAAACCCTGACGCCCGAGCCGGCACACAAAGGAAAATGGCGCTATGTGCGCCAGTTTTTGGAAGCGGCACCCCGCTCTGCGTTAATGACATGCAGGGTAGGCGTTCCCGTCCAAAAACCGACGCACACAGCAGTGCGTCGTATTTATGCTTCCGGGCAAAAATCACTCCCGCGCGGCAGGCGGCGCAAAAAAATCACGCAAAGCACGAATATCGTGAAATTTTAACGCCTGGGTCAGGGCAGGCGTTAAAATGGGGCAAACACACCTGTACTTAATCAGAACACACAGAACAAACAACAGAGCAGCAGAGCAGCAGAGCAGCAACAGGGAGACATGGAGGTGCTTTTTCTTCAGCGTGCACATAGACGCAGAGCCCTGCAGCAACAACAGCAGCTACAACAACAACAGCAGGGACCCCAAAGACAGCGCAGAAGGCAGGAGAGGATATTCCGCCCAAGAACAACCCTGCATGGCCTCAGGGAACGAGACATCATCCAGAGGTACCGGTTGAACTGGCAGGCCATTCAGCAGCTGCTGACAAATATTGAACAGCAATTGGCCCCCACTTTAGAGACTCCACGCACTATCCCAACAGAAACAAAGCTGCTTGCCGTACTTCACATGCTGGCAAGTGGCTCCTTTCAGACAACTGGTGCCCTGGTTGGTGGAATATCACAACCATCTTTCTCTGCATTCCTGCCTAAAGTACTGGATGCCATCATTCGCCTGACACCCCGCCACATCTGCTTCCCTAACACACTGCAGAAGCAGCAGGAAACCAAACAGGGGTTCTACGCCATCAGTGGCTTCCCACACGTCCTTGGTGCAATCGACTGCACACACGTACGCCTTGTGCCACCTGCTGCGACTGAACACCTCTACCGCAACAGGAAGCACACACATTCCATCAACGTGCAGGCCATAGTCGATCACCAAGGACTGATCAGCAACATTGTGGCTAAATATCCTGGAAGTGTACATGACGCATTCATCTTCCGTCACTGCACCATCAACCAACACTTCCAGGATGGACGATATGGCAATGGACTACTTGTTGGTAAGGACAAAAATCTACTTATATACTCACTGCACAGAAACCCTCTAGGAGAAACAACCCATACACCACAATAGCAACACCTAGACAGGAACACACTGAGGTACTCACATCACTAGCCATGTTTCACAAGTCACCATTGAACCTCTCACACATTGGAATTTACTCTACAGCTTAGTGTGAAGACATTAATGACTGTGGTTGCCTAAATGTCACCTTGCAAATTTGAAGGCTCACAATAACCTGTACAGTAACACAATGCATAAGTTTTAAAGGATGGGATGGCCTGGGTATGTTCATATGAACGTTTCTAATACACTTTCATGTTTCAACTCTTCATGGAACTATCATCACACCCCCAGTGAGGACACACGGACACCTGTGTCACAAGTCACAATGCAAGGGAGCGCACACTGTACTTGAGAAACCAATACATCCTGCTGACAAACAGTTAGCCAACAAACACTTGCTCAGCCAAGGAAAAAAAACAATGCCAAAGTTTTCACCAACAACCATAGGTTGTCACATTAGTACACAAAATAGTCACAGACAACACAACACAACTACTGCCATCAAAGATACGTACAACAGTGCCTCCTACATCTAATTGATACCATTCTGTGTTTCTCTTTCAGCTGATCAGGGGTATGGCATCCAGCCTTGGATAATGACACCATATGGGAACCCAAATACTGCTGCTGAGCGGGCATACAATGACGCCCACAAGAGGACACGCAGCATTGTGGAGCGGACCTTTGGGATCCTAAAGTCAAGGTTCCGCTGCCTTGACATAACTGGCGGTAGCCTACTCTATTCCCCAGAGATGGTCTGTAAGATCATACTCACTTGTGCCATATTACCCAATATTTGTGTGAAAAGGAACATTCCCCTCCTTGAACCGGACCCAGACATGCCTGAGGATGACGAAGAGGAGGATGCTGGCCTGCAACAGGAGGGGGAACAACATAACACGGCAGCAGGAGTGCGTAGGCGCCAACAGCTTGTCAACAATGTTTTTACTTAATTTATTATAATCACTTGTATTCCACACTTGTAAATAAACACAGATAACAATCACCACATCATGCTTTGGCCTATTCATTTCTGACCACCTTTAGTTTGAAATTGCTGAAGATGAATGTCGTCTCATTCAGCAAGAATGCTATAACATTCATCACACCAAAAATAAACATCACAAATGTATGCACAGAGGGTAGGATGTGACATGATACATTACCATACACAGAGCCCAACAAGAGTACAAATGTGACAATTACAGATGCCGGATCCAAACAACTGAAACAGTCTCTCATCCAGCCCAAAATTGGAGATCATTTGAAAGTCACATCACACGTGTTCAGAGACAGGGTGGGACCATCCATGTGTACGTGACCATGTCATCAATGTCTTCTCTCAAGTGTGTGATATGAGCAATACACAATTGGTACAACATCAGCTGCCACTAACTCAGGAGGAGACCTTGAAGTTACAGTGACAACATACACACAGACAGGTCATACTGGATCCACATTCCCACACACATGTACACATATGTCATACAATCAACCTAATATTTGAAAGTAGACCATCACAGTTGTGTCCCAGTTTGAACCTAGCAGGAAGATTGTAACATGACACTAAACCAGTTTATGCAGAAAGGGACACAGACAACCAAAAAATTATTCTCATTATCACATCGGGAACGCTGAGAGTCTTGCAAACATAGTCATAGGAAAATGGTATGCAAGTTAGCTCCAATTCATCATTACTGCAAACGTCAAATGGGCTAATGAGATGAATGAATGGTCAACAGTCATTCATACCATATGGCCTTACATTAGCCTGCTGCTGCAGGTTTGCCATGATATAATAAATATACTCCATGGATACAGTAGCTATTGTGGATGGTCAAATCCTAGGGTGCTGGGGGCCTAAGTCCACCTCTACCACCCCCAAAACATACAAGAATCATGTACTTGTGAACTAAACACATGCATAAGGCACATGTGTGGCCTCCATGTCATAAGTCCAACACAAATCTGAAACACAAAATCATAATGGGACATGGTTAGCCCAATAAAAACTGTAAGTGACTCTTCCACTCCCTGTTAGGACTACAGATAAAAACATCACCATCATAAATGTGGACACATTTTGGAGAAGGAATACATAATGGTATCCCATCCATCATTTCAAAATAGCCATCAGCAATTAAACCAAATATGTCGTCAAATGTGGTCAATACATTAGTTAACGTATCCCAAACATTACAGTGTGAATGACTTCTATACATAAAACAACGGACATGTGTCATATCCAAACACAAATGTGTATCACATCGCACCGTTTGACCATGACAAATCACCTTTCCAAAGGTAAAAACATGAAGACATAAGGATAAATTTGCTCCATATTCTACGCATACAGCATGGGCGTCATAATTTGTTCACGTACATGAGTGCACACAATGCAGAGTCAAATACAAATGTATCCAAAAGTGTCTTAATATTTTGCCTTCAAAGTATAATTTACATCCACAATATTTTTGACTCTGCATCATGTGCACTACTGTACGTGTAAATAAATTGACGCCCATGATGTATGCGTGGTAAAATTGACGCTACATGGACAATATGTTGGTCATCTCATGTACATTAAAAATTATTAATATTCATATCATATTTTTTCACTCCGCATCATGTGCACTACTGTACGTGTAAAAAAATTGACGCCCATGATGTATGCGTGGTAAAATTGACGCTACATGGACAATATGTTGGTCATCTCATGTACATTAAAAATTATTAATATTCATATCATATTTTTTCACTCCGCATCATGTGCACTACTGTACGTGTAAAAAAATTGACGCCCATGATGTATGTGTGGTAAAATTGACGCTACATGGACAATATGTTGGTCATCTCATGTACATTAAAAATTATTAATATTCATATCATATTTTTTCACTCCGCATCATGTGCACTGTAATGCGTCAAAAAAAATGACGCACAACTGTGTATGCGTGAAAATATGACGCATAACGGGAAAATAAAAACGGCGGCCATTTTATGCAGGAAGTGATGTAATAGGATATCCTGTTTACCAAATCTGTACTGGGAGTTAACTTTCACTTTCACTTTGCAGTCTCAGATTTATCTAGACTGTGTGGTTGTGTGAAAGGTGTTGTCCTGTGTTTTACTGCTTTAGTGTCCTGTGTGCCTTGTATTTTGTCTTAGTGTCAATCTATTATTGTTGTATAACATTGTCTCAGTCTGTTTAGTCTTGTTTTGTCTATACCTGTGATAGTTTGTATTGTCTGTGGGAGTCTGTTGTGGGTAGCATAGTTTGGGGGGTTAGTTGGGCTATTTTACTACTTTTTCTTTTTCTTTCACACCTCTACTTTTCCCCATTTCCCACTTTTACTTTCATATTTCATTTGTCCATTTTTAGACCTCTCAATATGTCAGGTAGGCCTCGCCTGTCCAGGATGGGTGAAGACGAATTGGGGGGGTTCATATGGCTAGTAAGCCATTTCCTCCCACTGATGCTGGAGGCTGGGGGCCGTGTGATACAGGGGTATCACACGGAGGCGAGGAAAATCCGGTGGGAGAAGGTGCGCCATCACCTGGTCCGGGTCTACGGGAGTCTGCGAAATGTCCATCAACTCAAGCACCGCTGGGCAGATCTGATCACCAGGGAACAGGACCTGCTGGACCACCTGGGACTCCGGATTGGTGGCCATGTTGGTGAGTACAAATCAATTACATGGGAATAATAAAAATCTGTGTGTGAACATGTGATGATTGTTAGCCAATCTGCAAAATAAGTAGCTGACTGTGTGTAATGCTAGGGAAACCTAGGCCCATGGTTATACACATAAATCCCCATTTTTGCAACACATGTACACGCAATAACAGCAGTAAAATCCTACATCTATTTGTATTTTGCTAAGTAGCCCCCTCTCTGCGTCACAAAATGATGCAAATGCTGCGCTACAAAGGTATACATATGTGTATTAATGTGTATTTGTTGCAGAATGTGTATGAAGACCAATGCTACCAGTCCGATGGCTCATTTTTTCAACACATACCAGATGCCTGTAGCTGCATGTAATGTAGTGTTGCATTTGTGTCAGAAAAGCAACACGTGAACTGCTCTATTTGTACTCTACTGGTCATAATGGCCAGTGAGTACGTCATGTAGAAACAACATACCTACATATGTAGAAGCCATAGCTAGACAGAAAATTTGAAACACATGATGATGCTATACATGTGTGTTGCCTTCACGTCACATGAAGTTCGTCATGTTGTCCACACATATGTCACATGTGTGTCTGGTTGCTGTGTGTTGAACCTGTCCACATAGCCTGTTTGATTGTGAGTGGTCATGCAGTCCTCATGGAACCAGTTTTGGAATGTCTCTCTGGGATGCACATGCTGAGATGTATGGATAACATTATTGTTGGGGCATACTAATGGAGGATTAACTTGGACGACACATGACTGTCCTGGCCACTGCATGAGTGTAGTAGGGTGTGTCACTGGAGCAGGAGACTCATCCAAAGATAATGTTGAATACAAAGTCATCCATGCAGGATGAGCATGTGTGAAAGTGTATCATTACCATGTCATATTCACACAGTGTCATTGTAACAGAAATTATTTGTCCGTTCACCCAGTCTGAGTATATTCTTCCTTTCATGCTTTACAGGTGGACCAGCCCCGTACACAGTGGGAGAGGTGGCCCATTTTGACGACCCCGATACCTACAGTGAGTGTCGCCTGAGTGCTATTTTCATTGTTTGGTAATGAAGCATGATGGATTACTGTGTGTTCAAGAGAATTCATGATTTGATGCGCTGGCCGTTCATTGGCTTTGTTGTTTTAGTGTGATATCAAATAGGAATAATGTTTCTGTAAAGCAATACCTAGTCATCTCTCAGATTGAGGGGCTGTAGGTCATTCAATTTGGGCGGCAATTGGGAATGGTATGACTCATTTGGAATACACTGGTCAATGTTAGACTTGGTCAGGGACTTGCCATTAACTGAGTCTGCATATCAGACTGACAGTCTCCCAGATAGCTTAGGCACATGGCTTTGATGACAAGTGCTTCTTCCTAGTTGAGGATGGACTGTGTACACTGTAGGTCGGATCTTCCGGGGGCATGTACTTCCACAAGGTGAACTCGAAGTGTGTGTGACTTGAGTGCAATGGCCTAGGTGTTCTGTTGAATCATGTGAATGGGTGTTCTACCTCCTCTGTGTGTGTTGTAAAACATGCCTCACTAATAGTATGTTATGTTGGGCTAAGTCATATCATTTTGACATGTGTGGACCTGGGATGTGACAAGGTTGGGCTGACTACAACGTGTTGCTAGCCCTTCATAGGTGTTGTGTGTGAAGGCACATACTTGTTGAACTTTCTGTACACTCCTGGGTGTGCATTGAACATGGGATTGTTGGTTGTTCTTCCCACACCACCCACAAAGACTGGGATGTTACTGTGAAACAGGGTACCTAGGACTGTAGCAACCAGTATGTTACACGTACTTAACACCTTTTGTGACTTGAGTTAGTACCTAGGGCCAGATATAGCAAAATGTCTACATGTTGCAAATGGCATAATTTTCTGTTTGTGAGTTGCAAACGTCTGTTTCCTATTCCAAAATGTATTTGGTGGTCATGTACATATTAGCAAAATGCTTTTCACAATGCAAATAATAAAGTAGTTTACCAGACCTACTTGCAACTCACAGTGGTAGGCAATCCCATTTGCAACCGAGTATGTGGTTGCAAAGTGAGTAGCTGTTATCATCCACTTGAAGTGGATGGTAACCAACTTGCTTACTGGAAGGGGTCCTCATTGTAAACCTTCACCTTTGTGAGTGGACCAAAATAATCCTGCGCAAAACAGCCAGTGGTCTAAGGGACCAATAATTACCGTGAAAATTTCCAAGTTGAATTGTTGTGATTTTTAACTAATTGCAGCTCATTTTCCTTTCAGGTAAACGGCCTACCTGGCCCGGCCTACTTGGGGAAAAATAACTTGCTTTATTTAAAAGCAGTCACGTCCATGGAGTTCTGCTGTTCCCAGCAGGCCTCCATCCCCGTGAGTGCCCATAGTTGCTAAGGCGGGGCAACTTGGAACCCACATCATTGATGTTCATGAGGTGGGTTTTAGGGACCCCATAGCGACTCGCAGACGGTGTCAGAGACACCGTTCTGCATTGCAAATTGCTAGTTGATTTTTCAAAATTCCAAAATCTGGGCCCTAGTGTGGACATATGATTCTGGGCCAGGGGTTCAATCTTAGCACACAACTAATTCCAAATGCCATTGAGTGAGGAGTGTGATTGTTATCACATAGAATAACATATGTAGTGAAGTCAGTATGCGGAAGAGCTGGTGCCATAATGTCTAATGCCTTAGGTATGATTTGGATGAGTAGTTTAGGGTGATGTCATCCATCATGTAGAGACATGGATATGCTATGTGTGATATGCCCTTATGTATGCATGATTCACATGTACTTCCTCTGAGCCTTTCCGTGAACTATGTTGTAACAATTGCTGCAACCAATACATTTCTAGTAATGGACAAATGACCCATTGTGGTATTCAACCCACTGTAAATTCAATGCTCAATATTTCCCTTTTCTCTTCACAGCTGCAAACCTGAGTGCCGTAGATCGCAACCATTTCGAGCGCCGTGCGATGAGGTACAGGCACATCCTGCAGGTGCAGTGTGGGTATCGGAGGATGGCCCGCAGATATCATTCGGATCGGGCCTCCGGGGCATGGTATGCCACACCACAGGCTCCCCCAATGGTGCCACCAACAACCACCGCCACTACATCCACCAGGTCTGCCCAAGTGGACCCAGCAACGGACCAAGCATCTTCCTCCAGACCTGGACCCAGCCGTGTGGTGGGAGCAGGGCTGTCCCGTGGCCACACAACTCCAGCAACAACATCCACCTCCACCGGCATGCAAACCAGCACTGACCCTCCTATCGACCCTGCGGCCTTCCAGGCATTGTCCCGAAAATTGGACAGGTTGATTCGAAAGGTTGACAACCTGACGGAGGACATGAATGAGGTCAAGAAGAAGGTGCGCTCCATCCGGCGCACGCTACGGAGGGCAAATCTGTAGTCATTTTGCCCTCCTGAACTTTTACCCCTCCCCTCTCACCTCTTTCCTATTTCATACTGTTAGTTGGGTTTGGGGGGTTAGTTATAGGATAAGTATAGGAAATTAGCTTAGTTAGTGTTAGGTAAGAGGGTGGGGGGTCCTTATTCTTTCTATCTTATATTTTTGTGTGGGTGGGTGGGTAGGGGGCAATGTTGAGATTCCTGTTTAAAAAAAATATATATATATATATATGTTTGTTTAGGATAGTATAGTATGTGTGTAGGTTAGTAAGTGTTGTCCTGCATGTGTCTTGTCTCATAATGGGGGGTGGGGGGTTGATGTTTAGATCGTTTCGTTACATGTGTAGAGTAAGTTTAGCTTAGGTTAGTTAGGGACAGTTGTGGGTTAGTAGTAGTCAGGTTAGATTAGTGTAGGTTTACCTTTCCCTTATTTGCCTCTTTTCTTACTACTTTGAAATAAAAATTTTGTTAACCCTTTACATGATGCGTTAGGTGCTACCTTTTCATGGCCTTGACATCAGTGTAGCAGAAAGTTTTAGTATGACATTTGTGTCCTATGCTCGCTGTCCCCAGGCTATTGAGGTTTAACATGCCAGCTACCCGTGTGCTAACTTGGTAAGTATCCACCATGTGGGAGAGCCACCATTGGTAGTGTGCATTGATCATCAAGGTTTGGGGTTGGTATGTATCCTACTTCACAAAGAGTGCTTCCAGACTTGTTATTGTAGGTAAATAGATAGGTCGGACAGCAGTGTGAAGTTCAGGGAGATCTTTGTAGATGAGGATTTGTTCACACTCTTGTGTTGTTGCTGTCATTGCTGACCTACATCATGTGTGTACTGATTCAGCATGACTTTCCTTCATGGAAGTATACTCCGTAAGGGTGATTGATGCAGTGTAATTTGTTCATGATTCCTTTCATTTTACAGCATAATTTCACATTTTAGTATTGCATGGTGCCTACATTTCTCAGCCACCATTAGTTGTCTAGAATAGCTATAGATGGTGCATCATTCTGTCCAACACAGCATGATTGTGTGTGCTTAGTCCCTTCATCAGTTATTTTCCTCAGTATAGTAAAGCTATGATGCAATCCTGGCCACTGCACAGATGTTTCAGTATACATGAAATCAGGACAGTAGTATAGAGAATCGACATGGTTACCACACAGCCACTTTGGAGTTATGTACTGCACAGTTGAAGTGTGAAATAACACAGAGACACAATAGGTGTGCAAGTGATATTTATTTTTAGGTGGTGTAGTGCAAAATGTCCATTCACAATGTTAGCTGAGTCCGTTCTGGTGCATTCTTACATGGTGATCCTACAGACGGGGTGTGGATGATGCTCCTGACATCCTGGGGTGATGTCACAGACATTGCAGAGGAACAGGAATTGCCAAATAGTAGGAGAGAAACATTCACTGCCAATGGGGACAAGTCATACAGTGGTTTGCCGAACAGTCATTGAGGGTAGTTGTAGTGAGACTGGCATGTGTCAAAACGTAGGACCTTGGTCAGAGTAGGCCATGGTGCAGGGACTAGGGCTTCCGGGTACTCTTGCGTGTGAATGTTATCTGTTCCATGTCTTCTTCTTCTGATGTGTGTGTTGCCTGGTGTATCCTTGTTGTTGTTGGTTGTGAAGGGGCAACACACACCTCAGTGTTAGAAGACATGGAGGCAGACATCCCGGGGGCTGATCCCTGTCGAGTAATGAAGGGCAGTACTGCAGCAAGGAGGGCCTGCTGGTTTTTCAGAATGGCAGCCACATCCTGATAGTAGGCAGCCAGGTCGGCCCTGAGGGGTTCTATGTTGCATTCGTGCACACGTTGACTGGCTTGCAGTTGGAGTTGTTGTGTCAACTGGATGACAGCTGTGCAGATTTCCTTCTGGGTTTTTAAAAGTTCCTCCAAGAGCGATGTTCTGGCTTGCATTGCAGCTGCCTGATCAGCAGTTGACAACATGCACGAACGCACCCCCTCAAGGCTGGCTGCCATAGTTTGCATCCCCACCCGCACCTCCTTGGCCAGCTCCCGCTGGACCCCAACGACTGTTCTTTCGAAGCTGGTGCCAGTGTCGTCAGAGTCCTCAGCTGTGTTGGAGCTGGCAGGTCTTACAATTGGGGTGGCGGGTGGTTCTACTGTGGTGGCTGCTTCTTCTGTGCTCCTCCTTGTGACTGAAGGTGGGGTTTGGAGGCTTTCAAGGACCATGTCAATGGTCTCTTGTGGGAGGTTGATGGTCTCGTCATCCATGTCATCAGGGAACTCATGGACAGGCATATCGGCAGGAGATCCGTGTTCCTCTGCAATGAAACAGGGTACAATTAGTGTGTCTGTGTTGTGACAATTTTGCACTAAGATACAAGCCTTTGGATGCCTTAACTTTGTACTCTGTGTTTGTCTTGGTATCTGCTGTCCGTCATAGGGCATTGTTGTAGGCCTATGGCCCACCTGTGTGTCACATGTATGATATGGAGCTATCAGACATGTCTGCCAGGTCGCCTCTAGGTGTTGCTTTGTAATTATTTAGGAATAGGCGTGTTTTTGTCCTACTCCTCCCTCAGTGTTTAACTATTGTTATGGAGGGACATTTTGTTGGGTGGGCTCTCATTATCCTACATGTGATTCTTGGCTTTCTAGGCAGCAGGATAGCTAATGGTGTGGGGGACTAAGTTTGACCCACTTGTAAATAACTCTGTCACCCAGATATTCAATTTAGCTCAGACAGACTAGCAGTGCCTCTGGTCTCCCACATCAAAGGAATGTTTAGACATCCGAGCGCATGACATCTTTGGAACTTCTCAGGGAAGTGGTGGTCACTCAGATCCTACACAATTCTATCTTTTCCGGTATGTTCCCATACACAAATGACAAAGACAGTATTTGTTTAATATGAAGTTTCGTTGTACAACTGACTTGTAGAAATTTAGGTGTGAGCCCCAATAACCCAAACAATACACACTGTTAGAATTGAAATAGTCCGCAGGAGATAAATACATTAGTACACAGCTATCATGGTGCCTAACAGTTTCTACTCTCCCTCTGCTTGTTCTATGTATAGCACAGCATGTTAAGTTTGGAGCTTGCCTGTCTGAATCACAGGGGAGACATCATCCCTCATATCAGAGGAATGGGCTGGGATCTGGTTGTGCATCAGCAGCAAGGCAGGCAGCATCTAGTTGTGATTTTCTGTTTGGAAACTCCCCCATGCGTGTCTTGGGACGAGGAAGTGAATTTAAAAGTCATTTGTCATGGTGATGACAAAGTTTCCCTACGCAGGAATGCCAAACCTTAACCCCTACCACATCTATTAGCAACGTACCAGACGGTATCCTTGACTGGGGCACAGAGTGAATATGTTCTGGCAAACTCCAGTGCAGAAGTAGGCAAAACAGTGTGATTTGACTAATTAAAAACACCTTAGGACTGACTATTTGATACATTAACTGATAGGAAGGGCAATGAGATTCATTTAGTGCAAAGTGCTCTGAGGCTCTTAGATGTGAGCAAATGAGTATAAGTACATTCAGGGTAAGATGCACAAAGGCCTCCAGCCTGAGGCTAATGCGCAAAGTATACGTTTCACTTGCCACAATACACTTTGACTGACTGTGGGTGTTGTGACTGCCCTGCCAGCACACTTGCCTCTCAGGCCCTGCCCCATACACTTTTTATTCACATTGAATGAACTGTACATGTTACGTGGCATTACCTATGCATGTCAATGTTAGGATGTGGTATGGATGTAAACATTGTTGATGTTTGAATATGATGGGGTATCATGTGTGTCTTACTGGATTGGCCTGTTTATCATATGAATGTCCTATTTGTTTGTCAGACTGTGCAGATGTGTTTCAGTGACCAGTTGCCTGTGTCCCCTCCTCAATGTTGTTGTCTGAGCAGTATGACATTAGTGATGTAGCCTTGTTAGCCAGGCACGTGAGGGACCCTGACGTATGCAGCATGTGTGTGTCGTTAGTGCTGTGTGGCTCCTATTGCTGTTTACTTAGGCTTATGTATGTGTCAGTTATGGACATTCGGCATTTGAGTGTACTGGTACCTTTGTCTTATTTCTAGGAGTAGTTGCAGATGTCATCCTCACCCCCTAATTTAGGTATGTATGTTCCAGGGTGGGGTTCCTGCCGTTTGGTACTATAGCTGCACAGAGATGAGAGGTGTTATTGTCAACTGTTGTGGCAGTTACGTTGCAGTTGTTGTATTTGCTACTGCATTACAGGTAGGGACCTAGTTGATGTAGAATAGATTTTGCAATACAAGTGCCTGGATGTGGATTTGAGGTAGTGTCCTTCCCACCTGTCACTGCTTTCCCTTAGCTCTCTTGTTGTAATTACAGGATGTCCCCGTGGGACTGTTGTTGTTGCTGTATTTTGTCGTGCCCCAGCTTCGGTCAGTACTGGGCATGCCCCCCTGCCGTGCCCCTTTCCCCATGCCACTTCATATATGTGCTAAGTTACATGCATTGTGTAGTAGGTATCCCCCCCCTGCTTACAGTCCCCATTATTGCATTTTAATTCCCCATGCGACTTACCCTGCATGTGCGTTGTGTCGTGGTAGTCTGCGCTGCCCAGTCCTTGAATCCCTGTGACGATCTCCTCCGGGATGACGGCTGCGACCATCTCCTCCATGTGGTCCAGGGCCTCCTGTTGTGCTGGACTCCCCCCTCCAGTCTGCATTGCTGCCTTCCTGTTCCTGGCCATTTTCTCTTTGGTCCTACGTTTGCAGTCATGCCAGCGTTTCTTACACTCGGTGACTGTCCGGCGTTCTTCAGCCACACTGTTTATCTTGTCCACAATTTGTTTCCAGATGGCCTCTCTCCTACTGAGTGGCAATTTTGAGGAGATGAAAAGTTGGTGCTGGTGTTCCGTCACCTCTTTCACCAGGATTTCCTGCTCCTCTTCACTGAAACGACACTTTCTTTTTTGTAAAAAAATGTCCTGGTTCCTGTATGGATCCTCCTGGCTGGTTCCTGGTCTGCTCTCATCCTCCTGGGGTCTGTTGGGGCATCTAGAATCCATTTTGGGTCTCCTCTGCTGAAAGGGCAGTTTTCGTGCAAAAATTTAACGCAATAGCGTGAAAAAAAACGGCGTTTTCACGATTGCGCTGTCGTAAATCGACCCACAGTGATGTGCGTCGCATTTACGTTGGTTTCCTTTACGACAGACCGACGCTGTGTGCGTCACAAAATAATGACTCCCACCTGTTGGTTGCGCCGCCGTACGTCAAAGTATAAATTTGACGCCCACATGGCGCTTCAAAATGGCGTTAGACGGCGCAAATTGTTTTTACGCAAAACTGCGTTAGCGCAGTTTTGCGTCAAAAAGTATAAATATGGCCCCCAATTTTTACTATTTTTGGTGCTTTCAGCCTCCTTCCAGTTAGTGACAGGAATGGGTGTGAAACCAATACTGGATCCCGGTAAGCTAAGCATGTCTGAAAAGTAGACAAAATTCTGAATTCAGCAAGAGGTCATTTGTGTAGATCCTACAAGGTTTTCCTACAGAAAATGGCAGCTGAAATAAAAGATTATTGAAATTGAGCTGAGAAAAACAGACATTTTTCTCCACGTTTTACTCTGTAACATTTTCCTGCAATATCAGATCTTTTAAAGCAATATACCGTTATATGTGCTGGACTCTTCTGGTTGCGGGGATATATAGGGCTTTTAGGTTCATCAAGATCCCTAGGTACCCAGAACCAATAAATGAGCTGCACCTTGCAATGGGTTTTCATTCTATACCGGGTATACAGCAATTAATTTGGTGAAATATAAAGAGTGAAAAATAGGGCATAAGATAAGGTATTAAGAAGTAGTGGTTATTTGCACATCTCTGAATTCTGGGGTGCTATACTAGCATGTGAATTACAGGGCATTTCTCAAATAGACGTCCTTTGTACACACTGTCTTACATTTGGAAGGAAAAAATGTAGAGAAAGATAAGGGGCAATTACACTTGTTGTGCTATTCTGTGTTCCCCCAAGTCTCCCGATAAAAATGGTACCTCAGTTGTGGGGTTAGGCCTAGCGCCCGCGACAGGAAATGCCCCAAACACAACGTGGACACATCACATTTTCACACAAAAAACAGATCTGTTTTTTGCAAAGTGCCTAGCTGTGGATTTTAGCCTCTAGCTCAGCCAGCACCTAGGGAAACCTAGCAAACATGGGCAGTTTTGAAAACTAGAAACCAAGGGGAATCCAAGATGGGGTGACTTGTGGGGCTCTGATCAGGTTCTGTTACCCATAATCATTTGCAAACCTCAAAATGTGGCCAAAAAAACACTTTTTCCACACATTTCGGTGACCGAAAGTTCTGGAATTTGAGAGGAGCCACACATTTCCTTCCAGCCAGCATTCCCGCAAGTCTCCCGATATAAAGGGTACCTCACTTGTGTGGGTAGGCCTATCGCCTGTGACTAGAATAGATCACACAACTGTCAATGTTGGTCCTTAAATGAGGCAACTGTTGACCCTGGCGTGATCCATTCCTGACCCAGGCACTAGGTATAGGCACTCAAGTGGGGTAGTGTTTTATCAAGATAGGTGAGGAATCACTGGGTGGCAGGAATGTTGTGGATCACAGCATATTCCTGTAGTTTATGTGAAAGAAATGCAAGAAAAATATGGTTTTTATTAAACATTTCAGCTTTGCAGGGTATTCTGGGTGAGAAAACTTTGGGGAATCACACCTCTGTGGACTCCCTCGGATGTCTAGTTTCCAGAAATGTTTGGGTTTAGTATCTTTCCCTATATGGCCGCCGAACTGAGGACCAAAAACACAGGTGCCTGCCTTACAAAACCAGTTTGTTTTGTGATAGATAATTTTAATCTCTCCACGATACGATTTGGGCAGTGGAATTGGGGGGCTGAACTAAATTGGGGAGCTCCCAAGAGAGCACCCCTTCTGTGCTTGCCGCCGCATTCACCTGCTCTCTGGGTTGGGCTAACCCGCTATTGCCCGTTGCACAGACTGTGCTTCAGAAGGGACAACAGGACTGCCCTCATCACCTCCCTCACAATTTACTGGAAGAAGGTTTATCCAATGGGACTCCTCTTACTGAAAAATCACTCCCAGAGTCTGCGCCATTGTCTTATCCCTCAGATGCTGTCTCAGTATCTGCTGTCTCAGCCTCTGATCCTATGTCAGAGCTGTCCTTTATAACCCGAGTGGCAGCGTCAGCAGCAGTCATCCATCAAGATGCCATCTCTGCTATTGGCTAAACTGTTGCTCTAAAAGACCAGCCTACGTAGAGAGTCACAAAATTGCTGGTGTGTGTGTTTGATACGTGCAACAGTAGAGGCCACCTTACCTGTGCCTCTTCCCTCAATCAGCACCTTCTTTCAAGACACTCAAAAAACACCTTGTCACATACCATTCGTCACAGTCTTTAGCACCTCCTGCACCCAGTCCAACAATCATTATTGGTGCTTCAACTCCCATGTCCTCCTCCTCGTTACCACCCAGCAAAAGTGCTCTTCTTCTCTCCATAGCCACCCCCAACTCCGCACATACATTTAATTTGTACTATAGCGCAGGTAATGGCTGACTTTACTAATGAACTCAGCTATTTACATAAAATACAGATTTGCTCTTTGCAGTAGACATATAAACCTTCCGCTCTTCTTTATGGCATTAAAACTGCCACTTGTCAAAAGTCTGGTCCTTTTGTAGCAGAAACATAATCACAAGACTTACTTGACTTTTTTATTGCTGCCTAAAAGCTACAGTTGAAATGCGTCAGTTGAAGTATGTGCATTGCTTTAAAGACGCAAGCTACAACTGCAAGACAACTGGTGGCAAATACATATATATATAGATAGATAGATAGATAGATAGATAGATAGATAGATAGATAGATAGATAGATAGATAGATAGATAGATAGATAGATAGATAGATATATCTATCTAGATATATCTATCTAGATATATCTATCTATATATATATATATATATATATAAGATCTACATATTTTTTAATAGTTGTAGAGTTTCCTTGGGGGACAAAATGGCGACATTACAACTATTAAAAAAAAGGTTTTGCCGCCACAGGAGGTCGCACTGCCTACGGACGACCCCCTGTTAATTTCTTTCAGGTAGGCCCTTTGGGGCCGTTTCCGATGGGGAAAACAACAATGTGATGTCAGTGTGCCTCGCGGCCCCTGCATTACTGCTAGCTTGATTATGAGTCGGCGACAATGCTGCCACCGCTTTCATGCTAGGATGAATGGTCAGCTTATCTGGAAAGTCTTAATGGGACCAGTGGGGAGGTAGCCAGCACGGTGGCAACCACCCCGTCTGGAGTTTTGGCCAAACTCATGATCAAGCGCTATATTCTTTTTTTAGTTTTTAGGTCAATTCAGCCCCTCAATTATTAATAAGCACTCCCATATGTAGTACTAGCAGGAATGGACAGCCTGGAAGTCAAACAAGTACAGCACTGAGGATACATTGGGTCGTTTATAGATTTTGACAGTTGGGACACTCATCAAAAACATGACATGATCCCATTAGTTTTTTAGTACTGTGTGGGCGTGCCTGTAGAATGTGTATGTTGACCTATGGGTGAATGGCACATGGGTAAGACTCTCAAACACATTCCATAACATTACTTGCATGCTCCTGCCTTCAGGACTAGGCAAACATGAGATAACACACAGATGGAAATTATGTCCTCTTGGTGTTTATTCAAAGGTATTCACAAAGTAAGCTTTTTTCAGATATTCTGTATGGGGAAAGTTAAACAGAAAGGTAAGGGTTTGATGTGTGTGTATGGGGTAAAGAGATGTGAGTGAAGTGTGCCTAAGGGTGGTAGCTGTGGGTCATGCTCTCAGGGGCGTGTCTGCATCCCCAGTTACACAACACTGGGCCCACATTGGGTTTAAACGTGTGGTTGTGGGGGTATGTCATGCAGGTGGATGTTGACATATTTAGCATTCATTCAGCACACCTTTCAAGGCCCTGGCATCTCTACAACTGCTGCAGCATCTCATCCACTGCCCCTGCAAATCTTCCGGGCACCAGAGCATCTCTTCCTCTACCTGCATCTCTTCCTCTTCCACCATCTCTTACTCTGCCTCATCACCCCCCTCTGCCCCAGCATCTCTTGCACTGCCCCAGCAACAATTTCTGACACCAGAACATCTCCTCCATTGCCTCGGTAACACTTGCAATGCCCCAGCATCTCTTGTAGTGATCCTGTAACTCATGACACAGCATGCCTTCCAGTGCCGCAGCATCTCTTGTAGTGATCCTGTAACTCATGACACAGCATGCCTTCCAGTGCCGCAGCATCTCTTGTAGTGATCCTGTAACTCATGACACAGCATGCCTTCCAGTGCCGCAGCATCTCTTGTAGTGATCCTGTAACTCATGACACAGCATGCCTTCCAGTGCCGCAGCATCTCTTGTAGTGATCCTGTAACTCATGACACAGCATGCCTTCCAGTGCCGCAGCATCTCTTGTAGTGATCCTGTAACTCATGACACAGCATGCCTTCCAGTGCCGCAGCATCTCTTGTAGTGATCCTGTAACTCATGACACAGCATGCCTTCCAGTGCCGCAGCATCTCTTGTAGTGATCCTGTAACTCATGACACAGCATGTCTTTCTTCCACTGCCTCAGCATCTATTCCACTGCCCCAGCATCACTTCCGGTGCCCCAGAATATCTTCTTCTAATACAATAGATAATAAGTTATTGTACTTTTATAAGTTGTTAGCATTATCATATTATCATAATAATCGTTGTTTATAGTTTAGGATAGTTTGTTATTTTGAAAATATTTTTTGTGCATATTATTAGTATTTTCTTATTCAATTTAGTAGCAAGTTGTTGAAAGATTGAATGGGATAAGCTGAGAAGTATTTCAAAGTAAATATACATTCTTGTAATTAGATGTATAATTCAAAGTATATAATTCAAGTAAATATATGTTCTTGTTTGGATTATTTTTTCTATCAAAATAACAATTTGATAAATAGCTATGTAAATAATGTGATTGATTGATTGCTGTTTAATTAGTTTAATATACATTGTAATTTTTAATGTGAATTCTTATGTCTGTATTTAATTAGCATTTGTTAATTTCAATTTTGTAGCAAGATATTTGGTTTGTAGGAAAGTATGGTGGGATGTTATTTAAGATACAAAATATTGATTTTTATTTTTAGTTGATGGTTCATGTTAATTATGTTATTAATTCATAATTATGTTTATGACTTAATTGAATATCTTAACTTTTAATTTTTATTTTTTATTTTTATTAATTGGTAATTGGCTGATCAGTTTATTCAATCATACTTTTTTTAAATGGGTTTTATATTTTATTTGTTTTGATTTTAATTGTTTTATTTCACAATTAATTTATTAATTGTAATGTTTTTAATTGTTTTGTTTTAAAAAATATTTATGTGTTTGTTAATTTTGTCTGTGGTCTGCCATGCTACAATGGAAATTAACAAGGATGATCATGTGTTACGATGAATGCCTAGGCTTGCGCCACAGCATGCTTGCGTGTGTCATGATGCAGGCACGCGCATGCGCCACAGGAGGATCAAGAAAGGAGTTTATTCTGCTCCCCTTTTCATCAACCTTCCTCTGGCAAATGCTTTGACAAAAGCCGGGGTGTAAGAACATCAGATGTGGTTCCTTTTTTAAAATATATTTATATATCTTTTCAAGACAATATTTGCAGATGAAATACAACACGACCAGAGATAAATTAAATCCAGGACACACAGATTTATTTTCTCTTTCATAGACTTCAAAGCCAGAGGAATGCACTGTTATTTCTCTCATCCTATTTGTGATGTATGTTTACTGGTCATGTGAACAAGTTGCAAGTTTTGGGTTTTTTTTCTAAAAGCACTCAGAATTTTTTCAATTGTTTGGGGTCAGGCCAGGTAGTAAAGATATGAGTGAGTCCCCTACTGCGGGTGGTTTTCTGTTTTAGTGGGAGAGATAGAATGGGATATTAAGCTGGTTTAAGAGACTATTGAACATTATTTATGCATTTTAAACAGAATGTCTTAAACCGTAACCACAAGGTTCCACAGAACTAAGACTGCTGATTGTTAAACTGTTAACCTTGTATCAGGAATTATAGAAATTAGCTGCAGCAGTTTCTCCTTGAGGACAGGGAAGCATCGCTCCCCCAGGCACTCTGCGAGTCACGCTAAATGTGAACAATAAAATGATAAAATGGCAATTAAATTATTTCATTGCCATTTTATTTTTCATAAGCCCCATCGCAGCTGTCAGCTTGCCCTGGAGCTATGAGAAACGAGGAATGTGTCCTCTGCTGAACAGAGGACTAGAGTAGTGCAGCCAGGCACTGCAAAGTGCACATGTCACACTTTGCAGCTCTCCACCTGGCTGCCTCAGACAGCTGTGTGGAGACCAAGCACAGGGATAAAAGTGCTGAAAGAGCATCTAGCGAGCCCACTCCATCCAATCCTGGCTCTGCTCTTATGCTGGTTAACAGCATGAGAGCAGTGCCTGGATTGCCTATGGAACTTCTCTCTTCTACTCGTGCTGGTTGGAGACACAGATTGCAAATGACACCGAGGACGCAGCTTGGGTAAGTAGATTTATTTAATTTTTAATTTTAATATAAGGCATGCAAGTGTTTGTATTGTGCATGCTTGAGTTATGTTTGTGTTTTTACTGTTTTGGGATGCGGTGGGGCACTTTACTCACCCCACCACATTTATGTATTACCAACCGCTGCTGGAAACTAGTGAACAATTAAGAGTAACAAACCCCAGTTATTTGATACAATAATATAAATATAGTACTATGATGAACCCAGGGCAATTGAACAGGGGATGTTTTCAAGCTGATCCTTGTTTACTTTCCTTAAAAAATGGCTTGGATGTTTACTTGTTTTTTTTGAAGACTCCATTTCTGGGATGCAGCCTGTGTGACATTTCTTAGAGACATGTGCTTACCTCTCAGCTGCAACATGTATTAGTAACTGGGCCTGCACATCAGATATCTGACATCTCATTGGCCCAACCTCTCCATCCTTCACTGTCTCCATGCAACTAATACACTAGGGGGGACTATTTACAAGCCCTGTGCATTACCGGAGCATCACTTTTTTCTGCACTCTGGTGGCGCACAGTGCAGACCCACATCTACAAGGCCACGCTGCATAGCTTTTGATGGCCTTGTAGATGTGATGTAAGGCAATGCAGCCCAAGTAACTGCATTACCTCACATTGCATCGGGGAGGGGTGCCATGGGAATTGCTGTGAGTGTTCCTCTCAACACCAATAGATTTTGACACTGCCACAGATTTATAACATTTCATAAACCAGGAGAAATGTTTTGTATTCCTCTTTCCACTTGTGCTGCATTCTGCAGCACACATAGAATGAGGACAAATCATCTTATGATTGTTTTTGTGCCCCTTCCTGCACAAAAACAGTCATGCCACCAATACTGATCTGTGCACCAGAGATGGTGAAAGGACATGAATGCATCGCAGTAGGTATGGTGCAATCCTACCCCTTCAAATTGGCATAAGGAAGCACAGCATAATGACTTGAAGCACTTCCCTATGCCAGTTCTTTGTAGAATGGGCCCTCTGATTATTAGCTGCTTCACTACTTCTAAGCCAGCCCTGCCAAGTACTATGCATCAGGGGTTAGGCTGACCACTTCAGTGTGGTGATTCGCATCTCAGCACTAAATGCATTAATCACACATTATCAGTACCTTCACACCATCTGCACTATTTGGCAGAAGCTGGGATTGACCACTGTTTTGAGGAGAGGAGACTTATACTGGCCTCAGTGAGGTCTCTGTTGTCAAGAGTTTAACTAATTTGACTGAAAGTCACCTTCAACCTCAGATATTTGCCACAGCCTGCTACTGCGCTCACCTAGGCTGGTGTGCCAGGGGCTGGTCCTAGATGATTGTATTTTACTATCTGGCAGCACCTTTTCTTGAATCCAGGGGATGGCACCTCTCCTGTTGTTGTTTTCCAGGATGATGCCACCACATTGATTACACTGCAGTCTGTGATTGGCTGGCCTCAGGCAGTCACTAAGAAGCAACTGAGTTTTTTCCATGTGCTGCTCCTAGAGCGGACAAATGGCACCAGGATCATTCAGTTGTGATCCTTCAGTGCTGCTGAGGAGGTCACACTCAGTGGCAGGATGTTATTTTCCATACCACCCTCCCACCGCAGCAACCCCACACGCCTTCCAATCCATCCAGCACCTTGAGCTCTGTTTATTAGCACAGCATGACTGACTGCGATGCTTGCTTTGTGGTGTGCACCAGGTACGATGAAGTAGGATATATTTGAGTGAAGGAGCTAAATGATCATGCTCCTTTCTTCTGGTCCTGTTATTTACTTAAGATAAGTCAGCTCATTAGCCTACCAGCCTTAAATAACTTCCCACCCTATATACCTACAAACACAACAGCCTGCATCTAATATATCACTTAAAAAGTATATTCATTAAACAACTTCATTAATAATAAATTAAATAATTAATAAAAAATATTTGTTGATTGGTATCTAATTAACTTTCCACCCTAAACCCCTACAAATACAACCCGCACCTAATATAAACTTAAAACATATGATTATTACACAATTTATATAACTAACAATCAATTAAATAACTTATAATAAATTAGTAACTAACTATTAGTCAATTATTGCATAATAAACTTCCCAACAAATACCCCTACAAATCCAACAACCCACACCTACGATATACCTTAAACAATTACACGATTTGCATAATTAATAATCAATTAAACCATTAATGATCCATTAATAATTGTTTGTTAATAAATTATACTTAATTAACATCCCACCCTGTACTCTTACAAACCTTACAACCAGCTGCAACACTATAAATTACTATTAGCAATTAAATTAAAAATAATAAATCACATACAATTACAAACTAAATTTAAAAATATTGTCAACAATTATGCAAACAATATTTAACATATACATTTATTATATGAACTAAAACACATGAAGATAAGTAATAAATTATATTTTTAACAACTATATTATTGAAAACAATGTAATATCACAAATATAAAAAAAATATATATTACTTGCCTAATATATTTGTCAATTATATTTCTACAACACAATATTGCTGTTTCACAATATTAGTTTCCCGATATTTCTGTATCTCGATATTTGAAACTTGATATTGTGTCCTACTACCAGTGACAGCTCTGGTGACCTACAAGTCAGAGATCCTAACACCCAGCTCCCATATTGTGAGGCTGTCTGGGAGCAATACAGAAAGTCCAACTGTTACTTATGCCAAGCTATATGACTCAAAAACAGAAAGCAGGCTCCAAATGTTTAGTCTACAAAAATGCCAACTTTCTAAAAGTAGCAATTCTATATCTGTGACATAAAATTCACCTTTACCATTCAAGAGGATTTCAAATTATAATTCTTCAGGCATCAAACTTTGCTTTCCTACCTGTTGCCAATCAAAAGTTAGCATTTATTACATGTAATGTTATCCCATAGGAAGGGTAGGCCTCACAGTAAGGAAAAAGGAATTTGTGAGTTTTGCACTATCAGCACATATAAAATTTTAAAGTACCTGTCCAACTTTCTAATTACAATGCACCCTGCCCTATGGGCTGTTTAAGGCCTACCTTAGGGGTGACATATGTAACAAGCACCTGCAATGCAATGGGTCTTGCTTTTGCTCAAGTTAGTGCTATTAGCATTGTAAACTCCTAACCGGACTTTTCTTGCCACATAAATTCAGAAAATGAAAAGTAAAACAGTTTCACATAAGCGAATTGACCGCCGTCCTGACCATGAGCGTGAAAGAGACAAACAAAAAGTTCACTCGTAAACAAATGTATCGGCAAACGTGCAATTAGCCAAGTAACAAGATCGATGGCCAAGGCGAAACAAATGGCCAAGGAGAGACAAATGTAAAGCGTTCACCAATGATAACAAAGGATTTTTGAAGGGCAAACCCATGAACGAGCGGTAGTGATGGGCGTGAGGTGGGCGTGGTTAAAAGCCTAAATAGATAACAACACTTTGGAAAGGCAGCGCTTGCCTGCTGCTATGCTCAACCTAATAGAAAGGGGTTTTTAGTCGTGGCAAGGGGGTTAGATAGCCAAGCCAAATTTGCAGTTTAAAACTGCTGGCATGCTGCAATGGCAGGCCTAAGACATGATTTAAAGGGCTACTTAAGTGGGTGGCACAATAAGTGCAGCATGCCCACTAGTAGCATTTAATTTACCATCCTGGCTATATGGTATACCACTTTACTATGGACATATAAGATAATTAAATATGCCATTCCGGTATAAGCCAATTTTATCATGTTTGAGGGAGTGAGCACCAGCACATTAGCAGTGGTTAGCAATGTTTAACTGCACAGGTTATTAAGGTCAACAAAAAATAATTCAGAAAAATAGGAGAGGTGAAGGCAAAAGGTTTGAGCATGACCCTCCAGAGAGGGCAAGTCCAACATCCATAAACATACATCCACAGTGGTGTAGGGCTTCCTAGTAGCCTATATGAGTACCCTAAGAAACTCAAGCTGAATCTAGCACCCTTCATCTGCAATCGAGAATATTCTGAAAACATAACTTCCTGGACAAAAGGTAGGCCTTTCAGAACAATACCTATCTGAAGGACATATGAGAGACACTTGAAGGCAAGTCTACAGCGTTGGCAGCACAATAGAGGATTCAATCCAGACACTCTCTAGTGACTCCAAAGACAAGAATAACTCCATAGTGGCATGTGGTGCTAAGGGTAGTGCTCTCACTATTGCTATTCATGTTATGGTGAACCTTTTTATAGAAACATGGCCAAGAAGAGATGGCATCAGATTTGCACTTAATTGCTGATGTGTTACATGTGAGGTGGCCCCACCATTGGTTTTCTGGTAAGTTCAGACACAACTGGGCCTCACTTCTTGATCATCATGGACTACTGAGATGAAAGCAACAGTAGAAAGGCATGCAACTCCATGCCACAGTGCATAGCGCAAATAGCATCAAACTCCTGAAAAGGACTACATGACACACAATGGGCCTAATTATGAGTTTGGCAGTCGGACCATGAGACCACCATGTTGGCAGTCCAAAAAAGACCGCCGTGTTGGCGGTCTTATTGACTGCCATATTACGAGTTACATAGGCACGACTGCCGCCCGCCAACCAGAAATGGCTGGCCGGCAGCAGCACAGAGGCACGGTAATAGGCTGTCCAACCTCCAGCTCCGACCGCACAGCTGTTGTGTAGCCATTTTAGTTGTAAGCTTCATGCACATTATTTTAGCATAATAGGCCTGTCGCTGTGCACTTTCACCTAGATATGGTTTATTTAGCTTTGTTTATTATTTTTACAGTAGTCACTCTTACGGTCTTGTTATATTTTCCTCTATCTGACTCTTTTTGTCTAGACCAACACTGTTCTCAAACAAGATATTCTTGCTCACTCTGTGTTTCTTCCAAGGCTATAGAAAGATAGGTTGCCGGTGAATGTGGTATAAGTTTAGTGTCTGACATTCATAGAAAACACACATCCTTACGTAGTGAGAGTTTCTCAGAACATCAGCTATTTTTTTATTAAAAAACGTCCCTGTCTCTTTCACGTTAGAGGGAGATTCCAGCCAGAGGACCACAACTGTATGCTGATTGCCAAATGCTTCGCTACAGACACTAATGCAGAATACAAACCTTTGCTCAGGTATGGGGGATGATGTCTTCCCAGGGGAACCTGAAGGGCAGATTTGGAGGTTAACACGCTGTGCTCTATTATAATATTGGTAGGAATTAATCTATGGACACTAGTGGCAATATGGTAGCATTATTTGTATGCTTTACTCTCTTCATCACAATTCTAATCGTGTTATGTTGTGTTGTCCTAGGTATTGCAGCTCATGCTTTGCTAAATAAGATGCAGTCGCTTCATTAAAATCTCATTGAAACAAATACTGCCTCTGTTTATCATAGGAATATGAGACTAATGTAACTGAGAGAAATGGATGTGTTCTGAGTGACCACGGCTTCCCTGAGAAACCATTTATGTCAGGCACTCGGCTGCCAAGTCATCCCTGCCCTTGGGTACAGATGAGGCACTGCTAGTTAGCCAAAGCAAAACCCAGATTAGAGCGACAGGTGTCACCCGCAGTGGGCCAGACTCAGGGCCTGATTCTAACTTTGGAGGACGGTGTTAAACCGTCCCAAAAGTGGCGGATATACCACCTACCGTATTACGAGTTCCATAGGATATAATGGACTCGTAATACGGTAGGTGGTATATCCGCCACTTTTGGGACGGTTTAACACCGTCCTCCAAAGTTAGAATCAGGCCCTCAGTTTCTCACACCACAGGCAACTCTGCAGCTCGAAACCCAGTAGTCTCTTTAGAATAACGAGAGCCTAAGCAACACAGCAACCAACCACTCACTGTACTACAAGCCCAAAGTTGAAGTGGCGGGCACCCATGGAGGTCAGCCAAAAACGGTCCGAACTACAGCAGTTCGTGGTCACTGGATTAGTACCCAACTGCACATTGGAAGAACTTAAAACAACACAGCTGAGACACACTGCCACACTGGACACACTTGCAAATTATACTATGAAACACACCCCTTCACACATCACTATCCTTTCCATTCCCAATGCAAAACACTGAAGGCAAAGAGACCTTTGTACACAGAACAGATATTAACCACCACATTTTTCTCATCATCTTTTAAAACCCAGGGCCCGCTTTTGTCCAGTCACACTCTTTTGCACTATCTCCTTTAGTATGAAACTGTCAGATTTCTAATTTTCAATTTTTAATTTACACCCTGTCATGTTCCAAAAGAACAAGTTACTTAACTTCGGTAATGCTTTTTCTGGTGGATACACTAGCTACCTGTGGATTCCTCACCTCATGAATTCTCCCAATGCGCCAGCATTCAACGGAAATTTTCTTCTCAGCTCTCCACGTCGACGAGGACATCACAATTGCCTGACTCCCACGCGACTCCGTCTGATGTCATCGTGGTAATAAGAGGTCCTCGACGGCGTGCTGATGTCAGTTTTCACCATTTTGTACATGCCTTTGAGGCTAACAGGTGATCACCAACATCACATACTCAGCATAAATACATCAATCAAATATAATACATCATATTTATTCAAATATAAACAGTAAAAAAAAAATATATATATATATATATATATATATATATATATATATATATGTATATATACATATTTACCCAACGAAAACTTGGTATGACCAGACAGGCAACGGGGAGACGGGTGACACCGTGAGGAATCCACAGGTAGCTAGTGTATCCACCAGAAAAATTGTTACCGAAGGTCAGTAACTTGTTCTTCTGATGGATACAACTACCTGTGGATTCCTCACCTTATGAATAGAGTCCCAAAGCAGTACCGCACTCAGAGGTGGGTGCCTGAGTGGTCACACCAAGAAATCTTGCAGCACCGACCGTGCAAAATGGCCATCCCTCCTAACCTCTGAGTCCAAGCAATAATGCTTAGCGAAAGTGTGGAGGGAAGCCAAAGTTACGGCCTTACAAATGTCTGTCACTGGAACACCTCTAGCCAAGGCTGAAGTGGCAGACTTAGCCCTGGTGGAGTGGGCCCTAATTCCAACAGGAGGAACCTTCTTGCCAAAGAATAACTGATTTTAAGGCAAAGAATGACCCACCTGGACAGTGTTCTCTTTTTGACAGCCTTGCCTTTCCTCTTCCCCACATAGCCAATGAAGAGTTGATCGTCCACTCAAAACTCTCTTGTCCTTTCAATAAAAAAGCTCAAAGCTCTCCTTGGGTCAAGCCGATGCAGCCTTTCCTCCTCTTTCGATGGATTGGGAGGAGGGTAAAAGGAAGAGAGTGTTATGGATTGCCGCATATGAAAGGGAGTAACTACCTTTGGTAGGAAAGCCGCCCTGGTTCTCAGCACCACCTTGTCTGGGTGAAAAGATGTGAAAGGGGGTTTAACACTAAGAGCCTGAAGCTCACTCACATGCCTAGCAGACGTGATGGCTGTGAGGAAAACTGTCTTAAAAACCAAAAGCCTTAACGGGCAAGAATGCAAAGGTTCAAATGGTGAACCCATCAGAAAAGTGAGAACCAAATTAAAATCCCACTGAGGCATAACAAAAGGAGTGGGAGGAAACCTATTGGTTAGTCCTTTTAAGAACCTTACGACTATAGGGTACTTAAACAAGGAAGGTTGATCAGGAAGGCACAGAAAGGCCGACAGTGCTGATAAATAGCCCTTGACAGTCGCAACTTCACAACCCTTCTGCGCCAAGGACAATGCAAACAATAAAACATCTGACAAATGGGCTCACAAGGGATCAATTTGCTTCTTTCCACACCAATCAACTACTTTTGCCCATTTGCTAGCAAAGATAGTCTTGGTGGAGTGTTGCCAGGCCAATAAAATAACGTCCACCACTTCTGGTGGGAGAGAAAAGGAACTCAGATTGCCCTGTTCACCCTTCTCGGCCAGTCCGGAGTTATTAAGATGACTTGGGCCCGGTCTTGGCGAATCTTCCTCAGTACCCAAGAAATCAAGGGTATGGGGGAAACACATAAAGCAACTGGCCATTCCAGGACATCTGAAATGCATCCCCCAACGCTCCTTGCCCCGGATAGTGGAGGCTGCAGAACGATGGGCAGTGCACGTTCTCCCGAGTGGCATACAGGTCTACCTGAGGAAATCCCCACATCTGGAATATGTAAAGGATCAGGTCCGGATGAAGACGCCACTCGTGATCGGTCGAGAAGTGCCGACTGGAACTGTCTGCACGAACATTGAGAACCTCGTCCAAATGATTTGCTACTAAGCAAATCTGATGGTTGTGTGCCCAGGACCAGAGCCCCAGAGCCTCTCTGCATAGAAGGTACGACCCTACTCCTCCCTGCTTGTTGATGTACCACATCGCGGTAGTGTTGTCCGTCAGGACTTGGACCAACTGACTGCGACGGGAGGGGAGGAAGGCCTTGAGAACCAGAGGTATCACTTGCAATTCTAACAGATTGGTTTGAAACATCTGTTCCACTGGAGACCAATGACCCTTGATCTTCAGGTCCCCCAGATGAGCTCCCCACTCTAGAATGGAGGCATCCGTTATAACCGTGGCCACTGGAGGCGGTAGTGAAAATGGCCTTCCTTGGGAAAGGTTGCCATCCACAGCCCACGATTGTAGATCTGTTGCAGTGTCTCTGGAGATCATTATTGACTCCTCGAGATCTCCTTTGTGTTGAAACCACTGCCTGCGGAGGTTCCACTGAAGAGCCCTCATGTGCCAGTGTGCATGAGTGACCAACAGAATGCAAGAAGCAAACAGAGCGAGCAGACGAAGGACCTTGAGGACTGGAACGACCGCTCCACTTTGAAACATTGGAATCAATGCCTGAATGTCCTGAATCCACTGAGGCGGAGGAAAGGCCCAATTCAATGTTGTATCCAGTACTGCCCCTATGAACAGGAGGCGTTGAGAGGGCTCCAGGTGAGATTTGGGCACATTTACCGAAAATCCCAGATCGAACAACAACTGGGTTGTCATTCGCAGGTGATGCAGCACGAGCTCTGGAGACTTGGCTTTGATCAACCAATCATCCAAGTAAGGGAATAACACTTTTCCCTTCCTCCTGAGACTTGCTGCAACCACCGCCATCACCTTCGTGAAGACTCGAGATGTGGAAGTAAGACCACACGGAAGGACTGCAAACTGGTAGTGTTGTGACCCCACCACAAACCGAGATACTTCCTGTGAGACTTCAGAATAGGGATATGAAAGTAAGCATCCTGCAAGTCGACAGACACCATCCAATCCCTTTTGTTCAACGCTAGGAGCACCTGTGCTAGAGTCTCCATTTTGAATTTTTCCTGTTTGAGAAACCAATTCAAAACCCTCAGGTCCAGGATAGGCCTCAAATGACCATTCTTCGTGGGGATCAGGAAATATCTTGAATAACAACCTTGACCCCTTTCTTGCTCTGGAACCAACTCCACTGTACCTTTTGATAAAAGAACTAGAACTTCCTGCTGTAACAACAGGAGATGGTCTTCTGTGCAAAAGGATGGATGGGGAGGGATGGGAGGAGGAACTCCCGAAAAGGAAGGGCATAACCTTTCCCCACAATATTGAGGACCCAGAAGTCCGATGTGACTAACTCCCACCCATGGAGAAAATGAAATGACCTTCCCCCCTACAGGAGAAACATGAGACGTAATGGGCGGAGAACTAAGGCTGCTTTCCTTGCTGTACCCCCCCCCGGAGGAAGAGTAAGAGGCAGGGTGCTGCTGGGTGGCCTCTCTTGTTCTAACTCTACCCCGCCCTCTATAGGATCTAGGGCAGACTTGAGGGTTGTTAGCCTGCTGGTTGGGGTGTCCCATAAAAGGAAACTCCTCATCCGAACCACCTAAATCTCCTAGAAGATCTGAATGGGGTGGCAGTGGAAGCCGGTAGGCCCGAGGTCTTGGCAGTAGCCTTACTCTCCTTAAAGCACTCTAATGCTGAGTCAGCTTTAGCTGAGGACACGCGGGCCCGCTTCACCGGCGTCAAATGAATATGGGGCGATGTCATCGGCACTATTGGTCTCGCAGGTGAAGTCACCAGCATCGAAGGTCTTCCAGGCGACACCAACGGTATCGGCGCCGGACCAACAACCTCCGCAGGGCAAAAGGGCATAAATGGCGCTGGTCTATATGGAGCCGGGCGCCCATTGAAATGCCAAAGGACCTGTGGGACCACCCAGTGCACCACCAGGGGCCATCTAGTTAAAGATGTCGAACATGGCATTTAAAAATGCAGCTGGATCAACACCCAGAGTTGGGAAGGCAGGATACCCTTCTTCCTCCTGTGGCATCGGCGTCAGATCCGGAACGTCCGATTGCAGTCTAGGCGAGAAGCAAGGACACTCCAGAGGCCCAACCACCTCAAAGACTGACGGCGCCGGAGAAGCCTGAGGACTCTGAGGTGATGGAGTCACGTAGTACTAATCTCCCACATCGCACGACTCCGACTGGATGGAGACCTCGATCGGGACCGACCTCTATCCACATGACGCCGGGAATCATGCCAACGCCGTTTCTTGTGCAACCTCGAGGATTTTCCAGAAGGCCTGCGATGACTCCTATGCTTCTCCTTCTTCTTCGCCTTGGCCAAAAAGAGTTTGGCCTCCCGCTCCTTGAGCGCCTTCGGGTTCATTCTCTGGCATGAACCACACTCCTCTACATCGTGCTCAGAACTCAGGCACCAGAGGCAGTCATTGTGCGGGTCAGTCACTGACATGTGCCCCCCACACCCCGACAAGGCTTGAACCCGGATTTATGTGGAGGGGACATTGTAACCTACAATTAAACACCTTCAACAACAGTAACTCTTAAGAGCTAGGAAAAAAACGTTATGCTTTGAAGGCACAGAAAAAAGGGAACTGGCGTCAGCATGCCGTCGAGGACCTCTTATTACCACTTTGATGTCAGATGGAGTCGCGTTGGAGTCTGTGCCGTCCTCGTCGACGTGGAGAGCTGGGAAGAAAATTTCCGTTGAATGCTGGCGCATTGGGAGAATTCATAAGGTGAGGAATCCACAGGTAGTTGTGTCCATCAGAAATCACTGTTTCACAGATGAAGAGTTGAGAGTCAAAGTGGATAAAATTATAAGAGTAGAGCCACAATTGTTTGGAACACAAGTCTAGCACTCTCCTCTCAGTGGGAAAATGGAAATGTATGACAGGATAGTCGAAAGAGTGAACCTTGCGCACAAAGGAGAACATTAGGAAGAGGTGGCATGACCTCAGGGGAAAGGTCTGTTCCCTTGTCTCCAGGCACCAGCTGCAGACCAAGAAGATTGGTGGTGGGGCTCCCACTCCCCCCTTTCAACTCTATCCCTCGGAAGAGAAGGTCTTGTTCATCCTGCATTCTGAGGGCTTGAAAGGAATATGGTAAGTCACAACAGAAAGAATGTCACCCACATGCAATTGCATGCATGCTCACTGATCACCTTTTGCCTTCTTCACTGTAACTCCACTCACCAGCCCAGTGTCTACCTGTCCAAAGACCCCTGTCTGGCATTTCACAATTGAAGTAGACTCACCTGGGGGGATAACATCTGTGTATAGTGTGTGTATTACTGAGAGTTACATAACTACAACTCCCAGCAGACACTGTTCTAAAACTCCAAATACCAAACCAGTGTTTCATTCTCCATATACCCAAGTTTGTTAACTCCCAATTGAAGTGTACCCAATTGGAAGAATAACATTTGTCAAGTGTGTGTACTACAGAGACTGACATGACTGTTAAGGTCAGGAGGCACTGTTACTATCACTCAACTCAGCCAGCCCTTTGTCCTCTTCACTAAATCCCTTTGTTTGTTAAATCCCAATTGTAATGCACTCACTTGGGAGAATGATATTTGTATAGTTTGTCTACTGGAGACTGGCATGACTGCAACTCCTAACTGGCCAGGTTTCTGTAACTCCAACCACCAGCACAGTGTTCTCTTCTCCGAAGGCCCCTGTGTCTCAACTCTCTATTGATGTGTACTCACCCAGGAGTAAACCATTTCTATAGTGTGTGTGTAGTACAGGGAGTTACATTACTTTAACTCACAAGAGGCTTTCTTGCTGTCACTCCAACAACCAGTTGTGCCAGTTCTCCAAAAAACATGTTTTGCAACTCACACATTAAGGTCCATATTTAAGAAAAATGACACACACCTGCGCTGGCGCAGTTGTGCATCAAATAAATTCCTGCGAGCTAATGCCATTCGCATAAATTACTGTGAGTTAATGCTACTGCGAGCTAATGCCATCTGTCTGCCATATTTACAAAATGATGCACAATGGTGCTAAGGAATGTTGAGCGTAAAATACGACTGCAAACCACTGCAACATGCTGTAAATAAAAATTACGCTAATGTTGTAAAAGTGGTGTTAGAATGTTTTGCGGCACTTTTATGATTCAAAATTGGTTAGCGCCATATTTACAGCATTAGCGTAAAAAAAAACGTGCAAGCAGGAAAAACAAAATGGGAAGACATGATGGAGAATGCAGGCCAGGAGAGATGCCAGGAGATCCCAATCAGCCAAATACCAGCCACAATGGTCCAGCAAAGTCCCAGGAGAAAAAAAAGAGGAAGCTGAACTGTTGCTTTAGTGAGGAGGAGAATGACATCTTGGTCAGAGAGTTGACTGAGTGGGCAAATGCAGATAAAGTCAACAGCGTCGCAAAGGTGAAGAGGACTGTCACTGGTTGCAAGAAGCGCTGACACAACTGCAAGCACAAAACTAAGGAGAAACTTGCCAGGAACCGAAAGGCAGCACTGCAGACTGGAGGTGGTAGTCCTGCACCCCAGAAGGAGCTGGATGAGTTGGAGGAGATGATGGCAGCGGTCATCCTGGAGAAACTGGTTACGTTAATAGCAGGATAGGACAGCCAGACCACCAAGAACTACCACAAATGCAGGGTAATATGTAGGGGGGGACTATCTGGAATCTCACAAATGGCAGAAGGGGGAGGCACATAGGACACACTCAATGCATGCAAAAGGGCCGCATCAGGACACATAGGGCCAGAATCAAAAGGCCCCATCGCCACCCAAGTCTCACTTTTAGTAACGCTCTGGTGACGCTATGCACTCTGACATATACACCACATGGTTTTAAGCCACTTACTGTGGTTTAACACCATGGGCCCTACACACGCAGCACATTGCCTGGGAGGGGTGTGCAGTTAGTGTGGCTGAGGCTGTGCCACACCAACACCCATTGCATATTGTTGTTGCCCCAGATCCAAGACATCTTGTTCACCAGAGACTGTGACTAAGGTTAACACCACTCCACGGGCAGTGTCAGGATGGCTCTATAAGGCAAAATGCTTTCCATCCTGCAGCATACACAGAAATGCCACCTTGCCATAAAAGGGTGTTTATGTGCAGGAAGGGACACCTTCCTGCATATAAACAATCTATCCCCTAAACACAGGCACCCTTGCACTATGGTGCAAGAATGCCTGCATTGATGCAGGGAGAACAAATCTGAGCAGGCACTGGGGGGAAGGCAGGAGTGTGCGGTATTCAAGGAAATGGCCCAAATGTGGGGAGGGACTAACTGATGGGGCTGACAATCCATAATGGTTGCACTGTGCCATCCAATTAGCACATGTGTGGGGCCTGCTGAAGGCAGTTGACAAAGCAACACAAGCATTGTAAGCAATGTGTAACGGACCGCTGCTACTGTATGCGGACCCGTCTTCACGAGAGGAGAAAACTGACAATGCCTCTTCCGACCCAAAAGAGCATGACGCAACGCCCAATCCCCTTTCACTTCCGAGTGTAGAAGGGCAGGGGAAGTTGCTGCATGCCTTTCTCGGGTGTGAAAAGGAGGACACTGGGATGGATGGCGGCGGCGGCGGAGAATCAGGCGAGGAGAAGGAGAGCAGAAGAACCACCGACGGCTACCGCGGAAGAGGAGGCTTCGTGGAGACGGACTGCCGATCTGAAGGCCTGTCCAAAGAGTCTGCGGCGCGGGGGCCGCCCAGCGCAAACTCCAGCCACGCTTGAAGGAAAGCGTAGCCACCTCAGGTGCGTGGATATACTAGAAGGGGGGGGAGGAGAAGGGAATGCGAAGACAGCACGGGGATCAGAAATAATCTGATAAATTGTTTTGTTTTCATTTCTCATTTTTTTGTACTATGGACCAACAGTCCTGCCACAGCCTTGGACTCCGAGGACCCAGACATCACCTTTCAGAGGACACTGGTGTGGGCGGGGATGGAGACCATGGCAGGTAGCCTAGGCGGAGTGCAGAAGTGCCTCAGTCCAAATAAGGACAACTCAGCTGCCATCAGAGGCACCCACTTCCTGCTACATTGACTTCAGCAGTCCCTGGCCGACATAGCTGCTGTCATGAAGCAGATGCTTCAACAATTGCACTCCAAAAGTGGCAGCAGCATGAGAGATAACAGGCTGGGGACTATACAAAGTACCCTGGTGGCCGTACAGCGGCAACTGGCCTCCCTCAGGGAAAACATGGCTTCCAGCCACTGTGATGGTGCTGCGGTGTTGAGAAATCAGCTGTTCCTCTTTGCTGCATTGATGCCTTATTTGTTCCCACAAATGGCAGCTGCCAGGACTTTTGATTCCACATCTCTATTCCATGATGTGTGTGTATCCCCCTCAACTTCAACAGCAACACCACCCATGGCACAGGAGGCACCACACACAGAGGATGAAGATGTGGAAGGAACAACATTCACATGGAAAACCACCTGGTAGCTACTGTCTGTGCCACATGGACAGTATCTCCTTAGTTCTTCTTAGGAGCATGCCAGTGTTGTGACAGCTGGCAATGTGCCCTCTTCATTCAACCACTGTTGACTTATCTGCTATAGACTGTCATTATCTCAATTCCTACCTATTGTCAATTTGGACACCTCCTCACTGATGCACGCCTCTCCTACCCATGTCTCATAACACGCCCCTCACCCTTGAACTCTGAATGTACAACAATTGGCTCAGGATCTCTAATGGGATGTGTGAACTGGGCATTGTATTGCACTGGAAAATTCACTTGCACATGTAAATAAATCTCCATATTCACATGTATCATGTCAGATTTTACTGTGATCAATCAACTCATCTAAATGTGTGAAGCTATGTCAATGAGAACAGAACCTAACTACATGTGTCAGCTTACTGTCAGACACAAAGCCACACACTAGGACTCTAACATGAAAAAGGTGACTAATGGTGTTGTGGGATAGAATCAACTTACAGAGTCGTAAAAGCAGGTACTGAACAGATGTCCATGCAATTTGACAAATGGCATGTATGGGTCAGAACCATGGATCGAGACTTTTCCCTGAAGAGAGCACCAGTACAACTTATATGTGTGCAACAGAAGAGGCAAATTTGATCAGTGACGGGCAGCTGTCAGAGTGCAAGGATACATACCCCAAATACGTTTAAGTAATATGTCCCACACTTTACAAGATTATTTCTGACAGACCTCAGTGATGATACCTGCCAAAGATTCTGTATACATACACAATGTGAATGTCAGGAACTGGGGATAACAAATGGTTAGAGTAGCTGATGTCCTATTGCAGCCAATCTGACAGCTCCTTGGTCATAGGGGATACACATAGGGCCTCATTCTGACCCTGGCGGACGGCGGAGGCCGTCCGCCAGGGTACCGCCGCTGAATGACCGCACCGCGGTCAAAAGACCGCGGCGGCCATTCAGACATTTCCTCTGGGCCGACGGGCGCTCTCCAAAAGAGCGCCCGCCGGCCCAGAGGAAATGCCCCTGCAACGAGGACGCCGGCTCAGAATTGAGCCGGCGTAGTTGCAGGGGTGCGACGGGTGCAGTTGCACCCGTCGCGTATTTCAGTGTCTGCTTAGCAGACACTGAAATACTTTGCGGGGCCCTCTTACGGGGGCCCCTGCCGTGCCCATGCCATTGGCATGGGCACGGCAGGGGCCCCCAGGGGCCCCGCGGCACCCCCTACCGCCATCCTGTTCCTGGCGGGCGAACCGCCAGGAACAGGATGGCGGTAGGGGGTGTCAGAATCCCCCATGGCAGCGCAGCAAGCTGCGCCGCCATGGGGGATTCTAAGGGCAGCGGTAAACCGGCGGGAGACCACCGGTTTGCCTCTTCTGACCGCGGCCGAACCGCCGCGGTCAGAATGCCCTGCGGGGCACCGCCGGCCTGTCGGCGGTGCTCCCGCCGACCCTGGCCCCGGCGGTCTTAGACCGCCGGGGTCAGAATGACCCCCATAGTCATACATGTAAATCAAAACAGAAAACATACCCTAAGGCATTCCTCTAACTTGGCCAGTGCACACAGGAGAACACCTAGACACTCAATCAACATGGATACCTAATTGTCTAAAACTAACAGGATTTATTGAAACATTAAAACAGCACCTTATAAAATCTAACCTAGACACTAGTCTATACTAAACTAACCTATACTAACTTATCTAAACTCACCCCTACAGCTATATATCATAATCTAAACTTATCTTAAACATTTAATGCCACACAATAAACATTGTCCCCCCAACCCCCTCAAGAGACAAGATACGAGTAGGACAACATAAACTAAGGCTACACATATACTAATGTACCTACATCCTAAACAAATATATATGTATATATATATATATATATATATACACATATATATATGTATTTATTTTTAGGATGTTTTTTTTTTTTTATTCTTAGATACATAAAACCCTGTAGGAAGTTGGCTTTGTATATACAATCTCAAAGCGAGAGATAGCGTGCACAGAGTCCAAGGGTTCCCCTTAGAGGTTGATAGTGGCAATAATAGATAATACTAATGCTCTATTTTTGGTAGTGTGGTCGAGCAGTAGGTTTATCAGAGGGTAGTGTTAAGCATTTGTTGTACACACACAGGCAATAAATGGGAACACACACTTAAAGACTTAACTCCAGGCCAATTGGTTTTCATATATATATAATATTATTTTCTTAATTTATTTTAGAACCAAAAGATTCAGAATTCAAGTAAATATATACATTGTAAGGTACTTGTCATAAGTGTAGATAGAACTTTGAATCAAAACAGTAATATACACACTTTAGCATAAAATGGCAATAAGCTATTTTAAAAGTGGACACTTTATAATTCAACAGTTCCTGGGGGAGGTAAGTATAAGTTAGTTTATCGGGTAAGTAAAGCACTTACAAGTTCAGTCTCCAGGGCATAGGCAGCCCACCATTGGGGATTCAAGCAAACCCCAAACACCCAGCACCAGCAACAAAGGGCCGGTCAGGGGCGAGGTCAAAGAAGGGCTCAAATAACATAGGCGCCTATGGAGACTAGGGGTGCTCTGGTTCCAGTCTGCTAGCAGGTAAGTACCTGAGTCCTCTGGGAGCAGACCAGGGGCATTTTGTAGAGCACTGGGGGGGTCCCAAACAGGTACACAAAATACACCCTCAGCGCCACAGGGGTGGCCGGGTGCAGTGTGCAAAGTAGGTGTTGGGTTTTGAGTTGGTTTCAATGGAGGGACCCTGGGTTCAGGGTCACCCCTAAATACTACATTTAGGGGTGTGTTTAGGGCTGGAGGACAGAAGCCAATGGCTACTGTCCCTGAGGGTGGCTACACCCTCCTTTTGCCTCCTCCCTTTGGGGAGGGGGGCACATTCCTAATCCTATTGGGGGAATCCTCCAAAGCAAGATGGAGGATTTTCTAAGGAAGGGGTCACCTCAGCTTAGGACACCTTAGGGGTAGTCCTGGCTGGAGGGTGATTCCTCCTTGTTTTTCTCATTATCTCCTCCAGACTTTCCACCGTAAGTGGGGGCTGTGTCCGGGGGGGCAGGCATCTCAACTAGCTGGAGTGCCCTGGGGCGTTGTGACACCAGGCTTGAGCCTTTGAGGCTCACCGCCAGGTGTTACAGTTCCTGCAGGGGGAGGTGTGAGGCACCTCCACCCAGGACAGGCTTTGTTCTTGGTCACAGAGTGCACAAAGGCACTCACCCCATGTGGCCAGAAGCCCGTCTGGATGCGGCAGGCTGGCAGAAACTGGTCAGTCTAGCACTAGCAGTTGGGCTGTCATGCAGGGGGCATCACTAAGATGCCCTCTTTGTGCATTTCTCAATAAATCTCACACTGGCATCAGTGTGGATTTATTGTCCTGAGAAGTTTGATACCAAACTTCCCAGTATTCAGTGTAGCCATTATGGAACTGTGGAGTTCGTGTTTGAGAAACTCCCAGACCATATACTCTTTATGGCTACCTTGCACCTGCAATGTCTAAGAATTGGCTTAGACACTGTAGGGGCATAGTGCTCGTGCAGCTATGCTCTCACCTGTGGTATAGTGCACCCTGCCTTAGGGCTGCAAGGCCTGCTAGAGGGGTGACTTACCTATGCCACAGGCAGTGGGTTGTGGGCATGGCACTCTGAGGGGAGTGCCATGTCGACTTAGTCTTTTTCTCCTCACCAGCACACACAAGCTGTGAGGCAGTGTGCATGGGCTGAGTGAGAGGTCCCCAGGGTGGCATAATACATGCTGCAGCCCTTAGAGACCTTCCCTGGTCATGGTCAGGGCCCTTGGTCACAGGGGTACCATTTACAAGGGATGTATCTGTGTGCCAGGGCTCTGCCAATTGTGGAGACAAAGGTGCAGTTTTAAGGGAAGAACACTGGTGCTCGGGCCTGGTTAGCAGGGACCCAGCACACTTTCAATCATAACTAGCAGCAACAAAAGGCAAAAAGTTAGGGGGTAACCATGCCAACAGTGGCATTTCCCTACAAACCCCATATATAACCCCCACCCAACCCCTTCAAAACAAAAAACAATACTAAAACCCATCCCTCCAGCTATACTTACTCTATCCTACAACTAACCTAATCTATTTAACTAATCTAACACTACCCACCTAAAACCCACTAAAACTGATAACAATATACAATGGGAGAAGGGAAGGAGCTGGGAGGGTGTGCATCAACATGTTTAGAGCTCCTTCAGCTTTTTTTTTCTGAAACAAAACTTCACCAGCTTGTAATTTCTTGCATTGTCCTTCTAGAGCTGGTCCACCCTTACTATTGTGGCTGCCATGTACTTTCTCATATCCGCCTCAAATTTTGAGCATGTGGCTACTGCAGGTAGCTGTTGCAGTGGCTGAGTAGCATAGGTGCTGATGATGATGTGGAGGGGTTGGACCAGCTGAGGCCCCCTGACCTCAGATGTTGTGCCCAATGTGCCCTGCAACAGTTGCGGCCTGTTTTGGAAGCCCCCCATGTTGAAAGGCAAGCCCCAGAAGATTTTTCATGCTGATACCTCCTGGCCACCTTCCGGTACCCTGCCTGTACCTCCATGATGTGGCGGAAAAGCTCTGCGTTCTTTTCAAAAGCACGCTTCTGTGCTGTGGTCATAGTGGCAGCTGAAACATGAGGAGAACATGGCAGCAAATACTGCATTGGGTAGAGGTAGAAGAAACATGCAATCTACACAGCATCCTCAGATGACACATGCTGTCCACCAGACATTCCACTACAATGTCAATCTCCAATTCCAAACTAAACTTCCTACCAGCCATCTACGGTATCATGTAAATGTCACTGGTTTAACGGCTATCCATTGTTGACCATTAGGGCCAGGAGGTAAGTGGACTACTGCCTTCTTGTGTAACATTTGTGTCATCATACGAGTGTGGCTCAAGTGGCCCAACAAGTCCCAAATCCCTGTGCCATAGTCACAAAGTGGTGCAATGCATGCATTACACCACTTTGACACCCCTTGTGCTACATGAAGCCTTGGCCAGGCAACATGGATGCAAGGTGGGGTTCACCCAGTAGGGGAACAGGGAAAATGGCACCAGGAATTCTAAGGAATGCCATTGCATCATTCATGTGTCCTTGCGTTAACACATGATCAGAGCAGGCGTTACAAGGGGGCACACCATTCTTACAATGGGCCCCTATGTACAGTTCAGGGTTAGTGCCCATATAGTTTGCCCTAAGCTGGAACACTACATCTATATTGTCTACAGATTTTGTACCTATTGGCCCCTGGCCTGTGGTATGGTGTGCAAAATTTCTTAAGTGGTGCGCAGATGGTAGCAGAGTTGGTGCCCTAAGGGGCACAGCAAGAGTGGCACTGCACTGGGTGCAGCTACAGTATTCCTTCTCATTGAACTACTTGTGTACATGCATATCTAACATCTCCTAATTACCAGGTATACAATCAGCATCCTTTTTCTATTCACATGTGATGTGACCAAGCTCACTCACAATTATCATTGTGGGTAGATCTTGTTTGCAAATCTGCACACATCTAGTTTGCTACAATCCATAGACATGTCTCATATTCATCTGGAGTGGAGGTGTATTCTTATTGTGTACTCAACTGTCTGTTGCCCAGCACAATAAGGCTCCTTGCACGGCCGCTGCCTCACTTAATTTCTGAAGAGTAGTGAGGCACCAGTGGTGCAAGTGTATCCTATATAAGCTCCCTAGAGACCTCAACACAAGTAAATCATCTGTTCCATTTCCTGAGTAACTTAAAGCAAAGTGTGGCACACAGTGCTGTGATAAATATGTTGGCAACAGGTATGCTGTTCACATAAATAGCACCTCTGGCCCATATCTTGACTGATGTCACTGTGTATGTGGGCATGATTTCCTTTTCTTAACACCCACAATTTCATAACAATACAGTCTGGCACCTGTGCAACAATCAACTTATTCTACATCCTCAACATTGCATCAGGCATGAGTGGTCATTTGGATCCTGGCTGTAATGACCGCTCCGCCGGTGGTGGTGGTAATTACCGTTGATGGCATGGCAAAGCAACCAGTTCACTACTACTCACCACCAGGCCTGAATCGACCGTCGGGCCGAAGGTATCCACTTTCGACCCGGCGGTAGAGCCCAGACCGCCAATGGGATAATGATCCCATTTCCACCAGGGATTTCCTGGCAGGATACCCCGCCAGCTAATCCCAGGTGGAAAGCATACAGGTGACAAGAATTCCTATTCCTGTCACAAGTTTGTGACACCTCAGTCCCCCCACCACCACAATCCCCACCCACCCCCTTAATCCCCTGGACGCCCCCCATCCCCCGAACCCTGAAATCCTCCTCTACCCCTCTCACCCCTGCCCTCTTGGGCAGAACTTACCTGTTCTGTGGCGCTGCTCCAGGAGGGAATGGGCTCCTAGGATGCTGCTCAGCCTGCATTGCCGCACCTCCATACACCACCACGCCTATGACTGCATCATTAGCGTGGGGTGTCTGGACTGACGTGGCAGAGAGGGTGGAGCAGCATCTACCCCCATCACCGACCGCCAGCATGGCGCATGGCGGCCATTAATGGCGGTGAGGCTCCAGGTGTCAAAATATGGCGGGATGCCTGCCACCACCACTGGCAGTCTTCCGTCAACCGTCAGCATGGTTGACGGACTGCTATCCCCCCCCAAGATCAAAATGACCGACATGATGTCTATATCCTAACTCAGATGATGTCATCTCATTGGTCACACATGCCATTTCAACATTGCACTGCACACATCATACCCTCTCACACAAAACCCTGGACTCGGCACAAGGTGACACTTATTGGCTGCATTGGGATATTCAAAATGTGACACCTCTCCAATTGTTTAGGGTGGAGGCCCACCTGCAAGACATGACAGGAACACATATCTTAGCAATTTTTTAACAATTATGTGCATGGACAAATGTTGTTAGGCTTAGTAAGCAGGTCAACATTGTGTTAGGATTAAACACCTGCCAAACATTACAAATCTGTCTGTAAGACAAAGGGCCAGATAACAGAGGCCCTGGTACCACCAGAGCATCACTTTCCCTGATGCTCCTGTGGTGCTTTTCACTGCACCATATGTTATGCAGCTTTCTGTAGCATAACACCTCCATGTACATATGGGACAGCATGATACAGTATTCTGCATCAGAGGAGCATGCAATGGTTATTGCAGTGGCTATCCCATTGGAACACCCATTGCTTTTGACCCAGCCCCAGACGTTAAAGACATCTTACTCATTATCAGTGCCAAAAGACTAACAACTGCCCAGGGGTGGTGTGAGCATAGCAAAGTGTTGCATTGATAAATCCTTGTCTCTGGCTTCTTATCTGTGTGTACCATTTGAAGGCACACACAGTAGATAGAAAATGCATGGATGTTTCCTTATGTGCACACAGATGTCCCTTCCTGCACATTAACAAAATAACATAATGGATGTCTTGACACTACTATGTGGGCTGCATTCTACAGCACACATAGAAGTGGCATATCACCATTGTAGACTGTTAATATCCAGGAAGGGATACCCACCTGCAAATAGACACTCCCTGCAACACAGACACACTTGCACTGTGGTCCAAGTATGCCTGCGTTGGCGCAGGCTGCTGAGTTATGTGCTGGTATAGTCTCAGATGCGGTCCTGCCCCATACTCTCGGTAATATGGGTCAGGCCTGTGTTACAAATTCAGCGCAGCGCAGTGCTGCTGATGTTGGCATTGCACTGTGCTGCACCTGTTTCACACATATGTGGCTCATCATAATCTCACAAAAACATGCACAGATTTGAGTGGCAGACATATGTACATGTTTTAGATACATATGTAAACACTATAGGGGGACAGGAAACTGGCCATTGGCTAAAATATTGACTCTTGTAGTTGATCTATGTGAAGAAGCAGCCAACTACTCAGATGCAGGCCTGTTTTCAGACAAATAGCACCAACACATACCTCTATCATGTGCGTGCCATATGTAACATATGGCACCCCATGGTGTATGTCAGGACACTGATGTTGGGAACCCTGTCAGTATTGTTAAACTTGGCATGTTTGGCACCATACATGAATATGCTACACGTGCAAAGTGGAAATTGGCTACTTGATGACAAGGGAGCAGTCATGTAATCAAACAGCATTACGCAGATATATAAGTTGACTCCAATCAAGGAACAGTGTAACCAAGTTGTTGGTGAGGCTAAATGTATTGTGTGCCACCTACAGCAGGAATACACAATATCTATTCCCCAGGACTGGATCTGCCGTCATGTGTCACCAGCCTTTCACACTGCCACAATGCTTGCACTTGTCAAATATTTCACATATGGTTAGGTAGTAGTTGCTTCTATTGGCAACATTACCTATAACAAACTTTAGACACAGATGTAGCAACATGAGGCAATCCCTCCTGCTAACATATGTGTAAATGTCATGTCACTCTGCTCATACATGACTCTCAGCACACACCCATGACTGACAATACTCCTGTGTCATGTTTCCCAACCCTTCAACTTTACTTACTGCATTTACACAGTTATAATGACCTTGATGGACCTTTACTTTTATACTTATCAAACATGGTCCCTTACACTATTGCACATATGTGTCTGATATTTGACACTTTATGGGGTATATGTGATAGACAATGTACACAAAGAGGAATGTGCAATTAGTCTGCACCCAGTGCATAGCTAAGATCTCTTAAATGATGTTTGCTTAAGACACAAAACCTCCTGTCCTGACACTTGACAAAACATGCTGCAGTCAATTTAATGTCCCCTTCTCGTGAACAGGCAAATCGGGATGTTGCAATGCAAAAGGGGTACTTACTAACTGTTCCACCAAAACAAATCACCAGGTGATCCAGTAGATCTTGCTCTCTTCCTATGAGGTCTGCCCAACGGTGCTTGATTTGGCGGTTGGTGTTCACAACTCCAATGATCTGGCATAAGTGGTGGAGCACCTTGCCCCACCACAGCTTCTGTGACTTTCTTGGGTATCCCTGGATGACCCGGCCACCCATACTCAACATCATGAGGAGGAAGTGTTTGACCAGCAATATTAACCCTCCCAGTTCATCTCCACTCATCCTTTGTGCTCTCCCCTTCCAGACATATTACAGTTTCCCTCCACTGCAACTAAAATAGCCCCAAAAATAATGAAATACTACCCCACCTAACATCAAATACCCCAACAGACTATCCTACCCCAAGACAAACACCCAACAATACAATTACTATGACAGGACAAAAACACTACGCAAGATTTAGCAAAATGACAAAATGCACAGGACAGCAACAGGCCCAGCACAAAACTCTCAAAAACCACCACTCCTCGACCAGCACCAGCTCCACACACCCTCTTACAACCACAGACAAAAAGACTGTAAAGTGAAAATGAGAGTAAAATCACGTACCATGTATGCAGCAAGGAAGTCCTGTTTCATCACTTCCTGGGTGTGCACGTCACGTTTTCTGACATGTGTCGTTTTTTTACACATTTATGTAATGCACAGTTTTTTCCCAGTAAGGCTGACAAGGCCTGTCGACTTGTGAGTGATGCCTAGGGGCCAAGTGTCTTTTTGTTGATTAGCTAAGTATGGAGTATTGGCGTATGGTTTTAAAAAATTGACGCATGACAGTCATGCGTGTTATTCCTCCCCATGAAGGCTGACAAGGCCAGTCGACTTGTGATTGACGCTCAGGGGCCAGGCATTTTTTTGTATGGCGTAGTATGGAGTATTGCCATTTGCATCAAAAATGTTGATGCATAACAGGAATGTGTGTATTTTTTTGGGAAGGCTGACAGTGCACCCTGATTCACATACCATATCACAGGGGCTATGCATGTATGTAGTTAATATGGTTTGGCTACATGTGTGTGCATGTGTATTCATAATGTAACAGTAACATCGGAATGTGTTACCATATGTTGGTATGTGTGTGTGATGCATGCGATGACTGAAACCATTTGCATATGTGCAAGTATTGGTAGACTTTTCCCACATACATGTTACCACATGTTTACTGGGAGTGTGATGAGACACATAATTGTGGGTCTACCACATTTGTCATGTCTGATTTCCAAATGTACGTTTGACAATACCATTTTAGATATGATGGGCTATGTCCAATACATGTTCATGCATGTGATACCCTTGACAAATTGTACTCAGAGGATGCAGTGGACTATGGCTGGGTTGATTTCACATAACCCATGGCAATGTGAGCAATGTGAGTGCATCTGTATCCACACTGTGGTTTGTTGTGTGGTTCAGGGTTCATGGTGCCATGCTACACGTGTTACATATGGTTCCCCATGAACCTATGATGCAGGAGATGGTGTACTCACATGTGTCAATGATGGTTGTTATGTGACGTGTGTGTGGAAAGACATGTGTAGTGTAATATGTAAAATTAATGCCAAAGCAGTGTGCTAATGGGATATGAAATGGCACAAATCTGTATTCCATCATGGGTATATGTTGGCCATGGTTTCATGGCTGTGTTGTCATATCAGTGCCAGTTATGTTTCCCTATATTGGAACATATCTATAGGTCATTTAAGTCTATGTATTATCATGTGATACAAATACTTTTTCATTATTCGAAAGTAGACTTTTGTGTATACTCCAATAGACAATACCAGGCCTGTACCATTGAAGCGGTACATGTGTGCTGAGAATTCAGACATATGTGTGCAAGGCACAAACTTGGTACATACAATGGACCACAACATGTTTGTTATGACTGTTACATTCAATGGCATACAACTGTGTAGCAGGGTTGCAGTCAGGCAAGGATGGCACCCTAGTCGTTATTGCTCCTGTGAGACTGTGTGTGCCCACACAGATCCATGGTTGCATGTTTTGACTCAGGTTGCTCCACTCAGCTCAGTCCACTGTGCACATGCATCAGGCCCCTGCCTGTGTCAAGAGTCAATGTAGCATCAGCATGGGAGTTAGTGGGTGTTGGGATCTATCCTCATCATGATAGCTCTTCACCCGCAGACAGACATCTGCACAAATGTGATCCCATGGCCTGGCATTATATTTTTCCTTTGCGGTACTTGATGTCAAGCTTGCCCTATCATTTACAGGGGACTGGCTGCTTGTGCGCGTAGGACATGTCTCATTATTGGGCATATTCTGACAAAATGGTTATGCATAGTTTGTATTTTCCATATGCAGCCTGGATAGGACATGAATCTCTAGTGTAACTTGTTTATGTTTTCTGACCCAGCGGACAGATGATGTCACCTTTCACTGCCTTCTGTCAAAATAGTATGCTGTGGGCAGCTACATAGTTGTTGTTGCAAACATGAATGGGTTATGTATCGACCTAGACATCCTCTGTGAATATATGTCAGGTGATCACACTGTAACATTGTTGTGTTGCACAGTCAGTATTGGTCTATGAGTGTATCTTCTCCAACATTACCGGCATATATTGTTTGGAATTGATTTGGTCTTGCACTGCTGGCATTCTTTAGGCTGCTTACCCTTTGTACACATCTCCTAATGCAACATTGTCCAGTCATACATGGACAGAATGCTACGTGTCACTTGTCTAATTTGAAGATGTACACATCTTCTTCTACTGGCTATGTGATAGTTTCCCTCCCATTTTTAGGCTTTGCTAGATGAAATGACTCCCACACACACATGACAGTACAACAGCCACAGCACTTGTGTAGCATCCACGTGACCTCCCCATGTTGTATCTCCAATTTTTCGACGGAGTCTCTCAGCTGTTCTTCCACATCCTTTGGTGTACATGGGCGTGCACTCACATCTTCATTCCACAACCTATGTCACTTTCACCATGAATGTATCTTGTTAGTGTGTGAAGTCATCTCAGCAATGATTGTCTGATTTGCCACATGCAACATTTCTGTCTCCTTCATCACCCATACAATTTAGGATGGGTCTGTGACATGTTTGGACATTGCTAGACTTACATGCACATTCCAAACCGTATTAGCATGTGGGAGACCTAGACATTTTAGGGTATTGGTCCCAGTAGGTCACTTTCTCTTGGTCAGGTATGTGAGTGTCAATAAGAGATATGTTTTCATAAGTGATGTGTGATGGTATCATACAGACTATACTGGGCTACCTTGCAGACTCCTATTGTAGGTAATTGCTAACCCTTTCTTACCTAGGCCATACACCGGTACATCAGCCTTCCCATGTTTTTCCAAATTAGCTGCAGGCATATGTCAAGACAACACAATTGTGTGACGTCTGTAAGAATGTGCATTGGAAGTGATACAGACTCTGCCCACATCCCACCCACACATTCATATGATATTCCCACGTTATTGATCATTCCTGGATATGGGGCATATGAGTGGAGAATGGATCAGCACCCATTGCTGTTCACCTTTTCTTGCGACCCTTAGTGTACTCAACAGCCAATATGTGTGTGCTATTGTTAGAAATCCGGTCTCCGGTTCCAGTCAGTTTACTCTCTGACCAAGCAGGGACACTCACTCTAGTCAGGTTAAGGGAGATACATACCTTGGATTATCCCTGCTCACCCCCTTGGTAGTGTGGCATAAGCAGTCAGGCTTATCTCAGAAGCAATGTGTAAAGTATTTGTAACAAAACTCACAATAACACAATGAAAACACTACATATTGGACACTGCACCAGTTTAGAAAAATAGCCAATATTTATCTAAATCAAGCAAGACCAATACAACAAAAATCCAACATACACTAGTAAAGTTACTTTATTACTCCATAGAAAACACTGGAAACGCTGTTGTTACACAAAGTGTCTGGTTTGTGTCAAAAATAAAGTATCACAGGCAAGAGTGCGTTGGAAAAGTCAGTGGTACATGAATTCCTTACTCATGAGTGAAGCCGTGCATCATTTCTTCTGCGGTCTGGTAGGCGATGAATTGTTTTTCACTCCACAAGAGACCGATGCATTGATTTCCAGATGGGGCACCTCTGTTCCACTCAGGTTCAAGTTGATTTGGATGCCCAGTGATGATGCATGTGAAATCCGGCCGTACGGTGTTGGAAAACTACACCACATGGGGTTTACGTTGTTTTCAGCAGCCGCAAGCAGGTGTTGCGTCGTTTCTCCAGCCGTGATGCAGGTGTGCATAGATTTCCCAGCTGTGATGAAGGTGGTGCGTCGATTTCAGCTGCAAGGTGGGAGGCGCCTCATTTTTACAGCTGCGTTGCAGGTGGTTGTAGGAAGGTAGCTCTTTCTAGCCTTGTTACCCCCACATTTGGCCTGTTTGTGAGTATATGTCAGGGTGTTTTTATTGTCTCACTGGGATCCTGCTAGCCAGGACCCCAGTGCTCATAGTGGAAACCCTATTTGTCAGTGTGTTTGATATGTGTCACTGGGACCCTGCTAGGTAGGACCCCAGTGCTCATAGTTGTGTCCGATATGTGTTCCCTGTGTGGTGCCTAACTGTGTCACTGAGACTCTGCTAACCAGAACCTCAGTGTTCTGCTCTCTCTGCTTTTAAAATTGTCACTGCAGGCTAGTGACCATTTTCAACAATTCTGATTGGCACACTGGTACACCCTTATAATTCCCTATTATATGGTACCTAGGTACCCAGGGAATTGGGGTTCCAGGTGATCCCGATGGGCTGCAACATTTATTTTGCCACCCATAGGGAGCTCAGACAATTCTTACACAGGACTGCCACTGCAGCCTGAGTGAAATAACGTCCACGTTATTTCACAGCCATTTTACACTGCACTTAAGTAACTTATAAGTCACCTATATGTCTAACCCTCACTTAGTGAACGTTAGGTGCAAAGTTACTAAGTGTGAGGGGACCCTGGCACTAGCCAAGGTGCCCCCACATTGTTCAGGGCAATTTCGCCGGACTTTGTGAGTGCGGGGACACCATTACACGCGTGAACTACATATAGGTCAATACCTATATGTAGCTTCACAACGGTAACTCCGAACATGGCCATGTAACATGTCTAAGATCATGGAATTCTCCCCCGAAGCCAAATCTGGTATTGGGGTGCCAATCCCATTCATCCCCGGGGCTCCAGCATGAGCCCCGGGTACTGCCAAACTAGCTGGGGTTTTCTCTGCAGCTACTGCTGCTGCCAACCCTCAGACAGGTTTCTGCCCTCCTGGGGTCTGGGCAGCCCAGTCCCAGAAAGGCAGAACAAAGGATTTCCTCTGACAGAGGGTGTCACACCCTTTGGAAATAGGTGTTAAGGGCTGGGGAGGAGTAGCCTCTCCCAACCTCTGGAAATGCTTTGAAGGGCACAGATTGTGCCCTCCTTGCATAAGCCAGTCTACTCCAGATCAGGGAACCCCCAGTCTCTGCTCTGGCGTGAAACTGGACTAAGGAAAGGGGAGTGACCACTCCCCTGTCCATCACCACCTCAGGGCTGGTGCCAGGAGCTCCTCCACTGTGTCCCACACCTCTGCCATCTTGAATCCAGAGGTGTGAGGGCACAATGGAGGCCTCTGAGTGGCCAGTGCCAACAGGTGACGTCAGAGACCCCTCCTGATAGGTCCCTACCTCACTAGGTGGCCAATAATCCTCTGAGGGCTATGTAGGGTCTCTCCTGTGAGCTTTTCCTCAGATAACTACTTTCAAGAATTCACCAGAGTTCCTCTGCATCTCCCTCTTTGACTTCTGCCAAGGATCGACCGCTGACTGCTCTAGGATGCCTGCAAAACTGCAACAAAGTAGTAAGAAGACAAACAGCGACATTGTAGCGCCTAATCCTACCGGCTTTCTCAACTGTTTCCTGGTTGTGCATGCTCTGAGGGCTGCCTGCCTTCACCCTGCACTGGAAGCCAAGAAGAAATCTCCCATGGGTCGACGGAATCTTCCCCCTGCTAACGCAGACACCAAACTTCTGCACCACTGTTCCTCTGGGTCCCCTCTCATCTTAACGAGCGTGGTCCCTGGAACACAGGAGCTTGATCCACATGACCCGAACAGTCCAGTGGTCCTTCTGTCCAAATTTGGTGGAGGTAAGTCCTTCCCTCTCTACACCAGAGAGTAATCCTGTGTACTGCGTGATCTACATCTGTTAGGGCTTCTGTGCACTTTTGCAAGGATTCCTTCACGCACAGCATAGCCCACGTCCCAGCACTCCGTCCTGCATTGCTCAACTCGCTGAGTTGACCACCGGCTTCGTGGGACTCCCTTTTGTTGTGCTGAGACAACCACCATGCTCAGACTTCTTGAAAGCCTGTCCAAGTGCTTCTGCGTGTACTGCCTGCTTCTGCGTGGGCCCTCTCTGTTGCTGAGTGCCCCCTCTGTCTCCTCCTCCAAGGGGCAACCTCCTGGTCCTTCCTGGGACCTGGCAGCACCCATTATCTTCAACCATGACTCTTGCAGCTAGCAAGGCTGGTTTGTGGTCTTTGCGTATGGAAACAACTCTGCTTCCTCCAGCACGCCATGGGGCATCTTTTGACCAAAGGAGATGTTTCTGGCACCTTCTGTTGTTGCAGAATCTTTGGCTTCTTCCACCCGGAGGCAGCCCATTTGCACCTTCATTCGGGGTTTAGTGGGCTTCTGCCCCCCCTGGACATTTGCGTGACTCTTGAACTTGGTCCCCTTCCTTTGCAGGTCCTCAGGTCCAGGAATCCATCTTCATGTGCTTTGCAGTCAATTGTTGCCTTTGCAGAATCACCTATCTCGACTTCACTGTCTTTCTTGGGTAGAAGGCTAAATTTACTCCTACTTTTCAGGGTCTTGGGGTGGGGTATCTTGGACACCCTTAGTGTTTTCTTACACTCCAAGCGACCCTCTACACACTACACTAGGCCTGGGGTCCATTCATGGTTCGCATTCCACTTTTGGAGTATATGGTTTGTGTTGCCCCAAGGCCTATTGTCTCCTATTGCATTCTATTGTGTATTACAGTGTTTGCACTACCTTTTTAACTGTTTACTTACCTGATTTTGGTTTGTGTGTATATTTTGTGTATATTACTTACCTCCTAAGGGAGTATATCCTCTGAGATACTTTTGGCATATTGTCACTAAAATAAAGTACTTTTATTTTTAGTAACTCTGAGTACTGTGTTTCTTATGACATAGTGCTATATGATATAAGTGCTATAGTAAGACCTTTGCATGTCTCCTAGTTAAGCCTAAGCTGCTCTGCTATAGCTACCTCTATCAGCCAACGCTGCTAGAACACTACTAATCTACTAATAAGGGATAACTGAACCTGACACAAGGTGTAAGTACCATCAGGTACCCGCTTTACTCCCTAGTTGTCGTGTGTATGCCTTGTCAGAACATGAAAACCAATACCTACGAAAATACTTAGACCAATTTCTGGCTAATGGTTTAATTCGTCCCTCCAAATCTCCTGCAGCACCTCCTCTTTTTTTTGTCACCAGGGCTAATGGGGATCTCCGAGCGTGTATAGACTATAGAGGTTTGAATAAGATCACAGTAAAGAACAAATACCCATTGCCCCTGATTCCTGTCTTGTTGGATGAAGTTAAAAAGGCCCAAATCTACACCAAGTTAGACTTAAGAGGTACCTACCACTTGGTCAGAATGAGAGAGGGCGACAAATGGAAGACTGCCTTTAAAACACGGTATGGTCTATTTGAATACACAGTCATGCCCTTTGGACTTTGTAAAGTACCAGCAGCATTCCATTACTTTTTGAATGATGTTCTCAGAAAATTCCTATACATATTTGCAATAGTCTATATAGATGACATTCTAATCTACTCTGATAACGAAGTCGAAAATGTACAACATGTCAAGAAAATTCTCACAGCTCTTCGAAAACATCATCTCTATTGCAAATTAATCAAATGTGAATTTCATGTTACCACTGTTGAATTCTTAGGGGTCATCCTCACCCTTAAAGGCATGGTCATGGCAGAAAGAAAAATACAAGCAGTAGCTGATTGGCCCATTCCAAAGACTGTTCAAGATGTTCAATGCTTCTTGGGCTTTGCAAACTTCTATCGCAGGTTCATAGATCACTTCTCACAGACAGTGGCACCAATCACCAAGCTTCTATGAAAGAAAGAATCATTTGTATGGTCTCCAGAAGCTGACAAATCTTTTTCAACCTTAAAAGAAGCTTTTTCCACTTCCCCAGTGTTGACTCACCCAGATACTGACCGTCCATTTGTAGTAGAAGCAGATGCTTCAGATGTGGCAATTGGTGCAGTGTTATCACAACTCAGTAAAGACACTGGTCACCTTCATCCTGTAGCTTACATGTCTCGAAAACTGAACGAGGCTGAACAAAATTATGTCATTGCTGAGAAAGGGCTTCTAGCAATACGTGATGCCTTCAAAGAGTGGAGACACTATTTACTGGGTGCGAAGTACACTATCACAGTATACACGGATCATTGCAATCTCCAGTTCTTGAGTTCAGCTAGACTTTTGACTCCTCGACAGTTGTGATGGATGCTGTTTTTTGCTGAGTTTGATTTTGTGGTAACCTTCCGTCAAGGTAAAGACAATTGCAAAGCAGATGCCTTGTCCAGACAAGATTCTGCCATGTTACCCGCAGTCCAGCCCCCAAGAGCTATCATCGCTCCAGATAAAATTCTTCATATCATCAAGACAGAAGATTTTTTCGAAGAGATTCGTAATTCTTTCACCATTGAAAATGGCAGAAATGGGCTCAAGCAAGGTCCAAGAGATCGATCAAACAAGGGCTGCCTTTTCATGATGCATGCTTATTTGTTCCAACTACCAAGTTACGCAAATTAGTGTTTCATTAGTTACATGTTATACCTACGGCAGGTCATCCAGGTATTCCTAAGACTCTTGAACTAATACAGCGATACTTTTGGTGGCCTACTTTGACAAAAGACTTAAACAAATGGTTGATAATTGCGAAGTGTGTGCTCACATCAAGTCAAGTCATTCAAAACCAAAAGGTCTGCTACAACCTCTCCCACCTTTACTTCGACTTTGGGAACATATATCATTAGACTTTATTACAGGACTGCCAATTATTCAATCTCACTCAGTAATCCTTGTGGAGGTAGATAGTCTCACTAAGTACACACTTTTCATTGCTTGCAGAAAATTGCCTAATTCCAGTGAATTGGCAACAATACTGTTAAACCAAGTGGTCCGTTATCACGGATTACCAAAAATGATTCTCTCCGATCGAGGATCACAATTTGCCTCTAACTTCTGGAAAACGTGGTGCAAAACGCTGCAGGTCACACCTACACTATCTACCAGTCATCATCCTCAAATGGATGGCCAAACTGAGAGACTCAAGCAAACATTGAAACAATATCTGGGTGCTGACCCTGAGACAGCACTTCATTCTTGGAAATCAATGCTTTGGTTAGCTGAATTGGCCTACAATAACTCGTATCATACTTCCACTGGTTCAACGCCCCTTTTTTGTCTATTTGGCTATCATCCAGACACCCTGCCAATCAAAATTCCACAAGAAAGTTCACTTACACCAGCGGTGTCAGACACCATACGACAACTCCATCAAACCCAGAAACAAATCCAGCAACATCTAGAGAAAACAAAACAAAAGTATAAAAAACATAATGACAAAAAACATTGTGAGGGACCACAGTATAAGCCAGGAGACAGAGTGTGGCTTTCCACTTGTCATATTGATTTCAAGAAGAAACACATGTTTTATCCCAAATTTATAGGTCCTTACACAGTTCTTCAGCAGATCAATCGAGTAACCTATAAACTACAGTTACCAAAATCACTATGTATTCATCCAGTATTTCATACCTCTCTCCTGAAAAGAGCATCCCAAAACCCGCTCTTAACCAGCTCCATTTCTAGTACAGGGAGAATTAGAATACGAAGTAAAACAAGTTCTGGATTAAAAACTTAGAGGTCGTAAACTCTGGTATCTGGTGTCTTGGAGAGGTTACGAACCAGAGGACAACTCATGGTTTTCCGCATCTGATATGCATGCTCCACGACTAGTGAGGCGTTTTCATCGCCTAAACCCAGATAAGCCAGGCCCTAGAGCACGTTTGGGAGGATGGAGTGCTGTCAACATCTGGTCAATGCGCACTCTACGGGCGACATAATGCAACAAGCCAATCCTTATGTGAAGTAATAATTTGTGCATAGTGTGTTAATGCAGTATGTTAACCTTTTGCATTGCAGAGAATTACCCTGAAATGTCTTTAATACTGTTTGCAATGTATTGTTCATTTTCAAGGCTTTGCTGCTGGACTGCAGGGTGTGGTCCTTTTTCTGAGTCATTCTAGAATCCCTTCCTGCAGTCAGACTGGGTGTGGCACATGGGTGGGGCTTGGGTCTATTTAAGGGACCCAGCACAGCTCCACGTGCTCACTATTCAGAGGTCCCGGTGCATAGCAGCAGCATTTTTCTGAGCTCCTGTGCCAAAGGCCTACCTTGCCTTTTCCAGGCCCTGTCTTCATTATCTTGGTGATCCTCCAGCAGGGCGGTAAGACAGAGGTCGGGTTAGGCCCCGACTCCGTTTCCAGGCATTCTTTAGTTTTGGGCCTTTTGGGTTGATCGCGTGTGCAATCCATTTCTGGCATTTAACTCCTGCAGTTCAGATCGGCAAACCGTCTGATCATAATCTTTGGCATTTAATCCTTGATGTTCGAATCGGTAACAGTGTGTGCAATTCATTCATGGCATTTAACTCTTGCAGTTCAGATCGGCAAAACACAGCATCGTAATCTTTGGCATTTAGCGGCATATTTATACTCCGTTTGCGCCGAATGTGTGTCAAAAATTTTGACGCATAATCAGCGCAAACGTTGCCCCATATTTAAACCCTGACGCCCGAGGCCGCGCACAATAAAAATCCGCAGTGTGCGTCATTTTCTGGAAGCGGCAACCCGCCCTGCGTTAATGATATGCAGGGTAGGCGTTCCCGTCCAAAAAACGACGCACACGGCCGCGCGTCGTATATTTATGCTTCCGGGCAAAAATGACTCAAGGCCGGTAGGCGGAGCAAAAAAATGACGCAAAGCCCGATGTGCGTCAAAATTTAACGCCTGGGTCAGGGCAGGCGTTAAAATGGGGCAAACACACCTGTATTTAATCAGAACACACAGAACAAACAACAGAGCAGCAGAGCAGCAGAGCAGCAGAGCAGCAACAGGGAGACATGGAGGTGATTTTTATCCAGCGTGCACGTAGACGCAGAACCCTGCAGCAACAACAGCAGCTACAACAACAACAGCAGGGACCCCAAAGGCAGCGCAGAAGGCAGGAGAGGATATTCCGCCCAAGAACAACCCTGCATGGCCTCAGGGAACACAACATCATCCAGAGGTACCGGTTGAACTGGCAGGCCATTCAGCAGCTGCTGAGAAATATTGAACAGTAGTTGGCCCCAACTTTAGTGACACCCCGCCCCATCCCAACAGAAACAAAGCTGCTTGCCGTACTTCACCTGCTGGCAAGTGGCTCGTTTCAGACAACTGGTGCCCTGGTTGGTGGAATATCACAACCATCATTCTCTGCATTCCTGCGAAAAGTACTGGATGCCATCATTCGCCTGACACCCCGCCACATCTGCTACCCTAACACACTGCAGAAGCAGCAGGAAACAAAACAGGGGTTCTACGCCATCAGTGGCTTCCCACACGTCCTTGGTGCAATCGACTGCACACACGTACGCCTTGTGCCACCTGCTGCAACAGAACACCTCTACCGCAACAGGAAGCACACACATTCAATCAACATGCAGGCCATAGTCGATCACCAAGGATTGATCAGCAACATCGTGGCTAAATATCCTGGGAGTGTACATGACGCATTCATCTTCCGTCACAGCACCATCAACCAACACTTCCAGGATGGACGGTATGGCAATGGACTACTTGTTGGTAAGTGCAAAAATCCAAATTATTAACACACTGCACAGCAACCCTCTAGGACAAACAACACATACACCACAATAGCAACACCTAGCCAGGAACACACTGAGGTCCTCACATCACTAGCCATGTTTCTTAAGTCACCATTGAACCTCTCACACATTGGAATTTACTCTACAGCTTAATGTGAAGACATTCATGAGTGTGGTTGCCAAAATGTCACCTTGCAAATTGTAAGTGTCACAATAACTTGTACATTAATACATTGCATAAGTCTTAAGGTATGGGATGTCCAGGGTACTTTCATATGAACGTGTTAACTACACTTTCATGTTTTAACTCTGCATGGAACTATCATCTCACCCCCAGTGAAGACACACGGACATGTGTATCACAAGTCGCAATGCTAGGGAGGGCACACTGTACTGAAAATCCAAATACATACTGCTGACAAACGGTTAGCTAACAAACACTTGCTCAGCCAAGGAAAAAACTCAATGCAAAAGTTTCCTCCTACAAGTATAGGTTGTCACATTAGTACACAAAAGAGTCACAGACAACACAAGACAACTACTGCCATCAAAGGTCTGTACAAGAGTGCCTCCTACATTTAATTGATCCCATTCTGTGTTTCTCTTTCAGCTGATCAGGGGTATGGCATCCAGCCTTGGCTAATGACACCATTTGGGAACCCGACTACTGCTGCAGAGCGGGCATACAACGACGCCCATAAGAGGACACGCAGCATTGTTGAGCGGACCTTTGGGATCCTAAAGTCAAGGTTCCGCTGCCTTGACATCACTGGCAGTAGCCTACTATATTCCCCAGAGATGGTCTGTAGGATCATACTCACTTGTGCCATATTGCACAATATTTGTGTAAAAAAGGAACATTACCCTCCTTGAACCAGACCCAGACATGCCTGAAGACGACGAAGAGGAGGATGCTGGCCTGCAACAGGAGGGGGAACAAGCAAACACAGCTGCTGGAGTGCGTAGGCGCCAACAGCTTGTAAATAATTTATTTTCATAATTTCTTATATCAATACTTATTGCACAATTGTAAATAAACACAGATAACAAACACCACATCATGCTTTGACCTTTTCATTACTGCCCACCTTTAGTTTGAATTTGCTGAAGAAGAATGCCGTCTCATTGAGCAATAATGACATAACACTCACCACACAAAAAATATACACCACGAATTTCTGCACAGAGGCTATGATGTTTCATGATACATTACCATCCACAGAGGCCAACAGGAGTACAAATGTGGCAATGACACATGCCTGATTCAGACACCTGAGACATTCTCTCACTCAGCACAAAAATGTAGCTCATTTGAAAGTCTCATTACACGTGTTCAGTGACAGGGTGGGACCATCCATGTGTACGTGACCATGTCCTCAATGGCTTCTCTCAATTTTTGCTACAAACAATGCCCAATTGGAACAAGATTAGCTGCCACTAACTCATGAGGAGACCTTGAAGTTACAGTGACAACATACACCCAGACAGTTGATAGTGGATCTACATTCGCCCACACATATAAACATATGTCATCCAATCAACCAAATATTTGCAAGCAGCCAATCACATTAGTGTCCCAGTTCGAACCTAGCAGGAAGAATGTAACATGCCACTAAACCAGGTAATGCATAAAGGGCCACATACATCAACAACCTATTTGTCATCAGTACATGAGGAACGCAGAGATTTAGAAAACATTTCCAGTGCAAAATGGTACGTCAGATTGCTCCAAATAATCAATAGGGCAAACGTCAAATGGGCTAATGGGACATTATTGAATGTCTAACAGTGATTCATACCCTATGGCCTTCCATGAGCCTGCTGCTGCAGGTTTAGCATAACAGAATAAATGAAAGCCATGGATAAAGTAGCAAATCTGGAAGGGCAAACCCTAGGGTGCTGGGGGCCTAAGTCCACCTCTACCGCCCCCCAAATATACAATAATTATGTACATGTGAAGTAAACATATGCATAAGGCGAATGTGTGGCCTACATGTCAAAAGTAAAACACATATTAGATACACTAAAATCATTATTAGGACATGGTTAGCCCCATAAAAAGTGTAAGTGACAATTGCACTACCTGTTTGGACTATAGATAATTGGATAACCGGGATAACTGTGGACACATTGTTGCTAAGGAATACATCCTGGTATCCCATTCATCATATGAAATTAGCCATCAGCAATTTCACAAAATATGTGTACAAATATGGGTAATAACCATTTTGAGCAATCATACCTATTACACTGTGAATGCCTTCTATACATCCAATAAGGGACATGTGTCACAGCTAACCCCAAATGTGTATCACTTAGCACCGTTTGGTCATGACAAAATTCCTTTCACAATTTTACAAAAATAAGACATATTTTTCAAAATGCGTCATATTTCCACGCATACAGGTTGGGCGTCATAATTTTTTGACGCACAGGAGTGCACAGAATGCAGAGTCAAAAAAAATTATATTAAAAATAAAAAATGAATAAACTGCATTACATGGCCATCATATTTACTATGAAGCGTCATATTTCCACGCATACAGCGTGGGCGTCATAATTTTTTGACGTACAGGAGTGCACAGAATGCAGAGTCAAAAAAATGTATATTAAAAATTATAAATTAATAAACTGCATTACATGGCCACCACATTTACTATGAAGCGTCATATTTCCAGGCATACAGCATGGGCGTCATAATTTTTTGACGTACAGGAGTGCACAGAATGCAGAGTCAAAAAAAATTATATTAAAAATAATAAATTAATAAACTGCATTACATGGCCACCATATTTACTATGAAGCGTCATATTTCCACGCATACAGCATGGGCGTCATAATTTTTTGACGTACAGGAGTGCACAGAATGCAGAGTCAAAAAAATGTATATTAAAAATAATAAATTAATAAACTGAATTACATGGCCACCATATTTACTATGAAGCGTCATATTTCCACGCATACAGCATGGGCGTCATAATTTTTTGACGTACAGGAGTGCACAGAATGCAGAGTCAAAAAAATGTATATTAAAAATAATAAATCAATAAACTGCATTACATGGCCACCATATTTACTATGAAGCGTCATATTTCCACGCATACAGCATGGGCGTCATACTTTTTTGACGTACAGGAGTGCACAGAAGTCAACAATAATTTTCATATTTGGTTCTCATATTTGCCAGCCAATTACATTTCAACTGTAGAACTGTAAAATCAGCCTCACACAAATGTGAGGGAACAATGTAGAAAAGATTTTTGACTCTGCATTATGTGCACTGTTATGCGTCAAAAAATATGACGCACAATCTGTATGCGTGAAAATATGACGCATAACGGAAAAATAAAAACGGCGGCCATTTTATGCAGGAAGTCATGTATTAGGATATCCTGTTTACATAATCTGTACTGTGAGTTTACTTTCACTTTCACTTTGCAGTCTCAAGTTCGTCTAGACTGTGTGGCTGTGTGAAAAGTGTTGTCCTGTGTTTTACTGCTTTTGTGTCCTGTGTACCTTGTATATTGTGCTTTTGTGATCATAGTCTTGTTGTCTAATATTGTTTTAGTCTGTTTTGTATACTTTTGTCAAATCAAGTGTTTCTTTGTTTTGTCTGTGGGAGTCTGTTCAGGGTAGTTTACATTTGGGGTTAGTTGGGCTATTTTTATTAAGTTTTCTTTTTCCTTCACTACTCTACCTTTCCCCATTTCCCCCTTTTACTTTTTTTTCTAATTTTTTCACCTTCTAATAGTAAAGATGTCAGGTAGGCCACGGCTTGCCAGGATGGGTGAGGCGGAATTGGGGGGATTCATTTGGCTTGTTTGCCATTTCCTCCCACTCATGCTGGAGGCTGGGGGCCATGTGATACAGTGGTATCACACGGAGGCACGTAAAGTCCGGTGGGGGAAGGTGCGCAATCACTTGTTCCGGGTCTACGGTAGCATGAGGAATGACCATCAACTCAAGCACCGCTGGGCTGATCTGATATCCAGGGAGCAGGATCTCCTGGACCACCTGGGAATCAGGATTGGTGGCCATGTTGGTGAGTACAAATCAATTACATGTGAATAATTGAAAGCTGTGTGGGGACATGTGATGATTGTTACCCAATCTGCTAGATAAGTAGCTGACTGTGTGTAATGCTAGGGAAACCTAATGTGTATTTGTTGCACAATGTGTAGGAAGACCAATGCTAGCAGTCAGATGGCTCATTTTTTCAACACATACCAGATGCCTGTAGCTGTATGTAATGTAGTGTTGCCTTTGTGTCAGACAAGCGACACGTTAATGCCTCTATTTGAACTCTACAGGTCATAATTGCCAGTGAAAAAGGGATGTTGAAACATCATACCTACATATGTAGACGCCAGAGCTAGACAGAAATTTGTAAAACCATGATGATGCTATACATGAGTGGTGCCTTCACGTCACATGAAGTTAGCTATGTTGTCCACACTTATGTCACATGTGTGTCTGGTTGGTGTGTGTTGAAAATGACCACATAGCCTGTTTGAGTTTGAGGGGTCATGCAGTCCTCAAGTAACCAGCTTTTGGATGTCTCTCTGGGATGCACATGATGAGATGAATGCAACCCGATATTGTTGGGGCATACTAATGGAGGTGTATCTTTGACACCACATGACTGTCCTGGCCACTGCATGTGTGTAGTAGGGTGTGTAACTGTAGCAGGAGACTCATCCAATGTAAATGCTGATTAAGAATTCTTCCATGCAGTATGAGCATGTGTGAAAGTGTATCATTACGCATGTCATATTCACACAGTGTCATTGTAACTGCAATTGTTTTTCAGTGCACGGAGTCTGAGTATATTCTTCCTTCCATGCTTTACAGGTGGACCTGCACCGTACACCGTGGGAGAGGTGGCTCATTTTGAGGACCCCGACACCTACAGTGAGTGTGGCCTGAGTGCTATTTATATTGTATGCTAGTGATGCATGATGGACTACTGTGTGTTCAACAGAATTCAAGGTTGGATGCGCTGCCCGCTCATTGGTATTGTTGCATTAGTAGGATTTCAAATATCACTTCTGTTTCTGTAGACCAATGCTTAGCCATCTCTCAGATTTAGGGGCTGTAGGTCATTCCAGTCGGCCCGCTATGGGGAGTGGGATGAGTCATGTGGAATACACTGGTTAATGTAAGAGTTGCTCTGGGACTTGGCTTGGACTGAGTCTGCATATCAGACTGACATTCTCCCAGATAGCTTCTGCAAAAGGCTTGTATCAAATATGCAGCTTCCTAGTTGAGGATGGACTGAGTACACTGTAGGTTGGATCTTCCGGGGCCATGTACTTCCACAAGTTGAACTAGAAGTGTGTGGGACTAGAGTGCAATGGCCTAGGTGTTCATTCGACTCATGATCATGGGTGTTCTTGCTCCTCTGTGTGTGTGGTAAAATATGCCTCACTGGTAGTATGTGATGTTGGCCTGAGTCAGTGCATTTTGACATGTGTGGACCTTGGATAGGACAATGTTTGGCTGACTCCAAAGTGTTGCTAGCCCTTCATTGGTGTTGTGTGTGGAGCCAAATACTTGTTGACCTTTCTATACACTCCTGGGTGTGCATTGAATCTGGGATTGTTGGTTGTTCTTCCCAACCCACCCTCAAAGACTGCCATGTGATTGGGAATAGGGTACTTAGGACTGTAGCAACCAGTATGTTACACATACTTGTGAACTTTGCAACTTTGTTTAGAACCTAGGGCCATATTTATACTCTGTTTGCGCCGGATTTGCGTCGTTTTTTTGACGCAAATTCAACGCAAAACGAACTCCATATTTATACTTTGGCGTTAGACACGTCTAGCGCCAAAGTGCATAGAGTTTGCGTAATTTTTTAGCGTGGACACCTACCTTGCGTTAATGAGATGCAAGGTAGGCGTTCCCGTCTAAAAAATGACTCCCAGCTCCCAGGCCTGTGCGCCTTATTTACACTCCCGTACAAAAATGACGCACAGGAGTGGGCGGGTAAAAAAAAATTACGTCTAGGCGCGTTAGCGTAATTTTTTAACGCCTGCTCAGGGCAGGCGTTAAGGGACCTGTGGGCTCGGAAGGAGCCCACAGGTGCCCTCCCATGCCCCCAGGGACACCCCCTGCCACCCTTGCCCACCCCAGGAGGACGCCCAAAGATGGAGGGACCCACCCCTGGGACATTAAGGTAAGTGCTGGTAAGTATGTTTTTTTTTTTGTTGTGGCATAGGGGGGCCTGATTTGTGCCCCCCTACATGCCACTATGACACTATGGCAAGGGGGCATGACTCCTGTCTTTGCTAAGACAGGAGTCATGTGAATGGCGTCTGGGCGTAAAAAAAAAAATGCCGCAAATCGGGTTGAGGCGATAATTTTGCCTCAGCCTGACTTGCCCCATTTTTTGACGCCCAAACTCCATTTTCCCCTACGGCGGCGCTGCCTGGTGTGTGTCATTTTTTTGGGACGCACACCACTCCGCAGCGCCGGCTAATGCCGGCTAACGTCATTGAATAAATACGGCGCCCGCATGGCGCTTCAGAATGGCGTTAGCCGGCGTTACATTTTTTGACGCACAACTGCGTTGGCGCAGTTGTGCGTCGAAAAGTATAAATATGGCCCCTAGTGTACACATTTGGTTATGGCCCATGGGTTCAATATTTGCAAACAACAATTTACAAATGGCATTGAGTGAGGGTTGTGATAGTTATCACATAGAGTGACATATGTAGTGAAGTCAGTATGCGGAAGAGGTTCAGCCATAATGTCAGCTGCATTAGGCATTATTTGGATGAGAAGTTTAGGCTGATGTCACCCATCATGTAGAGACATGGATATGCTAGGTGTGAGATGGCCTTTTGTATGCAGGCTTCACATGTACTTCCTCTGAGACTTTCAATGAACTATGTTGTGACAATTGCTGTAACAAATACAGTACAAGTAATGTGCAAATGACCCATTGTGCAATTCCACCCAATGCATTTCCCATGGTAAATAGTTGCCATATCTCTTCACAGCTGCAAACATGAGTGCCACAGAGAGACACCAGTTTGAGAGGCGTGCCATGCGATACTGGCACATCCTGCAGGTGCAGTCGGGGTACAGGAGGATGGCCCGCAAATACCAAGCAGATCGGGCCTTCGGGGCGTGGTGGGCCTCACCACAGGGTAGCCCTACATTGCCCACAACAGCCACCACCACCACATCCACCAGGTCTCCCCTAGTGGCCCCAGCAACGGCGGGGACAGTTGACCCTGCCTCGTCAGCAAGACCTGGACCCAGCCATTTTCAACACCCAGGACAGTCCAGTGGGCATACAACTACTGCCACACCGTCCACCTCGGCCAGCACACAGACTGCAGCAGCCCCTCCTGTGGACCCAGCCGCATTCCTGGCATTAAGCCGTAAATTGGACAAAGTTTTTACAAAGGTGGACAAGCTAAGCCAGGATGTGGCATATATTAAGAAAAGGGTTCGGTCCATCAGGCGGACCCTACGGAGGGCCAATCTCTAGGACTTTTGCCATGTTTTACTTTTACCCCTCCCCTCTCTCCTCTTTCCTATTTTGTACTGATAGTTGGGTTTTGGGGATTAGTGTTAGGTTAGTGTAGGTTGTTAGCTTAGTTAGTGTTAGGGAGGAGGGTGGGGGGTCCTTATTCTTTCTATTTTTCTTTTTTGTATGGGTGGGTGGGGGTCAATGTTGGGAGTCATGTTTGTTAATGAAAAAAAAAAAAATATATATATCTAAAAAATTCTCCAAAAAAGTATATGATTGTTTAGGATAGTATAGTATGTGTGTAGGTTAGTATGTGTTGTCCTGCATGTGTCCTGTCTCATAATGGTGGGTGGGGGTTTGATGTTTAGATCGTTTCGTTATATGTGTAGAGTAAGTTTAGCTTAGGTTAGTTAGGGACAGTTGTGGGTTAGTAGTAGTCAGGTTAGATTAGTGTAGGTATGACTTTTCCCTTAGTTGCCTCTTGTGTGAATAAATAGGAATAAATATATAGTTAACCCTTTGCATGATGCGTTAGGTGCTACTTTATCATGGCCTTGACATCAGTGTAGGTGAATGTTTTTCTATGACATTAGTGTCCTATGCTACCCACCACAGAAAATGGAGGTTTAACATGCCAGCTACCCGTGTGCTAACTTGGTAAGTACCATTTGAGAGACCCACCATTGGTAGTTTACATCGATCACCAAGGATTTGTGTTGATGAGTAGGTATTCTACATCACAAAGTGTGCTTCCAGACTTGTTATTGTGGGTAATTTAATAGGTCGGACTGCAGTGTGATGTTCAGGGAGATCTTTGTAGATGAGGTGTTGTTAACACTCTTGTCTTGTTGCCTTCATTGCTGACCTAGATCATGTGTGTAATAATTCAGCATGACTTTCCTTCATGGAAGTATACTCAGAAAGGGTGATTGATGCAGTGTTTTCTTTTTTTGTTTGCTTAGATTTTGCTGCATAATTTCATGTTTTAGTATTGCATGGTGCCTACATTTATCAGCCACCATTAGTTGACTAGAATTGCTATAGATGGAGCATTATTCTGTCCAACACAGCATGATTGTGTGTGGTTTGTCCCTTCATCAGTTATTCTCCTCAGGATGGAAAGGCTATGATGCAATCCTGGCCACTGCATAGATGTATCAGACTACATGATGTCAGGACAGTTGTATTGACAAGCTACATGGTTGCCACACAGGCAATTTAGAGTTATCTACTGCACAGTTGATGTGTGAAATAACACAGAGACATATTAGGTGTGCAAGTGCTATTTATTGATTAGTGCTGTAGTGCAAAATGTCCATTGTCCATGTTTGCTAAGTCCGTTCTGGTGCATTCTTACATGGTGATCCTACAGAAGGGGTGTGGATGATGCTCCTGACATGCTGGGGTGATGTCACAGACAGTGCAGAGGGACAGGATTTGGCAAATAGTAGGAGAGAGACATTCACTGGCAATGGTGACAAGTCATACAGTGGATAGCAGAACAGTCATTGAGTGTAGTTGTAGTGAGACTGGCATTTGACAAAACGTAGGACCTTGGTCAAAGTAGGCCATGGTGCAGGGACTAGTGCTTCCGGGTACTCTTCGGTGAGAATGTGATCTGTTCCATGTCTTCTTCTTCTGATGTGTGTGTTGCCTGGTTTGTCCTTGTTGTTGTTAGTCAGTGTTAGAAGACGTGGAGTCAGACATCCCGGGGGCTGCTCCCTGTGAAGTTCTTAAGGGCAGTACTGCTGCAAGGAGGGCCTGCTGGTTTTTGAGAATAGCAGCCACATCACGATGGTAGGCGGCCAGGTCGGCCCTGAGGGGTTCAATGTTGCATTCGTGCACACGTTGACTGGATTGCAGTTGTAGGTGTTGTGTCAACTGGATTCTAGCTGTGCTGACTTCCTTCTGTTTTTTCTCAAGTTCCTGCAAGAGAGATGTTAGGGCTTGCATAGCAGCTGCCTGATCTGCAAATGACGTCATGCATGAACGCACCCCCTCAAGGCTGGCTGCTATGTTTTGCATCCCCACCCGCACCTCCTCGGCCAGCTCCCGCTGAACACCAACCACAGTTCTTTCAAAGCTGGTGCCAGTGTCGTCAGAGTCCTCAGCTGTGTTGGAGCTGGCAGGTCTTACAATTGGGGTGGTGGGTGGGTCTTCTGTGATGGCTGCTTGTTCTGTGCTCCTCCTTGTGACTGAAGGTGGGGTCTGGAGGGTTTCAAGGACCTTTTGGATGGTCTCCTGGGAAATGTTTATGGGCTCGTCATCCATGTCATCAGGGAAATCAGGGACAGGCATATCGGCAGGAGATCCATGTTCCTCTGCAATGAAACAGGGTACAATTAGTGTGTCTGTGTTGTGACAATTTAGCCGTAACATGCAACCCTTTTGATGACTTTACTTTGTGCTCTGGTTTGGTATTGGTATCTGCTGTCCTTCATATGGGCATTGTTATAGGCCTATGGCCCACCTGTGTGTCACATGTATGATATAGAGTTATCAGACTTGTCTGCCTAATCGCCTCTAGGTGTTGCTTTGTACCAATTAGGGAATAGCCATCTTTTTGTCCTACTCATCCCTCCGTGTATATCTATTCTTATGGAGAGACATTTTGTCGCGTGGGCCCTCATTATCTTAAATGAGACTACTGGATTTCTAGGCAGCAGGATAGCTAACGGTGTGGGGGACTGAGTCTGACCCACTTGTAAAGAAGTCTGTCACCCTAATTCTTTTTTTTTGCTCTGGCTAACTAGCAGTGCCTCATGTCTCCCACGGCAGAGAAATGATTAGACAGCCGAGCGCATGACATCTTTGGAACTTCTCAGGGAAGTCGTGGTCACTCAGATCCAAACCAACTCTCTCTTTTCCAGTATGATCTCATATACAAATGACAAAGACAGTATTTGTTTTATATGATGATTTCATAAAACAACTGATTTTTAGATAATAAGGCGTGAGCCGCAATAACCCAAACAATACAACATGGTAGAATTTAAATAGTCACCAGGAGAGTAAAACATTAGAACAAAGCTATCATGGTGCCTAACAGTTTCTACTCTCCCTCTGCTTGTTCTTTTTCGAGCACAGCATGTTAAGCTTCTAGCTTGCCTTTCCGAATCACTGGGGACACATCAGCCCTCATACCTGAGCAAAGGCCTGTGATCTGGTTCAGCATCTGCAACAAGGCAGGCAGCGTCTAGTTGTGGTTCTCTTTTCGGAAACTCCTTCTTGTGTATTGGGACAAGGAAGTGATTTTATAACTAACATGTCATCGTGATCACAAAATGTCCCTACGCAGGAATGCCAAATCTAAACTCCTACCATGTCTATCGGCAATGTACCAGACTGTATCCTTGACTGAAGCACAGAGTGAATATGTTATGGAGAACTCCAGTGCTGAAGTAGGCAAAACAGTGTGAAATGAATAAAAAACAACACCGTAGAACTGGCTATTTGAAAAATAACAGTACGAAGCCTAATAAAAAGCATTTAGTTCAAAGTGCACAGAGGCTCTAAGCTGTCAGCAAATGAATAAAATACATTCAGGGCAAAGTGCACAAAGGCCTAAAGCCTGAAGCTAATGCGCAAAGGATAAGTAAAACTTACCACACTGTACTTTCACTGGCTGTGGGTGTTGTGATTGCCCTGGCAGCACACTTGCCTCTCAGGACCTGCCCCAAAAACTTTTTATTCACATTGACCTAAATGTAATTGTTATGTGGCATATCCTATGCATGGCAATGTTAGGATGTGATATGGATGTAAACATTGTTGATGTTTCTAGATGATGTTGGGTAATGTGTGTTTCATTGGATTGCCCTGTTTATCGTATCAATGTCCTATTTGGTTCTCAGACTGTGCAGGTGTGTTTCAGTGACCAGTTGCATGTGTCCCCTCCTCAATGTTGTTGTCTGAGCAGTATGACATTAGTGATATTGCCTTGTTAGCCAGGCACGTGAGGGACCCTGACGTATGCAGCATGTGTGTGTCCTTAGTGCTGTGTGGCTCCTATTGCTGTTTACTTTGGCTGATGTATGTGTAAACTATGGGCATTGGCATTTGAGTGTACTGGTGCCTTTGTCTTATTTCTAGAAATAGTTGCAGATGTCATCCTCACCCCCTAATTGAGGTAGGTATGTTCCATGGGGAGGTTCCTGCCATTTGCTACTATAGCTGCACAGAGATCAGAGGTGTTATTGTCAATTGTTGTTGCAGTTACATTGCAGTTGTTGTTTTGGCTACTGGATTACTGATAGGGACCTAGTTGATGTAGGATACATTTTGACTGACGAGTGCCTGGATGTAAGTTTGACGTAGTGGCCTTCCCACCTGTCGCTGCTTTTCCTTAGCTCCATTGTTGTCATGACAGGATGGCCCCATGGGACTGTTGTTGGTGCTGTATTTTGTTGTGCCCCAGCTTCTGTCTGTGCTGGCCATGCCCCCCTGCCATTCACCTTTACCCATGCCACTTCATATATATGCTGACTTACATGCATTGTGTAGTAGGTATTCCCCCCCCCGGTTGCAATTATCATTATTGCATTATAATTCCCCATGTGACTTACCCTGCATGTGCGTTGTGTCGTGGTAGTCTGCGCTGTCCTGTCCTTGAATCCCTGTGACGATCTCCTCAGGGATGACGGCTGCGACCATCTCCTCCATGTGGTCCAGGGCCTCCTGGTGTGCTGGACTCCCCCCTCCAGTCTGCAGGGCTGCCTTCCTGTTCCTGGCCATTTTTTCCTTTGTCCTACGTTTGCAGTCATGCCAGCGTTACTTACACTCGGAGACTGTTCTGCGTTCTTCAGCCACACTGTTGATCTTGTCCACAATTTTTTGCCATATGGCCTCTCTCCTGCTGATTGGCAACTTAGAGGTGATGAACAGTTGGTACTGGTGTTCCGTCACCTCTTTAACCAGGATTTCCTGCTCCTCTGCACTGTTCAAGGCCCTCCTCCACCCGCAGGCATCCTCCTGCGCCTCATCCCTGGTGGCTAGTGGGCTCACTTGACCCGAGTGCCGCTTCCGCCGTCCCGTAAGTTTGTTTTTCAGCTTTTTTCCGCTTTTCTGCGCCTCGCCGCCGGCGCTTTTTGCCCCATTGTGCCCCCCTGATTGCTGTCTCCCCGATCGTATTTAATCCCAGTATTGTGTCCATATTGTGTTTTTTCCTGCATTTGTGACTGTTTTTGCCCGATTTCTGTGCCTTTCGCCCCTTGTGCGCTCCTCGACCCCAGCCGCTGCTTCCCTGCGGCCCGCCCCCCTCGCGCCCCCATTTGCCGCTCCCTCCCGCCTCCCGCCTCCCAGCTGCTCCTCCCTCCCCCCTCCCTTCTTAATGGCTGGCGCTGCGCGTCGCCAGTGAGCGAGTTCGGACCTGGTTCAGGTCCTGAACTCGCCCCTCACGACCGCAGCACCAACCTGCTGCCTTCTGCCTCTGCCCCACGACCACGCTGCCGTCTGCGTGTTCGAGGCCCTCCTCCACCCGCAGGCATCCTCCTGCGCCTCATCCCTGGTGGCTAGTGGGCTCACTTGACCCGAGTGCCGCTTCCGCCGTCCCGTAAGTTTGTTTTTCAGCTTTTTTCCGCTTTTCTGCGCCTCGCCGCCGGCGCTTTTTGCCCCATTGTGCCCCCCTGATTGCTGTCTCCCCGATCGTATTTAATCCCAGTATTGTGTCCATATTGTGTTTTTTCCTGCATTTGTGACTGTTTTTGCCCGATTTCTGTGCCTTTCGCCCCTTGTGCGCTCCTCGACCCCAGCCGCTGCTTCCCTGCGGCCCCGCCCCCCTCGCGCCCCCATTTGCCGCTCCCTCCCGCCTCCCGCCTCCCAGCTGCTCCTCCCTCCCCCCTCCCTTCTTAATGGCTGGCGCTGCGCGTCCGCGCAGCGGGCGCGCCAGAGGCAAGCCCGTCTGCGCCCGTCCGCGCCTGTACCGCGCCCAGCGCCACCCCCCCTGGTCCTCGCGCCTCCCGCGCCCACTTCTCGGCCGAAGAGCTCCGCGCCCTCAACCCCGGGCCCTCCACTGAATGCTTCCAGGCATCCCCGAAGCTCCTCAAGACCTGGCTCTTCGACCGCTAAACAGCCTCTCCACCCCCCCCCCACCTCAGCGCCTCGAAACCCTAACGGGTACATAGCGCGCTTTATAAATACTATGATTGATTGATTGATTGATTGAAGCAACACTTTTTTTTTTTTTTCTATAAATGTCCTGGTTCCTGTATGGATCATCGTGGCTGGTTCCTGGTCTGCTGTCATCTTCCTGGGGTCTGTTGTGGCATCTGGGATCCATTTTGGCTCTCCTCTGCTGAAAGGGCAGTGTTCGCGGGTGAATTTGACGCTATTGTGTAAAAAAAAACGGCGCTTTCCGAGTTGCGCTGTTGTAAATTGACCGACAGTCATTTGCGTCGCGTTAACGTTGGTTTCCTTTTCGACTTGACGCCGCTGTGTGCGTAAAAAAAAAATGACTCCCACCTGTTGGTTGCGCCGCCGTGCGTCAAGGTATAAATTTGACGCCCGCACGGCGCATCGAAATGGCGTTAGCCGGCGTTAAATTTTTGGGCGCAAAGCTGCGCCGGCGCAGCTTTGCGTCAAAAAGTATAAATATGGCCCTTAGTCTTTGATGTCCGAATCGGCAGCAGTGTGCGCGATTCATTCATGGCATTTAAATCTTGCAGTTTGGATCGGCAAAATGTGCGATCATAATCTTGGCACTTAATCTTTGAAGTCTGAATCGGCAGCAGTGTGCCCGATTCAATCATGGCATTTAACTCTTGCAGTTCGGATCGGCAAAACACGCGATCATAATCTTGGCATTTAAAACTTTCATGTTCGAATCGGCAGCAGGGTGCACGATTCTTCCTGGCATTTAACTCTTGCAGTTCAGATCGGCAAAACGCGTGATCGTATTTTGACATTTAAAACTTGGATGTTCGAATGGCAGCAGTGTGCGATTCATTCCAGGCATTTAACACTTGCAGTTCAGATCGGTAGAACACGCGATCATAATTTTGCCATTTGAATGTTGATGTGCGAATCGACAACAGTGTGCGCAATTCATTCATGGTATTTAACTCTTGCATTTTAGATCGGCAGTGTGCGCGATCATTTCGAGACATTGAAAACGTGATGCACAATTTTGTAATAAAGTGATTATTGATTTCTTGTTAAATGAATCCTGACATTCTGGACAGAGTGTGATCTTGCAGTTTTATTCATGAGTCTATTGCAGTTTATTTATGACAACTAATGTAATCATTGATGTTGTTTATAGTGTGATCTTCATTCCAAGAACAAACTTGAGGCAATTGAATGTTTAAAGCCCAATCTGATATTCTAAGAACTCTCCCATGAAAGTTTGCATAATCTTTCTTTATTTTCCAGGTATTTAGAGCTATTAATGTCATGTTATAGAAAGGCTCCTGATCATTCATGTTATTCGTACATAAACATTAAGAACAGAGTTTATGAAAGTCGATGTGCATATTCTTGCTATTGTGTCTTAACTCCTGCTTCCACAGGTCTCCTTCCCCGCTGTTCCCAACCTTAAATCCTTTCCCCCACTTGCCCATTCTTTAACTCTGTGCTATAACAGCTAGTAGAGTTTGGACCTGCCAAGAGGTGGACATATTGGTAACAGGTGCAAGCCTTGAGGATCCAGTCTCTCTGACAGAATACTGAGCCCACTAATTTTTATCCACCTGGTTTGCGCTAGGTTACCAATATGGCCACCTTGGATGAGTTAGTTAAAGTAATTACGCAGCTCCAATCAGATGTACTATTATTTAAACATATATAGCAACCAGTCTAGCAGAGAGAGTGAGTCAGTTACAAGACAGAGTAGAAAAGAAGGAGCAAGGTCCTCTGGCTGCGGGTTGGCTTGGTCATCCTCCTCAAGGTTCAGGAGGAAGTCCTCCAACTAACATTTCCCTCACAGTTCCCTCAGCCATTCCGTTGGCTCCTCCAGAAAGGTTTTCAGGTGATCCTTTGAAAGCACAATCCTTTTTGACTCAAGTAGAATTGCATTTCACCTGTAGGCCACACACCTTCCCCATGCCCAATCCAGGGTGGCCTTCTTGCTACCATACTTGACTGGAGACGCAGCCACCTGGGCAATTCCTCTTGTGCGTAAAGACAGCCCCTTGCTTTACAATTGGAGAAACTTTGTCAAGAAATTTGAAAGAGTGCTTGAACAGTTACTCTATCCGCAGACCGAGAACTGCTAGAATTGCGACAAGACAAAAAACTTTGGCGGTAAAAGCCGCTTACCGCTGTGCAGAAGACCGCCAATACACCACCGCGGCCGTGGAATTCCGCCACAGCTATTATGACACACATCTCGGAATCCGCCGAAATTCAGACACCCACACAAGTCCGCCACACCAAAGGTCAGTGATAAACTGGCGAAAACAAATCCTCCACCGCCACGCCAACAGAAACACACCCATGCTATTACGACCCACGAATCCACGCGGCGGTCTTTCAACCGCGGTATTCCATTGGTGGTACACACCGCCGAGCTCAAAATACACACACATCTCCAAAACACCACCACATTGGACAATTCAAAATACACACACCTGATACACATACAAACACCACTCCCACACACCCAACACAATATAAAACAAACACCCACATCACCCACAAACCCCTACGACCAAAAATTGAAGACGAAGGCTACAGAGAGAGCACAGCAATAGACAGCCCCACCACACAGAGGCACACAACACCATCACCTACACAACATCCACGCACAAAACACCCCACACCACTACACATCACCACACTCATCACCACATACACCACCCCACACATCACTTACACCACCCAATGGCACGCCAAAGACACCCCAGGTTTTCGGAGGAGGAGCCCAGGTTCATGGTGGAGGAAATCGTATGGGTAGAGCCACTGCTATTTGGATCACAGGTGCAGCACACCTCTATAGCTAGGAAGATGGAGCTATGGCGAAGAATTGTGGACAGGGTCAATGCAGTGGGACAGCACCCAAGAAATCAGGAGGACATCAGGAAGAGGTGGAACGACCTATGGGGGAAGGTGCGTTCCGTGGTCCCCAGACACAACATCGCGGTTCAGCGGACTGGCGGCGAACCCCCACCTCCTCCCCCACAACTAACAACATGGGGGGAGCAGGTCTTGACCATTATGTATCCTGAGGGCCTCGGAGGATTCGGTGGAGGAATGGACACTGGTAAGTCAAATCTTAACTATCATATCCCCCACCCTATCTGCATGCTATAACACACCCACCCTCACCCCCTCTCCTATCACTCCAACTCCTCACTAATGTACTAATAACACAAACCACACACCCCAACACCAAGCCCTGCATGACACAACAAAGCATGGACACCCATCACTAAAGCATGCCCACTGCACTTACCCATAACAACCCCTAACCATCATCACACAAGCCCCCACACAAGAATGCTAGCACTGGGGTACACGCTCACCCACCCATTGCACACCATGACACACACAGATGCAATAATCGTGCTTTTATACCCCTGCAGGACCAATACCTAGCGTCACCAGACAGGAGGGTCCAGACATCTCTACCCCACCCACAGAAGAGGCCCACAGTGATGACAGCAGCTCTGGCCAACTGGATCCAGGTGACCAGCCCGGACCATCGTGGGCCTCGGGACAGTCGGTTCCCCTTGGACAGGCACAGCCCAACACTGACCTTCCACCCTCTGGAAACACCAGTACAGCACCCACCCAGCGGGCCCATACCTCCGTCCCCAGGACACGTCAATCAGCTGTGTGTCCACCACTACAGGGAACCCAGGATAACCCACCACCCCAATAACAACAGGGACCTGGGGCAGTGGTAGTGGGCACACGGTCCAGGGGACGGAAGCCCAGGAACACAGGGGAACTGGGAGGGCTGCTGTGCGACAGGGGGCGGACAGGCCAAGGGAACCCACTCTCCACAAGGCCCTCTCCTCCATCATGGCAGCATACCACCACTCCCAGGAGACGATGGCTACGGTCCTGGCCAAGTTTCAAGAGACCCAGCGCCTGCATGAGGAACAGTATTGGGGGTTCAGGGAGGAACTCAGAACCATCAGCTCCGCCTTGGGCACAATCGTAGGGGTGCTGAAGGACATACAGAACACCATGAGGGACACCGTGGCACTCCAAGGGGCCCCTGACACTAGCCTGGATGATGAACTGCCCACCACCTCCGCCGGCACTAGTGGACAGGACACCTGCCACAGGACACCACACCAGCACCCCATCCCCTGCAGACAAAGAACCACCCCGCAAGCGGTCCCTGAGATCCAGGAACAGGACGGAGCACGATGGCAAGACCCCCGCCAAGAAATAAGACCACCCTGATTGTCATCCCACTCTCCCACTTTGTAACCCTGTCCATATTGGAACTGCCCCAGCTCCTCTTCCTATGCCCATATGTGCAGTGCACCTGTGAGACTAATAGACCTGGACTCTGCCATGGACATTCCTCCACCATCACCCATCACCATTTTACCACCCCCTCCAATAATTAGCACTTCAATAAACACCCTTGAACAACAAAACAATCTGGAGTCAGTCTGTGATTTTGAAAATGTGTATTAGCTATGACAATGACAAAATCTATTCTCAATAGTAATGTCAACATACCTATGACACACATCACAAGTCCATGAAGGATGCAAGCAGATGACACACGTTGGTAACCACACCTGTGAAACCATATTGGAAATGTACAACTCAGTTACCAAATACTGCTTGAAATTGACAGACAGGATAGAGGTAGAAGTGTGAAAGTAAATGTATTAGTAAAAAAAGTGTTCTTACCTGTGTGCCACTGGAAATATTGCTGTATGACTGAGCCCCTGTTGTCAATGTCTTCTTCCTCTGCTTCCTCCTCATCACTGTCCACAGACTCCACAGCTGCCACAACACCGTCATCTGGACTGTCCTCCTGCAGAAAAGGCACCTGGCGTTGCAAAGCAAGATTGTGAAGCATACAGCAGGCCACTATGATCGGGCACACCTTCCTTGGTGAGTAGAAAAGGGAACCACCTGTCATATGGAGGCACCTGAACCTGGCCTTCAGGAGGCCGAAGGTGCGTTCGATCACCCTCCTAGTCCGCCCATGGGCCTCATTGTAGCGTTCCTCTGCCCTGGTCCTGGGATTCCTCACTGGGGTCAGTAGCCATGACAGGTTGGGGTAAACAGAGTCCCCTAATAGCCACACACGGTGCCTCTGGAGTTGAGCCATCACATAAGTGATGCTTCTATTCCGCAGGATGTAGGCGTCATGCACAGAGCCAGGGAACATAGCATTTACCTGGGAGATTTACTGGTCTGCCAAACATACCATCTGTACATTCATCGAAAGATAACTCTTCTGGTTCCTGTACACCTGTTCGCTCCTGTGGGGGGGGGGACCAGAGCTACATGGGTCCCATCAATGGCACCTATGATGTTAGGGATATGTCCCAGGGCATAGAAGTCACCTTTAACTGTAGGCAAATCCTCCACCTGAGGGAAAACGATGTAGCTCCGCATGTGTTTCAGCAGGGCAGACAACTCTCTGGACAACACGTTGGAAAACATAGGCTGGGACATCCCTGATGCCATGGCCACTGTTGTTTGAAATGACCCACTTGCTAGGAAATGGAGCACTGATAGCACCTGCACTTGAGGGGGGATTCCTGTGGGATGGCGGATTTGTGACATAAGGTCTGGCTCCAACTGGGTACACAGTTCCTGGATTGTGGCACGGTCAAACCTGTAGGTGATGATTAAATGTCGCTCCTCCATTGTCAACAGGTCCACCAGCGGTCGGTACACCGGAGGATTCCGCCATCTCCTCACATGTCCCAGATGACGGTGCCTAGGAAGGACAACAGCGACCACAGAGTTATGCAATTCAGAGGTATGTACCCACAGCTACACAGAACACTAAACAAAATCCAAAAAGTTGTCTGTATGTGTGTTGAGTCCAGGCCTAGGTATGTGTGACGTAGTTGAAAATGAAGCCAAGTGGGCCCCTGAAACGGCTGCTGCCTGACCTGTAAAGTGGGACAATGGGATGTGAGGTAACTGTGCTGGCGTTGTACACCGTCGCAGTAGGCGGTCGTAGACCGCGGCGCAATGCTGCATTGGTTAACATTGGACCCTATGGGTCCCAGGAGCCAATGACGAAGTGCGCCAACAGTGATGATACGCACCGCCGCGGACGTGACCACCATTTTCTATCTGTTCAATCACTCAATACCTGATCTTCGACAGGAGAGGACCTACACTGCAAGTGCTGCTGTGACCTCAGTCTGGAAGAGACAATGGCTGGTGCGTCTGGGGAAAATGCCCCTGCCTTCACTGCACAGGAGTTGGAGAAGCTTGTGGACGGGTTCCTCCCCCAGTACACGCTACTCTACGGTCCTCCAGACCAACAGGTGAGTACATAGGGTGCAAGTTGTATGGGCTATGCCTGGGTGGAGAGGGCTGGATGTAAGAAGGAAGGGGCAGAGTTCTGCGAGCATGAAGGAGTGTGAATACATGTGCCACATGGCAAGGGCAGGGATGTGGGCCACTCACTTTGACGGTGCAGTTGGTAATAACATCTCTTCTTCCCCTGTACATGTCATGTAGGTCAGCGCCCACCAGAAGAAGGATATTTGGCGTGCCATCGCCAAGGACGTCCGGACCTTGGGGGTCCACCAGAGACGGAGCACCCACTGCCGTAAAAGATGGGAGGACATTCGCCGCTGGAGCAAGAAGATGGCAGAGGCTCAGCTGGGGATGGCCTCCCAACGTGGGAGGGGTTCCCATCGCAACATGACCCCACTGATGTTCCGGATCCTGGCGGTGGCCTACCCTGAGTTGGATGGGCGCATGAGGGCATCACAGCAGACACAAGCGGGTGAGTACACTCTCCTTCTGCTGACTTTGCGCGCAGTGGAGGGGTCTGGGTGGGGGAGGAGGGCTGTGGGTTTCCCTAGGCCAGGGCGAGTTCCGTAGGCTAGGCCCCTCCGTAATGCAGGTCATGTGCCACTCCACCCCACCTCTGTAGAGTGCCAAGTACAGGTATACATTCCCCTGTGTCATCTATGTGTGCAGATGTCCACCATAGCCATGTAGGCCATATCCCAGGAACTGCATCTGTAGAGCCCAAGAGCGTGGCGTAGTGCAGGGGCCTGCTATGTCTGTATTGTCCACCAACGGTAGCGGTAAGCCATGCACTCAACCTGTCTTTCTTCTGTTTAATCACCCCTTTTTGTGCTCTCCCTGTTCTTTTGTGCATCAGCATCATCAGGCGGGAGGTTCAGTGGCACTGGAGCACGAGGGGGCTGCATCCCACATCGCCATGGAGGGCCACACCACAGACTCAGAATACACCAGTGGGACGGAGGGCGAGGGGAGCTTCATGCCGGTCACCGGATCAGCAACCAGCGACACGGACTCGTCCTCCGATGTGAGCTCCCTTGTGGTGGCGGCACCATCTGTGCCCCCCATTTCTACAGGTACAGCCGCCACCCCCCCTCCCAGCACCGCCTTCCCAGCAGCCCCTCAGCCTTCGCCCCGTGCCCGCTCACCCAGGAGGGTGGGCATCACCTTCGCCCCAGGCACCTCAGCCCCTGCCCCTGTCACCCCTGCTGCCCTCAGTGAGGAGGCCATTGACCTCCTCAGGTCACTCACTGTTGGGCAGTCTACCATTGTGAATGCCATCCAGGGTGTAGAAAGGGAGTTGCAACACACTAATGCATTCCTGGAGGCCATTCATTCTGTTCAGGCTGCCCATCATCGAACCCTGCAATCTCTGGCCTCAGCACTGATGGCAGCCATTGTCCCTATGTCTAGCCTACCCCTCCAACTTCCTCTACCCAGACCCAATCCCCTGTACCTCAGCCTATCCCAAGCACACCATCAGACAAGCCTGCACACACCTCAACACACAAGGGCAGCTCAGGCAAACATAGGCACCACACATCCCACAGGCACTCACACAAGCATCACCCACATACAGACACAGCAACATCCACTGCCTCCACTGTGTCCCCCTCCTCGTCGTCTCCCTCCTCCCTCCCAGTCTTGTCTACACTCTCACCTGCATGCACTACCACTACAGCCACTAGTACTCGCACCAGAACACCCAGCACCACACCCCGCTCACCTGCACTCACCACCCCCACTACCATTTACATGCCCCCTGTGTACTCTCCCAGTGTGTCTGTGACGCCCCCTCCCAAAGTACACAAACGCGGGCACACACACACCCAACATCCATCCACCTCATGACAGCCTCAAGAACATGCACCTGCACCCAAATCATCAAAAGTTACACCTCCTACAACCACCTCCTCTTCCTCCACTCCCAGACCCCCTCCAGCTACCCGTCCCAGGTTTCGTCAGAAACTTTTCCTGAGCAACGTTGACCTCTTTTCCACCAACCCCCCTCCAATTCATAGGTCCCGTAGTAGCACCTCAGCCAAAAAATGTCCGGTACCAGTGGTGCCTGTTAGAGGTATGTGGAGTGCACCGGGCACCAGGGCAGCCAGTGTGACACGGAACCAAAGCACAGCCAGTCCCCCCCCTGTGAAGCACCAGAAGTTGGACAGTGCCCGAGGGGAGAGGGTGAAGACTCCTGCCGGCAAAGCCGCTCACAAGGGTCCCGGGGGGAGTGTTGAGTCAGCTGTGACTCCTCCCAAGGTGGGGAAGGGGCAGAAGAAAGCGCCAAAGTCTGGGAAGAGCAGCACGGCGGAGAAGGCCACCATCATCCCCGCTGCCCAGGACACCACCGCCATCCCCATCGTCACTGGTCAGGAGACCACCGCCAGAGTCAGTGCCCAGGAGGGCAGCACAATCGTCACTGGTCAGGAGACCACGGTCAGAGTCAGTGCCCTGGAGGGCAGCACAATCGTCACTGGTCAGGAGACCACCGCCAGAGTCAGTGCCGAGGAGGGCAGCCCAATCGTCACTGGTCAGGAGACCACCGCCAGAGTCAGTGCCCAGGAGGGCAGCACAATCGTCACAGGTCAGGAGACCACCGCCAGAGTCAGTGCCCAGGAGGGCAGCACAATCGTCACAGGTCAGGAGACCACCGCCAGAGTCAGTGCCCAGGAGGGTAGCACAATCATCACTGGTCAGGAGACCACTGCCAGAGTCAGTGCCCAGGAGGGCCCCGGCAGCCACAGCCCCGCTGGGCAATGAGGTACCGCCATGGCACACACCGCTGCACAGGTCAGAGACAGCAGAGTCAAGCACCGTTGAACAAGGCAAAGACCTCCATGGCAAGCACCGCTGAACAGGGCAAGCACCGCTGAACAGGTCAGAAACTGTAAAGTCAAGCACCGCTGAACAGGGCAAAGACCGCCATGGCAAGCACCGCTGAACAGGGCAAGCACCGCTGAACATGGCAAAGACCGCCATGGCAAGCACCGCCGAACAGGTCAGAAACTGCAAAGTCAAGCACCATTGAACAGGGCAAAGACCGCCATGGCAAGCACCGCCAAATCAAGCATCGCTAGCCCATGTGCGGCAGGGGCAGTGATGGAACTGGGACCGTCACGGGGAGGGTGATGCACTCTGGGCACCAGTCCCCCTCCAGAACCAGTGGAGAACAGCATCCACTACCTCAGTCCTTAACAGGATGAAGCACTCTGGGCACCAGTCCCCCTCCAGAACCAGTGGAGAACAGCATCCACTACCTCAGTCCTTAACAGAATGAAGCAATCTGGGCACCAGTCCCCCTCCAGAACCAGTGGAGAACAGCATCCACTACCTGAGTCCTTAACAGGATGAAGCACTCTGGGCACCAGTCCCCCTCCAGAACCAGTGGAGACTGTTATCCACTTGAGAGTCTGTGGCTTTGCACTCCCCAGGATGGTACAGTGGGCAAACCACCCACTTCAAAGACTTGTGTGACTGTGGCTTTGCACTCCCCAGGATGGTACAGTGGGCAAACCACCCACTGCAAAGACTTGTGAGACTGTGGCTTTGCACTCCCCAGGATACATCAATGGGCATGGAGCCCCGTCGTAGATCTGGCGTGGTGCTGTCATCCGGCTGAGGTGCCCCCCCTTCACTTCCCCCTGAGGTGCCTGTTGTATTTCTATCTGATGCCCCTGCAGTGTTCTCTCCGTTTCTGGACAGGTATCGTGTGTGGGCCTCGCCCATGCATTTTGTGCCCAGTGGTCCACGGACATTGAATGGTGCATACCTGCACTACTAATCGTGATGTATATTTTTGGAATGTGTATATATTTCTGTATATATTAGCTTACTGTATTTTGATACATTACAATGGTTGTACTAATTTCCTTTTGTCTTTGCATTCTTCCGGGGGGTTTGGGGGTTGTTACTGTGATGTTTGGAAATGCATTGGTGTGAGTGTTGTAGTGTGCGAGGGTCGGGGTGGGGGTGTTGCGTGTGTGTGTCCCTGACTTTTGCCTTCCCCCTCCCCTATGTCGTAGATGCAGTACTCACTGTTGTCTTCGGCGCTGGCGTTGCTGATGTTCGTAGAGGAGCAGGAACACTATTGCAGGGAGTATTTGGAGTTCCGGCTCCATGGTGCCCTCCTTCCTCGTGTAGTGTGTTAAGGTGAGCATTTTACCATTGAAATGGCTGTTTCCGCTGTGTTTTTATCCACGGTGAATCCGCCCCGGAAAAGGTGGCAGATTGGCCTGTTGTAATACTATGGGCGGTACTTTGTCTTCTGCCTGTCTGTTGGCGGTGACCGCTGTGCTGCTTGTCTGTACCGCTGTGGCGGTCGGAGTTTTAAAGTGGCTGTCTATGTTGGCGGTTTCCGCCACGGTCCTAATTCCCTTTTTTTTCCGCCGGCCTGTTTGCGGTATGTTACCGCCGCTTTAACACCGTCCGGCAGGATTGTAATGACCCCCTATGTTCTGGTTCCCCCTAGTTTCTTACTTGGCTAGCTTTAATCGGCTTTTAGCAGAAACATCTTTGCCTGAAAAAAAACAGGCAGCCCTGTTTTATCAAGGACTCAAAGATGAGTTAAAAGACATTTTTGCCCAGATTGATCCTCAACCCAGAGATTGTCAAGATTTGATAAATCTTGTTCTGAGACTAGATCATCGTCTTGCTGAAAGACAAGGAACACGCAAAGGGCCAGATGTATGATTCTGGCCAATTGCGATTCGGTAATTGTGATTTTTAAGAAATCGCAATTACCGACTCGCAAAGGGCCATGTATCACATTTGCGATTCGGTAATTGCGATTTTTTAAAAATCGCAAATGCAATTACTGAATCGCAAATTGCGTTACTGGCCCCATTCGCAGCTATGGGCCTGTTGGCCCATAGCTGCAAATTTTTTGCACTTCCAAAATTGCGATTTCTGAACTAGAAATCGCAATTTTGGAATTGCAAAAGGCCAGGGTGCTGGGGGCCTAAGGCCCCCTCTCCTGCACCCCAATTTTTTTTTAACATGTAAAGTGCACACATGCCAAAAGGGCATGTGTGCTTTACATGTTACATTTAAAAATGCAGTTTTACTGCATTTTTTAATTTTGCACCAGGTTACTACCTGGTTGCAGACAATGGTATTTTGCATGTGCAAAATACCATTCTGTGAAAAATCGCAATTTGTGATTTTTTGCAGAATTGCCTTGAGACCTGGATTTTGCGAATCGCAAATTGCGATTCGCAAAATCTAGGTCGCAACGCAAAAAATCGCAATTTTTGCAATTTCTTTTTTGTGGTCTGCGAATGCCTTTGATGCATTGCAGACCACTATTTTGCACTCGCAAACGGCCGATTTCGCAGTTTGCGAGTGCAAAATATTTTGATACATCTGGCCCAAAAAGACTGAGAAAAGTTCCTGGCATGTTCATGACCGCAGAGAATCACGAGTGCAGAAAAAGGATAATCATGAACCAATGGAAATTGGAACTGTTAGATGGCCTTTGACAAAAGAAGAGAAAGATCTACGTAGAAAGAATGGACAATGTTTGTACTGTGGTCGAAAGGGCCATTTCGTCAAGGAATGTACAATAAAACCTAAAGGTAAACAGAGTCTCACCAAGAAAGTGGCAGCAAATGACCAAATCGAACAGGGAAACAAGAACACCCAAGATGTAAAGAAAGGTTGCTCTTGGGTGTAACAATGGACCCTTCACTGTCAAGACACTTAAAAATGGACTTAGAAGTGTTAGTGAAAGAGAAGAGTTTTCAAAAGAAAGCCTTAGTAGACTCTGGTGCTACTGGAAACTTTATCGATGCACAATTGGTTCAATCATGGGGGATCCCATGCAAGAAGAAGAAAACACCAGAAATTATACAAGCTGTAGATGGAAAACTTCTAGCTGGAGGTCCAGTGACTCTACAAACCCTCCCCTTGTCGGTGATCTGTAAAGGGAGGAATCAAGACATCAAACATATAGAAAAATTGACCTTTGATGTTATCCAAGCTCCTCAGTATGGAATCATCTTTGGGATGCCTTGGCTAAGCTACCATAACCCTGTCATAGACTGGCAAGAAAGAACAATCATGTTTTCTTCAGTCGTATGTAAAGAAAAATGTCTCCAGGCAGCGATTGTCACAGTTCCTCATAGATCTCACATAGCCACAGCCGCTGTAAAGGAGGTAGCGCTGCCCTGGCAGTACTCATCATTCTCAGATGTTTTGGATGAAAATGAAGCAGAAACCTTGCCTCCTCACAGGCCATATGACTGTCAAATTGATCCGACTCCTGGTGCTATACTCCCTAGTTGTTGTGTGTATGCCTTGTCAGAACATGAAAACCCATACCTGCGAAAATACTCAGACCAATTTCTAGCTCATGGTTTAATTCGTCCCTCCAAATCTCCTGCAGCATCTCCTCTTTTTTTGTCACCAAGGCCAATGGGGATCTCCGAACCTGTATAGACTATATAGGTTTGAATAAGATCACAGTAAAGAACAAAAACCCATTGCCCTTGATTCCTGTCTTGTTGGATCAAGTTAAAAAAGCCTAAATCTACACCAAGTTAGACTTAAGCGGTGCCTACCACTTGGTCAGAATGAGAGAGGGTGACAAATGGAAGACTGCCTTTAAAACACAGTATGGTCTACTTGAATACACAGTCATGCCCTTTGGACTTTGCAATGCACCAGCAGCATTCCATTTCTTTTTGAATGATGTTCTCAGAAAATACCTAGACATATTTGCAATAGTCTATATCAATGACATTCTAATCTACTCTGATAACGAAGTCGAACATGTGCAACATGTCAAGAAAATTCTCACAGCTCTTCGAAAACATCATTTCTATTGCAAATTATTCAAATGTGAATTTCATGTTACCACTGTTAAATTCTTAGGGGTCATCCTCACCCCTAAAGGCATGGTCATGGCAGAAAGAAAAATACAAGCAGTAGCTGATTGGCCCATTCCAAAGACTGTTCGAGATGTTCAATGCTTCTTGGGCTTTGCAAACTTCTATCGCAGGTTCATAGAACACTTCTCACAGACAGTGGCACCAATCACCAAGCTACTACGAAAGAAGGAATCATTTGTATGGTCTCCAGAAGCTGACAAAGCTTTTTCAACCTTAAAAGAAGCTTTTTCCACTTCCCCAGTGTTGACTCACCCAGATACTGACTGTCCATTTGAAGTAGAAGCAGATGCTTCAGATGTGGCAATTGGTGCAGTGTTATCACAACGCAGTAAAGACACTGGTCACCTTCATCCTGTAGTTTACATGTCTCGTAAACTGAACGAGGCTGAACGAAATTATGTCATTGCTGAGAAAGGGCTTCTAGCAATCCGTGATGCCTTCAAAGAGTGGAGACACTATTTACTGGGCGCAAGGTACACTATTACAGTATACACGGATCATGAGTTCAGCTAGACTTTTGACTCCTCAACAGTTGCGATGGATGCTGTTATTTGCTGAGTTTGATTTTGTGGTAACCTGCCGTCCATGTAAAGACAATCGCAAAGCAGATGCCTTGTCCAGAGAAGATTCTGCCATGTTACCCGCAGTCCAGCCCCAAGAGCTATCATCGCTCCAGATAAAATTCTTTGTATCATCAAGACAGAAGATTTTTTCGAAGAGATTCGTAATTCTTTCACCACTGAAAAAGGCAGAAATGGGCTCAAGCAAGTTCCAAGAGATCGATCAAACAAGGCCTGCCTTTTCATGATGCATGCTTATTTGTTCCAACTACCAAGTTACGCAAATTAGTGTTTCATTGGTTACATGTTATACCTATGGCAGGTCATCCAGGTATTCCTAATACTCTTGAACTAATACAAAAATTCCCTTGGTGGCCTACTTTGACAAAAGACGTTAAACAAATGGTTGATAATTGCGAAGTGCGTGCTCACATCAAGTCAAGTCATTCAAAACCAAAAGGTCTGCTACAACCTCTCCCAACTCCACTTCAACCTTGGGAACATATATCATTAGACTTTATTACAGGACTGCCAATTGTTCAATCTCACTCAGTAATCCTTGTGGAGGTAGATAGTCTCACTAAGTATGCAATTTTCATTGTTTGCAGAAAATTGCCTACTTCCAGTGAATTGGCAACAATACTGTTAAACCAAGTGGTCCGTTATCACGGATTACCAAAAGTGATTCTCTCCGATCGAGGATCACAATTTGACTCTAACTTCTGGAAAACGTGGTGCAGAACGCTACAGGTCACACCTACACTATCTACCAGTCATCATCCTCAAATGGATGGCCAAACTGAGAGACTCAATTAAACGTTGAAACAATATCTGCGTTCTTACCCTGAGAAAGCACTTCATTCTTGGAAATCAATGCTTTGGTTAGCTGAATTGACCTACAATAACTCGTACCATACTTCCACTGGTGCAACGCCATTTTTTAGTTTATTTAGCTATCATCCAGACACCCTGCCAATCAAAATTCCACAAGAAAGTTCACTTACACCAGCGGTGTCAGACACCATACGACAACTCCATCAAACCCAGAAACAAATCCCGCAACACCTAGAGAAAGCAAAACAAACGTATAAAAAATATTATGAAACAAAACATTGTAAGGGACCTCAATATAAGCCAGGAGACAGAGTGTGGCTTTCCACTTGTCATATTGATTTCAAGAAGAAACACATGTTTAATCCCAAATGTATAGGTCCTTACAAAGTTCTTCAGCAGATCAATCCAGTAACCTATAAACTACAGTTACCAAAATCACTAAGTATTCATCCAGTGTTTCATACCTCTCTCCTGAACAGAGCGGCCCAAAACCTGCTCTCAACCAGCTCCATTTCTAGTACAGGGAGAATTAGAATACAAAGGAAAACAAGTTCTGGATTAAAAACTTAGAGGTCGTAACCTCTGGTATCTGGTGTCTTGGAGAGGTTACGGACCAGAGGACAACTCATGGGTTTCCGCATCTGATATGCATGCTCCACGACTAGTGAGGCGTTTTCATCAGCTAAACCCAGATAAGCCAGGCCCTAGAGCGCGTTTGGGAGGAGGGAATACTGTCAACATCCAGTCAATGCACGCTCTACGGGCGATGTAATGCAACAAGCCAATCCTTATGTGAAGTAATAATTTGTGCATTGTGTGTTAATGCAGTATGTTAACCTTTTGCATTGCAGAGAATTACCCTGAAATGTCTTTAATACTGTTTGCAATGTATTGTTCATTTTCAAGGCTTTGCTTCTGGACTGGAGGGTGTGGTCCTTATTCTGAGTCCTTCTAGAATCCCTTCTTGCAGTCAGACTGGGTGTGGCACATGGGTGGGGCTTGGGTCTTTTTAAGGGACCCAGCACAGCTCCACGTGCTCACTATTCAGAGGTCCCGGTGCAGAGCAGCAGCATTTTCCATGAGTTCCTGTGCCAAAGGCCTTCCTTGCCTTTTCCAGGCCCTGTCTTCATTATCTTGGTAATCCTCCAGCAGGGCGGTAAGACGGAGGTAGGGTTAGGCCCGACTCCGTTTCCAGGCATTTTTGAGTTTCGGGCCTTTTGGGTTGATCGCGTGCGTGATCCATTTCTGGCATTTAACTCCTGCAATTCAGATTGGCAAAACGTGCAATCGTAATCTTTGGCATTTAATCCTTGTTGTTCGAATCAGTAACAGTGTGCGCAATTCATTCAAGGCATTTAACTCTTGCAGTTCAGATCGGCAAAACACGGGATCGTAATCTTTGGCATTTAGGGACATATTTATACTTTTCGACGCACAACTGCGCCAACGCAGTTGTGAGTCAAAAAATTTAACGCCGGCTAACGCCATTCTGAAGCGCCATGCGAGCGCCATATTTATTCAATGACGTTAGCCGGCGGAGCTGCCTGGTGTGCGTCAAAAAAAATGACTTACACCAGGCAGCATCGGCGAATATGGAGCTTGGGCGTCAAAAAATGTGGCAAGTCAGGCTGAGGCAAAATTTTCGCCTCAACCCGAATTGGCCGTTTTGTTTGACTCCCAACGCCCATTGAAATGACTCCTGTCTTAGCAAAGACAGGAGTCATGCCCCCTTGCCCAATGGCCATGCCCAGGGGACTTATGTCCCCTGGGCATGGTCATTGGGCATAGTGGCATGTAGGGAGGCACAAATCAGGCCCCCCTATGCCACAAAAAAATAAAATACTTACCTGAACTTACCTTAAGTTCCCTGGGATGGGTCCCTCCATCCTTGGGCGTCCTCCTGGGGTGGGCAAGGGTGGCAGGGGGGGTCCCTGGGGGCATGGGAGGGCACCTCTGGGCTCCTTCCGAGCCCACAGGTCCCTTAACGCCTGCCCTGAGCAGGCGTTAGAAAATGACGCAAACGCGGCTGGACGTCATTTTTTTTGACCCGCCCATTCCCGGGCGTCATTTTTGCCCGGGAGTATAAATACGACGCACATGCCTCGGAGTCATTTTTTAGTAGGGAACGCCTACCTTGCATATCATTAACGCAAGAAAGGTGTCCACGCTAAAAAATTGCGTAAACTCCATGAACTTTGACGCTAGACGCGTCTAACGCCAGAGTATAAATATGGAGTTTGTTTTGCGTCGGATTTGCGTAAAAAAAAACGACGCAAATCCGGCGCAAACAGAGTATAAATATGGCCCTTAGTCTTTGATGTTCGATTCGGCAACAGTGTGCGCGATTCATTCATGGCATTTAAATCTTGCAGTTCGGATCGGCAAAACGCGCAATCATAATCTTGGCACTTAATCTTTGATGTCTGAATCAGCAGCAGTGTGCGTGATTCAATCATGGCATTTAACTCTTGCAGTTCGGATCGGCAAAACGCGCGATCATAATCTTGGCATTTAAAACTTTGATGTTGAATCGGCAGCAGGGTGCGCAATTCTTCCAGGCATTTAACTCTTGCAGTTCAGATCGGCAAAACGCGCAATCGTATTTTGACATTTAGGGCCATATTTATACTTTTCGACGCACAACTGCGCCAACGCAGTTGTGTGTCAAAAAATTTAACGCCGGCTAACGCCATTCTGAAGCGCCATGCAGACGCCGTATTTATTCAATGACGTTAGCCGGCGTTAGCCGGCGCTGCGGAGTGGTGTGTGTCAAAAAAAATGACACACACCAGGCAGCGCCGGCGTAGGGGAAAATGGAGTTTGGGCGTCCAAAAATGGGGCAAGTCAGGCTGAGGCAAAATTATCGCCTCAACCCAATTTGCGCCATTTTTTGTTTTACGCCCAGACGCCATTCACATGACTCCTGTCTTAGCAAAGACAGGAGTCATGCCCCCTTGCCCAATGGCCATGCCCAGGGGACTTATGTCCCCTGGGCATGGTCATTGGGCATAGTGGCATGTAGGGGGGCACAAATCAGGCCCCCCATGCCACAAAAAATTACTTACCAGCACTTACCTTAATGTTCCAGGGGTGGGTCCCTCCATCTTTGGGCGTCCTCCTGGGGTGGGCAAGGGTGGCAGGGGGTGTCCCTGGGGGCATGGGAGGGCACCTGTGGGCTCCTTCCGAGCCCACAGGTCCCTTAACGCCTGCCCTGAGCAGGCGTTAAAAAATTACGCTAACGCGGCTAGACGTCATTTTTTTTGACCCGCCCACTCTCGTGCGTCATTTTTGCACAGGAGTGTAAATAAGGCGCTCAGGCCTGGGAGTCATTTTTTAGATGGGAACGCCTACCTTGCATCTCATTAACACAAGGTAGGTGTCCACGCTCAAAAATGACGCAAACTCCATGAACTTTGGCGCTAGACGCGTCTAACGCCAAAGTATAAATATGGAGTTCATTTTGCGTCGAATTTGCGTAAAAAAAAACGACGCAAATCCGGCGCAAACACAGTATAAATATGGCCCTTAAAGCTTTGATGTTCGAATCGGCAGAAGTGTGCGATTCATTCCTGGCATTTAACTCTTGCAGTTCAGATCGGCAGAACACGCAATCAGAATTTTGGCATTTGAAAGTTGATGTGCGAATCGGCAACAGTGTGCGCAATTCATTCATGGTATTTACCTCTTGCAGTTTAGATCGGCAGTGTGCGCGATAATTTCAAGACATTGAAAACGTGATGCATAGTTTTGTAATACAGCGATTATTGATTATCTGTTAAATGAATCCTGACATTCTGGATAGAGTGTGATCTTGCAGTATTATTGATGAGTCTATCACAGTTCATTTATGACAACTAATGTAATCATTGATGTTGGTTATAGTGTGATCTTCATTCCAAGAACAAACTTGAGGCAATTGAATGTTTAAAGCAAAATATGATATTCTAAGAACTCTCCCATGAAAGTTTGCATAATCTTTCTTTATTTTCCAGGTGTTCCGAGCTATTAATGTCATATTATAGAAGGGCTCCTGATCATTCATGTTATTCGTACATAAACATTAAGAACAGAGTTTATGAAAGTCGATGTGCATATTCTTGCTATTGTGTCTTAAATCTTGCTTCCACAGGTCTCCTTCCCCGCTGTTCCGAACCTAAAACCCATTCCCCCACTTGGCCATTCTTTAACACTGTGCTATAACAGCTAGGAGAGTTTGGAGCTGCCAAGAGGTGGACATATTGGGAACAGACGCAAGTCCAGAGAATCCGGTCTCTCTGACACCAACTCTCCAAGGCCTTCACTGAACAGTCTACAAAGTCTGTTCAGTCTTGAGAGGACTCTTTTCTGGTGTCTCTGAACTTAATCCTGTATTGTTCAGTGGTTAAGCCAAATCCATCCTTCAAAACTTTGTAATTGTTAGCATCACTTTCTCTGACAGTAAGAAGCCTATCCCTACCCTTACCAGTGAAAGATAGCCACAAAATAGCAGCCCACTGCCTTTGAGAGACCAACTGTACCATACAGGCCCTTTCAAGTGCAGTAAACCACTTGTGAATGTCATCCCCCTCCTTGTAAGTGGGGACTATCTTATGCAGGTTTCTGGAATCTTGCTCTCTCACAGGATTGCTATCAAAAACACTGCTGCTGCCACCATGGGGAACTAACCCCAACCTCTGCCTTTCCCTTTTCACATCCAGAGATTCCCTGTCTGTCTGAGGCCAGCTGCTGCTGTTTAAGCTTCAGCCTGGCCTCTTCCAACCTCAGCTTTCTGAGTTCCCTTTCCATTAAGTTATCCTCAGGGTGGGAGGCTTGGGAATTGTGAGACACAGAGGAAAAGTGGGAATTGGCAGAGTTGGACCTGTCCCTATCTGGCTGGACCCTAGAAACCTGGCCTTTAGGAGTTAAATGTGCCCTACTAATGTGTGCCCCCCTCGCAATACCAGTGTCACTAGGTAGCCTGTTAGCTGGCAGGTCCTTGGAAGACCCCTCCCCAGCATCCACAGGGGACTTCTCTGAGTCTGGCTGGGTACCCCCCTCCTCTACCTCCTGATCCAAGGTAGGGCCAGACTGGTTCTGGTAATTTTCTAGGAGAAGGCTAAGGAGAAGATCTTTTGTGGGATTCTTACCAATTGCAAAACCTCTTTCAATGCAGAGACCCCTCAACCTTTTAAAGTTTAGATTCCCATATGTTGCCTGGACAACTGTGGGAGTACGCTCTACTGCAGACATGATAGAAAAGGTTTAGGACAGAGAGAGAAACATGTTTTTGGAACTTTTTAAAGAACAGAGAATTTTTTTTTCAAACTTTTGAAAACTTTTTAAATTGTTTAGAACCTTTTCAGAAACGTTTTAGAAACGTTTAGAGAAGGAAAGTTAAACTGTTTAGGTTACTGTGTATATTCTGAAGTATTTGGTATATGTTTTTCTTATGAAAAGCACCAATGACAAAGTGGTAAAGCAGTTACAAGTACTTATACCACTGCTGCACTACCAATGTAGGAGGCTGGCCTGGCTTATAGTGTGTACCTAGTGGTCCTTACACCATGTGCCAGGTCCAGTTATCCCTTAATTGTAGATTAGTAGTGTTCTAGCAGCTTAGGCTGATAGAGGTAGCTATAGCAGAGCAGCTTAGGCTGAACTAGGAGAAATGCAAAGCTCCTACTATACCACTTGTATCATATAGCACTATATCATAAAAAAACACAATACTCAGAGTTACTAAAACTAAAGGTACTTTATTTTAGTGACAAAATGCCAAAAGTATCTCAGAGGATACACTCTCTTAGGAGGTAAGTAATATACACAAATAATATACACACACACCAAAATCAGGTGACTAACAGTTAGAAAAGTAGTGCAAACAATGTAGAACAAAATAGAATGCAATAGGGAGAAATAGGCCTAGGGGCAACACAAACCATATACTCCAAAAGTCGAATGCGAACCACGAATGGACCCCAGGCCTAGTGTAGTGTGTAGAGGGTCACTGGGACTGTTAGAAAACACTAAGGGGCATATTTATACTCCGTTTGCGCCAAATGTGCGTCAAAAATTTTGACGCACATTCAGCGCAAAAGTTGCCCCATATTTAAACACTGACGCCCGAACCGGCGCAAAGGAAAATTCCGCTATGTGTGTCAGTTTCTGGAAGCAGCACCCCGCCCTGCGTTAATGACATGCAGGGTAGGCGTTCCCGTCCAAAAAACGACGCACACAGCCGTGCGTCGTATTTATGCTTCCGGGCAAAAATGACTCCCGGCCGGTAGGCGGAGCTAAAAAATTACGCAAAGCACGAATAGCGTCAAAATTTAACGCCTGGGTCAGGGCAGGCGTTAAAATGGGGCAAACACACCTGTATTTAATCAGAACACACAGAACAAACAACAGAGCAGCAGAGCAGCAGAGCAGCAACAGGGAGAGATGGAGGTGATTTTCATTCAGCGTGCACGTAGACGCAGAGCCCTGCAGCAACAACAGCAGCTACAACAACAACAGCAGGGACCCCAAAGGCAGCGCAGAAGGCAGGAGAGGATATTCCGCCCAAGAACAACCCTGCATGGCCTCAGGGAACGGGACATCATCCAGAGGTACCAGTTGAACTGGCAGGCCATTCAGCAGCTGCTGAGAAATATTGAACAGCAGTTGGCCCCCACTTTAGTGACTCCCCGCACTATCCCAACAGAAACAAACTGCTTGCCGTACTTCACCTGCTGGCAAGTGGCTAGTTTCAGACAACTGGTGCCCTGGTTGGTGGAATATCCCAACCATCAATCTCTGCATTCCTGCCAAAGGTACTGGATGCCATCATTCGACTGACACCCCTCCACATCTGCTTCCCTAACACACTGCAGAAGCAGCAGGAAACTAAACAGGGGTTCTACGCCATCAGTGGCTTCCCGCACGTCCTTGGTGTAATCGACTGCACACACGTACGCCTTGTGCCACCTGCTGCGACTGAACACCTCTACCGCAACAGGAAGCACACACATTCCATCAACGTGCAGGCCATAGTCGATCACCAAGGATTGATCAGCAACATTGTGGCTAAATATACTGGGAGTGTACATGACGCATTCATCTTCCGTCACAGCACCATCAACCAACACTTCCAGGATGGACGGTATGGCAATGGACTACTTGTTGGTAAGGACAAAAATCCTACAAATATACACACTGCACAGCAACCCTCTAGGACAAACAACACATACACCACAATAGCAACACCTAGCCAGGAACACACTGAGGTACTCACATCACTAGCCATGTTTCAGAAGTCACCATTGAACCTGTCACACATTTGATTTTACTCTACAGCTTAATGTGAAGACATTAATGAGTGTGGTTGCCTAAATGTCACCTTGCAAATTGGAAGTCTCACAATAACCTGTACACTAATACATTGCATAAGTTTTAAGGTATGGGATGGCCTGGGTACTTTCACATGAAGGTGTTAACTACACTTTCATGTTTCAACTCTGCATGGAACTATCATCTCACCCCCAGTGAAGACACACGGACACCTGTATGACAAGTCACAATGCTAGGGAGGGCACACTGTACTGAAAAAACAAATACATACTGCTGACAAACGGTTAGCCAACAAACACTTGCTCAGCCAAGGAAAAAAACTCAATGCAAAAGTTTTCACCAACAACTAGAGGTTGTCACATTAGTACACAAAAGAGTCACAGACAACACAAGACAACTACTGCCATCAAAGATCTGTACAACAGTGCCTCCTACATCTAATTGATCCCATTCTGTGTTTTTCTTTCAGCTGATCAGGGGTATGGCATCCAGCCTTGGATAATGACACCATTTGTGAACCCAAATACTGCTGCAGAGCGGGCATACAATGACGCCCACAAGAGGACACGCAGCATTGTGGAGCGGACCTTTGGGATCCTAAAGTCAAGGTTCCACTGCCTTGACATAACTGGCGGTAGCCTACTCTATTCCCCAGAGATGGTCTGTAAGATCATACTCAGTTGTGCCATATTGCACAATATTTGTGTAAAAAGGAACATTCCCCTCCTTGAACCGGACCCAGACATGCCTGAGGATGACGAAGAGGAGGATGCTGGCCTGCAACAGGAGGGGGAACAACCTAACACGGCAGCAGGAGTGCGTAGGCGCCAACAGTTTGTCAATAATTTGTTTTCATAATTTCTTATAACAACTCGTATTGCACAATTGTAAATAAACACAGATAACAATCACCACATCATGCTTTGGCCTATGCATTTCTGACCACCTTTATTTTGAAATTGCTGAAGAAGAATGTCGTCTCATTGAGCAAGAATGCTATAACAATCATCACACCAAAAATAAACATCACAAATGTATGCACAGAGGGTAGGATGTGACATGATACATTATCATACACAGAGGCCAACAGGAGTACAAATGTGGCAATTACACATGCCTGATCCAGACACCTGAGACAGTCTCTCACCCAGCCCAAAAATGTAGATCATTTGAAAGTCTCATCACACGTGTTCAGAGACATGGTGGGGCCATCCATGTGTACGTGACCATGTCATCAATGGCTTCTCTCAAGTGTGTGATATGAGCAATACCCAATTGGAACAACATTAGCTGCCACTAACTCATGAGGAGACCTTGAAGTTACAGTGACAACATACACCCAGACAGGTGATAGTGGATCCACATTCCCACACACATGTACACATATGTCATCCAATCAACCAAATATTTGAAAGCAGCCCATCACAGTAGTGTCCCAGTTTGAACCTAGCAGGAAGAATGTAACATGCCACTAAACCAGGTAATGCAGAAAGGGCCACAGACAACAACTAAATATTTGTCATCAGCACATGAGGAACGCTGAGATTTTGCAAACATAGTCATTGGAAAATGGTATGGTAGATTGCTCCAAATCATCAATAGTGCAAACGTCAAATGGGCTAATGAGATGAATGAATGGTTAACAGTGATTCATACCAGATGGCCTTACATTAGCCTGCTGCTGCAGGTTTTGCATAACAGAATAAATAAAAGCCATGGATACATTAGCTAATCTGGATGGGAAAATCCTAGGGTGCTGGGGGCCTAAGTCCACCTCTACCGCCCCACAAATATACAAGAATCTTGTACTTGTGAACTAAACACATGCATAAGGCACATGTGTGGGCTACATGTCAAAAGTAAAATAAAAATCAGAAACACAAATTCATAATGGGACATGGTTAGCCCCATAAAAACTGTAAGTGACTATTGCACTCCCTGTTCGGACTATAGATAAAAGCATCACCATCATAATTGTGGACACATTTTGGAGAAGGAATACATCATGATATCCCATCCATCATTTCAAAATAGCCATCAGCAATTACCCAAAATATGTGGTCAAATATGGTTAATACATTATTTAACGTATCATAAATATTACAGTGTGAATGCCTTCTATACATACAACAACGGACATGTGTCATAGCTAACCACAAATGTGTATCACATAGCACCGTTTGGCCATGACAAATCACCTTCACCAAGTTTAAAAAATGAAGACATAATTTAAAAATTGCTCAAATTTCTACGCATACAGCATGGGCGTCATAATTTTTTCACGTACAGGAGTGCACAGAATGCAGAGTCAAATATAATTTTTCAAAAATGTTTCTCATATTTAGCCATGAAATTATAATTTTCATATCATATTTTTTGACTCTGCATAATGTGCACTCCTGTACGTGGAAAAAATATGACGCCCATGATGTATGCGTGGTAAATTTGACGCAACATGGACAATATGTTGGACATCTCATGTACCTTATTAAGTTATTAATATTCATATCATATTTTTTGACTCTGCATCATGTGCACTCCTGTACGTGGAAAAAATATGACGCCCATGATGTATGCGTGGTAAATTTGACGCAACGTGGACAATATGTTGGACATCTCATGTACCTTATTAAGTTATTAATATTCATATCATATTTTTTGACTCTGCATCATGTGCACTCCTGTAAGTGGAAAAAATATGACGCCCATGATGTATGCGTGGTAAATTTGACGCAACATGGACAATATGTTGGACATCTCATGTACCTTATTAAGTTATTAATATTAATATCATATTTTTTGACTCTGCATCATGTGCACTCCTGTACGTGGAAAAAATATGACGCCCATGATGTATGCGTGGTAAATTTGACGCAACATGGACAATATGTTGGACATCTCATGTACCTTATTAAGTTATTAATTTTCATATCATATTTTTTGACTCTGCATCATGTGCAATGTTATGCGTAAAAAAAAATGACGCACATTGTGTATGCGTGAAAATATGACGCATAACGGGAAAATAAAAACGGCGGCCATTTTATGCAGGAAGTGATGTAATAGGATATCCTGTTTACTAAATCTGTACTGGGAGTTAACTTTCACTTTGCAGTCTCAGATTTATCTAGACTGTGTGGTTGTGTGAAAGGTGTTGTCCTGTGTTTAACTGCTTTTGTGTCCTGTGTACCTTGTATTTTGTCTTTTTGTGATCCTAGTCTTGTTGCATAATATTGTCTCAGTCTGTTTATTCTAGTTTTGTCTAATCCTGTTTTTGTTTGTATTGTCTGTGGGAGTCTGTTCTGGGTAGCATAATTTTGGGGTTAGTTGGGCTATTTTTCTCGTTTTTCTTTTTCCTTCACAACTCTATCTTTCCCCATTTCCCACTTTTACTTTATTTTTTCATTTGTCTATTTTTTTCTGTAAATATGTCAGGTAGGCCTCGCCTTTCCAGGATGGGTGAGGATGAATTGGGGGGATTCATTTGGCTAGATTGCCATTTCCTCCCACTGATGCTAGAGGCTGGGGGCCGTGTGATACAGGGGTATCACACGGAGGCACGGAAAGTCCGGTGGGGGAAGGTGCGCCATCACCTGGTCCGGGTGTATGGGAGCATGCGCAATGACCATCAATTAAAGCACCGCTGGGCAGATCTGATATCCAGGGAACAGGACCTGCTGGACCACCTGGGAATCAGGATTGGGGGCCATGTTGGTGAGTACAAATCAATTACATGGGAATAATAGAAATCTGTGTGGGGACATGTGATGATAGTTACCCAATCTGCTAGATAAGTAGCTGACTGTGTGTAATGCTAGGGAAACCTAGGCCCATGTTTATACATTTCTATCCCCGATTTTGCGCCACATTTTCACGCAAAAATGGCGGCAACTTACAAAATATATTTGTATTTTGCTAGTTTGCCCCGTCTCTGCGTCAAAAAATGATGCAAATGCTGCGCTACAAAAGTATACATATGTGCCCTAATGTGTATTTGTTGCACAATGTGTAGGAAGACCAATGCTAGCAGTCAAATGGCTCATGTTTTCAACACATACCAGATGCCTGTAGCTGTATGTAATGTAGTGTTGCATTTGTGTCAGACAAGCAACACGTTAATGCCTCTATTTGTACTCTACAGGTCATATTGGCCAGTGAGTAAGTCATGTAGAAACAACATACCTACATATGTTGACGCCATAGCTAGACAGAAAATTTGAAACCCATGATGATGCTATAAATGTGTGTTGCCTTCACGTCACATGAAGTTAGATATGTTGTCCACACATATGTCACATGTGTGTCTGGTTGCTGTGTGTTGAACATGTCCACCTAGCCTGTTTGATTGTGAGGGGTCATGCAGTCCTCAAGTAACCAGCTTTTGGATGTCTCTCTGGGATGCACATGCTGAGATGTATGGAATACATTATTGTTGGGGCATACTAATGGAGGGGTAAATTTGACAACACCCGACTGTCCTGGCCACTGCATGTGTGAAGTAGGGTGTGTAACTGTAGTAGGAGACTCATCCAATGTTAATGTTGAATACAAATTCATCCATGCAGTATGAGCATGTGAGAAAGTGTATCATTACCATGTCATATTCACACAGTGTCATTGTAACTGCAATTATTTGTCAGTGCACCCAGTCTGAGTATATTCTTCCTTTCATGCTTTACAGGTGGACCAGCACCGTACACCGTGGGAGAGGTGGCACATTTTGAGGACCCCGATACCTACAGTGAGTGTGGCCTGAGTGCTATTTTTATTGTTTGCTAGTGATGCATGATGGACTACTGTGTGTTCAACAGAATTCATGATTTGATGCGCTGCCCGTTCATTGGCATTGTTGCTTTAGTGGGATATCAAATAGCACTTCTGTTTCTGTAAAGCAATACCTAGCCATCTCTCAGATTTAGGGGCTGTAGGTCATTCCAGTTGGGCCGCAATGGGGAATGGGATGAGTCATTTGGAATACACTGGTCAATGTAAGACTTGGTCGGGGACTTGGCATGAACTGAGTCTGCATATCAGACTAACATTCTCCCATATAGCTTTGGCAAATGGATTTGTTGAAAAGTGCATCTTCCTAGTTGAGGATGGACTGTGTACACTGTAGGTTGAATCTTCCAGGGGCATGTACTTCCACAAGGTGAACTAGAAGTGTGTGTGACTTGAGTGCAATGGCCTAGGTGTTCTGTCGACTCATGATAATGGGTGTTCTTGCTCCTCTGTGTGTGTTGTAAAACATGCCTCACTGATAGTATGTGATGTTGGCCTAAGTCAGAGCATTTTGACATGTGTGGACCTTGGATGTGACAATGTTTGGCTGACTCCAACGTGTTGCTAGCCCTTCATAGGTGTTGTGTGTGAAGGCACATACTTGTTGAACTTTCTATACACTCCTGGGTGTGCATTGAACATGGGATTGTTGGTTGTTCTTCCCACACCACCCTCAAAGACTGCCATGTTAATGTGAAGCAGGGTACCTAGGACTGTATCAACCAGTATGTTACACGTACTTGCGACCTTTTGCGACTTGAGTTAGAACCTAGGGCCAGATGTAGCAAACTGTTTACAAGTTGCAAATGTCATAAATTGCTCTTTGTGAGTTGCAAACGTCTGTTTGCTATTCAGAAATGTATTTTGTGATTCTGAACATACTTGCAAAATGCTTTTCCAACTTGCAAATAGGAAGGTGTTTTCCCGTCCTATTTGCGAGTCGCAGTGGTATGCAATTCCATTTGCAACCGAGTACGTGGTCGCAAAGTGAGTCGCAGTTATCATCCACTTGAAGTGGATGATAACCCACTTGCTAACTGGAAGGGGTCCCCATTGTAACCCTTCACCTTTGTGAGTGGACCTAATTAATCCTGTACAAAACAGCCAGTGGTCCAAGGAACCACTAACTGCCCTGAAATAATCCAAGATTGAAGTTGTTGTAATTTATTTCTAAGTGCAGCTCATTTTCCTTTCAGGTAAACGGCCTACACTTGGGGAAAAATAACCTGCTTTATTTAAAAGCAGTCACGGCCATGGAGGTCTGCTGTTCCCAGCAGGCCTCCATCCCCGTGAGTGCCCATAGTCGCTAAGGTGGCGCAACTTGGAACCCACCTCATTGAGGTTAATGAGGTGGGTCTTAGCGACCCCATAGCGACTCGCAGACGGTGTCGGAGACACCGTTCTGCATTGCAAATTGCTAGTCGCAATTTTCCGTCTTCCTACATCTGGCCCCTAGTGTAGACATTTGGTTATGGCCCATGGGTTCAATATTAGCACACAACTAATGACAAATGGCATTGAGTGAGGAGTGTGATTGTTATCACATAGAGTGACATATGTAGTGAAGTCAGTATGCGGAAGAGGTGCAGCCATAATGTCAGATGCCTTAGGTATAATTTGGATGAGTAGTTTAGGGTGATGTCATCCATCATGTAGAGACATGGATATGCTAGGTGTGAGATGCCCTTATGTATGCATGCTTCACATGTACTTCCCCTGAGCCTTTCAGTGAACTATGTTGTGACAATTGATGCAACCAATACATTTCTAGTAATGTACAAATAACCCATTGTGCTATTCCACCCAATGCAATTCCAAAGGTAAATATTTGCCTTTTCTCTTCACAGCTGCAAACATGAGTGCCGCAGATCGCAACCATTTTGAGAGGCGTGCCATGAGATACAGGCACATCCTGCAGGTGCAGTGTGGGTATCGGAGGATGGCCCGCAAATACCATTCGGATCGGGCCTCCGGGGCGTGGTGGGCCACACCACAGGCTCCCCCTACATTGCCACCAACAGCCACCAACACCACATCCACCAGGTCTCCCCAAGTGGCTCCAGCAACGTCGGGAACAATAGACCCTGGCTCTTCCTCCAGACCTGGACCTAGCCGTGTTGTGATACCAGGACAGTCCAGTGGGCAACCAACTCCTGCCACAACCTCAACCTCCGCCGGCACACAAACAACCTCAGACCCTCCTGTGGACCCAGCTGCCTTCCTGGCATTAACAAGAAAAATGGACAAGCTCGTCAAGAAGGTGGACAACCTGAGGCAGGATATGGGCTATATTAAAAAGAGGGTCCGCTCCATCAGGCGGACACTACGGAGGGCGAACCTGTAGGACTTTTGCCCTGTAGAACTTTTACCCCTCCCCTCTCTCCTCTTTCCTATTTTCTACTGTTAGTTGGGTTTTGGGGATTAGTATTAGGTAAGTATAGGTAATTAGCTTAGTTAGTGTTAGGGAAGAGGGTGGGGGGTCCTTATTCTTTCTATCTTTATTTTTTGTGTGGGTGGGTGGGTGGGGGACAATGTTGGGATTCCTGTTAAAAAAAAAAAAATGAAAATACAAAAAACTTTCCAAAAATTACAAAAAAATATATGTTTGTTTAGGATAGTATAGTATGTGTGTAGGTTAGTAAGTGTTGTCCTGCATGTGTCCTGTCTCATAATGGTGGGTGGGGGGGTTGATGTTTAGATCGTTTTGTTACATGTGTAGAGTAAGTTTAGCTTAGGTTAGTTAGGGACAGTTGTGGGTTAGTAGTAGTCAGGTTAGATTAGTGTAGGTTTACCTTTCCCTTAGTTGCCTCTTGTGTTACTCAATAGAAATAAATATATAGTTAACCCTTTACATGATGCGTTAGGTGCTACTTTATCATGGCCTTGACATCAGTGTAGCTGAATGTTTTAGTATGACATTTGTGTCCTATGCTCGCCATCCCCAGGAAATTGAGGTTTAACATGCCAGCTACCCGTGTGCTAACTTGGTAAGTATCCACCATTTGGGAGACCCACCATTGGTAGTGTGCATTGATCACCAAGGTTTTGTGTTGGTATGTATCCTACTTCACAGAGTGCTTCCAGACTTGTTATTGTGGGTAAATTGATAGGTCGGACAGCAGTGTGAAGTTCAGGGAGATCTTTGTAGATGAGGAGTTGTTCACACTCTTGTCTTGTTGCTTTCATTGCTGACCTACATCATGTGTGTACTGATTCTGCATGACTTTCCTTCATGGAAGTACACTCCGTAAGGGTGATTGATGCAGTGTAATTTGTTAATGTTTCCTTACATTTTGCAGCATTATTTCTTATTTTAGTATTGCATGGTGCCTACATATTTTTCAGCCACCATTAGTTGTCTAGAATAGCTATAGATGGTGCATCATTCTGTCCAACACAGCATGATTGTGTGTGGTTAGTCCCTTCATCAGTTATTTTCCTCAGTATGGTAAGGCTATGATGCAATCCTGGCCACTGCACAGATGTTTCAGAATACATGAAATCAGGACAGTAGTATTGAGAATCTACATGGTTGCCACACAGGCACTTTGGAGTTAGGTACTGCACAGTTGAAGTGTGAAATAACACAGAGACATAATAGGTGTGCAAGTGCTATTTATTTATAGGTGCTGTAGTGCAAAATGTCCATTCACCATGTTTGCTGAGTCCGTTCTGGTGCATTCTTACATGGTGATCCTACAGAAGGGGTGTGGCTGATGCTCCTGACATGCTGGGGTGATGTCACAGACAGTGCATAGGGACAGGAATTGGAAAAAAGTAGGAGAGAGACATTCACTGGCAATGGGGACAAGTCATACAGTGGATTGCCGAACAGTCATTAAGTGTAGTTGTAGTGAGACTGGCATTTGACAAAACGTAGGACCTTGGTCAAAGTAGGCCATGGTGCAGGGACTAGTGCTTCCGGGTACTCTTCCGTGTGAATGTTATCTGTTCCATGTCTTCTTCTTCTGATGTGTGTGTTGCCTGGTTTGTCCTTGTTGTTGTTGGTTGTGAAGGGGCAACACACACCTCAGTGTTAGAAGACATGGAGGCAGACATCCCGGGGGCTGCTCCCTGTGGAGTTATGAAGGGCAGTACTGCAGCAAGGAGGGCCTGCTGGTTTTTGAGAATGGCAGCCACATCACGATGGTAGGCAGCCAGGTCGGCCCTGAGGGGTTCTATGTTGCATTCGTGCACACGTTGACTGGATTGCAGTTGTAGTTGTTGTGTCAACTGGATGACAGCTGTGCAGATTTCCTTCTGTGTTTTGACAAGTTCCTGCAAGAGAGATGTTCGGGCTTGCATAGCAACTGCCTGATCAGCAGAAGACATCATGCACGAACGCACCCCCTCAAGGCTGGCTGCCATAGTTTGCATCCCCACCCGCACCTCCTTGGCCAGCTCCCGCTGTACCCCAACGACGGTTCTTTCGAAGCTGGTGCCAGTGTCGTCAGAGTCCTCAGCTGTGTTGGAGCTGGCAGGTCTTACAATTGGGGTGGCGGGTGGTTCTCCTGTGGTGGCTGCTTCTTCTGTGCTCCTCCTTGTGACTGAAGGTGGGGTTTGGAGGCTTTCAAGGACCATTTGGATGGTCTCCTGTGGAATGTTTATGGGCTCGTCATCCATGTCATCAGGGAAATCAGGGACAGGCATATCGGCAGGAGATCCATGTTCCTCTGCAATGAAACAGGGTACAATTAGTGTGTCTGTGTTGTGACAATTTTGCACTAAGATACAAGCCTTTGGATGCCTTAACTTTGTGCTCTGTTTTTGTCTTGGTATCTGCTGTCCTTCATATGGGCATTGGTGTAGGCCTATGGCCCACCTGTGTGTCACATGTATGATATGGAGCTATCAGACTTGTCTGCCTGATCACCTCTAGGTGTTGCTTTGTAAAAATTTCAGAATGGGCATGTTTTTGTCCTACTCCTCCCTCCGTGTTTAACTATTCTTATGGAGGGACATTTTGTTGGGTGGGCTCTCATTATCCTACATGAGATTACTGGCTTTCTAGGCAGCAGGATAGCTAATGGTGTGGGGGACTAAGTCTGACACACTTGTAATTAACTCTGTCACCCTGATTCTTTCTTTTTGCTCTGGCTAACTAGCAGTGCCTCTGGTCTCCCACAGCAAAGGAATGTTTAGACATCCGAGCGCATGACATCTTTGGAACTTCTCAGGGAAGTCGTGGTCACTCAGATCCTACACAATTCTCTCTTTTCCAGTATGTTCTTATACACAAATGACAAAGACAGTATTTGTTTAATATGATGATTTCATTGTACAACTGACTTGTACATATTTAGGTGTGAGCCACAATAACCCAAACAATACAAACTGTTAGAATTGAAATAGTCAGCAGGAGAGTAAAACATTAGTACAAAGCTATCATGGTGCCTAACTGTTTCTACTATCCCTCTGCTTGTTCTATTTATAGCACAGCATGTTAAGCTTGGAGCTTGCCTGTCTGAATCACTGGGGAGACATCATCCCTCATATCAGTGCAATGGCCTGTGATCTGGTTCTGCATCTGCAGCAAGGCAGGCAGCGTCTAGTTGTGGTTCTCTGTTTGGAAACTCCCTCTTGCGTGTCTTGGGACAAGGAAGTGATTTTATAAGTCATATGTCATCGTGATGACAAAGGGGGTCATTCCTACCCTGGCGGTCCGAGACCGCCAGGGTAGGGGACCGCGGGAGCACCGCCAACAGGCTGGCGGTGCTCCTAAGGGCATTCTGACCGCGGTGGTATGGCCGCGGTCGGAAAGGGAAAACCGGCGGTGTCCCACCGGTTTTCCGCTGCCCTGAGGAATCACCCATGGCGGCGCAGCAAGCTGCGCCGCCATGGGGGATTCCGACTTCCTCACCGCCATCCTGTTCCTGGCAGTTTCGACCGCCAGGAACAGGATGGCGGTGAGGGGTGTCGTGGGGCCCCTGGGGGCCCCTGCAGTGCCCATGCCAATGACATGGGCACTGCAGGGGCCCCCAGAAGAGGGCCCCACTTTGAATTTCAGTGTCTGCATAGCAGACACTGAAATTCGCGACGGGTTCAACTGCACCCGTCGCACCCCTTCCACTCCGCCGGCTCCATTCGGAGCCGGCTTCCTCGTGGAAGGGTGTTTCCCACTGGGCTGGCGGGCGGCCTTTTGGCGGTCGCCCGACAGCCCAGTGGGAAACCCAGAATGACCGCCGCGGTCTTTTGACCGCGGTACGGTCTTCTGGCGGTTCCCGCTTGGCGGGCGGCTCCCGCCGCCCGCCAAGCTAGGAATCACCCCCAAAGTGTCCCTAAGCAGGAATGCCAAATCTTAACCCCTACCACGTCTATCGGCAATGTACCAGACTGTATCCTTGACTGGGGCACAGAGTGAATATGTTCTGGCAAACTCCAGTGCAGAAGTAGGCAAAACAGTGTGATTTGACTAATTAACTACACCGTAGGACTGGCTATTTGCTAAATTAACTGATAGGAAGGCCAATAAAAAGCATTTAGTGCAAAGTGCTCTGAGGCTCTAAGATGTGAGCAAATGAGTAAAAGTACATTCAGGGTAAGGTGCACAAAGGCCTAAAGGCTGAAGCTAATGCGCAAAGTATACGTTACACTTACAACACTACACTTTGACTGACTGTGGGTGTTGTGAATGCCCTGGCAGCATACTTGCCTCTCAGGACCTGCCCCAAACACTTTTTATTCACATTGCCCGAAATGTACATGTGACGTGCCATATCCTATGCATGTCAATGTTAGGATGTGGTATGGATGTATACATTGTTGATGTTTGATGATGATGTTGGGTCATGTTTGTTTAAATGGATTGGCCTGTTTATCATATGAAGGTCCTATTTGGTTGTCAGACTGTGCAGGTGTGTTTCAGTGACCAGTTGCCTGTGTCCCCTCCTCAATGTTGTTGTCTGAGCAGTATGACATTAGTGATGTAGCCTTGTTAGCCAGGCACGTGAGGGACCCTGACGTATGCAGCATGTGTGTGTCCTCAGTGCTGTGTGGCTCCTATTGCTGTTTACTTTGGCTTATGTATGTGTCAAGTATGGACATTCGGCATTTGAGTGTACTGGTGCCTTTGTCTTATTTCTATGAATAGTTGCAGATGTCATCCTCACCCCCTAATTTAGGTATGTATGTTCCATGGGGAGGTTCCTGCCATTTGGTACTATAGCTGCACAGAGTTGAGAGGTGTTATTGTCAACTGTTGTGGCAGTTACATTGCAGTTGTTGTTTTGGCTACTGCATTACTGATAGGGACCTAGTTGATGTAGGATAGATTTTGCAAGACAAGTGCCTGGATGTGAGTTTGACGTAGTGGCCTTCCCACCTGTCGCTGCTTTCCCTTGGCTCTATTGTTGTACTTACAGGATGGCCCCATGTGACTGTTGTTGGTGCTGTATTTTGTCGTGCCCCAGATTCAGTCTGTGCTGGCCATGCCCTCCTGCCGTGTCCCTTTACCCATGCCACTTCATATATGTGCTGACTTACATGCATTGTGTAGTAGGTATCCCCCCCCGCTTACAGTCCCCATTATTGCATTTTAATTCCCCATGCGACTTACCCTGCATGTGCGTTGTGTCGTGGTAGTCTGCGCTGTCCTGTCCTTGAATCCCTGTGACGATCTCCTCCGGGATGACGGCTGCGACCATCTCCTCCATGTGGTCCAGGGCCTCCTGTTGTGCTGGACTCCCCCCTCCAGTCTGCATTGCTGCCTTCCTGTTCCTGGCCATTTTTTCTTTTGTCCTACGTTTGCAGTCATGCCAGCGTTTCTTACACTCGGTGACTGTGCGGCGTTCTTCAGCCACACTGTTGATCTTGTCCACAATTTGTTTCCATATGGCCTCTCTCCTACTGATAGGCAATTTAGAGGTGATGAACAATTGGTGCTGGTGTTCCGTCACCTCTTTCACCAGGATTTCCTGCTCCTCTGCACTGAAGCAACACTTTCTTTTTTTTCTAAAAATGTCCTGGTTCCAGTATGGATCCTCCTGGCTGGTTCCTGGTCTGCTGCCATCCTCCTGGGGTCTGTAGTGGCATCTGGGATCCATTTTGGCTCTCCTCTGCTGAAAGGGCAGTTTTCGCGCAAAAATTTGACGCAATAGCGTAAAAAAAACAACGCTTTCCGGGTTGCGCTGTCGTAAATCGACCCACAGTCATTTGCGTCGCGTTAACGTTGGTTTCCTTTACGACGTAACGCCGCTGTGTGCGTCACGAAATAATGACTCCCACCTGTTGGTTGCGCTGCCGTACGTCAAAGTATAAATTTGACGCCCGCATGGCACTTCGAAATGGCGTTAGCCGGCGCAAATTTTTTTGACGCAAAACTGCGTTACTGCAGTTTTGCGCCAAAAAGTATAAATATGGCCCTAAGGGTGTCCAAGATACCCAACCCCAAGACCCTGAAAAGTAGGAGTAAAGTTACCCAACTACCCCAGAAAGACAGTAAAGTCGAGATAGGGGATTCTGCAAGGACAACAACTGACTGCAAAACACTGAAGACGGATTTCTGGACCTGAGGACCTGTAAAGGAAGGGGACCAATTCCAAGAGTCACGCAAGTGACAGGGGGGGGCAGGAGCCCACTAAACCCCGGATGAAGGTGCAAAAGGGCTGCCTCCGGGTGGAAAAAGCCAAAGATTCTGCAACAACGGAAGGTGCCAGGAACTTGCCCTTTGGTCAGAAGATGTCCCACGGTGCGCTGGAGGATGCAGAGTTCCACGCAAAAAGATCGCAAACAAATCTTGCTAGCTGCAAGAGTCACGGTTAAAGATATTTGGTGCTGCCAGGGCCCAGGAAGGACCAGGAGGTTGCCCCTTGGAGGAGAAGACAGAGGAGGTGCTCAGAAACATAGAGAGCCCATGCAGAACCAGGCAGCACCCACAGAAGCACTTGAACAGCCGTTCAAGAAATCTGAACACAGCTGTCGTCCCAGCACAACAAAAGAGGGTCCCACAAAGTCGGTGGTCAACTCAGCAAGTTGGGCAATGCAGGACGGAGTGCTGGGGACCTGGGCTAGGCTGTGCATGAAGGAATCTTTGCAAGAGTGCACAGAAGCCCTAGCAGCTGCAGAACACGCAGTACACAGGATTACTGTCTGGCGTGGGGAGGCAAGGACTTACCTCCACCAAATCTGGACAGAAGAACCCCTGGGCTGTCAGGGTCACCTGGATTTAGCTCCTGTGTTCCAGGGACCACGCTCGTCAAAATGAGAGGGGACCTAGAGGACCAGTGATTCAGAAGTTTGGTGCCTGCGTTGGCAGGGGAAAGATTCTGTTGACCCACGGGAGATTTCTTCTTGGCTTCCAGTGCAGGGTGAGGCAGACAGCCTTCAGAGCATGCACCACCGAGAAAGCTGTCAGGATTAGGTGCTACAATGTTGCTGGTAGTCTTCTTGCTACTTTGTTGCAGTTATGCAGGCGTCCTGGAGCAGTCAGCAGTCGATCCTTGGCAGAAGTCAAAGAGAGAAGTACAGAGGAACTCTGGTGAGCTCTTGCATCCGTTATCTGATGAGAAACCCACAGGAGAGACCCTAAATAGCCCTCAGAGGAGGATTGGCTACCTAACCAGGTAAGAGCCTATCAGGAGGGGTCTCTGACGTCACCTGCTGGCATTGGCAACTCAGAGGTCTTCATTGTGTCCTCCCACCTCTACATTCAAGATGGCAGAGGTCTGGGACACACTGGAGGAGCTCTGGGCAACACCCCTGGGGTGTTGATGGACAGGGGAGTGGTCACTCCCCTTTCCTTTCTCCAGTTTCACACCAGAGCAGGGTTTGGGGGCTCCCTGAACTGGTGTAGACTGGCTTATGCAAGGAGGGCACCATCTGTGCCCTTCAAAGCATTTCCAGAGGCTGGGGGAGGCTACTCCTCCCCAGCCCTTAACACTTATTTCCAAAAGGAGAGGGGGTAACACCCTCTCTCAGAGGAGATCCTTTGTTCTGCCTTCCTGGGACTGGGATTCCCAGACCCCAGAAGGGCAGAAACCTCAGACAGGTTTCTGCCCTCCTCGGGTCTGGGGGTTGGCAGCAGCAGTAGCTGCAGAGAAAACCCCAGAGAGCTAGGCATGCTGGAGCCTCTGGTATGCATGGGATTGGCACCCCAATACCAAATTTGGCATGGGGGGGAAATTCCATGATTTTATACATGTTACATGGCCATATTCGGAGTTACCATTGTGAAGCTACATATAGGTATTGAGCTATATGTAGTGCACGCGTGTAATGATGTCCCGCACTCACAAAGTCTGGAAAAATTGCCCTGAACTATGTGGGGGCACCTTGGCTAGTGCCAGGGTGCTGTCACACTTAGTAACATTGCACCTAATCTTCACTAAGTGAGGGTTAGCCATATAGGTGACTTATAAGTTACTTAAGTGCAGTGTAAAATGGCTGTGAAATAACGTGGACGTTATTTCAAGAGGCTGGTTGGCAGCCCTGTGTAAGAATTGACTGAGCTCCCCATGGTTGGCAGAAGAAATGCTGCCGCCCATAGGGGTCTCCTGGAACCCCAATACCCTGGGTACCTATGTACCATATACTAGGGGAATTATAAGGGTGTTCCAGTGTACCAATCAGAATTTGTAAAAATGGTCACTAGCCTGCAGTGACAATTTGAAAGGCAGAGAGAGCATAAGCACTGAGGTTCTGTTTAGCAGAGCCTCAGTGACACAGTTAGGCACCAGACAGGGAATACATTCAGGCCACAAACTATTAGCATTGGGGTCCTGGCTAGCAGGATCCCAGTAAAACAGGCAAAAACAAACTGCCACACAAGTAAAAATGGGGGTAACATGCCAGACACAATGTTACTTTCCTACACAGAACAGTCTACAAATTCTCTCCAGTCCTGTGATGACTCCTTTCTGGTCTCTCTGAACTTTAGTCTATACTGTTCAGTGTTTAAGCCCAGACCATCCAAGAGTGGTTTCTTAAGAATTTGGTAATTGTTTGAAATGGGGTCTTTGGTTGACAGTCAGGTTACCCCCTGTTCAAGCAAGGACCCTCACTCTAGTCAGGGTAAAAGAGAATCACCCTCAGCTAACCCCTGCTTACCCTCTTGGTAGCTTGGCAGAGCAGTAGGCTTAACTTCAGAGTGCTAGGTGTAAAGTATTTGTACCAACACACACAGTAACTTAATGAAAAGACTACAGAATGACACAATACCAGTTTAGAAAAATAGGAAATATTTATCTAAACAAAACAAAACCAAAACAACAGAAATCCACCATACACAAGTCAAGTTATCAATAAAAATGCAAAAAGAGTCTTTAAGTAGTTTTAAACACACACTAGCACTGCTAGAGTGAAAATGTACCTGGTGCGCGTCAAAAATAACCCCACACTGGCGGGTGTGCGTCAAAAATGACTCTGCATGGCGGTACATGAGTCGAAAATCCAGCAGCACAATGATCCGAAAATCCAGCAACACAGGTTGTGATCTCCCAGCCTCCGTCAGCGATGCTGCGAGTCGTTTCTCCTGCTCCGTGCATCGATTCTCAGGTCGCGTTTCCTGCGAGCGTCTTTTCTCAGCTGCAGAGGCGGCAGCGTGTCGTTTTTTCAGCCGCAGATCGGATTTGCGTCAATCTTTTCCCCGCACGGCGCTCTGTGCGTGGACTTTCTTTTCTTTAGGCTGCCAGCTTCTCCTTTCAGGGTCCCAGGAACTGGATGGGCACCAGAGGGCAGAGTAGGAGTCTCTCCAGAGACTCCAGGTGCTGACAGAGAGAACAAATACACAAAAAGAGAGTACTGGGAGAATAGCTGGCCCACACCGTCTCCCTAGAAGAAGCTATATAATCACTGAAGGTGTGGGGTAGTAGGAACTAAAAAGGGGGGATGCTGTGTTGTCACACAGGAGTCAAGGGGAGTTTCCTTTACGGACTAGGTGGTCTCACACACATAATAGTGTCTTGCTTCATCATATGACCACCTAGCCCCACCCAAGTAAGATGATACTACTTGGGCGGACTCAACCTCTTGGTTAAAAGAACCAGAGGGAGTGCTGAAATTAAACTGACTGGATAGTTACAGTGATCCAGATAGGGTGAGTAATAAAATTACCGAGCAAGTCACCGATAACTATTCCTAATTTTAATGGTGGTGTATGCTGGTAAAACTAAAAAATCTATATGGGGGAAGAGAGGCTCGTTAGAGAATAATGTCTCTAGGAGTCTAAAAAGAAGTACATAGGACCAACATGTTTCTGCCCTCACTGTGTGCTGGGAAGTCAGGGGCATTCGTCAGGGTCGGAGCACATGTAGTCAGTGGGGTGCTCAAAGAGAATGGTGTGGCCTACCTGAACAGGTAGTTCACGGTGGGGTAGGCCTGTGGTAGATGATAATTAGATCACAGTTATTCAAGGTGGAATAAGTGGGCACTGCACACAACACAGCAATTGGTTCTGCCCCCATTTTCTTCCTTTTTTCCACCCCTTTTTTCCCCCTCTCTCTTTTTTCTATTAGTCCCTCCTCCCTTCCTTCTCTCCTTCGCTCTTTTTATCCCCTCCCCTCATTAATCCCCCTGGTCTCTAGTCTCCCCTCTGCATACGTTGCGCCCCTACTTTTCGTCTCCTTTTTTACTGTTGACCCCACGCTAAACTGTTGACCCCCTCAGAGTGTGACTACAAGGGAAACCCCCCCCCGGCATCAGCCAGACCTGAGGCATACCGCCCCTCTGCCCGGGGTAAGTCACATTTGCATGCGTGTGTGAGTGTTTTTTACCTTATCTTATTTTATTCCTCACCAATTGCTGTGTTGTGTGCAGTGCCCACTTATTCCACCTTGAATAACTGTGATCTAATTATCATCTACCACAGGCCTACCCCACCGTGAACTACCTGTTCAGGTAGGCCACACCATTCTCTTTGAGCACCCCACTGACTACATGTGCTCCGACCCTGACGAATGCCCCTGACTTCCCAGCACACAGTGAGGGCAGAAACATGTTGGTCCTATGTACTTCTTTTTAGACTCCTAGAGACATTATTCTCTAACGAGCCTCTCTTCCCCCATATAGATTTTTTAGTCTTACCAGCATACACCACCATTAAAATTAGGAATAGTTATCGGTGACTTGCTCGGTAATTTTATTACTCACCCTATCTGGATCACTGTAACTATCCAGTCAGTTTAATTTCAGCACTCCCTCTGGTTCTTTTAACCAAGAGGTTGAGTCCGCCCAAGTAGTATCATCTTACTTGGGTGGGGCTAGGTGGTCATATGATGAAGCAAGACACTATTATGTGTGTGAGACCACCTAGTCCGTAAAGGAAACTCCCCTTGACTCCTGTGTGACAACACAGCATCCCCCCTTTTTAGTTCCTACTACCCCACACCTTCAGTGATTATATAGCTGACAGAGAGAAGTCTTTGCTGTCCCTGAGACTTCAAAGAACAGGAGGCAAGCTCTAAATCAAGCCCTTGGAGATCTTCACAAGATGGCAGACACACAAAGTCCAGTTTTTGCCCTCTTACTCTGGCAGAAGCAGCAACTGCAGGATAGCTACACAAAGCACAGTCTCAGGCAGGGCAGCTCTTCTTCGTCAGCTATTCAGCTCTTCTCCAGGCAGAGGTTCCTCTTGGTTCCAGAAGTGTTTCTAAAGTCTGTGGTTTTTGGTGCCCTTCTTATACCCAGTTTCTCCTTAGAAGTAGGCCTACTTCAAAGTAAAGTCTCTTTGGAATGTGAAATCCTGCCTTGCCCAGACCAGGCCCCAGACACTCACCAGGGGGTTGGAGACTGCATTGTATGAGGGCAGGCACAGCCCTTTCAGGTGTGAGTGACCACTCCTGCCCTCCCTCTTAGCACAGATGGCTCATCAGGATGGCTCATCAGGATATGCAGGCTACACCCCAGCTCCCTTTGTGTCACTGTCTAGTGTAAGGTGCAACCAGCCCAACTGTCAAACTGACCCAGACAGGGGATCCACAAACAGGCAGAGTCACAAAAATGGTATAAGCAAGAAAATGCTCACTTTCTAAAAGTGGCATTTTCAAACACACAATCTTAAAACCAACTTTACTAAAATATCTATTTTTAAATTGTGAACTCAGAGACCCCAAACTCCACATGTCCATCCGCTCCCAAAGGGAATCTACACTTTAATCAGATTTAAAGGTAGCCCTCATGTTAACCTTTGAGAGAGACAGGCCTTGCAACATTGAAAAACGAATTTAGCAATATTTCACTGTCAGGACATATAAAACACATTTCTATATGTCCTACCTTAACCATACACTGCATCCTACCCTTGGGGCTACCTGGGGACTACCTTAGGGGTGTCTGACATGTAAGAAAAGGGAAGGTTTAGGCCTGCAAGTGGGTACATTTGCCAAGTTGAATTTACAGTTAAAACTGCACACACAGACACTGCAGTGGCAGGTCTGAGACATGATTACAGAGCTACTGATGTGGGTGGCACAACCAGTGCTGCAGGCCCACTAGTAGCATTTGATTTACAGGCCCTGGGCACCTCTAGTGCACTGTACTAGGGACTTACTAATAAATCAAATATGCCAATCATGGATAAGCCAATTACATACACATTTTGTAAAGGAGCACTTGCACTTTAGCACTGGTTAGCAGTGGTAAAGTGCCCAGAGTAACCAAAACAGTACAATCAGAGTCCAGCACACATCAACAACCTGGGGAACAGAGGCAAAAAGTTAAGGGAGACCACACCAAGGATGAAAAGTCTAACAGTTATTATCTGCATCATCCTCTCAGACAATAAGAAGCCTGTCTCTCCCCTTGCCAGAGAAGGATAACCAAAGGATAGCAGCCCACTGTACATGAGGAACCCTCTGAACAGGCCCTTTAAAGTGCAGCAAACCTCGTGTTGATGTCATCACCATCCTTGTAAGGATGGACAACTTAGTGCAGATTTCTAGAATTAAATGAAGGTTCCCTAACATTAGCATTTCTAAAACTGCTGCTGCCACCATGGGGAACTAACCCTAAACCCTGCCTCTCTTTCTCCACAGCCAGGGATTCCCTGTCTAAGGCCAACTGCTGCTGCATTAGATTCAGTCTGCCCTCTTCTAACCTCAGCTTTCTGAGTTCCCTATCTAGGGACTGGTCCTCAGGGTTAGAATTATGTGAAGCCTCTGAAACAGAGGTAAGATGAGAGTGTGCAGAGGCAGACCTATCTTTAACAGGGGCCACTCTAGTGACCTGGCTCCAGGGGTGAAGGGAGGCTTACTTGTGCGTGAACCCTTCCACTACCAGTTAGACCCTTCAATGAATCAATCAAGAAATTTGTATAGCGCGCTACTCACCCAGAGGGTCTCAAGGCGCTGGAGGAGGGGGGACCGCTACTGCTCGAACAGCCAGGTTTTGAGTTGTTTCCTGAAGGAGAGGTGGTCTTGAGTCAGACGGAGGAGGATGGGGAGGGAGTTCCAAGTCTTGGCTGCCAGGTAGGAGAAGGATCTTCCTCCCATGGTGGCTTTTCTAATGCGTGGCACGGCGGCGAGGGTGTGGCTGGTCGATCGTAGCTGGCGGGTGGGAGTGTAGGTCAGGCGGTTGTTGAGGTACCTGGGGCCCAGGTCGTGGAGGTCCTTGTGTGCGTGGGTGAGGAGGCGGAACGTGATTCTCTTGCTGACGGGGAGCCAGTGCAAGTCTCTCAGGTGTCCGGAGATGTGGCTGTCTCGGGGGATGTCAAGGATGAGGCGTGCGGAGGCGTTCTGGATGCGTTGGAGTCTTTTCTGTAGTTTGGCCGTGGTTCCGGTGTAGAGGGTGTTACCGTAGTCCAGTCGGCTGGTGACGAGTGCCTGGGTGACCGTCTTCCCGGTTTCGGTGGGGATCCATCGGAAGATCTTTCGGAGCATGCGTAGGATGTTGAAGCATGATGATGAGACGGCGTTGACTTGTCTGGTCATCGAGAGGGAGGAGTCCAGGATGAAGCCCAGGTTGCGTGCGTGGTCCGTTAGTTTGGGTGCGCTGCCCAGGGCAGGGGGCCACCAGGAGTCGTCCCAGGCAGAGGGTGATGATCCAAGGATGAGGACTTCCGTCTTGTCTGAGTTCAGTTTCAGGCGGCTGTTCATCATCCACTCGGCTACGTCTTTCATCCCTTCGTGCAGGTTGGTTCTGGCGGTGGCTGGGTCGTTGGTGAGGGAGAGGATCAGCTGGGTGTCGTCGGCGTAGGAGATGATGTTGAGGTTGTGATGGCGTGCGATGGCTGCGAGGGGGCTCATGTAGACGTTGAAGAGGGTGGGGCTGAGTGATGCTGCAGATGACTTCGGTGGCCACGGATCTGAACGGGGGGAGGCGGACTCTCTGGGTTCTTCCGGAGAGGAACGAGATGATCCACTCTAGTGCCTTCTCTTGAATTCCGATGTTGCTGAGGCGCGGCACTAGGGTGCGGTGGCAGACAGTGTCGAACGCTGCGGAGAGGTCCAGGAGGATGAGGGCCGCTGTTTCCCCGTTGTCGAGCAGGGCTCGGATGTCGTCAGTGGCTGCAATGAGGGCGGTCTCGGTGCTGTGGTTGGCTCGGAAGCCGGACTGTGAGTGGTCGAGGGATCCATTAGTCTCGAGGAAGGCGGCAAGCTGTCTGTTGACGGTCTTCTCGATGACTTTAACAGGAAACGGGAGGAGCGAGATGGGGCGGTAGTTCTTGAGGTCGGTGGGGTCTGCTGATGGTTTCTTCAGGAGGGCGCTGAGTTCGGCATGCTTCCAGCTCTCCGGGTAGGTGGCGGTGTTGAAGGAGCAATTGATGATGTCCCGGAGATGGGGTGCGATGACGGAGTCGGCCTTGTTGAAGACGTGGTGGGGGCATGGGTCGGTTGGTGATCCGGAATGGATGGTGTTCATCGTATGGATGGTGTCTTCGGTGCTGACCGGGGTCCAGGCGCGGAGGGTGGTGTTGGGGGGCGTCGGTTTGGTGGTTGGGTGCGTGGTCTGTGCGCCGAAGCTGTTGTGTATGTCGGCGATCTTGCGGTGAAAGAACGAGGCGAGTGAGTCGCAGAGGTCTTGTGAGGGGGTGATGTCGTTGTTTCCGGCGCTGGGGTTGGAGAGCTCTTTGACGATGCTGAAGAGTTCCTTGCTGTTGTGTGCGTTGTTGTCTAGTCGTTCTTTGAATGCTGTCTTCTTGGTGGTGTGGATCAGCTGGTGGTGTTTACGGGAGGCGTACTTGAGGGCGGTCATGTTGTCTGTAGTCGGGTTTTTTCGCCAGGCTTTTTCGAGGGTGCAGCAGTTCTTCTTGGAGTTCTTGAGGTCATTGTTGAACCAGGAGGCTTTCTTGCTGTTGGGCCTGATGGGATGGGTTTTCAGAGGTGCGAGGTTGTCAGCGCAGTTGGTGATCCACTGTGTGAGGTTGTTGGCTGCTTGGTTGGGGTCCGCTGAGCTGGCGGGAGGGTTCTGGCTCAGTGATGTGGAGAGCTGGTTGGTGGTGATCTTGTTCCAGCTCCTGCGGGGAGCCTGTTGTGGGTGGTGGTGAGTCGTGGTTTTTCTGAAGCTGAAGTGGACACAGCTGTGGTCTGTCCAGTGGAGTCCGGTAGAGTGGCTGAAGGAGATGTACTTGCTGGAGGAGAAGACTGGGTCAAGCGTGTGTCCGGGGTAGTGGGTGGGGGTGTTCACCAGTTGCTTGAGTCCGAGGTTGGCAAGGTTGTCCAGCAGGGTGGTGGTGTTGTTGTTCTCCAGGTGGAAGTTGAGGTCCCCTAGGAGGATGTAGTCAGCGGAGGGGAGGGCGTGTGGGCTGATGAAGTCTGCGATGTCTTCGCTGAATTGTGTGCGGGGTCCTGGGGGTCTGTAGATGAGGGTGCCTCTGAGTGTGGTCTTGGGGTCGGTGTGAATCTGGAAGTGGAGATGTTCGGCAGCTGTGAGGGTGTCGTCGGAGTTGGTCGTGATGCGGATGGTGTTCTTGTGGACAATGGCGATGCCTCCTCCTGTCTGGTTGACGCGGTCCCTCCGGGTGATCTTGTATCCGTCCGGGATGGCGATGTCGGGCGCTGAGGAGGCGTTCATCCAGGTTTCTGTGAGGAAGGCGACGTCTGGAGATGTGGTGTTGAGCAGGTTCCAGAGTTCCACGGCGTGTCTGTGGATGGAGCGGGTGTTGAGCAGGATGCACTTCAGGTGGTTGCTGCTGGTGCTTGGTTTGGCGGGCGCGGTGCGGGTCTGCATGCAGGAGAACTTGCAGGATTGGCAGTTGAAGGGTCCATGGGTGCGTCTTGGGGCGGCACGGCAGCACCCGGGGATCCGGCCGGTGTTGAGTGCGAGGAGGATGGCGGCGCTGTAGGTCTTGCGGGTGGGCTGGCCTCTGCGGGGGCCAGGGGGTCTGGCGCTGGGCGCGGGCCAGGCGCGTGCCAGGCGCAGGCCAGGCGCAGGCCAGGCGCGGACGGGCGCAGACGGGCTTGCCTTAGGCGCGCCAGCGCGCGGCCTCCATAAGAGTGGGAGAGGGAGGGAGGGGCAGCTGGGAGGTGGGAGCGGGGCGGCCAATGGGGAGCGAGGGGGGCGGAGCTACGGGACGTGGCGGCAGGAAACGGCGGCGGGAAACAGGGGGAGACGCTGGGCAAAAGAAGGTGAGGATGGCGAAAAAGGCGGCAACAGGACACAGGTAAGGAGCAGCGGTCAGCGGTCACACAGGGGCTGCGTGGCGGTGAGGGGAGCGACCTGCCTGGTGAACAGGGTCAGAGGTCGCTCTCTCTACTGCTGCGCGGCCTCCATAAGAGTGGGAGAGGGAGGGAGGGGCAGCTGGGAGGTGGGAGCGGGGCGGCCAATGGGGAGCGAGGGGGGCGGAGCTACGGGACGCGGCGGCAGGAAACGGCAGCGGGAAACAGGGGGAGACGCTGGGCAAAAGAAGGTGAGGATGGCGAAAAAGGCGGCAACAGGACACAGGTAAGGAGCAGCGGTCAGCGGTCACACAGGGGCTGCGTGGCGGTGAGGGGAGCGACCTGCCTGGTGAACAGGGTCAGAGGTCCCTTCCACTACCAGTTAGACCATTGCTGAGTCCCTGATCATTTTGGAGGAGAAGATTTAAGAGGAACTCCTTTCCCAATCCCTAAACGTCTTTCAATACAGAGACCCCTCAAACTTTTAAAGTGTAGATTCTCATATGTTGTTTTCACAACTCTAGGGGTAGCATCTGCAGAAGACATATTTTGAAGAAAAAAGTTTTGGGAAAGTGAGTAAAAAGTTAGTAGAATAACAGAGCCAACTTTTTAGTGAAAAGAAGAAAACTTTTCAGAACTTTTAAGAAAGTTAGAAAATTGTTCTAGGTATATATTATATATACTCTAACTGTTGGAGCAAGCTTTTCTTGTGAAGGGCATAGGTAACAAAGTGGTAAAGCAATTGCAAGTACTTAACCCACCGCTGCACCTCCAATGTAGGAGGCTGGCCTGGTTTGTCGTGGGTACCTTGGGTACTTACACTTCCTACCAGGTCCAGTTGGCCCTTATTAGTGAAGTAGTAGTGTTCTAGCAGCCTAGGCTAATAGAGGTAGCTATAGCAGAGCAGCTTAGGCTGAATTAGGAGACATGCAAAGCTCATGCAATACCACTTATAGTTACACAGTTTTAGTAAAGACAATACTCAGTGTTACCAAAAATACATGTATTTAGTTGGGTGACACAGTACCAAAAATATCTTAGAGACAACACTCCTTCTGATGTAAGTATTATACACAATATACACACTAGACACCAAAATTAGACAAGTAAATAGTTATAGAAAAATGCAAACAGTAGGAAATCCTAAAGAATGCAAAGTGAGAAAGTAGGTCTAGGGGCAACACAAACCATATACTAAAAAAGTGGAATGTGAATCACAAATTCCCCCCTAGACAAGTGTAGTGTGTGCAGAATCGCTGGGAGAGTAAGAATACAGTAAAGGTAAGTAAATTACCCCAACCCAGAGCCCAGAAAACAGGAGTAAGGTTTCCTTAGGACACACTACACCTTGTTTTTGGGATTTTGCAGCAGCCAACCTAGGGGCATATTTATACTCTGTTTGCGCTGAATTTGCGTCGTTTTTTTCAACGCAAATTCGACGCAAAACTAACTCCATATTTATACTTTGGCGTTAGACACGTCTAGCGCCAAAGTTCATGGAGTTAGCGTCATTTTTTGGCCTGAATACCTTCCTTGCGTTAATGAGATGCAAGGTAGGCGTTCCCGTCTAAAAAAATGACTCAGATGCAAATGCGTCGGATTTATGCTCCTGGGCAAAAATGACGCCCGGGAGTGGGCGGGGCAAAAAAACCCGCATTTGCGCCTCTTTTTAACGCCTGGGTCAGGGCAGGCGTTAAAGGACCTGTGGGCTCAGAATGAGCCCAGAGGTGCCCTCCCCTGCCCCCAGGGACACCCCCTGCCACCCTTGCCCACCCCAGGAGGACACCCAAGGATGGAGGGACCCATCCCAGGGAAGAAAAGGTAAGTTGTGGTAAGTATTTTTTTTAATTTTTTTTTTGTGGCATAGGGGGGCCTGATTTGTGCCCCCCTACATGCCACTATGCCCAATGACCATGCCCAGGGGACATAAGTCTCCTGGGCATGGCCATTGGGCAAGGGGGCATGACTCCTGTCTTTGCTAAGGAGTCATGTTAATGGCGCCTGGGCGCCAAAAAAAAAATGGCGCGAATCGGGTTAAGGCGATTTTTTTGCCTCAGTCTGACTTGCCCCATTTTTGGACGCCCAAACGCCATTTTTCCCTACGCCAGCGCTGCCTGGTGTACGTAGTTTTTTTTTACGCACACCAGGCAGCGCCGGTCGGCTAACGCCGGCTAACGCCATTCAATAAATACGGCGCCCGCATGGCGCTTCAGAATGGCGTTAGCCGGCGCTAATTTTTTAAAGTATAAATACGGGCCCAAGGGGCATATTTATACTCTGTTTGCACCGAATTAGTGTCATTTTTTTTTACTCTAATTCGGTGCAAAACTAACTCCATATTTATACTTTGGTGCTAGACCCCTCTAGCACCAAATTTATGGAGTTAAAGTCATTTTTTGATAGTGGAGACCTACTTTGCCTTGATGAGATGCAAGGTAGGCGTTCCCGTGCAAAAAATGACTCTATGGCCTTAACGCCATATTTAGGGGCATATTTATACTCTGCGGCATATTTATACTCTGTTTGCACCGAATTAGTGTCATTTTTTTTTTACTCTAATTCGGTGCAAAACTAACTCCATATTTATACTTTGGTGCTAGACTCATCTAGCACCAAGGCCCTGATTTAAACCTTTTTTGCACCGCATTAACGTCATTTTATGACGCAAAAGTGGCGCAAACGTACAAAATATTGGCCCTTATTTATACTTTTTGCTGCAAAGCTGCACTAACTCAGTTTTGCACCAAAAAGTTTAGCACCAGCTTGCACCATTTCTGTGCACCAGCCGGGCACCATATTTATGGAATGGTGCAAGCCGGTGCAAAGGGTAGGCTAGAGTTTTAAAAAATGACTTTAGTCGGGTGGGGCTGGCAGTATAGAAGAAGAGGGTTTAGCACCAAAAAATGGCTTTAGGCAGGTTAGTGTAAAAAAAAAATGACTCAACCAGATTAGCGTCATTTTATGGTGCTAAACCTACCATGCCACATGACTCCTGCCTTAGAAAATGCAGGAGTCATGCCCACCACCCCTGTGGCCAGCACAGAGGACAGGGGTCCCCTGGGCATGGCCATTGCACCATGTGCCATATATGGGGGCCCATTTCAGGGACCCCTATGGCACTTTCAAAAATAAAATGCACTTACCTGTACTTACCTGGGATGGGGTCCCCCATCCTCGCAGTCCCTCTAGTGGGTGGGGGTGCCCCTAGGGCCTAGGGAGGGCACCTCTGGGCTTATTCCATGGTGTTCCACCATGGAAATAGGGCCACAGGTCCCCTAACACCTGCCCTGACCCTGGTCTTAAAAAGTGGGGCAAAGCAAGCTTTGCCCCATTTTTTGACCCCTCCTCCCTCCCTTGCACCATTTTTACATGGGAGTATAAATATGGTGTTAAGGCCATAGAGTCATTTTTTTGCACGGGAACGCCTACCTTGCATCTCATTAAGGCACGGTAGTTTTCCACTTCCAAAAAATGACTTTAACTCCATAAATTTGGTGCTAGATGGGTCTAGCACCAAAGTATAAATATGGAGTTAGTTTTGCACTGAATTAGAGTTAAAAAAATTACGCTAATTCAGTGCAAACAGAGTATAAATATGCCCCTTAGCGTCAAAAAATGATGCTAATCTAGTCAGAATCATTTATTTTGACTCAAAACTGCCTAACGTCATTTTATTTTAAGCTAGCCTACCCTTTGCACCGGCTTGCACCATTCCATAAATATGGTGCCCAGCTGGTGCTAAAAAATGGTGCAAGCCGGTGCAAAACTTTTTGGGGCAAAACTGCCTTAGTGCAGTTTTGCACCAAAAAGTATAAATAAGGCCCCAAGTGTGCAAAGAACAACTACTGGATTATTGGACCTGAAGACCGGCAAAGGAAGGGGACCAAGTCCAGAAGTTGAAAGAAGTTCCAAGAAGGACAGCAGACCCTGCCAACCCAGTAGAGGGTGCAAAAGAAGAGTCCCCAGTTAGTCGGACACTGCAGGAATGCACCCTTGGAAGATGCCAGCGGGTTCCTGCATGATGCAAAAGATGTCCCACGGCATGAAGATCGTTGCAGACAAGATTTCGTGTCAGAAGTCTCCAACAATCCTTGGCTACGACAAAAGTGTGCTTTTTCATCAAAATGGCACTTGATGGACCCAGGTAGGGACCTGGGGGACATCACCTCTGTATGAGAAGGAAGAGGGGGCTCTTAGCACTTTAGAGAGCCCTCAGGATGCCAGCCAGCACCCCCAGAAGCCACAGGAACAGGCTTTAAAGGAGGTACAAAATGTGGCTGATGCAGCACAATAAAAGAAGGTCCCACGCCGCCGAAGAAGAACTCAGCGAATTGGGCATCGCAGGGTGGAGTGCAGGGAAAATGGGGCAGGCTGTGCACGAAGGAATTTTGCAAAGACTGCACAGAGGCCTCAGGAGGTGAAGAAAACACAATAAACAGGGGTAACATTGTTCTTGGAGAAGGGAAGGTCTTACATCCTCCAAATTGCGCCAGCAGGACCTCAGGACAGACTATGTCGATGATGTCCACCATCTGTGTCCTTAGGAGCAGGCTCGTTGCCGTTAGGAGTCCCAGAGTACTGGTCGTTGCCTTGGAATGTGCCTGCTTGGAGCCGGGGAGTGACTCCGTCACTCCACGGGAGATTTCTTCGGTCCTTCTGGTGCAGGATGAAGACAGGGAGTCCCCAGAGCATGCACACCATGGAAACTGTTGCAGTTGCTGACTTGGGAGCTGAGGTTGCTGAAGGAACGTGCCTCTTGTAGACACTTTGTTGCATTTGCAGCATTTCTTGGAGCAGGCTGCGGTTAATCCAAAGCAAAAACAACAAGTGATGGACGGAATGCTGAACATTGTCAAACACTCACCCCCAGTCATAGATCTGGGTTTAATCCATCATTCTTTTGCTCACCATGCCACCCCAGTTTGGACCCAGCCAAACTCATGGGAACAGTCCAGACCGAACTGCCAAGCCAGGTCCTCACTGGACCGGAAACAAGCATCCTGGGACCGGTTTCGGGGTTTCACCCCTCATCAGCCAGGCTAGCTTGAATCCAGTGGCATGGGAAGCACGGGTCCCATGTCTGGGCATACCCTTCCCACTTAGGGCGACAAAGCAAAAACAACAAGTGATGGACGGAATGCTGAACATTGCCAAACACTCACCCCCAGTCATAGATCTGGGTTTAATCCATCTTTGTTTTGCTCACCATGCCACCCCAGTTTGGACCCAGCCATATGCAAATCAGTCTTAACCCTGTTCCTCATGGGAACAGTCCAGACCGAACTGCCAAGCCAGGTCCTCACTGGACCGGAAACAAGCATCCTGGGACCGGTTTCAGGGTTTCACTCTTCATCAGCCAGGCTAGCTTGAATCCAGTGGCATGGGAAGCATGGGTCCCCTGTCTGGGCATACCCTTCCCACTTAGGGCGACAAAGCAAAAACAACAAGTGATGGACGGAATGCTGAACATTGCCAAACACTAACCCCCAGTCATAGATCTGGGTTTAATCCATCGTTCTTTTGCTCACCATGCCACCCCAGTTTGGACCCAGCCATATGCAAATCAGTCTTGACCCTGTTCCTCATGGGAACAGTCCAGACCGAACTGCCAAGCCAGGTTCTCACTGGACCGGAAACAAGCATCCTGGGACCGGTTTCGGGGTTTCAACCCTCATCAGCCAGGCTAGCTTAAAATCAGTGGCATGGGAAGCACGGGACCCACGTCTGGGCATACCCTTCCCACTTAGGGCGACAAAGCAAAAACAACAAGTGATGGACGGAATGCTGTACATTGTCAAACACTCACCCCCAGTCATAGATCTGGGTTTAATCCATCGTTCTTTTGCTCACCATGCCACCCCAGTTTGGACCCAGCCATATGCAAATCAGTCTTGACCCTGTTCCTCATGGGAACAGTCCAGACCGAACTGCCAAGCCAGGTCCTCACTGGACCGGAAACAAGCATACTTGTGGCCAAGTGCATGGGCAGTGCAGGGGACCCCAGGGGCACCCGAGTCCCCTTTATCACCAGCGTTTCCATGGCGGTGTTTACCACCATGGACAGGCTGGCGGTTGGGGATTATGACCGCCCAGCGGAAGCCTGGCAGCATAGCGGAAGGGCCGGCAGTATAGCCGTGGCTAATGCGCCACATCACAATACACTGGCTGAACATAGACTCTGTTGAATTCTTGGCTCCAGCACTGGTCACCTGCAGCTTCCAACCAGGTACTAGAGGTGGCAGCAACTCTTAAGAATTGGGGGATACTGGTGTCTTCTGAAGCAGAACTGACCTATCCTCACATTTGAACCACTCACAAGATAAATCAGATGGCCACCTCCCCACACAGACATCCAAGCTTTATTCTAAGGAGCCCACAGAGTAAGTCTCTGAGGCCCCCCGCCACTCTCAAGCACCTCTGTCGCACTTAACTGCCGGAGCACCGGTACAAGACAACGACTGGAGCTGAATTCCAACTAAAAAGTCAAGCATGAATAAAACCAAAAGCAGCTGTACAAACTGATCATACCGGCAAGCTTCAGATCTGCTATGGAACATCAGTTGATTGTCAGACAAACTAGCAAACAAAGCAATGCTGAAATACCTGCAATCCTTTCAGATTATTATGCTTCATGAGACATGGGTTGAACAAGGGCTGGCAATTCCAGTATACATCAGCTAACTATACAACGCCTACTACAAAATAAACTGGTCACATCTGCCTATGTGGAGACCTAGGGCCAGATGTATCAAAGGGTTTTACCCATTTTGTGTCTATGGGAGAATGGGTTCATACATTTGGCCCCTAGTTACTTATATTAAGATGGTCCTATGAGGAAACCACACTCTGCAACTAACCGCTTGGAATGGCCTCCAAACAGTTCTAACCACCTTTAAACAGGACTCTCTGATTTTTAATGTAGCTATATTGAACATTTATATCCCCACCAAAATCAAAAACAAAACAACTAGCATGAAAGCACCTGATTAATGAAATAACAAACTTGTGGACCCCATTCTCTAGCAATAACCCTTTCTGGGGACTTTGACATGAATCTACTAGGGTCAATGCAAGACGAGGATATTTTGTCCGTTTTGAACACGCTCTGGTTGGTCCCAGAGAAACCTCAAAATTGTACCTTCAAGCACAACAAAAAAGAGAGAGAGCTCATCAGAGGCCTGGAGTTCCTGAACATATGTGTGACCAATGGCCACTTCAAAGAGACTGCCCCGTCCTTCACCTACCACAATTAGAAAGCACGATCTCTGATAAATTTCACGGTGCTCGCTGTTCCATTAATTCACTTGGGGCCATATTTATACTTTTTGACGCAAAACTGCGCTAACGCAGTTTTGCGTCAAAACAATTTGCGCCGGCTAACGCCATTCTGAAGCGCCATGCGGGCGCCGTATTTATTCAATGACGTTAGCCGGCGTTAGCCGCCGGCGCTGCCTGGTGTGCGTAAAAAAAACGACGTACACCAGGCAGCGCCGGCGTAGGGGGAAAATGGAGTATGGGCGTCCAAAAATGGTGCAAGTCAGGCTGAGGCAAAAAAATCGCCTCAACCCGATTTGCGCCATTTTTTTACGACGCCCAACCCCCATTGAAATGACTCCTGTCTTAGAAAAGACAGGAGTCATGCCCCCTTGCCCAATGGCCATGCCCAGGGGACTTATGTCCCCTGGGCATGGTCATTGGGCATAGTGGCATGTAGGGGGGCACAAATCAGGCCCCTCTATGCCACAATTTTTTAAAAAAAAAAATACTTACCTGAACTTACCTTAATGTCCCTGGGGTGGGTCCCTCCATCCTTGGGTGTCCTCCTGGGGTGGGCAAGGGTGGCAGGGGGTGTCCCTGGGGGCAGGGGAGGGCACCTCTGGGCTCATTCTGAGCCCACAGGTCCCTTAACGCCTGCCCTGACCCAGGCGTTAAAATCCGGCGCTAATGCGGGTTTTTTAGACCTGCCCACTCCCGGGCGTCATTTTTGCCCGGGAGTATAAATACGACGCATATGCATCGGAGTCATTTTTTAAGACGGGGACGCCTACCTTGCATATCATTAACGCAAGGAAGGTGTTCACGCAAAAAAATGATGCTAACTCCATGAACTTTGGCGCTAGACGCGTCTAACGCCAAAGTATAAATATGGAGTTAGTTTTGCGTCGAATTTGCATCGAAAAAAACGACGCAAATTCGGCGCAAACGGAGTATAAATATGCCCCTTGGTCTCTAGCTTTGATATAACCCAGAGGGAAGAGAGTGACCCCTTTCTTCAAGAGAAATCCCTCACACTACTCCTGGACAACCATAAAGCAACAGGTGCATTTCAAACCAGCATATATACAATAAGCAACAAGAAATTGAAATGGCCATTGACCTCATTTCATGATCTAACAGATGCAGTAAAGCACTTATTTACAACCATCCTGGACAACACAAGCACAACTTATACCATCTGGGAGCACTTTATAACTGAATTTGTGGATAACCAGGCTGCACAAGGAGGTAAATTGATCAATGCACAAAGAACTGACCGCCCGTCAGCCCACAGACAAGTAAAGGAGCTAAAGCGGTGTTTAAATCAAGCCCTTCGAACATATCAGAAATCATCTAGTGAAGATACATTGGTAAAGTCCAAGCTTGCCCACAGAAAGCACCTGTAGGCACAAAAAAGAGATGCTAGAAACAATCTAACTGCCAAACTACTGTACAATCTCACAAACAAAAGGAGCAATACATTCTGGAAGAAGGTGAACAACTTATTGCAGCTAAGATACACAGTTAATATCTCTGAAGAAAACTGGTATCAATACCTCTAAAAAAACCTCAGCCACTCGGACAGGTCGTCATATCAGGACCTGGCTACAGAACATCCAGCGATAGCTGTCCCTTCCCTCACCACTACCTCTATCGGAACCTCGGCTCCAATTATTGTGACCATTCAGGCTTCAGCCATTGTGCAAATAATCTCAAGACGCTGAAGAGAAGGCACACCAAGCTGAAAGGCTTTCCAACAGCCATCTTCAAAGAGGATAAACCATTTTGGGCCAAGTACCTTGAGTCTGTATAATCACTTTAAATACCTTCTTGGAAAGGCTCCACTATCACTCCTAGGGGGAACAACTATGACCCAGTGAACTATCATCCTATAGCACTGCTGGATGTGGAATCAAGGTACTTTGTAGGCTGTCTCTTTGAGGAGCTAGTAACCTGGGCCACTGAGAAGACTCTCACCCCAATAAATCAAACATGGTTTGGTAAAAGAATGGGAACAACAACAAATATCCTTGCCATATCTTTGCTGTTTGATCAATGCCCGGCAACCAAGCAGACCCTCTTTTACACCTTTATAGATTACAAGGCCAATTTTGATCAGGTGGGTAGGAGAAAACTGTGGAGAAAACTAGCCAGGAGGAACATACCCAACCCGCTGCTGAATACCTTGATCCTTCTTCACACTGACACCTAGGTGAGAATTAAGTTAGGCGACGGATCCAATTGATCGAGAGAGATTTCAACTAATCAAGGCCTGCAGCAAGGGTGCGTCCTAGCCCCTTCTCTCTTCCATCTCTTTTTAGCTGACATGCCCACCAGCCTTGCCTAGATCAACTCCATCCACCTAAAATATGTTTTCACTGCAAGATTAAAGTCAGTTCATGTTGACAGTAGTAGATTGGCACAAAGACTAATTCCTTCACAAATGTGCTTGTGAGCCGGTCTGTTTCAACAAAGATGAACTTATTAGGCAATCTTCATTAATTTAAAAACACAGGAATATGTACACATTAATGACCCAATTACACATAGCCCAAACAACATGTTTATGTCCAGATGATGAATCAATGTTGGAGGACAGAAGTTATTGAAAGGGCTTTTGCAGATGGACAATGTACATTTTACAAAGTTTTTTCCTAAATATTTATTTTGGTGAGTTCACTATTCAAAACAACCAGTCTGTAGCATTCAGAGATGTTAAATGAATCAATGAAGAATTTGAAGTGCGTAAGTGAAATGATCTAAAATGAAATGCGACTAATGGTGGAAATTTCCTAAACTAGGAGCAAATGGGTCCAAAATGTTCTCTACATGCATGGTGTGATGGTAAAGTATACCTAAGTTTTATAGCCTGTTAGCAGGTGAGAAATTAAAATTAGGAAATGTTTCATTAGATAACCTTGTGACCATTTTGATTTGCACAGATGTGATAACAATGTTTTATATGTCTTTTCAGCATCTGCAGCATCAGGTAAATGAGACATTGGCCATGAAGGCAGAGGTAAGCAGCTGACCACTGTGTTTCAGGTGGAGATACATCAGAGATCAATTAGACACAGACGACTGGAGGGTGAGGGGACTGGCACGGAGGTCACCAGCTCATCATCTTCTTCGGAGACCTCCACAGAAGACCAATCCCTAGTAGTGGCTGACCACACAGCACCAGTCCCATTTTCATCCTTGTCCATCATATTGATTCCCACCTCCACACTCACTCCTGCTCCCCCAGTTGACCAAACATACCCACCTAAAAGGGCAGGGGTCTCCTTTGCCAAAGGTACCACCCCCCACCCCTAGCCCCAAGTGGACAGAGTGAAAAGGATACAGACTTTCGCAGCATCTCTGTAAGCCAACCATTGATTGTGAATGGCATCCAAGGTCTTAGTACCCAGATGCAACAGATAGTTGCATTCCTGGGTGCCATTCATAATCTGGCATGCAGAAATCGCTTGCAAAGATAGCCTCTGCATTGACCGTGCCTCACCCACAACCGGCCCAACTTTGTTCTTCCTTCCTCATCTCACATACCACCTCCTACACCAATTTCTAGCACATTATCTTCCTTGAACACATCCACTCTAACAGACAGAAAGAGCACACCCAAACATAAACACTAACACAGCAAGAAACACAAACATACACCCATTCAACAGACACACACTAGGCAGCACACCAACAGGCACACCAACTATACCCAACACCAGAACTATATGCACCACTACCACACCCACAAGCACCACGACACCGACAACCACAACACCTCCACCACAGACACATGCTTCACCACTACACCCACACCCACAACCACCACCACAGAGACCAGCACAACTACAAACACCATAACCACTACATCTACCTCCACATCACACTCATTCAAGCACACGCGGTCTCATAAACAAACACCTACATGCAAAACAACACCCATCAGACGCACACGCTCACATTTACCTGAATGCAAAACAGCATTCATCCACACAGACACTCACAGAAAAGCACACACACTAACACCCACCAAACACAAATGCACCCACTCACCCAAAAACTACCCACCTTCAAAGAAACACACACCCAAACATACACCAGACCCACATGCACCTGCACAACACCCACTCCATCTCCCTCTACCTCTCAACCAAAAAACTCTCCCACCTTTTCTACTATTTTATCTCTACCTACTTTTACTGCCTACCGACCCCTAAGGAACCTTAACCCACGGCTCCTTTATAGAGAAGGATGCATCTGGCAGTGTAATTAGGAGACAAGTTCTGGGCCTGAAGCACACATTTGAAATCCAGAACTCTATGAACAATTATTATTTTTGTATTTTAACCTGTTCTGTGCCTTGGACGAGATGATTTTGTCCAAGGCTACAGTTCCCCTGTGCCTTGGACGAGATCATCTCGTCCATGGCACAGGGGAATTTAGGGGCACGCTAGCGCGCCCCGTGCACCCCCCTCACCCCCCCCAAGGCCGGGATGAAAGGGGAAGACCTTCCCCTTCCACCCCCGAAACCCCCCAACCCCCGTGATGGGGGCAGATTGGCAGAGTTTAGGTCAATCTGCCCCCAAGGGCGCAGAAACCACTAAGCACCGGGGATTTGTTTTTTGGTGCCAATGTCACACAGGGGGAGCGACCCCGTAGGCAAGGGTCGCTCCCGGGGGGGGTGGGGGTTGGGGGGCAAATTTATTTCAGGCCATTTCCGCCACCCCTGGGGGCAGAAACCTCTAGGCGCCAGGGGAAATATTTTTTTTTTTGGTTTGTTTTTTAGAGATGGGGAGCGACCCATCAGGCAAGGGTCGCTCCCCTGGGGGGCAAATTGTATTTAGGCCATTTCTGCCCCCCTTGGGGGCAGATTGGCTGATTTTAGGTCAATCTGGCCCCAAGGGGGCATAAACCACTAGGCACCTGGGATTTGTTTTTTGGCGCCAATGTCACGCAGGGGGAGAGACCCCGTAGGCAAGGGTCGCTCCCGGGGGGGGGAGGATTGGGGGGGCAAATTTATTTTAGGGCATTTCTGTCCCCCCCTGGGGCCGGCTGAGCTACAGGCAAAACTCCACAGGTAGGCACCTTGCAAAAAACACCTCTGTTTTCTGTGAAAAAATAAGTTGTGTCCACGTTGTGTTTTGGGCCATTTCCTTTCGTGGGCGCTAGGCCTACCCACAGAAGTGAGGTACCATTTTTATCGAGAGACTTAGGGGAACGCTGGGTGGAAGGAAATTTGTGGCTCCTCTCAGATTCCAGAACTTTCTGTCACCGAAATGAGAGGAAAAAGAGTTTTTTGGGCCAAATTTTGATGTTTGCAAAGGATTCTGGGTAACATAACCTGGTCAGAGCCCCGCAAGTCACCCCATCTTGGATTCCCCTGGGTTTCTAGTTTTCAAAAATGCACTGGTTTGCTAGGTTTCCCCAGGTGCCGGCTGAGCTACAGGCCAAAATCCACAGGTAGGCACTGCTTTTTATAAAAAAATGTGATGTGTCCACGAAATGTGAGGAACATGTGTTTTTTTAGCCAAATTTTGAGGTTTGCAAAGGATTCTAGGTAACAGTACCTGGTCCAAGCCCCGCAAGTCATCCCATCTTGGATTCCCCTAGGTCTCTAGTTTTCAGAAATGCACAGGTTTGGTAGGTTTCCCCAGCTGCCGGCTGAGCTAGAGGCCAAAATCTACAGGTAGGCACTTCGCAAAAAACACCTCTATTTTCTTCCAAAAATGTGGATGTGTCCAAGTTGCGCTTTGGGGCGTTTCCTGTCGCGGGCGCTAGGCCTACCCACACAAGTGAGGTATCATTTTTATCGGGAGACTTGGGGGAACGCTGGGTGGAAGGAAATTTGTGGCTCCTCTCAGATTCCAGAACTTTCTGCCACAGAAATGTGAGTAACATGTGTTTTTTTAGCCAAATTTTGAGGTTTGCAAAGGATTCTGGGTAACAGAACCTGGTCCGAACCCCGCAAGTCACCCCATCTTGGATTCCCCTAGGTCTCTAGTTTTCAGAAATGCACAGGTTTGGTAGGTTTCCCTAGGTGCCGGCTGAGCTAGAGGCCAAAATCTACAGGTAGGCACTTCGCAAAAAACACCTCTGTTTTCTTCCAAAAATTTGGATGTGTCCACGTTGCGCTTTGGGGCGTCTCCTGTCGCGGGCGCTAGGCCTACCCACACAAGTGAGGTATCATTTTTATCGGGAGACATGGGGGAACGCTGGGTGGAAGGAAATTAGTGGCTCCTCTCAGATTCCAGAACTTTCTGCCACAGAAATGTGAGGAACATGTGTTTTTTTAGCCAAATTTTGAGGTTTGCAAAGGATTCTGGGTATCAGAACCTGGTCCGAGCCCCGCAAGTCACCCCATCTTGGATTCCCCTGGTCTCTAGTTTTCAGAAATGCACAGGTTTGCTAGGTTTCCCCAGGTGCCGGCTGAGCTAGAGGCCAAAATCTACAGGTAGGCACTTCGCAAAAAACACCTCTGTTTTCTTCCAAAAATGTGGATGTGTCCACGTTGCGCTTTGGGGCGTTTCCTGTCGCGGGCGCTAGGCCTACCCACACAAGTGAGGTATCACTTTTATCGGGAGACTTGGGGGAATGCTGGGTGGAAGGAAATTTGTGGCTCCTCACAGATTCCAGAACTTTCTGCCACAGAAATGTGAGTAACATGTGTTTTTTTAGCCAAATTTTGAGGTTTGCAAAGGATTCTGGGTAACAGAACCTGGTCCGAGCCCCGCAAGTCACCCCATCTTGGATTCCCCTAGGTCTCTAGTTTTCAGAAATGCACAGGTTTGGTAGGTTTCCCTAGGTGCTGGCTGAGCTAGAGGCCAAAATCTACAGGTAGGCACTTCGCAAAAAACACCTCTGTTTTCTTCCAAAAATTTGGATGTGTCCACGTTGCGCTTTGGGACGTTTCCTGTCGCGGGCGCTAGGCCTACCCACACAAGTGAGGTATCATTTTTATCGGGAGACTTGGGAAAACGCTGGGTGGAAGGAAATTTGTGTCTCCTCTCAGATTCCAGAACTTTCTGCCACAGAAATGTGAGTAACATGTGTTTTTTTAGCCAAATTTTGAGGTTTGCAAACGATTTTGGGTAACAGAACCTGGTCCGAGCCCCGCAAGTCACCCCATCTTGGATTCCTCTAGGTCTCTAGTTTTCAGAAATGCACAGGTTTGGTAGGTTTCCCTAGGTGCCGGCTGAGCTACAGGCCAAAATCTACAGGTAGGCACTTCACAAAAAACACCTCTGTTTTCTTCCAAAAATGTGGATGTGTCCATGTTGCGCTTTGGGGCGTTTCCTGTCGCGGGCGCTAGGCCTACCCACACAAGTGAGGTATCATTTTTATCGGGAGACTTGGGGGAACGCTGGGTGGAAGGAAATTCGTGTTTTCTCTCAGATTCCAGAACTTTCTGCCACAGAAATGTGAGTAACATGTGTTTTTTTAACTAAATTTTGAGGTTTGCAAAGGATTCTGGGTAAGAGAACCTGGTCCGAGCCTTGCAAGTCACCCCATCTTGGATTCCCCTAGGTCTCTAGTTTTCAGAAATGCACAGGTTTGGTAGGTTTCCCTAGGTGCCGGCTGAGCTAGAAGCCAAAATCTACAGGTAGGCACTTCGCAAAAAACACCTCTGTTTTCTTTAAAAAATTTGGATGTGTCCACGTTGTGCTTTGGGGCGTTTCCTGTTGCGGGCGCTAGGCCTACCCACACAAGTGAGGTATCATTTTTATCGGGAGACTTGGAGGAACGCAGGTTGGATGGAAATTTGTGTCTCCTCTCAGATTCCAGAACTTTCTGCCACAGAAATGTGAGTAACATGTGTTTTTTTAGCCAAATTTTGAGGTTTGCAAAGGATTCTGGGTAACAGAACCTGGTCCGAGCCCCGCAAGTCACCCCATCTTGGATTCCCCTAGGTCTCTAGTTTTCAGAAATGCACAGGTTTGGTAGGTTTCCCTAGGTGCCGGCTGAGCTAGAGGCCAAAATCTACAGGTAGGCACATCACAAAAAACACCTCTGTTTTCTTCCAAAAATGTGGATGTGTCCACATTGCGCTTTGGGGCGTTTCCTGTCGCGGGCGCTAGGCCTACCCACACAAGTGAGGTATCATTTTTATCGGGAGACTTGGAGGAACGCTGGGTGGAAGGAAATTTGTGTTTCCTCTCAGATTCCAGAACTTTCTGCCACAGAAATGTGAGTAACATGTGTTTTTTTAGCCAAATTTTGAGGTTTGCAAAGGATTCTGGGTAACAGAACCTGGTCCGAGCCCCGCAAGTCACCCCATCTTGGATTCCCCTAGGTCTCTAGTTTTCAGAAATGCACAGGTTTGGTAGGTTTCCCTAGGTGCCGGCTGAGCTAGAGGCCAAAATCTACAGGTAGGCACTTCACAAAAAACACCTCTGTTTTCTTCCAAAAATGTGGATGTGTCCACATTGCGCTTTGGGGCGTTTCCTGTCGCGGGCGCTAGGCCTACCCACACAAGTGAGGTATCATTTTTATCGGGAGACTTGGAGGAACGCTGGGTGGAAGGAAATTTGTGTTTCCTCTCAGATTCCAGAACTTTCTGCCACAGAAATGTGAGTAACATGTGTTTTTTTAGCCAAATTTTGAGGTTTGCAAAGGATTCTGGGTAACAGAACCTGGTCCGAGCCCCGCAAGTCACCCCATCTTGGATTCCCCTAGATCTCTAGTTTTCAGAAATGCACAGGTTTGGTAGGTTTCCCTAGGTGCCGGCTGAGCTAGAAGCCAAAATCTACAGGTAGGCACTTCGCAAAAAACACCTCTGTTTTCTTTAAAAAATTTGGATGTGTCCACGTTGTGCTTTGGGGCGTTTCCTGTCGCGGGCGCTAGGCCTACCCACACAAGTGAGGTATCATTTTTATCGGGAGACTTGGAGGAACACTGGGTGGAAGGAAATTTGTGTCTCCTCTCAGATTCCAGAACTTTCTGCCACAGAAATGTGAGTAACATGTTTTTTTTTAGCCAAATTTTGAGGTTTGCAAAGGATTCTGGGTAACAGAACCTGGTCCGAGCCCCGCAAGTCACCCCATCTTAGATTCCTCTAGGTCTCTAGTTTTCAGAAATGCACAGGTTTGGTAGGTTTCCCTAGGTGCCGGCTGAGCTAGAGGCCAAAATCTACAGGTAGGCACTTCGCAAAAAACACCTCTGTTTTCTGTGAAAAAATATGTTGTGTCCACGTTGTGTTTTGGGCCATTTCCTTTCGTGGGCGCTAGGCCTACCCACAGAAGTGAGGTACCATTTTTATCGAGAGACTTAGGGGAACGCTGGGTGGAAGGAAATTTGTGGCTCCTCTCAGATCCCAGAACTTTCTGTCACCGAAATGAGAGGAAAAAGTGTTTTTTGGGCCAAATTTTGATGTTTGCAAAGGATTCTGGGTAACATAACCTGGTCAGAGCCCCGCAAGTCACCCCATCTTGGATTCCCCTGGGTTTCTAGTTTTCAAAAATGCACTGGTTTGCTAGGTTTCCCCATGTGCCGGCTGAGCTACAGGCCAAAATCCACAGGTAGGCACTGCTTTTTATAAAAAAATGTGATGTATCCACGAAATGTGAGGAACATGTGTTTTTTTAGCCAAATTTTGAGGTTTGCAAAGGATTCTAGGTAACAGAACCTGGTCCGAACCCCGCAAGTCATCCCATCTTGGATTCCCCTAGGTCTCTAGTTTTCAGAAATGCACAGGTTTGGTAGGTTTCCCCAGGTGCCGGCTGAGCTAGAGGCCAAAATCTACAGGTAGGCACTTCGCAAAAAACACCTCTATTTTCTTCCAAAAATTTGGATGTGTCCACGTTGCGCTTTGGTGCGTTTCCTGTCGCGGGCGCTAGGCCTACCCACACAAGTGAGGTATCATTTTTATCGGGAGACTTGGGGGAACGCTGGGTGGAAGGAAATTTGTGGCTCCTCTCAGATTCCAGTACTTTCTGCCACAGAAATGTGAGTAACATGTGTTTTTTTAGCCAAATTTTGAGGTTTGCAAAGGATTCTGGGTAACAGAACCTGGTCCGAACCCCGCAAGTCACCCCATCTTGTATTCCCCTAGGTCTCTAGTTTTCAGAAATGCACAGGTTTGGTAGGTTTCCCTAGGTGCTGGCTGAGCTAGAGGCCAAAATCTACAGGTAGGCACTTCGCAAAAAACACCTCTGTTTTCTTCCAAAAATTTGGATGTGTCCACGTTGCGCTTTGGGGCGTCTCCTGTCGCGGGCGCTAGGCCTACCCACACAAGTGAGGTATCATTTTTATCGGGAGACTTGGGGGAACGCTGGGTGGAAGGAAATTAGTGGCTCCTCTCAGATTCCAGAACTTTCTGCCACAGAAATGTGAGGAACATGTGTTTTTTTAGCCAAATTTTGAAGTTTGCAAAGGATTCTGGGTAACAGAACCTGGTCCGAGCCCCCTAGGTCTCTAGTTTTCAGAAATGCACAGGTTTGGTAGGTTTCCCTAGGTGCCGGCTGAGCTAGAGGCCAAAATCTACAGATAGGCACTTCGCAAAAAACACCTCTGTTTTCTGTGAAAAAATATGTTGTGTCCACGTTGTGTTTTGGGCCATTTCCTTTCGTGGGTGCTAGGCCTACCCACAGAAGTGAGGTACCATTTTTATCGAGAGACTTAGGGGAACGCTGGGTGGAAGGAAATTTGTGGCTCCTCTCAGATTCCAGAACTTTCTGTCACCGAAATGTGAGGAAAAAGTGTTTTTTGGGCCAAATTTTGAGGTTTGCAAAGGATTCTGGGTAACAGAACCTGGTCCGAGCCCCGCAAGTCACCCCATCTTGGATTCCCCTAGGTCTCTAGTTTTCAGAAATGCACAGGTTTGGTAGGTTTCCCTAGGTGCCGGCTGAGCTAGAGGCCAAAATCTACAGATAGGCACTTCGCAAAAAACACCTCTGTTTTCTTCCAAAAATTTGGATGTGTCCACGTTGCGCTTTGGGGCGTGTCCTGCGCCGGCGCTAGGCCTACCCACACAAGTGAGGTATCATTTTTATCGGGAGACTTGGGGGAACGCTGGGTGGAAGGAAATTTGTGGCTCCTCTCAGATTCAAGAACTTTCTGCCACAGAAATGTGAGTAACATGTGTTTTTTTAGCCAAATTTTGAGGTTTGCAAAGGATTCTGGGTAACAGAACCTGGTCCGAGCCCCGCAAGTCACCCCATCTTGGATTCCCCTAGGTCTCTAGTTTTCAGAAATGCACAGGTTTGGTATGTTTCCCCAGGTGCCGGCTGAGCTAGAGGCCAAAATCTACAGGTAGGCACTTCGCAAAAAGCACCTCTGTTTTCTTCCAAAAATTTGGATGTGTCCACGTTGCGCTTTGGGGCGTTTCCTGTCGCGGGCGCTAGGCCTACCCACACAAGTGAGGTATCACTTTTATCGGGAGACTTGGGGGAATGCTGGGTGGAAGGAAATTTGTGGCTCCTCACAGATTCCAGAACTTTCTGCCACAGAAATGTGAGTAACATGTGTTTTTTTAGCCAAATTTTGAGGTTTGCAAAGGATTCTGGGTAACAGAACCTGGTCCGAGCCCCGCAAGTCACCCCATCTTGGATTCCTCTAGGTCTCTAGTTTTCAGAAATGCACAGGTTTGGTAGGTTTCCCTAGGTGCTGGCTGAGCTAGAGGCCAAAATCTACAGGTAGGTACTTCGCAAAAAACACCTCTGTTTTCTTCCAAAAATTTGGATGTGTCCACGTTGCGCTTTGGGACGTTTCCTGTCGCGGGCGCTAGGCCTACCCACACAAGTGAGGTATCATTTTTATCGGGAGACTTGGGAAAACGCTGGGTGGAAGGAAATTTGTGTCTCCTCTCAGATTCCAGAACTTTCTGCCACAGAAATATGAGTAACATGTGTTTTTTTAGCCAAATTTTGAGGTTTGCAAAGGATTCTGGGTAACAGAACCTGGTCCGAGCCCCGCAAGTCACCCCATCTTGGATTCCCCTAGGTCTCTAGTTTTCAGAAATGCACAGGTTTGGTAGGTTTCCCTAGGTGCCGGCTGAGCTAGAGGCCAAAATCTACAGGTAGGCACTTCACAAAAAACACCTCTGTTTTCTTCCAAAAATGTGGATGTGTCCATGTTGCGCTTTGGGGCGTTTCCTGTCGCGGGTGCTAGGCCTACCCACACAAGTGAGGTATCATTTTTATCGGGAGACTTGGGGGAACGCTGGGTGGAAGGAAATTCGTGTTTCCTCTCAGATTCCAGAACTTTCTGCCACAGAAATGTGAGTAACATGTGTTTTTTTAGCCAAATTTTGAGGTTTGCAAAGGATTCTGGGTAACAGAACCTGGTCCGAGCCCCGCAAGTCACCCCATCTTGGATTCCCCTAGGTCTCTAGTTTTCAGAAATGCACAGGTTTGGTAGGTTTCCCTAGGTGCCGGCTGAGCTAGAAGCCAAAATCTACAGGTAGGCACTTCGCAAAAAACACCTCTGTTTTCTTTAAAAAATTTGGATGTGTCCACGTTGTGCTTTGGGGCGTTTCCTGTCGCGGACGCTAGGCCTACCCACACAAGTGAGGTATCATTTTTATCGGGAGACTTGGAGGAACGCTGGTTGGAAGGAAATTTGTGTCTCCTCTCAGATTCCAGAACTTTCTGCCACAGAAATGTGAGTAACGTGTTTTTTTAGCCAAATTTTGAGGTTTGCAAAGGATTCTGGGTAACAGAACCTGGTCCGAGCCCCGCAAGTCACCGCATCTTGGATTCCCCTAGGTCTCTAGTTTTCAGAAATGCACAGGTTTGGTAGGTTCCCCTAGGTGCTGGCTGAGCTAGAGGCCAAAATCTACAGGTAGGCACTTCGCAAAAAACATCTCAGTTTTCTTCCAAAAATTTGGATGTGTCCACGTTGCGCTTTGGGACGTTTCCTGTCGCGGGCGCTAGGCCTACCCACACAAGTGAGGTATCATTTTTATCGGGAGACTTGGGAAAACGCTGGGTGGAAGGAAATTTGTGTCTCCTCTCAGATTCCAGAACTTTCTGCCACAGAAATGTGAGTAACATGTGTTTTTTTAGCCAAAGTTTGAGGTTTGCAAAGGATTCTGGGTAACAGAACCTGGTCCGAGCCCCGCAAGTCACCCCATCTTGGATTCCCCTAGGTCTCTAGTTTTCAGAAAGGCACAGGTTTGGTAGGTTTCCCTAGGTGCCGGCTGAGCTAGAGGCCAAAATCTACAGGTAGGCACTTCACAAAAAACACCTCTGTTTTCTTCCAACAATGTGGATGTGTCCACGTTGCGCTTTGGGGCGTTTCCTGTCGCGGGCGATAGGCCTACCCACACAAGTAAGGTATCATTTTTATCGGGAGACTTGGGGGAACGCTGGGTAGAAGGAAATTTGTGTTTCCTCTCAGATTCCAGAACTTTCTGCCACAGAAATGTGAGTAACATGTGTTTTTTTAGCCAAATTTTGAGGTTTGCAAAGGATTCTGGGTAACAGAACCTGGTCCGAGCCCCGCAAGTCACCCCATCTTGGATTCCCCTAGGTCTCTAGTTTTCAGAAATGCACAGGTTTGGTAGGTTTCCCTAGGTGCTGGCTGAGCTAGAAGCCAAAATCTACAGGTAGGCACTTCGCAAAAAACACCTCTGTTTTCTTTAAAAAATTTGGATGTGTCCACGTTGTGCTTTGGGGCGTTTCCTGTCGCGGGCGCTAGGCCTACCCACACAAGTGAGGTATCATTTTTATCGGGAGACTTGGAGGAACGCTGGGTGGAAGGAAATTTGTGTCTCCTCTCAGATTCCAGAACTTTCTGCCACAGAAATGTGAGTAACATGTGTTTTTTTAGCCAAATTTTGAGGTTTGCAAAGGATTCTGGGTAATAGAACCTGGTCCGAGCCCCGCAAGTTACCCCATCTTGGATTCCCCTAGGTCTCTAGTTTTCAGAAATGCACAGGTTTGGTAGGTTTCCCTAGGTGCCGGCTGAGCTAGAGGCCAAAATCTACAGGTAGGCACTTCGCAAAAAACACCTCTGTTTTCTGTGAAAAAATATGTTGTGTCCACGTTGTGTTTTGGGCCATTTCCTTTCGTGGGCGCTAGGCCTACCCACAGAAGTGAGGTACCATTTTTATCGAGAGACTTAAGGGAACGCTGGGTGGAAGGAAATTTGTGGCTCCTCTCAGACTCCAGAACTTTCTGTCACCGAAATGAGAGGAAAAAGTGTTTTTGGGCCAAATTTTGATGTTTGCAAAGGATTCTGGGTAACATAACCTGGTCAGAGCCCCGCAAGTCACCCCATCTTGGATTCCCCTGGGTTTCTAGTTTTCAAAAATGCACTGGTTTGCTAGGTTTCCCCAGGTGCCGGCTGAGCTACAGGCCAAAATCCACAGGTAGGCACTGCTTTTTATAAAAAAATGTGATGTGTCCACGAAATGTGGGGAACATGTGTTTTTTTAGCCAAATTTTGAGGTTTGCAAAGGATTCTGGGTAACAGCACCTGGTCCGAGCCCCGCAAGTTATCCCATCTTGGATTCCCCTAGGTCTCTAGTTTTCAGAAATGCACAGGTTTGGTAGGTTTCCCCAGGTGCCGGCTGAGCTAGAGGCCAAAATCTACAGGTAGGCACTTCGCAAAAAACACCTCTATTTTCTTCCAAAAATTTGGATGTGTCCACGCTGCGCTTTGGGGCGTTTCCTGTCGCGGGCGCTAGGCCTACCCACACAAGTGAGGTATCATTTTTATCGGGAGACTTGGGGGAACGCTGGCTGGAAGGAAATTTGTGGCTCCTCTCAGATTCCAGAACTTTCTGCCACAGAAATGTGAGTAACATGTGTTTTTTTAGCCAAATTTTGAGGTTTGCAAAGGATTCTGGGTAACAGAACCTGGTCCGAACCCCGCAAGTCACCCCATCTTGGATTCCCCTAGGTCTCTAGTTTTCAGAAATGCACAGGTTTGGTAGGTTTCCCTAGGTGCTGGCTGAGCTAGAGGCCAAAATCTACAGGTAGGCACTTCGCAAAAAACACCTCTGTTTTCTTCCAAAAATTTTGATGTGTCCACGTTGCGCTTTGGGGCGTCTCCTGTCGTGGGCGCTAGGCCTACCCACACAAGTGAGGTATCATTTTTATCGGGAGACTTGGGGGAACGCTGGGTGGAAGGAAATTAGTGGCTCCTCTCAGATTCCAGAACTTTCTGCCACAGAAATGTGAGGAACATGTGTTTTTTTAGCCAAATTTTGAGGTTTGCAAAGGATTCTGGGTAACAGAACCTGGTCCGAGCCCCGCAAGTCACCCCATCTTGGATTCCCCTAGGTCTCTAGTTTTCAGAAATGCACTGGTTTGGTAGGTTTCCCTAGGTGCCGGCTGAGCTAGAGGCCAAAATCTACAGGTAGGCACTTCGCAAAAAACACCTCCGTTTTCTTCCAAAAATTTGGATGTGTCCACGTTGCGCTTTGGGGCGTGTCCTGTCGCGGGCGCTAGGCCTACCCACACAAGTGAGGTATCATTTTTATCGGGAGACTTGGGGGAACGCTGGGTGGAAGGAAATTTGTGGCTCATCTCAGATTCCAGAACTTTCTGCCACAGAAATGTGAGTAACATGTGTTTTTTTAGCCAAATTTTGAGGTTTGCAAAGTATTCTGGGTAACAGAACCTGGTCCGAGCCCCGCAAGTCACCCCATCTTGGATTCCCCTAGGTCCCTAGTTTTCAGAAATGCACAGGTTTGGTAGGTTTCACCAGGTGCCGGCTGAGCTAGAGGCCAAAATCTACAGGTAGGCACTTCGCAAAAAACACCTCTGTTTTCTTCCAAAAATTTGGATGTGTCCACGTTGCGCTTTGGGGCGTTTCCTGTCGCGGGCGCTAGGCCTACCCACACAAGTGAGGTATCACTTTTTTCGTGAGACTTGGGGGAATGCTGGGTGGAAGGAAATTTGTGGCTCCTCACAGATTCCAGAACTTTCTGCCACAGAAATGTGAGTAACATGGGTTTTTTTAGCCAAATTTTGAGGTTTGCAAAGGATTCTGGGTAACAGAACCTGGTCCGAGCCCCGCAAGTCACCCCATCTTGGATTCCCCTAGGTCTCTAGTTTTCAGAAATGCACAGGTTTGGTAGGTTTCCCTAGGTGCTGGCTGAGCTAGAGGCCAAAATCTACAGGTAGGCACTTCGCAAAAAACTCCTCTGTTTTCTTCCAAAAATTTGGATGTGTCCACGTTGCGCTTTGGGACGTTTCCTGTCGCGGGCGCTAGGCCTACCCACACAAGTGAGGTATCATTTTTATCGGGAGACTTGGGAAAACGCTGGGTGGAAGGAAATTTGTGTCTCCTCTCAGATTCCAGAACTTTCTGCCACAGAAATGTGAGTAACATGTGTTTTTTTAGCCAAATTTTGAGGTTTGCAAAGGATTCTGGGTAACAGAACCTGGTCCGAGCCCCGCAACTCACCCCATCTTGGATTCCCCTAGGTCTCTAGTTTTCAGAAATGCACAGGTTTGGTAGGTTTCCCTAGGTGCCGGCTGAGCTAGAGGCCAAAATCTACAGGTAGGCACTTCACAAAAAACACCTCTGTTTTCTTCCAAAAATGTGGATGTGTCCATGTTGCGCTTTGGGGCGTTTCCTGTCGCGGGCGCTAGGCCTACCCACACAAGTGAGGTATCATTTTTATCGGGAGACTTGGGGGAACGCTGGGTGGAAGGAAATTTGTGTTTCCTCTCAGATTCCAGAACTTTCTGCCACAGAAATGTGAGTAACGTGTTTTTTTAGCCAAATTTTGAGGTTTGCAAAGGATTCTGGGTAACAAAACCTGGTCCGAGCCCCGCAAGTCACCCCATCTTGGATTCCCCTAGCTCTCTAGTTTTCAGAAATGCACAGGTTTGGTAGGTTTCCCTAGGTGCCGGCTGAGCTAGAAGCCAAAATCTACAGGTAGGCACTTCGCAAAAAACACCTCTGTTTTCTTTAAAAAATTTGGATGTGTCCACGTAGTGCTTTGGGGCGTTTCCTGTCGCGGGCGCTAGGCCTACCCACACAAGTGAGGTATCATTTTTATCGGGAGACTTGGAGGAACGCTGGGTGGAAGGAAATTTGTGTCTCCTCTCAGATTCTAGAACTTTCTGCCACAGAAATGTGAGTAACATGTGTTTTTTCAGCCAAATTTTGAGGTTTGCAAAGGATTCTGGGTAACAGAACCTGGTCCGAGCCCCGCAAGTCACCCCATCTTGGATTCCCCTAGGTCTCTAGTTTTCAGAAATGCACAGGTTTGGTAGGTTTCCCTAGGTGCCGGCTGAGCTACAGGCCAAAATCCACAGGTAGGCACTGCTTTTTATAAAAAAATGTGATGTGTCCACGAAATGTGGGGAACATGTGTTTTTTTAGCCAAATTTTGAGGTTTGCAAAGGATTCTGGGTAACAGCACCTGGTCCGAGCCCCACAAGTTATCCCATCTTGGATTCCCCTAGGTCTCTAGTTTTCAGAAATGCACAGGTTTGGTAGGTTTCCCCAGGTGCCGGCTGAGCTAGAGGCCAAAATCTACAGGTAGGCACTTCGCAAAAAACACCTCTATTTTCTTCCAAAAATTTGGATGCGTCCACGCTGCGCTTTGGGGCGTTTCCTGTCGCGGGTGCTAGGCCTACCCACACAAGTGAGGTATCATTTTTATCGGGAGACTTGGGGGAACGCTGGCTGGAAGGAAATTTGTGGCTCCTCTCAGATTCCAGAACTTTCTGCCACAGAAATGTGAGTAACATGTGTTTTTTTAGCCAAATTTTGAGGTTTGCAAAGGATTCTGGGTAACAGAACCTGGTCCGAACCCCGCAAGTCACCCCATCTTGGATTCCCCTAGGTCTCTAGTTTTCAGAAATGCACAGGTTTGGTAGGTTTCCCTAGGTGCTGGCTGAGCTAGAGGCCAAAATCTACAGGTAGGCACTTCGCAAAAAACACCTCTGTTTTCTTCCAAAAATTTTGATGTGTCCACGTTGCGCTTTGGGGCGTCTCCTGTCGTGGGCGCTAGGCCTACCCACACAAGTGAGGTATCATTTTTATCGGGAGACTTGGGGGAACGCTGGGTGGAAGGAAATTAGTGGCTCCTCTCAGATTCCAGAACTTTCTGCCACAGAAATGTGAGTAACATGTGTTTTTTTAGCCAAATTTTGAGGTTTGCAAAGGATTCTGGGTAACAGAACCTGGTCCGAGCCCCGCAAGTCATCCCATCTTGGATTCCCCTATGTCTCTAGTTTTCAGAAATGCACAGGTTTGGTAGGTTTCACCAGGTGCCGGCTGAGCTAGAGGCCAAAATCTACAGGTAGGCACTTCGCAAAAAACACCTCTGTTTTCTTCCAAAAATTTGGATGTGTCCTCGTTGCGCTTTGGGGCGTTTCCTGTCGCGGGCGCTAGGCCTACCCACACAAGTGAGGTATCACTTTTTTCGTGAGACTTGGGGGAATGCTGGGTGGAAGGAAATTTGTGGCTCCTCACAGATTCCAGAACTTTCTGCCACAGAAATGTGAGTAACATGGGTTTTTTTAGCCAAATTTTGAGGTTTGCAAAGGATTCTGGGTAACAGAACCTGGTCCGAGCCCCGCAAGTCACCACATCTTGGATTCCCCTAGGTCTCTAGTTTTCAGAAATGCACAGGTTTGGTAGGTTTCCCTAGGTGCTGGCTGAGCTAGAGGCCAAAATCTACAGGTAGGCACTTCGCAAAAAACTCCTCTGTTTTCTTCCAAAAATTTGGATGTGTCCACGTTGCGCTTTGGGACGTTTCCTGTCGCGGGCGCTAGGCCTACCCACACAAGTGAGGTATCATTTTTATCGGGAGACTTGGGAAAACGCTGGGTGGAAGGAAATTTGTGTCTCCTCTCAGATTCCAGAACTTTCTGCCACAGAAATGTGAGTAACATGTGTTTTTTTAGCCAAATTTTGAGGTTTGCAAAGGATTCCGGGTAACAGAACTTGGTCCGAGCCCCGCAAGTCACCCCATCTTGGATTCCCCTAGGTCTCTAGGTTTCAGAAATGCACAGGTTTGGTAGGTTTCCCTAGGTGCCGGCTGAGCTAGAGGCCAAAATCTACAGGTAGGCACTTCACAAAAAACACCTCTGTTTTCTGTGAAAAAATATGTTGTGTCCACGTTGTGTTTTGGGCCATTTCCTTTCGTGGGCGCTAGGCCTACCCACAGAAGTGAGGTACCATTTTTATCGAGAGACTTAGGGGAACGCTGGGTGGAAGGAAATTTGTGGCTCCTCTCAGACTCCAGAACTTTCTGTCACCGAAATGAGAGGAAAAAGTGTTTTTGGGCCAAATTTTGATGTTTGCAAAGGATTCTGGGTAACATAACCTGGTCAGAGCCCCGCAAGTCACCCCATCTTGGATTCCCCTGGGTTTCTAGTTTTCAAAAATGCACTGGTTTGCTAGGTTTCCCCAGGTGCCGGCTGAGCTACAGGCCAAAATCCACAGGTAGGCACTGCTTTTTATAAAAAAAATGTGATGTGTCCACGAAATGTGGGGAACATGTGTTTTTTTAGCCAAATTTTGAGGTTTGCAAAGGATTCTGGGTAACAGCACCTGGTCCGAGCCCCACAAGTTATCCCATCTTGGATTCCCCTAGGTCTCTAGTTTTCAGAAATGCACAGGTTTGGTAGGTTTCCCCAGGTGCCGGCTGAGCTAGAGGCCAAAATCTACAGGTAGGCACTTCGCAAAAAACACCTCTATTTTCTTCCAAAAATTTGGATGTGTCCACGCTGCGCTTTGGGGCGTTTCCTGTCGCGGGTGCTAGGCCTACCCACACAAGTGAGGTATCATTTTTATCGGGAGACTTGGGGGAACGCTGGCTGGAAGGAAATTTGTGGCTCCTCTCAGATTCCAGAACTTTCTGCCACAGAAATGTGAGTAACATGTGTTTTTTTAGCCAAATTTTGAGGTTTGCAAAGGATTCTGGGTAACAGAACCTGGTCCGAACCCCGCAAGTCACCCCATCTTGGATTCCCCTAGGTCTCTAGTTTTCAGAAATGCACAGGTTTGGTAGGTTTCCCTAGGTGCTGGCTGAGCTAGAGGCCAAAATCTACATGTAGGCACTTCGCAAAAAACACCTCTGTTTTCTTCCAAAAATTTTGATGTGTCCACGTTGCGCTTTGGGGCGTCTCCTGTCGTGGGCGCTAGGCCTACCCACACAAGTGAGGTATCATTTTTATCGGGAGACTTGGGGGAACGCTGGGTGGAAGGAAATTAGTGGCTCCTCTCAGATTCCAGAACTTTCTGCCACAGAAATGTGAGTAACGTGTTTTTTTAGCCAAATTTTGAGGTTTGCAAAGGATTCTGGGTAACAGAACCTGGTCCGAGCCCCGCAAGTCACCCCATCTTGGATTCCCCTACGTCTTTAGTTTTCAGAAATGCACAGGTTTGGTAGGTTTCACCAGGTGCCGGCTGAGCTAGAGGCCAAAATCTACAGGTAGGCACTTCGCAAAAAACAACTCTGTTTTCTTCCAAAAATTTGGATGTGTCCTCGTTGCGCTTTGGGGCGTTTCCTGTCGCGGGCGCTAGGCCTACCCACACAAGTGAGGTATCACTTTTTTCGTGAGACTTGGGGGAATGCTGGGTGGAAGGAAATTTGTGGCTCCTCACAGATTCCAGAACTTTCTGCCACAGAAATGTGAGTAACATGGGTTTTTTTAGCCAAATTTTGAGGTTTGCAAAGGATTCTGGGTAACAGAACCTGGTCCGAGCCCCGCAAGTCACCGCATCTTGGATTCCCCTAGGTCTCTAGTTTTCAGAAATGCACAAGTTTGGTAGGTTTCCCTAGGTGCTGGCTGAGCTAGAGGCCAAAATCTACAGGTAGGCACTTCGCAAAAAACTCCTCTGTTTTCTTCCAAAAATTTGGATGTGTCCACGTTGCGCTTTGGGACGTTTCCTGTCGCGGGCGCTAGGCCTACCCACACAAGTGAGGTATCATTTTTATCGGGAGACTTGGGAAAACGCTGGGTGGAAGGAAATTTGTGTCTCCTCTCAGATTCCAGAACTTTCTGCCACAGAAATGTGAGTAACATGTGTTTTTTTAGCCAAATTTTGAGGTTTGCAAAGGATTCTGGGTAACAGAACCTGGTCCGAGCCCCGCAAGTCACCCCATCTTGGATTCCCCTAGGTCCCTAGTTTTCAGAAATGCACAGGTTTGGTAGGTTTCCCTAGGTGCCGGCTGAGCTAGAGGCCAAAATCTACAGGTAGGCACTTTACAAAAAACACCTCTGTTTTCTTCCAAAAATGTGGATGTGTCCATGTTGCGCTTTGTGGCGTTTCCTGTCGCGGGCGCTAGGCCTACCCACACAAGTGAGGTATCATTTTTATCGGGAGACTTGGGGGAACGCTGGGTGGAAGGAAATTTGTGTTTCCTCTCAGATTTCAGAACTTTCTGCCACAGAAATGTGAGTAACATGTGTTTTTTTAGCCAAATTTTGAGGTTTGCAAAGGATTCTAGGTAACAGAACCTGGTCCGAGCCCCGCAAGTCACCCCATCTTGGATTCCCCTAGGTCTCTAGTTTTCAGAAATGCACAGGTTTGGTAGGTTTCCCTAGGTGCCGGCTGAGCTAGAGGCCAAAATCTACAGGTAGGCACTTCGCAAAAAACACCTCCGTTTTCTTCCAAAAATTTGGATGTGTCCACGTTGCGCTTTGGGGCGTGTCCTGTCGCGGGCCCTAGGCCTACCCACACAAGTGAGGTATCATTTTTATCGGGAGACTTGGGGGAACGCTGGGTGGAAGGAAATTTGTGGCTCATCTCAGATTCCAGAACTTTCTGCCACAGAAATGTGAGTAACATGTGTTTTTTTAGCCAAATTTTGAGGTTTGCAAAGTATTCTGGGTAACAGAACCTGGTCCGAGCCCCGCAAGTCACCCCATCTTGGATTCCCCTAGGTCCCTAGTTTTCAGAAATGCACAGGTTTGGTAGGTTTCACCAGGAGCCGGCTGTGCTAGAGGCCAAAATCTACAGGTAGGCACTTCGCAAAAAACACCTCTGTTTTCTTCCAAAAATTTGGATGTGTCCTCGTTGCGCTTTGGGGCGTTTCCTGTCGCGGGCGCTAGGCCTACCCACACAAGTGAGGTATCACTTTTTTCGTGAGACTTGGGGGAATGCTGGGTGGAAGGAAATTTGTGGCTCCTCACAGATTCCAGAACTTTCTGCCACAGAAATGTGAGTAACATGGGTTTTTTTAGCCAAATTTTGAGGTTTGCAAAGGATTCTGGGTAACAGAACCTGGTCCGAGCCCCGCAAGTCACCCCATCTTGGATTCCCCTAGGTCTCTAGTTTTCAGAAATGCACAGGTTTGGTAGGTTTCCCTAGGTGCTGGCTGAGCTAGAGGCCAAAATCTACAGGTAAGCACTTTGCAAAAAACTCCTCTGTTTTCTTCCAAAAATTTGGATGTGTCCACGTTGCGCTTTGGGACGTTTCCTGTCGCGGGCGCTAGGCCTACCCACACAAGTGAGGTATCATTTTTATCGGGAGACTTGGGAAAACGCTGGGTGGAAGGAAATTTGTGTCTCCTCTCAGATTCCAGAACTTTCTGCCACAGAAATGTGAGTAACATGTGTTTTTTTAGCCAAATTTTGAGGTTTGCAAAGGATTCTGGGTAACAGAACCTGGTCCGAGCCCCGCAAGTCACCCCATCTTGGATTCCCCTAGGTCTCTAGTTTTCAGAAATGCACAGGTTTGGTAAGTTTCCCTAGGTGCCGGCTGAGCTAGAGGCCAAAATCTACAGGTAGGCACTTCTCAAAAAACACCTCTGTTTTCTTCCAAAAATGTGGATGTGTCCATGTTGCGCTTTGGGGCGTTTCCTGTCGCGGGCGCTAGGCCTACCCACACAAGTGAGGTATCATTTTTATCGGGAGACTTGGGGGAACGCTGGGTGGAAGGAAATTTGTGTTTCCTCTCAGATTCCAGAACTTTCTGCCACAGAAATGTGAGTAACATGTGTTTTTTTAGCCAAATTTTGAGGTTTGCAAAGGATTCTGGGTAACAAAACCTGGTCCGAGCCCCGCAAGTCACCCCATCTTGGATTCCCCTAGGTCTCTAGTTTTCAGAAATGCACAGGTTTGGTAGGTTTCCCTAGGTGCCGGCTGAGCTAGAAGCCAAAATCTACAGGTAGGCACTTCTCAAAAAGCACCTCTGTTTTCTTTAAAAAATTTGGATATGTCCACGTAGTGCTTTGGGGCGTTTCCTGTCGCGGGTGCTAGGCCTACCCACACAAGTGAGGTATCATTTTTATCGGGAGACTTGGAGGAACGCTGGGTGGAAGGAAATTTGTGTCTCCTCTCAGATTCCAGAACTTTCTGCCACAGAAATGTGAGTAACATGTGTTTTTTAGCCAAATTTTGAGGTTTGCAAAGGATTCTGGGTAACAGAACCTGGTCCGAGCCCCGCAAGTCACCCCATCTTGGATTCCCCTAGGTCTCTAGTTTTCAGAAATGCACAGGTTTGGTAGGTTTCCCTAGGTGCCGGCTGAGCTAGAGGCCAAAATCTACAGGTAGGCACTTCGCAAAAAACACCTCCGTTTTCTTCCAAAAATTTGGATGTGTCCACGTTGCGCTTTGGGGCGTGTCCTGTCGCGGGCCCTAGGCCTACCCACACAAGTGAGGTATCATTTTTATCGGGAGACTTGGGGGAACGCTGGGTGGAAGGAAATTTGTGGCTCATCTCAGATTCCAGAACTTTCTGCCACAGAAATGTGAGTAACATGTGTTTTTTTAGCCAAATTTTGAGGTTTGCAAAGTATTCTGGGTAACAGAACCTGGTCCGAGCCCCGCAAGTCACCCCATCTTGGATTCCCCTAGGTCCCTAGTTTTCAGAAATGCACAGGTTTGGTAGGTTTCACCAGGAGCCGGCTGTGCTAGAGGCCAAAATCTACAGGTAGACACTTCGCAAAAAACACCTCTGTTTTCTTCCAAAAATTTGGATGTGTCCTCGTTGCGCTTTGGGGCGTTTCCTGTCGCGGGCGCTAGGCCTACCCACACAAGTGAGGTATCACTTTTTTCGTGAGACTTGGGGGAATGCTGGGTGGAAGGAAATTTGTGGCTCCTCACAGATTCCAGAACTTTCTGCCACAGAAATGTGAGTAACATGGGTTTTTTTAGCCAAATTTTGAGGTTTGCAAAGGATTCTGGGTAACAGAACCTGGTCCGAGCCCCGCAAGTCACCCCATCTTGGATTCCCCTAGGTCTCTAGTTTTCAGAAATGCACAGGTTTGGTAGATTTCCCTAGGTGCTGGCTGAGCTAGAGGCCAAAATCTACAGGTAAGCACTTCGCAAAAAACTCCTCTGTTTTCTTCCAAAAATTTGGATGTGTCCACGTTGCGCTTTGGGGCGTCTCCTGTCGCGGGCGCTAGGCCTACCCACACAAGTGAGGTATCATTTTTATCGGGAGACTTGGGGGAACGCTGGGTGGAAGGAAATTAGTGGCTCCTCTCAGATTCCAGAACTTTCTGCCACAGAAATGTGAGGAACATGTGTTTTTTTAGCCAAATTTTGAAGTTTGCAAAGGATTCTGGGTAACAGAACCTGGTCCGAGCCCCCTAGGTCTCTAGTTTTCAGAAATGCACAGGTTTGGTAGGTTTCCCTAGGTGCCGGCTGAGCTAGAGGCCAAAATCTACAGGTAGGCACTTCGCAAAAAACACCTCTGTTTTCTTCCAAAAATGTGGATGTGTCCACGTTGCGCTTTGGGGCATCTCCTGTCGCGGGCGCTAGGCCTACCCACACAAGTGAGGTATCATTTTTATCGGGAGACTTGGGAAAACGCTGGGTGGAAGGAAATTTGTGTCTCCTCTCAGATTCCAGAACTTTCTGCCACAGAAATGTGAGTAACATGTGTTTTTTTAGCCAAAGTTTGAGGTTTGCAAAGGATTCTGGGTAACAGAACCTGGTCCGAGCCCCGCAAGTCACCCCATCTTGGATTCCCCTACGTCTCTAGTTTTCAGAAATGCACAGGTTTGGTAGGTTTCCCTAGGTGCCGGCTGAGCTAGAGGCCAAAATCTACAGGTAGGCACTTCACAAAAAACACCTCTGTTTTCTTCCAAAAATGTGGATGTGTCCACGTTGCGCTTTGGGGCGTTTCCTGTCGCGGGCGCTAGGCCTACCCACACAAGTGAGGTATCATTTTTATCGGGAGACTTGGGGGAACGCTGGGTGGAAGGAAATTTGTGTTTCCTCTCAGATTCCAGAACTTTCTGCCACAGAAATGTGAGTAACATGTGTTTTTTTAGCCAAATTCTGAGGTTTGCAAAGGATTCTGGGTAACAGAACCTGGTCCGAGCCACGCAAGTCACCCCATCTTGGATTCCCCTAGGTCTCTAGTTTTCAGAAATGCACAGGTTTGGTAGGTTTCCCTAGGTGCCGGCTGAGCTAGAAGCCAAAATCTACAGGTAGGCACTTCGCAAAAAACACCTCTGTTTTCTTTCAAAAATTTGGATGTGTCCACATTGTGCTTTGGGGCGTTTCCTGTAGCGGGCGCTAGGCCTACCCACACAAGTGAGGTATCATTTTTATCTGGAGACTTGGGGGAACATAGATTAGCAAAACAAGTGTTATTGCCCCTTGTCTTTCTCTACATTTTTTCCTTCCAAATATAGGAGAGTGTGTAAAAAAGACATCTATTTGAGAAATGCCCTGTAATTCACATGCTAGTATGGTCACCCCGGAATTCAGATATGTGCAAATAACCACTGTTCCTCAACACCTTATCTTGTGCCCTTTTTGGAAATACAAAGGTTTTCTTGATAGCAATTTTTTACTCTTTATATTTCAGCAAATGAATTGCTGTATACCCGGTAGAGAATGAAAACGCACGTCAGGGTGCAGCTCATTTATTGGCTCTGGGTTCCTTGGGTTCTTGATGAACCTACAAGCCCTATATATCCCCGCAACCAGAGGAGTCCAGCAGACGTAACGGTATATTGCTTTCGATAATCTGACATTGCAGGGAAAAGTTACAGATTAAAACGTAGAGAAACATTTATGTTTTTTTCACCTCAATTTCAATATTTTTATTTTTCAGTTGTTATTTTCTGTAGGAAACCCTTGTAGGATCTACACAAATGACCCCTTTCTGAATGCAGAATTTTGTCTACTTTTCAGAAATGTTTAGGTTTCTGGGATCCAGCATTGGTTTCATGCCCATTTCTGTCACTGACTGGAAGGAGGCTGAAAGCACAAAAAAAAAAAATGTCCCAGTAAAATGCCAAAATTGTGTTGAAAAATTGGGTTTTCTGATTCATGTCTGCCTGTTCCTGAAAGCTGGGAAGCAGCTGAGTTTAGCACCGCAAACCCTTTGTTGATGCCATTTTCAGGGGAAAAACCACAAGCCTTCTTCTGCAGCCACTTTTTCCAATTTATTTGAAAAAAACGAAATTTTCCCTGTATTTTGGCCAATTTCTTGCCCTCCTTCAGCGGAACCCAAAAAGTTATGAGGGCCTAAGCGCAAACTGCCCCAAATAGGCAAAAAAAGGCCTGGCACAGGAAGGGGAAAAGGCCTGGCAGCGAAGGGGTTAAAATTCAGAGAAGTATCTAATTTTGGAATATCTTATCATTTATTTTCACAAAATGTGTCCTGGCATTATTTTAAAGTTATTAGTAATTGAGTGATGACAATGTTACTAATGCAAATCTGAGTAACATTAAAGTTATTTTATTTATGATAGTGACAAGCACAGGTTACATTTTTGACATATTTGTATAGTGCATACGTTAGTGTTGAACATTTATGGTGGCCATGTTAACTTTGGTGCAGGCATTCATCATGATACTGGACACTTACACCAACATTTATCGTGTTTTTATTTTTGTAACTTGTGAATACAGGTGTGTTTATTTAAAAATGATAAGAATTAACACCTTCTCTGCTAAGCCTCATCCCCCTACTGTGCTAAGCCTTTTGTAGCTATTTGGGGTTGTTTTGCGCTTACCCCCTCCATAACTTTTAGTCTATCCATGCCAAATTTGCTTCCTTTTTTCCCGACATTCTGGGGATTCTAAAGGTACCCACGGTTTGTGGATTACCCTTGGGAGGCCTGAGAAATCCAAAAACAGCAACATTTTGTTTTTTTTGGGGGGGAAATGGAAAAACGTTCTGCAGAAGAAAGCACCTGGATTTTTCACTGCAAATGGAATCAACAAAGGGATTGCAGTGATAAAATCACCACTTTTCCAGCTTTCAGGAACATGCACACTTGACTCAGAAAGCTACATTTTTCAACAAGGTTTGGGCATTTTACTGGGGCATACCCCGTTTTTCCTATTTTCTGTGCTTTTAACCTGCTTCCAGTAAGTGACAGAAGTGGGTGTGAAACCAATGATGGATCCTTGAAAGTTATACATTTCTGAAAGGTAGAAAAAAAATTGAATTCAGCAAGGCATCAGTTGGGTAGATCCTTTAAGGTTGTCCTATAGAAAGTAACACTTGAAACACAAAAATATTGAAATTGAGTTGAAAAAACAGCAATTTGTGTCTGTTTTCAACAGTAACTTTTATTAAGCATGACAGATTTTCAAAAGCTATATACCGTTACGTCTGCTGAACCCTTCTGTTTGCTGGGACATTCAAGGCTTGTATGTTCTGTAACAACTAATGCTATCCAGAGAAAATTACTGAGCTGCACTTTATTTGGTAAAACATAAAGAGGGAAAAATAGGTATCAAGGAATCCTCTGTATTTCCAAAATGGGCCCAAGATATGGAGTTTAGAAGCAGAGATTATTTGCAGATCCCTGAATTTGGGGATACCCATAATTGCATGTGAATCAGAGAGCATTTCTCAAAATATCTCCCTTTTTACATACTGGAAGGTGCAAATGCAGAGAAAGACAATTAGTAATAAAAAGTGTTCTGCTATTCTGTGTTTCCCCAAGACACTCAATAAAAATGGTACTTAACTTGTGTGGGTAGGCCTAGTGCCTGTGACAGGAAACAACCCAAAACGTAATGTGGATACATCCCATTTTTCCACTGAAAACTGATTCATTTTTTTACTGTGACTAGCTGTGGATTTTGGGCCTAGCACAGCCGGCACCTGGGGAAACCGAGGAAACCTGTACATTTTTTAAAAACTAGACAACTAGGGGAATCCAGGATGGGGTGATTTGTGTGGCTTTCACCAGGTTCTATTACCCAGAATCCCTTGCAATCCTCAGAATGTGTCTTAAAAACACATTTTTCTCACATTCTGTGATGGAAAGTTCTGGAATCTGAGGTGAGCCGCAAACTTCCTTCCACTCAGCATTTCGCCAAGTTTCCCAATAAAAATTATACATCACTTGTGTTTGTAGGCCTAGTGCCCGCGACAGGAAACATCCCAAAATGCACATTGGACACATCACATATTTCCACTGAAAACTGACTCACTGACGCAATGTGGCTAGCTGTGGATTTTGAGCCTTAGCTCAACCGGCACCTAGGGAGAGTTAGAAAACCTGTACATTGTTAAAAACTAGGCACCTAGAGAATCCAGGACGGGGTGATCACCACATTTTCCTACCCAGAATTCCTTGCAAACCTCAAAATGTATCTATAAAACACTTTTTCCTCACATTTCTGAGATGCAAAGTTCTGAAATTGGAGGGGAGCCGTAAACTTCCTTTCACTAAGCATTCCCCCAAGTCTCCTGATAAAAATGGTGCCTCACTTGTGTGGTTACACCTAATGTCTGCGACAGGAAACGCCCTAAAATGCAACATGGACACGTCATGTTTTTCCACTAAAAACTGGCTTGTTTTTTGCAATGTGCTTAGCGGTAGATTTTGGGCTGTAGCTCAGCCGACACCTAGGGAAACCTAGCAAACTTTCTTCCATCCACATCTCTGACAAAAATGGTGCCTCACTTGTGTGGGTAGGCCTAGTGCCAGTGGAGGGAAATGCCACAACACGCAACGTGGACACATCACACCAAAAACATTTACAGATTGACACTAAATCGTATTCATAAGTGCATGTCTGTTTTACATTTCCAGGATGACTCTGCTTTAGGTACCCACACACATTTTGGGTTAATTTCTATTTCTTGAAAAATATGGCACAGAAATGCAAGACAGATGTGTGATTTTAGTCACATTTTGAGATTTGCAGGGCATTGTGGGTAAGAAAAGTTGCTGTGATCCACAAGAGGCACACGCGCGGGTGTCAAGATTTTGAACATACTTAGAGTTGGTAGATTTTCCTAGACAAAAGCGAGCACTCTACCAAGTCTCTTACTGCTGTGACGTCCCAAACACTCAAATTGTGAAAAAAAGTCCTTCGGTTCTGTTAAAAAAAAAACCTCACCACCAACCTAGTTAGTGGCATGCTTCATCATTGAGGTCCCACCCGAGGCACCAAGTGTGTCAGAGGTGTGCTTTGATGCCTGATTACAGTGGACAATATTTTTTATATGAGTGGAATTCCCAACTGAGAGGAGAACTGCAATAAATATGTCTTGTGGCTACCCACCATTATTTGTACACATACACATTGGTTGAATTTGGCATGAGGAGGAGTGATGGCTCATTATATAAAATTTTATTAACAAGAGATTTCACAAAAATGAATGCACTATTAATAATTGGAAGGTAAAAAAAAAAAAACTGAACCGATGACTCACAGCTAATAAGCAGAGTCAAAGCACCAACTGCTTTACAGTCTATTCACACACCTTTCATACTTGACACACCAAGACCATTCATGCCACCAGCCACGGGCCCAGCACATTACAACACTCACATCAACAGGCAGTGCCATTCAAGAGCCCATCACTTTCATACTGTAGGAGGCTGGCCTGGCTTATAGTGGGTACCTGATGGTACTTACACCTTGTGCCAGTTCCAGTTATCCCTTATTAGTAGATTAGTATTGTTCTAGCAGCTTAGGCTGATAGAGGTAGCTATAGCAGAGCAGCTTAGGCTGAACTAGGAGATATGCAAAGCTCCTACTATACCACTTATATCATATACCAATATATATCATAAGAAACACAATACTCAGAGTTACTAAAAATAAAGGTACTTTATTTACTCCATTGAATTTACCAAGCATGTCCAAAAGTGGGTCAACTATGGTGCAAAAACAACTTGAGATAACAGATCTTACATATATGTTCACAATAGCAATGTACCTAGTGCCTTGCTTGGTGGCTATGCTAATTTCTATGCCCAGGAGATCTCTGCTCAGTGACCGAACAACCTTTACTCTGGGAAAAAGGTTCACCCGTGGCCAGATCAAGAGGCCCCATGAAGCCCTTCCTGCAGGCTAGGGGATGGCATTTTCAGTAACGGTCATAAAGCCTGGCCTATGGACTTGATCAATGGCCCATGTCTCCTGCAAGAGTATTTCAGGGTCTGAAAGTTTAGCCTTTATCCCAGCAATGTTCCATGACAATATTCTTGAACAATCAACTTCTGCCATGTTCATTCCAATTGTGTCAACAAAATTGGCTTTATTCTGGCGCTTCAAACGTTTTTGACGAAGCCAAGCTGATTGAGAATTTAAGATGGCTTCTGAGGGGATTTCACCATGGCTTATGGTCTTCATACCTAATGTGCTTTCCCACTCTCTATCTAAAATCATCCTATGGGAGGGTCCTACATTATTTGTATTTTCCTCTTGTCAGCTGACTTCCTGTTGTCTGTCTATCCAACCATGTATAAAGTTGGTCGTAGCTTGGGGCCTAATTTCATTTAGGTCACTAAGCTTTCATTTTATTTGAGACATTTTAGGAGGCCAGAATCTCAATTCAAGCAATATTAGTCCTTCTGACAAAAAACTGGGACCTTAGTTTCAGCCCTAGTGTGTCATGATATGTTAGTATTGCTAAGACCCCTTTCTTAGAGGGTATCTTATCTTATGATGGACTTGCAGCCTCTAGATTGTCTTATCCAATGAATTGCTTTATTAGTACATGCTTCTTGTGATTCCCTCCCACCAAGTGACAACTTGGGAAGGTTGGCCATTTAAATATTCTATTGATCTTTATGCTCAGTATTCTCCCTCATTCTTCTATTAGCTGTATGGATATTTCCCAAGTGTAATTTCCTCTGATCGTACTGCAGGTTACTCTGTCTGTTTCAATCAATCAATCAATCAATCAGAGTTTATAGAGCACAGCCACTCACCTGTTAGGATCTCAAGGCGCTGGGGGAGGGGGTTGTAGCGTGTATCGGAGGTGGATTAAAGGTTTAAAAAAGCCATGTCTTCAGTTCTTTCGTGAAGGAGAGGGAGGTGGTTTGTCTGATGTGGATGAGTAGGGTGTTCCAGATGGTGGTGGCGAGGTAGGAGAAGGAGCATCCTCCTGTTCTGGTTTTCCTGATGCGGGGTACTACTGCGAGAGAGAGCTGGGCTGAGCATAGGGTCCTCTGGGGTACTTGGAAGTTGAGTCGCTGGTTAATGTAGGCAGGTCTAGTGTTGTGGAGGGCTTTGTGTGCGTAGGTGAGGATTTTGAAAGTGATTCTTTTCTCAATAGGGAGCCAGTGCAGTGTGCGTAGGTGTTGTGAGATGTGGCAGTGTCGGGGTAGGTCGAGGATCATTCTGACAGCTGCGTTCTGGATGTTTTGCAATTTGCGGGTGAGTTTTTGATTGATTCCAGTGTAGACTGCGTTGTCGTAGTCCAGTCTGCTGGTGATAAGGGCATGTGTGACGGTCTTTCTATGCTCGAGGGGGATCCATTTGAAGGTCTTGCGTAGGAGGCAGAGGGTGTGGAAGCAGGTGGAGGTGAATTGCGTTGATCTGATGGTTTATGCTGAGGTCGGGTCCAGGATGATTCCGAGGTTGAGGGCATGGCTGGCGGGGTGGGTGGGTTTCTGAGGGTGGGTGGCCACCAGGAGTCGTTCCATGCGTTGGGTTGGGGGCTCAGGATGAATACCTCGGTCTTGTTTGTGTTGAGTTGAAGGCAGCTATCTCTCAGAGAGTTGGTGACTGCTTTCATGCCCTCGTGGAACTTGTGTCTGGCCTTGTCTTGTTCATTGGAGAGGGAGACTATGAGAGGGATGGCATTTTCCCTTCATGTGTTATCCTGGACCATGGACATGTTTTCCCCTGTGTTCCTGGTTTCCATCAAGCCTTCTTTGGCTCTGCTGCTGCAAGCAGCGCAAAAGGCCATATTCTCATCCTGATATATTCCAATAGGTGTGGGTGGATTTATGGATATTGGTCCTGGACTATCACTTTAATCTTCCCTTGTCTTATTTGTTTTGATGACCAATGTAGATAATTTATCCAATTTTCCATTTAGGTTATCAGCCAGATGACCTATGCAATCTCGTAGCAGCATGATTTCTCCCTTGAAAGATTGTATCTGTTCAGTAAGGGGAATACTTTCTCCGTTAAGGAATGGCCCTGGTGCTGCAGTGTCTGTCTCATTGGACTCCAAGATATTGCCTTGCTGTTGGAGCTTGGGATCCCTACCTCTTTAGTTTGTTTAAGAAAGGGCCCACTGCCCTTATGGGCCGGCCCATTTATTTTGCTCCTAGATGCAGTCCCTTTGACCAGATTCCCATGATGTTTATCTTTATGGTCAAGTAGCCTCTCCACCTCCTCAATTAACTCGTCAGTCTCATCCAGAGTACAGTTCTCTGCCGCATGTCTAGGGGCTTTCTTCACACCCCCTGGCCCCAAAGGCCCATCCACCGCTTTCTGCTTTACCATGGCAATTCCCTTTCCTTTGAACAACGGCACTCTATGTAACAAATGTGGCGTACATAAATAAAATATAGTGAAACTCCTGATCCTATCCATGTAGGCTTATGCAATAGTATTCTAAAGTCAATGGAAACTTCAAAGCAGAAAACCAAACTAATATATTAACTTGTTTCAGTTCCACTGGACATTCCAGTCCAGCTATGAGTCCTTTAAGTCATGCATCAGGCTGAGCAAATACTTGCGATACGGCAAGGACAAAGACTAAGAATTGGGTTGAGTAAAAAGCAATGTGTGCATAGGCACCCAATGTCATAAAACTCCAGGCGGTCCAAATGCTACCTGTGATCAATGAGACCGGGGGTTCAACCGACCAGGGGTGGTGGCCCTGCCCTGGCTCTTCCTGCTCTGATGGGTGCAGGAAGGGCCTGACCTTGGCCCGGGCTTTGACCGGGCGTATTGTGCTCAGCGGGGGAAGAGAACGCGCTTTATAGTGCCAAAAAAGCACCACAGGTGAAATGAATCCTGGGGCTGCCTCCTGGGACCCAAGGATGCTGGAACTTAAAGTCCTGCTTCTGCCTCCTGTTAACACGATCTCCTGCTGTACATTTTAAGAATAATGCAGGTAAACTCAGAGTTACATGACCTTATACAGGAACTCAGCCTTCCACCTCATCCTATCATCACAGACTTGCAATATCCCTCCAGTGCACGTCAGTGGGGACGTTATCCCATATATAATGTACCACGAACAGCATGGTTCATAGTACATTTTGAAAGAACACATACTAAATTACAAAATAACATGAATGCTTTGCCACAACTAGCCAAAACGCATTCACAATTTAGCAACTATTTTTGTAAGTTCTTTTGTGGATTAATAAATGAGCTTTAACGTTTCCCCAAGCTACAATTTTTTTGTTTCAGCTTCTAAAGCACTCAGGCAAAGTGCTGTAATATTCTTTGGCATGCCTGTCTTATTATCATGGTAACAGATGTAACAATGCTTAGGAGTATGCATTATTTATGTTTGCTTGATTGTTTATCTTGTACGAATGCAGGAGTCAAAAATTATGCATTTTCTTATTTCTGATATTATTAATCAGGAAAGTGGGCTCACTGTAAAGAAAGCATTGTTTGCACCAAAAGAAACATAAATAAAAAATATTGGGGTCCTTTTTACAAATAGGGTGCACTTGTTCTGTTTGCTCCATGGTGTATCTTTAAATAGGTGTGCAAACAGGGAAAGTGTGCCCTATCACAGAGATCCCTTTGTAGGCATGTGAAGTGAGTGACTGCACCTGTCTGCAAGGGAATGTATGGGTGGTCCATGGGACACTCTTTCCCTCTTCCAGAGGTCTGCCATCAGGGGACACACTGACAGTGTGCAATCCTTTTGTGGCGCACTTTCAATGCACCTCCTGGCAGCTTCTCTGCCTTTCTGCCCACATCCATAATAAGGCATGGGCTCAGAGTCAAAGAGATTTCCTCATTTCTGTGGGGCCGCAACCCCAATGCAAATAAGAGAATGCCGTCTTCAGATATGGCTGGGTGCAGGGTGTCTGTTGGGTGGTCCTGCACATGTGAGCCTGCGCTATCAGTATTACAACATTTTTTCTGTTTTTTAAACTTTTATTTTTTTGAAGCAATTCTATTGTAATTAATATTATATATAAATAAATATGTGAGCCAGTGCGAATCCAAGAAGCGGTAAAACAAAATAGATCTACCGTAAGGGCCACAATAGTCATACAATGAGGAAAATACATAGAGGACAAATCGATTGAAACATTAAAGGAAGACCCTGTTTTTAGGAAATATTTGACCTATTGGGGAAGAAAAGGGACTGAGGGAGCAGTATGGGGAACATTGGTGGAGGGAGGGTCAGCCATGATAGCAACCATAGTTAAACTGTAAAAAACTTAAAACTGTAAACTTTGTACTAGTATAGCGCACTACTTACCCGTTAGGGTCCCAAGGCACTGTACACATACCACTGTGGAACCCCTCCTTGCTTTTCTCTGTGAGGTGCCCACTCCTGGACAGCCCTAGGGTAAAGCCAGGCCTCCAAGCACTGTGAGGGCCATTGTGGAGATTAAGCAAGCTATTGCCCAGAGTGGGACCTATTAATTAGATTAGGCACCAAGGTGAGAATGATCTGGTACAACGGAATTGAGCCCAAGACCTGCCAAGGTGGGAATTTAACCCTCGTCCAAGGCCAGGTCTCTGCATCAGGGTCTGCCACTCTAACCATTGCGCCACACTTCTCCATAGTTTTACTGATCCGGGAACTGATGGCCAAAAGGAGGAGGAGGCTGTATGCAGGTGTATCAGCTGGGCTCAGGAAGACTCACCAGATATCTATGAACACTGTTTCCGCCAGCCAGCCCAGCAGAATGGTCGTAATGCAGCCGAAAGGGTCGTAAGGGGGCTGACGGTCTATGGAAAGACCACCAGCACGAACACGGAAGTGTTTACTGCCGTGTTCATAATGACCCCCTTATTGTTATATTTAATAAGCTATAATTCATAATTGGGAGCAGGTAGATATGTAATGTTTGATACCTATGAAATTGTAATGATAAACTCTCTTAAATGGTAAAGTTGGATTTTCATTGCAATTTTTAAAAAGGTGGCATTTTCCTGCCCTTCACCCTTTTGTGCCTGTAGCCTGACCTGGATCATATGGCTGGATGTAACTGACAGTTAAACTGTGTGAACTCCTCCCAGACAGTCACACAATAGAAGGATTGGATGTGGCTGTATGGACCATATGCTGGCAGTATGGTAGGTGGGGTACAGAGCTGAGCACAGCCCCACTTACACCTGAATTGACTATGCTCTGCCTTCTGACCCTGTATTGCCATTGCTGCCAGCTTGAATCTAGGGCAGTGGAGCCAGGAAATTACATGCAATTCAAATAATCTTTCCAGAGGCTGTTCCCACCTTCAAGAAGAACAGGACCAGGGTAAACAAATAGGACCTTCAAACCCACTGTTCAGTTCACTGATGTACCTGTGGAAAGACCCTCAGAGGAAATGGTCTGCTATGACCTGCTGTGCACACTGCCAGACTGCTTCGGTACATGAAAGGACTGATTTGCTGCCTAGGTGCCTGCCTTGAATCCTCAGAGGCCAGTCCTTCTGTTGAGCCCTACCTTTACCTGCACCCAGAACTACCGGAAGGCGTTCCAAGGGCTAATGTGCCGGCCTCTTCAGAGCCACACAGATATAAAAGACTCATACTATCTTGAATACACAACTTGACCTAATCTGACTGAGCTCTGAACCCCCAAGAGGTGTCCCACTAGTCCTGGACCCTTGGTTGTGGTGCAAAAGGTGCCCAGATGGCAAATTCACAAACTGAAGACCAGAAAGTGCTCTGAGAACAAAGAGAAGACTGGGACCAACCTGTTCTCTTTCGCACATGGTGCATCAATGGTTGGCTTAATTTTGATGTTTCTTCCCCTACGTTCTTTGCAGCAGCAGCACATCCGTTTCAGTGGTGCTTTGGCAAAGGTGTATATGACCTTGTGGAACTGTTTTCAACTCTCTGCTTCATCCTGCTAGAGTTTTTTGACTTCCATTTCAGCGACTAAGTCAAAACATAGAAAACTACACCAGGGTTATCCGATGACAAAACTCCCTCCTCGGACACCTCCTGCAGGCTTGCCCCACTGAACCTTAGCTTCTCAGACATTTTTCTTTAAAAAAAATTATGACCAGGCTCAATCCACTTCTTGTATCCGAACTTCACTCCATTGTGGCCAGCCTCAACGTTCGACTTTAACCTGGTCTCGTGCAACTGGATGACTGCGGTTGGTGCCATGATCTTTTAGACACCAGTTTCCACTTAAAACTTTAAACATTAATAGCTTTGGTTCTAATGATTGGATTTTTGTCATTTTGGTGCCCAAAAAGTCATTACAATATACTCTATGTTTCTAAATTGGTTTGGAATTTTTCTATTGCATCTTTTCACTTTATTACTGTGTGCTGCATTAATACATTACATAATGCATTTAAGTTAGGTCTGACTGCTTTTTGTGCCAAGCTACCTAGGGTTAAGCACAAGTTAATTTAGTGACATTTGTTGTTCACTATGCACGGAGTTCTGGCAGTTTCTTGACCAGGGCTCACACCCCAGTCAATCAGCAACCCCAATATCTCACAGGAGCTATGGGCGGTGATCTCGACTGCATGCAGGGACTGTGACAGCCGGTGATATGGACAGTGGTCGGCATTCTAGATGCCAAACTCCAGTTCTATGAGTTTGAACATTTTGAGGCACCCATTAATATTTTATGCCTGCCTCATACCAGGACTCCTAGTTGAATGCCCCACCAGCCATCCACAACATCACATTGTGCTACAATGGGCCTTATGATGTAGGAGCAAAGGATATTTTTGAACTTAAGAGACTATTACCAGGTTGTCGCTGTAGTGACCAAAAATAGGTTAGCAGTAACAGTATGGTCAGTGATGTCCTGGTAAAGCTAAGGGAAAGATTTGGTCATCCCAGAAGGTGTTTTTGCCTCACTCAGAGCCCAAATGGAGAGGGACAGTTATCAGAGTTGAAAAGCCAAACAGTATAATGACATGTGGGGGAGTTTTAAACATTCAGCTGTAGTGCCCCCCCTGGAGGTTAGATGCCTTCAGCTGAGGTGTAAGCCAGCTCCAGATATAAAACCTGATTTTTGGCTCAATTCTGGGCAGGAGGTGCATGAACCTGTAGTGCAGCGAGCGTTCAAAAGTGGTATCAGGGAAGTCCTGCTACTGCCATCTAAAAAAAGTGGTGGTGTAGTGGGGCTTCTGGTGGTTATGTGGTGTTGTCCAGTGAACATGGGGAGCAGAGGCCTGTGAGAGAGGGGGTATTATAGGCAATCTACCTATGGGATGGGTGTAGTATTTGGGACGGGGAGCAACTGGGATAAAGCTAAAAAAACATGATTTCTGAGCTAGTTCCGGTACTACGTGGCATCAGCTTTGTCCCTCTCACTGTGGAGAAAATTTCTCAGTGGGGCCATTGGTGCTATTGTATGGATCTATGTACCCTTATCGCTTTACAGAGTGCTAGGTAAAGCATAATGAGAGAGCGAAAAAAATAAAAACCAACATAGAAGGATACATATTGTTTATAGGGGCATTACATAGAGAATAGCATTAAAGGGCCGGATTTAGATATTGGTACGGCATTGATGGATATCCTGCTTGCGGAAATATAAATCCCATTGGATATCATGGGATTTAGATTTCGGCAGATGCGTTATCAGGCCCTGTTTTGACAGAGTAACCCCACCACCAAGATCTAAATCAGGCCCTTAGTTCTTCTCCTCAGGTGCTGTGTCCTTGGTGCCCTGTTTCAGTAGGATTGTGACTAATCTCTGTCCCTGTCTTTGTGGATGGCCTCTGCGATCTGATGTAGGCTGGCTAGTCGAATTCCCATCTGGCCACACCCTCCAGTTTGAGGTTTTGAGGGATTAGTACTTAAGGGCTTCCAGATGGTACGTATGTCCTCCTGTGAGGTAGTTGTGTTTGGTGGGGCATTATCCATGGCTGTGTTGCCAAGAGCTTCTAGGAACATCTTGTGAGAGTCACAAGCATATGTGCTGGCTCCAGGAGGACATTTTTGACATCTATGAGCTTCAGTTTGGGTCAAAGATCTAGGTATCATTTACATTTAGTATTAGTGGTGCTGGATAAGTCTGCTGAAAAAGAGACTTAGGGGATGATTATGAGTTGTTGTTGGTGGTAGTCTAACCGCCAAAAGTCTGGCAGAGTGGACTGCCATATTATGAGCTTGCCGGTCACAGAAACAGAAGACCGCCGGCGCTCCGCTGGTACTGCTAGGCAGTACTGGCTACCACGGTCACATGGAAGCACAAAAAGGCCAGTGTAACCTGTGTTTCGGCCAGACCCATTGTGAGTTTGAACACCGCCAATGTGACCGTGGCGATTTAAACACCATGTACAAGCTGGCAGAAATGGACAATATAAATGTAGACACCCACCTGCAGTAAGCCTCACACATCTGGAGCCGCCATGGAGCCCTTCGAAAACGTCATGCCACTGCTCCTGCTCATTCAAAGACAACAAAATCAATGTCACCGTGGACAACAGCTGCCATAAGTACACACATCTACCTGTATCATTAATCAATAAAAACAGCATGTAGCACTGGGAAACACATCATAGGAGCGAACCCGTGGACAAAAGCTACATGCATCACACAACACACATCCACAAACATACATCAACACCGACACACACACATTCACAATATGCACACTTTGGTCAGCACACACACACACACTGCACTGCAACACTACACAAATACACACGGCCACACAGCACTGGGACACTGAAGGCTACACAACATTCTCACACACAGCAACAACAACACAAATACTGTACATATACAAATACAACTCACACACTCACACCCAATACTGGCCAGGAGATGTCCACTCATACAACACACATATCCATCAATGTGGCATGGAACAGCACCCCTATGAAACAACCCTGCAATGGAGACACACATTACACACACACAGCACAATGGAAGCTCCATGGCATGAACAAAACACAGAGAGACAAATAGACAAAAGAAACAAAGAGCACCCAAACAAAAATACTTGCTCAGTTGGGATGGGAGCCTCAGGAGACATGTCACGTTGAAAAGGGCCCTCAAACAACATGCATACTGTAAATTACACTACTTGGAGCCCAGGTACAAACAGTACTAAAACCAATTGTCCACAGCTGCACAATGGGGAACGGCAAGTCTACAAAACACATACAACTCCTACAGCATGGGACAGATCTCTACAAGAACTAGCTGCAAGGGACACACCCCTAAATTGACACATGCACACTCAAATGCAAAGCAACCTAGCACAACGTAACCCACTCCATGTCTGCAATCACAAAATCCAAGAAGACACACATCACATGTAAACAATAGCCATCAAGGAGACTAGTCCAACCTCATACATGCCCACATTGCACAGCACAAAAATAAATACCATAACAAACACTACACAATGCCATGACCTCAACATTGCATCTACACACACATACCCATCAAACAACAGATATCCTTCTCTTGGGGGACAACAACACTGCCACAAATTCACATACTGCAGACAACACCACATGGAGAAGCAAGAACAGTCACACAACCAAAGTCACTCAGGAACAACAGAAAGCTAGGAAAGGAATTGCAGGACTAAGGTGTACCCATCAAACCAATAACTGGTGAGTTTATTTATCAAAGGGCTGTAAGTCCAAGGCCAAAGGCCAGTCCATATAGTGCCCAAAGAGTGGCAATTTGTTGTTGCCAAACTTGACTCCTAACTGCAATGTGACCTCTACAGTAAGGGGCATCGAGGGGGCAGGCAGGCACCTCAGGGTTAATCTGAGGGTGGGGATGGGGAGCTTGAGGTAGGACCAAGGAACTGTTCTACCTCCATCAACTTCCATCAGTGTTAAACACGTAAGCTAACATCAATGGTTCTACTGCACCAGATGGGAAATGTGCACTCTGGGTCTCCTCCAATGGTTCTGCCACACCTACATCTGAGATAAAGCCAAGTTCTTCTCCAAGGCTCTGTGCCCTCCAATATCAGGAATATGGACGCTGGTTCTCTTCCATACCCACTTCTCCTCCTCACAGTTATAGGATATGGTTCCACTCCATGCCCCTTCAGACTCCAAGATGTTGAAACTCTTGGCCTCAGAGATGTAGCAAATGGTTTTATTCTGGCTGCTATTCCAAATGCAGTAACAACTGCCTGATGTGCTGTGAATTTCTAATGTTTGATTATTCTTTCTTTTCCAGCAGTAAAAACATGGTGATCGAGCAAACTATGCGCAGAGAACAATCTAAAATTAAAAAGTTTCAGGTATATTCTTTTTTTTTTTCTTACTTCAATTCACCTACCATCCTGATTCTTAGCCCAGAAACAAGAATAGAGTCCTGATTTTGTGGTATTGAAAAAGGATACACAGAGAGCATGTTGATTCAGAACAGATTCAAATTACTCTATATGTGCAGATTTGAAGAAAAACAATATTAACCTCTTGGGTGCCTTGGACGAGATGATCTCGTCCAAGGCTACAGTTCCCCTGTGCCTTGGACGAGATCATCTCGTCCATGGCACAGGGGAACTTGGGGGCGCGCTAGCGCGCCCCCCGTGCACCCCCCTTCCCCCCAAGGCGGGGATGGAAGGGGAAGACCTTCCCCTTCCACCCCCGCCCCCCCCTGTGACGTCAGCGCGCGCGCGCGCGCTGATGTGTCACAGGGGCCTCCCTCGTCGCGCTGGAAGCTCTGCTTCCAGCGCGATTGAAAAAGAAATGCAAAAGCATTTCTCTTTCAATCACCGGGGAGGCCCGGAGGGGCTTCAAAGGGAAGGAAAAGTATTTCCTTCCCTTTGAAGTCCCTCCGAGGGTTTCAAAAGCCGGATTGCTTGCAATCTGGCTTTTGAAACCCCACTAGACACCAGGGATTTTTTTTTTTTTATGATATTGACAAAAGGGAGCGACCCCTTGGGCAAGGGTCCGCTCCCATGGGGGGCATTTTTTCTGGAAGGCCTTTTCTGCAGAAACCTCTAGGGCACCAGGGACCATTTTTAAAAAAAAAAATTTTTATGTGTTATTTTATTTTTTTGGGTGGGGAGCGACCCCTTAGGCAAGGGTCGCTCCCCTTGGGGTAAAATTATATTTTGGTCATTTCTGCCCCCCTTGGGGGCAGATTGGCCTATTTTAATGAGGCCAATCTGCCCCCAAGGGGGGTAGAAACCACTAGACACCAGGGAGTTTTTTCTTTGCGTGAATTTCACGCAAAGGGAGCGACCCCTTAGGCAAGGGTCGCTCCCCTGGGGGGGAGGGCAATTTATTTTAGGCCATTTCTACCCCCCCTGGGGGCAGATCGGCCTATTATTAGGCCGATCTGCCCCCAGGGGGGGCAGTAACCTATAGGCGCCAGGGCAAGTTTTTTTTTTGTGTTTTTTTTTTTTGTTTGTTTGTTTTTTTAGAGATGGGGAGCGACCCATCAGGCAAGGGTCGCTCCCCTGGGGGGGGGGCAAATTGTATTTACACCATTTCTGCCCCCCTGGGGGCAGATTGGCCGATTTTAGGTCAATCTGCCCCCAAGGGGGCAGAAACCACTAGGCACCGGGGATTTGTTTTTTCGCGCCAATGTCACGCAGGGGGAGCGACCCCGTAGGCAAGGGTCGCTCCCGGGGGGGGGGGGGGGGGATGGGGGGGGTCAAATTTATTTTAGGCCATTTCTGCCCCCCCTAGGGGCAGATCGGCCTATTATCAGGCCGAACTGCCCCCAGAGGGGGGCAGAACCCTCAGGGCACCAGGGCAATTTTTTTTTTTTGTGTTTTTGTTTTTTTTCGAGATGGGGAGCGACCCATCAGGCAAGGGTCGCTCCCCTGGGGGGCAACTTGTATTTAGGCCATTTCTGCCCCCCTTGGGGGCAGATTGGCCGATTTTAGGTCAATCTGCCCCCAAGGGGGCAGAAACCACTAGGCACCTGGGATTTGTTTTTTGTCGCCAATGTCACGCAGGGGGGAGCGACCCCGTAGGCAAGGGTCGCTCCCGAGGGGGGGGGTGGGGGTTCAAATTTATTTTAGGCCATTTCTGCCCCCCCTGGGGGCAGATCGGCCTATTATTAGGCCAAACTGCCCCCATGGGGGGGCAGAACCCTCTGGGCACCAGGGCACATTTTTTTGTGTGTTTTTTTTTTGTTTGTTTGTTTTTTTTCGAGATGGGGAGCGACCCATCACGAAAGGGTCGCTCCCCTGGGGGGCAAATTGTATTTAGGCCATTTCTGCCCCCCTTGGGGGCAGATTGGCCGATTTTAGGTCAATCTGCCCCCAAGGGGGTAGAAACCACTAGGCACCTGGGATTTGTTTTTTGGCGCCAATGTCACGCAGGGGGAGCGACCCCGTAGGCAAGGGTTGCCCCCGGGGGGGGGGGGGTTGGGGGGGTCAAATTTATTTTAGGCCATTTCTGCCCCCCCTAGGGGCAGATCGGCCTATTATCAGGCCGAACTGCCCCCAGAGGGGGGCAGAACCCTCAGGGCACCAGGGCAATATTTTTTTTGTGTGTTTTTTTTTTTTTTTTTTTTTTTTTCGAGATGGGGAGCGACCCATCAGGCAAGGGTCGCTCCCCTGGGGGGCAACTTGTATTTAGGCCATTTCTGCCCCCCTTGGGGGCAGATTGGCCGATTTTAGGTCAATCTGCCCCCAAGGGAGCAGAAACCACTAGGCACCTGGGATTTGTTTTTTGTCGCCAATGTCACGCAGGGGGAGCGACCCCGTAGGCAAGGGTCGCTCCCGGGGGGGGGGGTGGGGGTTGGGGGTTCAAATTTATTTTAGGCCATTTCTGCCCCCCCTGGGGGCAGATCGGCCTATTATTAGTCCAAACTGCCCCCAGGGGGGGGGCAGAACCCTCTAGGCACCAGGGCACATTTTTTTTTGTGTGTTTTTTTTTTGTTTGTTTGTTTTTTTTCGAGATGGGGAGCGACCCATCAGGAAAGGGTCGCTCCCCTGGGGGGCAAATTGTATTTAGGCCATTTCTGCCCCCCTTGGGGGCAGATTGGCCGATTTTAGGTCAATCTGCCCCCAAGGGGGTAGAAACCACTAGGCACCTGGGATTTGTTTTTTGGCGCCAATGTCACGCAGGGGGAGCGACCCCGTAGGCAAGGGTCGCTCCCGGGGGGTGGGGGGGGGGGTTGGGGGGTCAAATTTATTTTAGGCCATTTCTGCCCTCCCTAGGGGCAGATCGGCCTATTATCAGGCCGAACTGCCCCCAGAGGGGGGCAGATCCCTCAGGGCACCAGGGCAATTTTTTTTTTTGTGTTTTTTTTTTGTTTGTTTGTTTTTTTCGAGATGGGCAGCGACCCATCAGGCAAGGGTCGCTCCCCTGGGGGGCAACTTGTATTTAGGCCATTTCTGCCCCCCTTGGGGGCAGATTGGCCGATTTTAGGTCAATCTGCCCCCAAGGGGGCAGAAACCACTAGGCACCTGGGATTTGTTTTTTGGCGCCAATGTCACGCAGGGGGAGCGACCCCGTAGGCAAGGGTCGCTCCAGGGAAGGGGTGGGGGCTGGGGGGGCAAATTTATTTCAGGCCATTTCTGCCCCCCCTGGGGGCAGATCGGCCTATTATTAGGCTGAACTGCCCCCGGGGGGGGGCAGAACCCTCAGGCCACCAGGGCAATTTTTTTTTTTTTTTTTTTTTTTTTGTTTGTTTGTTTTTTTCGAGATGGGGAGCGACCCATCAGGCAAGGGTCGCTCCCCTGGGGGGCAAATTGTATTTAGGCCATTTCTGCCCCCCTTGGGGGCAGATTGGCCGATTTGAGGTCAATCTGCCCCCAAGGGGGCAGAAACCACTAGGCACCTGGGATTTGTTTTTTGGCGCCAATGTCACGCAGAGGGAGCGACCCCGTAGGCAAGGGTCGCTCCGGGGGGGGTGGGGGTTGGGGGGAAGAAATTTATTTTAGGCCATTTCTGCCCCCCCCCCTGGGGCCGGCTGAGCTACAGGCCAAACTCCACAGGTAGGCACCTTGCAAAAAACACCTCTGTTTTCTGTGAAAAAATATGTTGTGTCCATGTTGTGTTTTGGGCCATTTCCTTTCGTGGGCGCTAGGCCTACCCACAGAAGTGAGGCACCATTTTTATCGAGAGACTTAGGGGAACGCTGGGTGGAAGGAAATTTGTGGCTCCTCTTAGATTCCAGAACTTTCTGTCACCGAAATGAGAGGAAAAAGTGTTTTTTGGGCCACATTTTGATGTTTGCAAAGGATTCTGGGTAACATAACCTGGTCAGAGCCCCGCAAGTCACCCCATCTTGGATTCCCCTGGGTTTCTAGTTCTCAAAAATGCACTGGTTTGCTAGGTTTCCCCAGGTGCGGGCTGAGCTACAGGCCAAAATCCGCAGGTAGGCACTGCTTTTTATAAAAAAATGTGATGTGTCCACGTTGTGTTTTGGGCCCTTTCCTTTCGTGGGCGCTAGTCCTACCCACGCAAGTGAGGTATCATTTTTATCGGGAGACTTGGGGGAACGCTGGGTGGAAGGAAATTTGTGGCTCCTCTCAGATTCCAGAACTTTCTGCCACAGAAATGTGAGGAACATGTGTTTTTTTAGCCAAATTTTGAGGTTTGCAAAGGATTCTGGGTAACAGAACCTGGTCCGAGCCACACAAGTCACCCCTCCTTGGATTCCCCTAGGTCTCTAGTTTTCAGAAATGCACAGGTTTGGTAGGTTTCCCTAGGTGCCGGCTGAGCTAGAGGCCAAAATCTACAGGTAGTCACTTTGCTAAAAACAGCTCTGTTTTCTGTGATATGTCCACGTTGTGTTTTGGGGCATATCCTGTCGCGGGCGCTAGGCCTACCCACACAAGTGAGGTATCATTTTTATCGGGAGACGTGGGGGAACGCTGGGTGGAAGGAAATTTGTGGCTCCTCTCAGATTCCAGAACTTTCTGCCACAGAAATGTGAGGAACATGTGTTTTTTTAGCCAAATTTTGAGGTTTGCAAAGGATTCTGGGTAACAGAACCTGGTCCGAGCCACACAAGTCACCCCTCCTTGGATTCCCCTAGGTCTCTAGTTTTCACAAATGCACAGGTTTGGTAGGTTTCCCTAGGTGGCGGCTGAGCTAGAGGCCAAAATCTACAGGTAGTCACTTTGCTAAAAACAGCTCTGTTTTCTGTGATATGTCCACGTTGTGTTTTGGGGCATATCCTGTCGCGGGTGCTAGGCCTACCCACACAAGTGAGGTATCATTTTTATCGGGAGACGTGGGGGAACGCTGGGTGGAAGGAAATTTGTGGCTCCTCTCAGATTCCAGAACTTTCTGCCACAGAAATGTGAGGAACATGTGTTTTTTTAGCCAAATTTTGAGGTTTGCAAAGGATTCTGGGTAACAGAACCTGGTCCGAGCCACACAAGTCACCCCTCCTTGGATTCCCCTAGGTCTCTAGTTTTCAGAAATGCACAGGTTTGGTAGGTTTCCCTAGGTGGCGGCTGAGCTAGAGGCCAAAATCTACAGGTAGTCACTTTGCTAAAAACAGCTCTGTTTTCTGTGATGTGTCCACGTTGTGTTTTGGGGCATATCCTGTCGCGGGCGCTAGGCCTACCCACACAAGTGAGGTACCATTTTTATCGGGAGACTTGGGGGAACATAGATTAGCAAAACAAGTACTATTGCCCCTTGTCTTTCTCTACATTTTTTCCTTCCAAATATAGGAGTGTGTGTAAAAAAGACATCTATTTGAGAAATTCCCTGTAATTCACGTGCTACTATGGTCACCCCGGAATTCAGAGATGTGCAAATAACCACTGCTCCTCAACACCTTATCTTGTGCCCTTTTTGGAAATGCAAAGGTTTTCTTGATAGCAATTTTTTACTCCTTATATTTCAGCAAATGAATTGCTGTATACCCGGTACAGAATGAAAACGCACTGCAGGGTGCAGCTCATTTATTGGCTCTGGGTTCCTCGGGTTCTTGATGAACCTACAAACCCTATATATCCCCGCAACCAGAGGAGTCCAGCAGACGTAACGGTATATTGCTTTCGATAATCTGACATTGCAGGGAAAAGTTACAGAGTAAAACGTAGAGAAAAATTGATGGTTTTTTCACCTCAATTTCAATATTTTTCTTTTTCAGCTGTTATTTTCTGTAGGAAACCCTTGTAGGATCTACACAAATGACCCCTTGCTGAATTCAGAATTTTGTCTACTTTTCAGAAATGTTTAGGTTTCTGGGATCCAACATTGGTTTCATGACCATTCCTGTCACTGACTGGAAGGAGGCTGAAAGCACAAAAAATTGCACAAATGGGGTATGCCCCAGTAAAACGCCAAAATTGTGTTGAAAAATTGGGTTTTCTGATTCAAGTCTGCCTGTTCCTGAAAGCTGGGAAGCTGCTGAGTTTAGCACTGCAAACCCTTTGTTGATGCCATTTTCAGGGGAAAAACCACAAGCCTTCTTCTGCAGCCACTTTTTCCAATTTTTTTGAAAAAAACGAAATTTTCACTGTATTTTGGCCAATTTCTTGGCCTCCTTCAGGGGAACCCACAAAGTCTGGGTACCTCTAGAATCCCTAGGATGTTGGAAAAAAAGGACGCAAATTTGGCTTGGTTAGCTTATGTGGACAAAAAGTTATGAGGGCCTAAGCGCGAACTGCCCCAAATAGGCAAAAAAAGGCCTGGCACAGGAGGGGGAAAAGGCCTGGCAGCGAAGGGGTTAAACAATGCAAGCCCTGGCATTTCAGTAATACATGTTGTCATATGTATCTTGAATGGTTTCTCCTAAACTTATTCTTTCTGGAACCAGCTTCAATGGCTAGGATCTATTGAATTAGATATATACTCCCACTCTTTTCCAATATGACCTTAAGATTCTCCACAGTGACTCATTTTATATCCTGAAACAGATTCATTCAATTTTCTATTATCAGTTATTATCTTTATAAATAACGTAATCATCTGGGCAACTCAAATCAATGCTGCTTTCACATTCATCAATAATAGCACATCCAAAGTAGCAGTCTTAGTTCTGTTTTATATTAAGAAAAGTGTTTTCCCGATGGAAATTACATAAACGATTCTATCTTTTCAAGACAGCTTAAAAACACTTTGAAACAAAACACATGAAATAATTCTCAGCAAACCAAGGCCCTGATTTATACTCAGTTTGCGCTGAATTAGCGTCATTCTTTTTTATGCTAATTCAGCGCAAACCTAACTCCATATTTATACTTTGGCGCTAGACACATCTAGTGCCAAAGTTATGGAGTTAACATTGTTTTCTGGACGGGAAAACCTACCTTGCATCAATGAGATGCAAGGTAGGTGTTCCAGTCCAGAAAAGGAGGATATGGCCTTAGCGCCATATTTATCCCCCGTGCTAAAATCCTTCACGGGGGATGGAAGCCTTAAATAATGGCGATAAGCTTGCTTAGCACCATTATTTAACACCTGGGTATGGGCAGGTGTTAGGGGACCTTTAGGCATATTTCCATGGTCAGAGACCATGGAAAGAGCCCACAGGTGCCCTTCCTGGCCCCAGGCACACCCCCACCCACATCAGAGGGACATCACAGGATGGTGGACCCATCCCAGGTAAGTCCCAGTGTTAGAAATGTGGTCTTTGGTTGACAGCCAGGTTACCCCCTGTTCAAGCAAGGACCCTCACTCTAGTCAGGGTAAAAGAGAATCACCCTCAGCTAACCCCTGCTTACCCCCTTGGTAGCTTGGCAGAGCAGTAGGCTTAACTTCAGCGTGCTAGGTGCAAAGTATTTGTACCAACACACACAGTAACTGAAGGAAAACACTACAAAATAACACAACACAGGTTTAGAAAAATAGGAAATATTTATATAAACAAAACAAGACCAAAACATCGTTCCCCCCTCCTGTCGAGTCGGCGTGCGTCGGTTCTTCTCTCCCCAGGAGAGCGATGCGTTGATTCGGTCTGCACACAGGTCCAGGCAGGCCTTGCGTTGTTTTTACACGCCCAGCGATGGTTTGAGTCAGAAATACAGCTGCACGATGATCCAAAAACCACACAGACCGGGTTGCGATCTCCCAGCATCCGTTTGCGATACTGCACTTCTTTTCTCCAGCTCCGTGTGTCGTTTCATCGGTCACGTTGCAGGCGAGCGTTGATTTTCAGTTGCAAAGCTGGCTGCGTGTAGTTTTTCCAGCCGCAGATCGGAGTCGCGTCGATCTTTTCCCCGCAGATCGACGCATCCTGTGTGTGGATTTCTTCCTCTTAGGCTGCCAGCTTCTCCTTTCAGGGTCCCAGGCACTGGATGGGCACCACAGGGCATAGTAGGAGTCTCTCTAGAGACTCCAGGTGCTGGCAGAGAGAAGTCTTTGCTGTCCCTGAGACTTCAAACAACAGGAGGCAAGCTCTAAGTCAAGCCCTTTGAGATCTTCTTCAAGCAGGAATATACTGCAAAGTCCACTCTTTGTCCCCTTGCACTGGCAGAAGCAGCAACTGCAGGATAGCTCCACAAAGCACAGTCACAGGCAGGGCAGCTCTTCTTCCTCAGCTCTTCAGTTCTTCTCCAAGCAGAGGTTCCTCTTTGTTTCCAGAAATGTTCTAAAGTCTGTGGTTTTGGGTGCCCTTCTTTTACCCAATTTCTCCTTTGAAGTAGGCCTACTTCAAAGTAAAGTCTCTTTTGAATGTGAAATCCTGCCTTGCCCAGGCCGGGCCCCTGACACTCACCAGGGGGTTGGAGACTGCATTGTGTGAGGGCAGGCACAGCCCTTTCAGGTGTGAGTGACCACTCCTCCCCTCCCTCCTAGCACAAATGGCTCATCAGGAAATGCAGACTACACCCCAGCTCCCTTTGTGTCACTGTCTAGTGTGAGGTGCAACCAGCCCAACTGTCAAACTGACCCAGACAGGGAATCCAAAAACAGGCAGAGTCACAGAAATGGTATAAGCAAGAAAACACACAATCTTAAAACCAACTTTACTATAATATGCTCAGAGACCCCAAACTCCACATGTCCATATGCTCCCAAGGGGAATCTACACTTTAATCAGATTTAAAGGTAGCCCCCATGTTAACCTATGAGAGGGACAGGCCTTGCAACAGTGAAAAACGACTTTAGCAATATTTAACTGTCAGGACATATAAAACACATTACTATGGGGCTCATTCCAACCCTGGCGGTCTATGACCGCCAGGGTGGAGGCTGGCTGAAGCACCGCCAACAGGCTGGCGGTGCTTCATTCCGTATTCCGACTGCGGCTGTGAAGCCGCGGTCGCCCACCCGGGTCCGGCGGTTTACTGCTGGATTTTCCCCGGCTGGGGGAATTCTCCATGGCGGCGCTGCTTGCAGCGCCGCCATGGGGATTCCGACCCCCTTCCCGCCATCCTGTTCGTGGCGGTTTTTACCGCCAGGAACAGGATGGCGGGAACGGGTGTCGTGGGGCCCCCTAACAGGGCTCCAGCATGATTTTCACAGTCTGCATTGCAGACAGTGAAAATTGCGACGGGTGCAAATGCACCCGTCGCACCCCTGCAACTCCGCCGGCTCCATTCGGAGCCGGCTTCCTTGTTGCAGGGCCTTTCCCGCTGGGCCGGCGGGTGCGCTTTTGCCGGTTGCCCGCCGGCCCAGCGGGAAAGCCAGAATGGCCTCCGCGGTCTTTTGACCGTGGAGCGGCCAAGTGGCGGATCCAACCCGGCGGGCGGCGCTGGCCGCCCGCCGTATTCAGAATTAGGGCCTATATGTCCTACCTTAACCATACACTGCACCCTGCCCATGGGGCTACCTAGGGCCTACCTTAGGGGTGTCTGACATGTAAGAAAAGGGAAGGTTTACGCCTGGAAAGTGGGTACACACAGACACTGCAGTGGCAGGCCTGAGACATGATTACAGAGCTACTTATGTGGGTGGCACAACCAGTGCTGCAGGCCCACTAGTAGCATTTGATTTACAGGCCCTGGGCACCTCTAGTGCACTGTACTAATAAATCAAATATGCCAATCATGGATAGCCAATTACGTACACATTTTGGGAAGGAGCACTTTCACTTTAGCACTGGATTGCAGTGGTAAAGTGCCCAGAGTAACAAAAACAGCAAAAACAGAGTCCAGCACACATCAACAACCTGGGAAACAAAGGCAACACGTTAAGGGAGACCACACCAAAGATAAAAAGTCTAACACAAGGTAAGTATTTTTTTTTTTTTATTCCATGCTCAGTACCTGACTTGGGGTCCCCTGCATGGTGCTGGCCCAATGGCCATGCCCAGGAGACATTTGCAGAAGGCAGCTTGTGTTTTTTCCCTGAAAATGGCATCAACAAATGGTTTGCGGTGGCAAGATCACCATCTTCCCAGCTTTTAGGAACAGGCAGACTTGAAGTGGAAACCCCCATTTTTCAGTACAATTTTGACATTTAACTGGAACATACCCCATTTTTACTATTTTTTGTGCTTTCAGCTTCCTTCCAGTTAGTGACCAAAATGGGTGAGAAACCAATGCTGGATCCCAGAAAGCTAAACATTTCTAAAAAGTAGACAAAAGTCTGAATTCAGCAAGGGGGTGTAGATCATACAACTGTTTCCTACAATAAATAACAACTGAAATAAAAACATATTGAAATTGAGGTAAAAAACCAGCCATTTATTTCCACGTTTTACTCTGTAACTTTTTCCTGCAATGTCAGATTTTTTAAAGCAATATACCGTTACGTCAGCAGGACTCTTCTGGTTCTGGGGATATATAGGGCTTGTAGGTTCATCAAGAACTCTAGGTACCCAGAGCCAATAAATTAGCTGCACCTTGCAATGTGTTTTTATTCTATACCGAGTATACAGCAATTCATTTGCTGAAATATAAAAAGTTAAAAATAGGTATCAAGAAAACCTTTGTATTTCCAAAATGGCCACAAGATAAGGTGTTGAGAAGTAGTGGTTATTTGCACATCTCTGAATTCCGGGTTGCCCATACTACCTTTGGAATTACAGGGCATTTCTCAAATAGACGTCTTTTTTACACACTGCCTTACATTTGGAAGGAAAAAATTTAGAGAAAGACAAGGGGCAATATCACTTGTTTTGCTATTCTGTGTTCGCCCAAGTCTCCCAATTAAAAATGATACCTCACTTGTGTGGGTAGGCCTAGCGCCTGCGAAAGGAAATGCCCCAGAACACAACGTGGACACATCACATGTTTTCACAGAAAACAGAGGTGTTTTTTGCAAAGTGCCTACCTGTGGATTTTGGCCTCTAGCTCAGTCGGAACCTGGGGAAACATAGCAAACCAGCACATTGTTGAAAACTAGACACCTAGGGGAATCCACGATGGGGTGACTTGTGGGGATCTGACCAGGTTCTGTTACCCAGAATCCTTTGCAAACCTCAAAAATTGACCAAAAAAACACTTTTTCCTCTCATTTCGGTGACAGAATGTTCTGGAATCTGAGAGGAGCCACACATTTCCTTCCACTCAGCATTCCCCCAGGTCTCCCGATAAAAATGGTACCTCACTTGTGTGGGTAGGACCAGCGCCCACGAAAGGAAATGTCCCAAAACACAACATGGACACATCACATTTTTTCACAGAAAACAGAGGTGTTTTTTACAAAGTGCCTATCTGTGGATTTTGGCCTCTAGCTCAGCCGGCACCTGGGGAAACGTAGCAAACCAGTGCATTTTTGAAAACTAGACACCTAGGGGAATCCAAGATGGGGTGACTTGTGGGGCTCTGACCAGGTTCTGTTACCCAGAATCCTTTGCAAACCTCAAAATGTGGCCAAAAAAACACTTTTCCTCTCATTTCGGTGACAGAAAGTTTTGGAATCAGAGAGGAGCCACAAATTTCCTTCCACCCAGCGTTCCCCCAAGTCTCACGATAAAAATGGTACCTCACTTGTGTGGGTAGGCCTAGCACCCACGAAAGGAAATGGCTCAAAGCACAACGTGGACACATCAAAATTATCAAATACAAAAAGACCTGTTTTTGCAGGGGGACCCCTGCGTTTTTGGTCCTAGGCTCTGCAGCCTTCTAGGGAAACCTACCAAACCCAGACATTTCTGAAAACTAGACTCCCGAGGGAGTCCAGTGAGGTGTGACTTGCGTGGATCCCCCAATGTTTTCTTACCCAGAATCCTCAGCAAACCTCAAATTTTGCTAAAAATCAAATTTTTCCCACATTTCTGGGTGGGATCACCGCACTGGGACACATTTCATACCACCCAATAATCCCCTCAGTCTCCCGGGAAAAATGATACCTCATTTGTGTAGGTGGGCCAAGTTCTTGTGAAAGGGAAGAGCCAAAAACATGTTGATATTGAGGGGGAGCAAAGGGGGTCCAAAAGGGCAGTTTGCAAATAAAACATTTTTAGGCTGACAAGTGCAGAAGAATTTTTATCGGTATAGATGAGACAATGCTGGGTGGTAGGAATTTTGTGGATTCCTGCAGATTCCGGAAGGTTTAATCACAAAAACGTGGGAAAAATGTGTGATTTCCAGCAAAGTTGGAGGTTTGCAGGGGATTGTGGGTACAAAAATGGTGCGGGGTGCATGTGAAACACACCACATTGGAATCACCCAGATGTTTAGTTTTCAGATGTGTCTAGGTCTTGTGGATTTTTCTACACAGCAGCGTCCCAAAGTCCATAAAGTGTAACCCTCACCATTCCAAGTGGGACGATTTTGAGAGTAAGCCAAGTTCTCATGGCCCAAATGTAAAACTAAAACCCAAAATAATCAAATGTGTTCTTGCTTGCTGCGGGATAAGATGTTTTAGAGTGCGGGGTGAGCTGAAAGACTGTTACCCCCTTCAGTTGAGGTGGGGGCGTAACCTCCCTGGCATCTAGTAGACTTTCTGCCCCCCGGGGTGTGGCTCAGGGGTAATTGCCCCATCTGCCCACTAGTGGGCAGAACAACTTTGGCCCCATTTATTTGGGGTGGGGGTATGGCCATACCCTGACCCTCTTATTTTTGAAAAAAAACTTCCCCGGCCTCTGGGGGGCTTTCTGCCTCCCCTTGGGTCAGATGTGCCTTCCAAAAATAGGCCCATCTGCCCCCAATGGGGGGCAGATATGGTCAACAGTAATGTACACCCATGGGGAGCGTCCCTTACCCAAGGGGCTGCCTCCCTAAAGAAAACACACGCATACACACACACAAATCCCTGGTGCCGATGTTTTTTCTGCCCCCATGGTGGCAGATTGGCCTAACAAAAATTGGCCGATCTGCCCCAAAGAGAGCAGAAATGGTCTAAATACAATTTGCCCCCCAGGGGAGCAACCCTTGTCTAATGGGTCGCTCCCCATCTCTCTAAAAAAAAAAAAACCACACATTTTTTTTTGCCCTGGCGCCTAGAGGTTTCTGCCCCCCGGGGGCAGATCGGCCAAATAACAATAGGCCGATCTGCCCCCAGGGGGGCAGAAATGGTCTAAAATACATTTGCCCCCCTTGCCTACGGGGTCGCTCCCCTTTCATGACATTGGCGAAAAAAAAAGATCCCCGGTGCCTAGTTGTTTCTGCCCCCCATGGGGGGGCAGATTGACCTAGAAATCGGCGGATCTGCCCCCAAGGGGGGAAGAAATGGCCTAAATAAAATTTTCCCCTCCAGGGGAGCGACCCTTGCCTGAGGGGTCGCTCACCATCTGTAAAACAACAACAACAAAAAATCCACGGTGCCTAGTAGTTTCTGTCCCCCTTGGGGGCAGATTGGCCTCATAAAAATAGGCCAATCTGCCCCCAAAGGGGGCAGAAATGGCCTAAATATAATTTTCTCCCTAGCCTAAGGGGTCGCTCCCCACCTCTGAAAAAAAAAAAAAGAAATGATCCCTGGTGCCTAGAGGTTTCTGCCCCCACTTGGGCACAACATTTTGAGAGACAAATATCCAAAGCACAAAATGCAAACAATACCTGCACAATAGGGATGGGGGCATCATGAGCACTCATGGAAGGTCGCTGCTCTGGGACAAATGTCACTTTGCACATGCCCCTAAAACAACATTTGCACGCGAACTGACCCATCATTTATCTCAGGGACAAACAACATGTGAGCCAAGTGACATGCCTATCTGCATAAAGTGTAAGTGCAAGTCAAGAAAGCACATACAACAGCAACAACATGGGTCAAACATGTAGATAACATAGCTGGAAGGTACGCACATAAAAATGGATACATGCTCAGTCAAATGCAAAGGAAGCAAGCACAATAGAACTCCCTCCACATTTGGACAAACAAAACTCAAACTTCCACGCATGAGACAAATGTGCAATCCATATCAGGGGATACCATGGGGACCACTTCAGTCCACCACCCGTGTCGCTGGATCCGCGCACTTCGTCAGGAGAAGGGACCCATCCACAGGTCGCTGCTGCAGAGAGGTGCCTGCTGAAGCAGGGAAATGAGTCCTTCACTTCAAGGGAGATTCCTCCGTTCTTCTGGTGCAGGCTGAAGACAGGCTGTCCTTGAAGGATGCACGACCTGGAAACAGTTGCAGTTGTTGGCAGAAGCTGAAGATACAATGTTGTAGAAGTTGTCTTTGCTTCTTTGTTGCAGTTTGTAGAGTTCCTGGAGGGTCCATATCCAGTTTAGTTGGTAGACGGTGAAGTAAAGGATGCAGAGGATTCCTGCTGGAGTCTTGCAATCCAAATCTGCAGAAACACCCAGGAGAGAGACCCAAAATAGCCATGAAAGGGAGAGTGGCTAGCTACACAGGTAAGCACCTATCAGTGGAGGGCTCTGACATCACCTGCTGGCACTGGCCACTTAGATGCTCCCAGAGTGCCCCACTGTTGGAAGGCCTGACATATAGGTGACAAATAAGTGCCCATGTGCAGTGGAAATGGCTGTGAAATGGTGCATGCAACATTTCACACAGGCTGCAATGGCAGTCCTGTAGAAGCCTTTGCATGGGCTCCCTGTGGGTGGCAAAAGTAATGCTGCAGCCCATAGGGATCCCCTGGAACCCCAGTGCCCTGGGTACCTAAGTACCATTTACTAGGGACATATAAGGGGTGACCAGATGCCAATTTGGGATGTAATACTGGGTTAAAAGTATGTAGTGAAAAATTTGGGAGGCGAGAGAACATAAGCACTGGGGTCCAGGTTAGCAGGATCCCAGTGACGCAGTCAAACACACTGACAAACAGGCCAAAAAACATAAGCACTGGGGCCCTGGTTAGCAGGATCCCAGTCACACAGTCAAACACACTGACACACTGCGAGCTTTGCGTGTGCCAAGCCTTGTAGGCGGAATCCAGCGACACAAACCAGACTACAATCATCTATCCAGCGTGGGACATCATCTACACCGACCAGGAACTCGCATCTATCTTCTTGGGTGCAGTGCTGATTGTTGTTCTTCACTCGTGGTTCTTCTTTTGCATCTTCATCCAGGTTAGCAGGGGCACTTGTTCTCCCTGGACTCTTCGTTGATTTTTGGACTTGGTCCCCTTCTTCCATAGGTCTTCAGGTCCAGGAATCCACTGTTGGTGTCTTGTAGTCTCTTCTGGTTCTTGCATTATCTTCTTTCTCATATTCATGTGTGTTCTAGGAAAGTTACTGTGATTTACTCCTGTTTTGCTGGGCTCTGGGGTGGGCTCTATTACTTACCTTTGGTGTTTTCTAATACACCAAGCGCCCCTCTACCCACTACACTTGCCTAGGTGGGAAACCAACATTCACATTCCACTTTCTTAGTATATGGTTTATGGTCCCCCGAGGCCCATTTCTAACTATTGTGATTTTCACTATTTGCATTTGTTTTCTAACTGTTTTTACAGCTATTTCTGTATAATAGTGTATATTACCGGTGTATTTCTTACCTCCTAAGGGAGTATAGTCTCTATGGTATTTTTGGCATTTGTGTCACCAAAATAAAGTACCTTAATTTTTGTAACACTGAGTATTCTCTTTTATGTGTGTAAGTACTGTGTGACTACAGTGGTATTGCATGAGCTTTGCATGTCTCCTAGATAAGCCTTGGCTGCTCAGCTACTGCTACCCCTAGACAGCCTGGCTTCTAGACTACATTTCACTAATAAGGGATAACTGGACCTGGTATAAGGTGTAAGTTCCTTTGGTACCCACTACAAACTAGGCCAGCCTCCTTCAACATGTCTCTAAAATCCACAACACAATGAATCAACTAGCCCCAGGGAAATCACCACTACTGACTGGCACCAATTACAATGACATACTCTGAGTGCATCAGTAGAAGCCACTAGTCCTTTGTATGTTGGTATGTTGGAAAGGTCCAGGGATTTGCATGTACTTTTAGAAGGCCCTCTACATGTTGCCCAGTGGGAAGCTACATAACTGTCTCCATTTTGGTCCTGCAAACCCAGAGGTCCATGGATGAATGGTTGTACCCAACCACTTGTTATCCCAACATAACTGCAAGTCACTACATCATTCATGCCTGCAATCAGGTAATGAACCGTCACCATTACATATGTGCAGTGCACTTTTCCACATGATGCCACATCAACAGCATGGAAATACACAATGTGCAAAAATTCTAGTCCTACTGCAGTTGTACATGCCAAATAACACGCAATGACGGGTAAGGGTATGTGTGAGCCAACAATCAATAGTGACACACTGCTGTCTATGTCACCACATGAAATGTAGCCCCATTGCATGTGTCCAATTGCAAACACATGTAGGCATGCATATATATGTGAGGGGATACAGAAACCATCCCATGAACACAGGTAGACCATGCATGAAACAACAGTGTACACATTTTGTCAACAGAGAAAGGTAAGCTAACATGTCAGCACAAGGAATATTGGCAACAGGGATAGCACATAAATCATGTTGATGATCATTCCCCACTTACCAAGGGAGAGTTCTGATCTGTAGCTGCATCCAAAGAACAAGATATGTTCTGTCACATGTATGATGGCCACCTTCACATGACAGATAGTAGTGAGGCACTCGTCACACACTGAAGACAAGTGGCCTCTGGGACAGATGCCAATTTACTTATTTGACCTGACTCATAGTTGAGGACAGTGATCCATCACTTCTTTTTCTTTGGCCTGTAACACTGAGGAGTAGCCATCTGTTGCATAGAATTTACGCCCACTGCAACAACAAACATTGCTTGATTGATCACTGTACACAGTCATGTGTTGCCCCTGGAAAGCAATATTTTTTAGTGTACTCAGTTGTAACCTAGGTCCCTGGGCTAATAGGCAAGGCTCATCAGTATGCACCACATTACATATCTACACAAACAGTTACTCAGCTTGTGTGTCACACGTGGCCCATTCCCAATCATCGGGGGAGATGTCTGAACCTATCATATCAACTTAGTTATGTGACAAGCAAGAACATGTCCTGTATTTGCCCCCTTGTGGCTGCTATGCTCCCCTCAAATGCCTATCAAGGTCTGGGAACGCCACCACCAGAATATGGGCCATTAGGGGGTCATACTCCGACGTGCCCCTCGCCCACATTGGGAGAACCGCCCCTGCTGGATCTCTGCAATCTTCCTGGCCCAGCGTCTCAGGTCCTCCCACCTCTTGCAGCAGTGGGTGTTCCACCGGCTATGGACCCCTTAGGTCTGCACCTTCTGGGAGATGGCTCTCCAAATCTCCTTCTTCTAATGGCCGCTTACCTTAATGGATGCAAGAGACAAATCAAGGGATTACAAACACTAGTCTGTGCCCAGATGATTGTGTCACACACGTCAGAAACACCAAACACAAAATGGGCAATTTGTCAACATACCACAAGTGTAAAGTACACATGGCAACAAGTACAGGGACATGACTACACTCGGATTCATCTGCAGACTAACCCACTATCCTGAGCAAGCCTACAGACATCAGGTAGCCCATGCTCCAGCAACATGTACTGTGATTTGAGCTACAATGAAATGCTACAAACCAATGGGAAACTCCTTAGACCTGACTGGACAAACACATTTACTCTCTGAAATAATTTTTCACTGCATACAGTTCCTACAGGCAACTACCATTGTACAGACTTTACCTTCCCACTTGAGTGATAATGAAAGGGCTGGCATGGTGGGTACGGAAAGTGTCTTCCTTATGCATAGACATGTGGCCTACCAAATGCAGACTCATGCCACTTCAGGGTGGATATCTGTGGTATGTACCTGCACCACAGAACTTTCCTTTGGACATATGCTTCTAACCTACAGAGATGGCATCCAGCATACAAAGTATTGTCTTGTTCAATTTCTGCTATGTAACCAAGCTACAGAGTGACATCATGGGCTCCCAGGAATCTACACACTTTCTGTACTCTGGGGCTGTCATGTGTGCAATAATCCTATACTGAACAAGTATGACCTCTGTGAAGCTGACAACAGAGCTCTGGGAGTAAGGGACCTGTCATGAGTCAAAGACACACAGGCATTTACCTCATTGCCCATTCCTATATCTAGTCTATGGACTGAGGCATTCAAGGCAAGGTTTGCCAGTAGATCTGGCCACATGACAGTATCTGCAGGTCTATAGGGAGTGGGCACAGTGCCACAGTTGCATAGCCTCAACAACTCTGCCACAGCCTGTACTAGGTCCCATACTGGGAGATACATTTGACAGGCCATGGTCTCTTCAGGCTGATCATACAGAACCTACATGACACTCTCATTTCCATCACTTCCATGCATGACAGTACATCATGTGGCCATTATCAATGTGGCATGTGGCTTGTGTGGGAACCTGAAGGGCACAATGAGTCAAGATAGGCCTTCTAATCAACAGTTTTGCCAGGCCAAATGTGGGGTGAAAGAACTGTGGCATTGTGTATAAGATACTCAAATGACTCTGCCAAGATGCATACACAGCTCATGCTGTCATGTACATACATGTGTCTAACATTTACAACCATAATAAACAAAGAAATGTCATTGGATGGCAGTAAATTCTCCTTACCTAGTTATGTTCATCCAACACAAGAAGGATCTAGGACCCCAAAAAACATTAGACAACACAATGTGAATGAACTCAACATATCACACTGGTTACCAATGCCTGCACCATGTATATCTCACTGATGCCACACAGACTGCAACTCTAACTGGCCCACGGGGGCCCATTGTAGCTTGTGAGGAGGAAAAGGATGGGCACATCAGGAACTTACCTGCTCTTCTGGTGAGCTATAGCGCTGAGAATACAGGGGGAAGGACCTCATTCACATACCTCTCCAGCTCCTCTGGAGAGAAGGCAAGGACCTTTCACCTGCTGGGCATGGCATAATCGCTCCCAGAGGTGGCACACAGCAGCTGAAGTAGTGGAGGTGTTGCTGGCACAAGTGACTGATTTGGCACAACGCGGCACACACATATGCCATGTAGACAGTCATCACCACTGATGGACACAGCCATTGGGCCCCAATCTTCATAGGAAAAAACATTAGCCTACTGCTGTGTCTGCTGCAGTTGGAACGGCCTACAGCGTAGATGACTTCTGCCGGCGGACCCAGGCGGTTCCTAATGTCCAGTTGAATAGGTATGCATGTTGCTGTGGACATAGAGACTAGTGTTAAAATAATGGGTCTGATTCACAAAGGTAAACATACACCCAAAGTCTAAGTTTAGACCACAAGTCTAAGTTTGCACTATGGTGCAAGGGTGCCTGCGTTGTAGGGGGTGATTGTTTTTGTGTAGTAAAGAACACCTTCTTGCACAAAAACAATCAATGGTCTCCCTGTTGTGTCACTCCTATGCCACCCCTGGCATGGGGCAGGCTTTTGACACAATCCCAGGTATGCGAAACCATTGTAAAACTGTGAATGGTTCAAAGTCCATTGATGTTTCATGGGAACACTAATGCAATGCCCATGGAAACGCCTCCCTGGTGCAAAGTAAGGCAACGCAGTAACTTGCGCTGCGTTGCCTTACTCTATATCTACAAGGCCATGTAAAGCCACGCAAAGTGGCTTTGTCTGGCTTGATAGACATGGGTGTGCAGCCTGGCCGCAGGTGCATCGCAAAAAGTGATGCGCCGCAGGGCACAAGTAAATATGGGCCTCAGTGTTGGGAAGGGTGGACAGAAAAGTAAGGGTGTGATGTGTGCCTATAAAGCAGAGAGATATGAGATGTGAGTGAAGTATGCCTGCGGGTGGTGGCTGTTGCCCATGCTCTCAGAGGGTTGTCTGCATCCCCAGTTACACAATACTGGGTATGAATTGGGGTGAAAGATGTGGGTTGGTTGGGGTATGCCATGCAGGGGGATGTTGACATATATAGTGTTCATATACATACTTTCCAAGGACCTGGCATCTCTGTAACTGCTGCAACATCTCATCCACTGCCTCAGCAACTCTTCCTGCCACCATAGCATCTATTCCTCTTCCAGAATCTCTTTCTCTGCACCAGTATCTCATCCACTGTCCCAGCATCACCTCTATTGCCCCAGCAACTCCTTCTGACACCAGAGCATCTCTTCCTCTTCCAGAATCTCTTTCTCTGCACCAGTATCTCATCCACTGTCCCAGCATCACCTCCACTGCCCCAGCAACTCTTCCTGACACCAGAGCATATCTTCGTCTTGAGGCATCTCTTCCTCTGCCTCAACATCACCTAGACTGCCTCAACATTGCCTCCACTGCCCCAGCATCTCCTCCACTGCTCCATCATTGCTTCTATTGCTTCACAATCTCTTGCACTGCCCCTGTAACTACTGACACAACATATCTTCCACTCCCTGCATCTCTTCCACTCCTCAGCATCTCATCTACTGCCTCAAAATGTCTTCTACTAATATAGTAAGTTATTGTATTATTACAAGCTAAAGTCAGCGCTACATGGCTCATTACAACTCACGTTACTGCCAGCCTTTCTATTGTGGTCACCCCACCATGGAAATGCTGGTGGTAAGGGTGTGCTGAGGGCACGGGGGCACAGGGGTTCACTGTAGGAGGCTGGCCTTGTTTGTAGTGGGTACCAAGGGGTACTTACACTCTGTACCAGGTCCAGTTATCCCTTATTAGTGTAGAAGAGGTGTTTCTAGAAGCTTAGGATGATAGAAGGTAGCTATAGCAGAGCAGCTTAGGCTGAACTAGGAGACATGCAAAGCTCCTACTATACCACTGGTGTCATATGCACAATATCATAAGAAAACACAATACACAGAAATACTAAAAATAAAGGTACTTTATTTTTATGACAATATGCCAAAAGTATCTCAGTGAGTACCCTCAGTATGAGGATGCCAAATATACACAAGATATATGTACACAATACCAAAAATATGCAGTAATAGCAAAAGGGAGTAATGCAAGCAGTGTAAAGTTACAATAGATTGCAATAGGAGCACATAGGTATAGGGGCAAAACAAACCATATACTCCAAAAGTGGAATGCGAACCACGAATGGACCCCAAACCTATGTGAGCTTGTAGAGGGTCGCTGGGACTGTAAGAAAACAGTGAGGGTTAGAAAAATAGCCCACCCCAAGACCCTGACAAGTAGGTGTAAAGGGCACCTATATTCCCCAGAGAGCACAGAAGTCGTGATAGGGGAATTCTGCAAGGAAGACCAACACCAGCAATGCAACCAAAGTGGATTTCCGGACAAGAGTACCTGTGGAACAAGGGGATCAAGTCCAAGTGTCGCGACAAAGTCAAGAGTGGGCAGATGCCCAGGAAATGCCAGCTGAGGATGCAAAGAAGCTGCCACCGGATGGTAGAAGCTGTGGATTCTGCAAGAACGAAGAGGGCTAGAAACTTCCCCTTTGGAGGATGAATGTCGCACGTCGTGAAGAAGCTTGCAAACGTGTTCCAACACAGAAAGCCCGCAAAGAAGCCTTGCTAGCTGCAAGGGTTGCAGTTAGGGTTTTTGGATGCTGCTGTGGCCCAGGAGGGACCAGGATGTCGCCACTTGGATGAGGAGACAGAGGGGGCACCCAGCAAGTCAGGGAGCCCTCACAGAAGCAGACAGCACCCACAGAAGTACCAGAACAGGCCCTTGGAAGAGGAGTGAACCGGAGCTCACCCGAAGACACAAAAGGGAGTCCCAGGATGCCGGAGGACAACTCAGGAGGTTGTGCACTGCAGGTTAGAGTGTCGGGGACCCAGGCTTGGCTGTGACCAAAGGAAATCCTGGAAGAGTGCACGGGAGCCGGAGCAGCTGCAAATCATGCGGTACCCAGCAATGCAGTCTAGCGTGGGGAGGCAAGGACTTACCTCCACCAAACTTGGACTGAAGAGTCACTGGACTGTGGGAGTCACTTGGACAGAGTTGCTGAGTTCCAGGGAGCACGCTCGTCATGCTGAGAGGGGACCCAGAGGACCGGTGATGCAGTTCTTTTGTTGCCTGCGGTTGCAGGGGGAAGATTCCGTCGTCCCATGGGAGATTTCTTCAGAGCTCCTGGTGCTAGAAGGAGGCAGGCTACCCCCAGAGAATGCACCACCAGGAAACAGGCGAGAAAGCGGCAGGATCAGCGATACAAGGTTGTAGTAGTCGTCTTTGCTGCTTTGTTGCTGTTTTGCAGGCGTCCTGAGCAGTCAGCGGTCGATCCTTTGGCAGAAGGTGATGAGAGAGATGCAGAGGAACTCTGATGAGCTCTTGCATTCATTATCTTAAGAATTCCCCAAAGCACAGACTCTAAATAGCAAGAAAAGGAGGTTTGGCTACCTAGGAAGGAGGATAGGCTAGCAACACAGGTAAGAGCCTATCAGAAGGAGTCTCTGACATCACCTGCTGGCACTGCCCACTCAGAGCAGTCCAGTGTGCCAGCAGCACCTCTGTTTCCAAGATGTCAGAGGTCTGGAGCACACTGGAGGAGCTCTGAGCACCTCCCCTGGGAGGTGCAGGTCAGGGGAGTGGTCACTCCCCTTTCCTTTGTCCAGTTTCACGCCAGAGCAGGGCTGGGGGATCCCTGAACCGGTGTAGACTGGCTTATGCAGAGATGGGCACCATCTGTGCCCATCAAAGCATTTCCAGAGGCTGGGGGAGGCTACTTCTCCCCAGACCTGACACCTTTTTCCAAAGGGAGAGGGTGTAACACCCTCTCTCTGAGGAAGTCCTTTGTTCTGCCTTCCTGGGCCAGTCCTGGCTGGACCCCAGGAGGGCAGAAACCTGTCTGAGGGGTTGGCAGCAGCAGCAGCTGCAGTGAAACCCCGGGAAAGGCAGTTTGGCAGTACCCGGGTCTGTGCTAGAGACTCTGGGATCATGGAATTGTCTCCCCAATGCCAGAATGGCATTGGGGTGACAATTCCATGATCTGAGACATGTTACATGGCCATGTTCGGAGTTACCATTGTGACGCTATACATAGGTAGTGACCTATGTATAGTGCACGCGTGAAATGGTTTCCCCGCACTCACAAAGTCCGGGGAATTTGCCCTGAACAATGTGGGGGCACCTTGGCTAGTGCCAGGGTGCCCACACACTAAGTAACTTAGCACCCAACCTTCACCAGGTGAAGGTTAGACATATGGGTGACTTATAAGTTACTTATGTGCAGTTTAAAATGGCTGTGAAATAATGTGGGCATTATTTCACTCAGGCTGCAGTGGCAGGCTGTGATGGGTCTCCTCGATCCGACCCACACTCTGCCCAGACTTGTGCTGACTCTGCCTTTGTTACACCAGAAGTGACCCTGGATGACAGTGCTAGCATTGGTTGTGTTACGAGACCGCGGTACCTAACGGGATTTAAATGTCGACTTCCTCAGTCTTCTGGAGTGCACGACGGGAATAGGAGCTGGGAGGCATCGGAGCTCGCGAACTTGGAGGAACATACGATTGCTGAAACCGCCGAGACCGGAACAGAAGCAGCCGCTCCGTGGAGGAGCGGAGCACCGCCCGAATCGGAACCAACGGGAACCCCTGGGGACGGCCGCTGACCCCGGAAAGCTGAACGGAAAAGCCGCCACGCTTCAGGAGAAGCGTGGCCTTTCCAGGTACGGGGAGCGGTACAAGGGGAAGGGGCGGGAAGACGGGAGGTACGGGAAAACGTGCAAGAAAGGAAAAGAAAAGGGAACACGACACGGGGAGCACTACGAAGGAAGGGAAAACAAAGGGAGGCACGGGGAGCACTACGAAGGAAGGGAAAACAAAGGGGGATGCGGTATGAGGAGCACTGCAGAAAGGGGGAGGGGGAAACGGGGCCACGACAGGAAAAACTGGGAAGAAGCAAAGCAAACAGAAGAGTGATAAAAGACAGCGAGGAGAATCGTAAATGAGTATGATTAAAAGTTAAAGGCAAGGAATCGAGAAGGGGAAAACAGGAAGGAAAGAAATCTAGAGTATTCGACCCAGAGGAGAAGAAAGAAAGAGAGCAAGGAGAGAAATAGAACAGGCCTAAGAGAAAACCAGAAGAAATAAACAAAGGAGAAAAGACAGGAGAAAAGGGGAATACAGGCGAGAAGCAGAGAGAGAGGGAAAAAACTAAGAGAGTAAAACCGCAATCCCAAACTTACTGGTTCTATATTCTTCTTTTTCCTCACGCTTCCCGCGAGGTCCTGGGAGAGAGAGAAGAAGAAAGGGACGCGAGGGACGCGCCTGAAGGAGAAGTCATCACCGCCCACCAGAATAGAACAATCATCTGTAACTGTTGCATATACATTACCTATCAATCCAATAAATCAAATCTACTAAACCAAAGACAACCCGCGCAGTCTGGTGTTTCTATCCAGCCATCCTCGTACAAGTGGTGTCAGAAGTGGGATTATGGAGGAAAAACCGACTATGGCCGATGTTATCGCACAACTAGCAGAGGGGCAACGACATCTCCAGTTGATGTGGGAGCAACAAATGAAGGAAGCCAAAGAGGAGAGAGATGCATTGCAAACCGCACTTAAGAGTCAGGCCACAATTATGGCCAACAATCAACTTGTCCACGAAAGAGCCATAAGTAAGTTAACAGAAACCATTGCCCACACGAAGGTACATCCCAATGTACCCAGCAGCGTACTCCAAAAATATCAAGAACAGGAGGAGCCCGACTCCTTCTTCCTGAATTTTGAGCGGGTGGCCAGAACTGCTAATTGGCCCGAAGATAAATGGGGTCAGTATATTGCTCCTCTGCTGACCGGACAATTACAGGCTACATATCAGGCCATAAATCCTACGGGCACACTCCCGTATACGGACATTAAAAAGACCATACTGGAAAGAGTGGGCCTGGATAGTGAAAGTTACCGACATAAATTCAGACATATGAAGTGGACAGTACAGGAGAGCCCTCGTACTTTATATTACCGGGTTCAACATGCATCGGGACGATGGCTGCGACCCACAGAAAAAACCAGGGAAGAGATGTTCAATGTCGTAGTACTGGAACAATTCTTGGATGCCCTACCGTCCTCCACAAGGAATTGGGTTCGCCAACATCCCGGGTTAAACAATGAAACGGCCATTGAATTGGCATGTGCTTTTCATAGAAGCCCGGATTTCAAGGCCAACCCCACTAGGAACCCGACAGCAGCCGCCATACGCCCACGAATGGGAAAAGGACTACTTTCTCACGCCCCGACTTCCCACGACCCGGAACGAGCACGTATGCCCCATCCAAACCCAACCTCGCATCCCACAAATGGTCCTCAATGTTATAACTGCTCAGAGTGGGGGCACATCGCACGATTCTGTCCACAAAAAAGAGATATAGAGGAGCCCATGGAAATCGGGGTTACTAAAGGAAGGGTGTTCTGGGCGGGGGCGACCAAGCCCACATACACTCTACCCATTCTTTTGAACGGGCAGGAGAAGGTAGCTCTGGTAGACTCGGGCTGCAGTCAGAGTGTAATAAGACAAGAGCTGGTAAGCCCAAAACAAACCATATCCCAGGCCCATGTCTTAATTGCCTGTGTCCATGGAGACCAATCCTATTATCCTGTCGCTATGATCCAATTCCAGTGGAGGGGTGAGGAGGAAACTCTCAGGGTCGGGATGTTGCCACATCTCGAAGAAGACATTATCATTGGGACTGATTATCCAGCTTTTACACAGTTGTTAAGTAAAGCTGGGGAGGAACACATCATGAGAAAGTGGTGGGAAGAAATACCTTGCGATACGGAGATAACTGAAACACGTCCTCTAAAACCCCACTTAAGTAGAAGACAGAAAAGGAATCAGAAACGGTTATACTGTGAGGAGAACTGTGGGAACAGTGAGGAACCAGATGTCACAAGAAAGGTATATACCATAGCGAGTTATTTTAGATGAAATCAGAGAGAGGATCCCACACTGAAACATGCGTGGGAAAAAGTCCTTAGCAATGAGAGTACCGGAGCAGGACCCTCCTTCTTCATTCATAATGATCTGTTGTATAGGAGACCACAGACGGGTAATAATCAACAGCGACAATTAGTAGTCCCTAACAGCCATCGTTTGAAGGTGTTACAGGTAGCACATGGGGGTGCCGGGGAAGGGCATCTCGGAAGGGATAAGACTGAGGAGGCGGTCCTTAGACGATTCTACTGGCCAGGAATATATGGGGAGATACGTAGGTTCTGCCAAAGTTGTCAAAAATGCCAGCTCTATAATACCGTCAACCAACCCCCAGCCCCATTACAACCCCTCCCTATCATAGAGACACCCTTCTCTCTGGTAGGAATGGACATCATTGGTCCCCTCCTTCCATCCACTCGAGGGAGGCAATATGTCCTAGTACTTGTAGATTATGCCACCCGATATCCTGAGGCACTGCCCCTCCCGAGTACCCACACCAAGGTTGTTGCTCAGGCCATGATTGAGTTCTTTTCACGTGTGGGATTCCCAAAAGAGATTCTGACTGATCAAGGTTCCCCGTTCATGTCCAGACTCATGGGAGAGGTCTGTAAGTTATTGGGAATAAAACAAATTCGGACTTCTGTATACCACCCCAAAACCGACGGTCTAGTGGAACGCTATAATCGGACTATTAAATCGTTGCTTAGGAAAAGTATTGCAGAGGACGGAAAGGATTGGGAGAAAAAATGACCCCTTGTACTATACGCAATACGTACCCACACTCAATCCTCCCTTGGACATAGTCCTTTTGAACTACTATTTGGCCGAACCCCTCGCACTCTCCTAGATATGTTAGTAGAACAATGGGAACAGACAGATGAAGAAACAAAAGACCTTTTGACTTACACTAAAGAATTAAGAGAAAACTTACAGTCAGTTTGGGATACGGCACATGACAACCTCCGAGAAGGTCAGGAAAGACAGAAGAAACATCACGATACTAGAAGTGTCCTTCGTACCCTTAATGTCGGGGACAAGGCGCTGATTCTCCTCCGCAGTAGCGAAAATAAATTGCTGGCCCGATGGCAAGGGCCTTATGAAGTAATTGAACGAATCAACCCCACAACATATAGATTGGCCCTTCCCCATAGACCGCATCGAGACCAAATTTATCATATCAACCTGTTAAAAAAATGGCAAGAGACAGAAAACTCACAGAGCGTCCAATATATCACGACCGACCATAGTGACGCCATACCACACCCTTCCTTCTATCCCACCCAATACCCAGAGGTAGCCCAACCACAGATCAACACAGACTTATTGGACTCCTATAAAGAGTCCCTCGCCCAAATCGTTCAATCCTATACCGATGTTTTCTCCCAACAACCTGGCCACACTTCCGTAACTGAGCATAGTATCCGCACAAAGAGTGATGAGATAGCAAGGCAAAGACCCTACCGAATCCCCGAGGCCAAGAAAGCGGTAAGAGAACACGAAGTCCAAAACATGCTAGAGACAGGTATTATCGAACCGTCCCATAGTCCTTGGTGCTCTCCGGTGGTATTGGTGCCTAAACCAGATGGGACTACCAGATTTTGTGTAGATTACCGAAGAGTCAATGAGCTTACTTATTTTGACGCCTATCCCATGCCCAGAGTAGACGAATTATTAGAGAACATAGGTCACGCCAAGTTTATGTCCACCCTAGATCTAACCAAAGGTTATTGGCAGATTCCTCTAACCAAAACAGACCGAGAGAAAACTGCGTTTGCAGCGCCTTCCGGGTTATATCAATTTACAGTATTACCCTTTGGATTACATGGAGCCCCCGCCACCTTTCAAAGATTAATTGACATGGTCTTACGACCCCATCACAGCTATGCGGCCGCATACTTAGACGACATCGTGAAATTTAGTGACACATGGTCAGATCTCCTCCAACACCTATCAGCAGTCTTACAGGCATTACGAGAAGCACACCTGACCGCTAATCCCGGAAAATGTAAACTGGGATATACGTCTATACGATATCTGGGATACATCTTGGGTCAGAGGCAGGTCCGCCCTCAAGTAGAAAAAGTGGAGGCAATCCAGCAGATCCCTATGCCGTCATCAAAAAAAGATGTGCGTGCCTTTTTAGGCCTCGTCGGGTACTATAGACGGTTTATACCCAGTTTTTCTACCATTGCAGAGCCCCTTACTAACCTACTGAAAAATACATCCCCAAAAACCTTTAAAACCCTGTCCGAGACCTGTCTGCATAGTTTTCTCCAACTCAAGAATGCTCTATCCACTGACCCCGTTTTATGTTGTCCTGATTTCAATGTCCCCTTCTATTTACAGACTGATGCTTTGGGAGTGGGGCTATGGGCTGTGTTGTCACAACCACAACCTGATGGTACTACCCGTCCCATCCTCTACATAAGTAGAAAACTACTTCCCCGGGAACTCCACTATCCGACTATTGAGAAAGAGTGTCTGGCCATTAAGTGGGCCATTGAATCCCTTTGTTATTACCTCAGTGGTCGCTCCTTTACCCTCATAACTGATCACGCTCCTCTCACCTGGCTCGCTCGAAATAAGGACACCAACCCTAGAATCCTGCGATGGTTTCTTTCTCTGCAACCTTTTTCTTTCCAGGTGTTTCATTCTCCTGGCCGGGCCATGGTCAATGCGGACTTTCTCTCCCGTCATCCCATGCCAGAGCGTCATCGGCAGACGCTCTCTAGGGGGAGTGTTTGTGATGGGTCTCCTCGATCCGACCCACACTCTGCCCAGACTTGTGCTGACTCTGCCTTTGTTGCACCAGAAGTGACCCTGGATGACAGTGCTAGCATTGGTTGTGTTACGAGACCGCAGTACCTAACGGGATTTCAATGTCGACTTCCTCGGTCTTCGGGAGAGCACGACGGGAATAGGAGCTGGGAGGCATCGGAGCTCGCAAACTTGGAGGAACAGACGATTGCTGAAACCGCCGAGACCGGAACAGAAGCAGCCGCTCCGTGGGGGAGCCGAGCACCGCCCGAATCGGAACCAACGGGAACCCCTGAGGACGGCCGCTGACCCCGGGAAGCTGAACGGAAAAGCCGCCACGCTTCAGGAGAAGCGTGGCCTTTCCAGGTACGGGAAAATGGGCAAGAAAGGAAAAGAAAAGGGAACACGACACGGGGAGCACTACGAAGGAAGGGAAAACAAAGGGAGACACAGCACGGGGAGCACTACGAAGGAAGGGAAAACAAAGGGGGACACGGTACGAGGAGCACTGCAGAAAGGGGGGGTGGGGAACGGGGCCATGACAGGAAACACTGGGAAGAAGCAAAACAAACAGAAGAGTGATAAAAGACAGCGAGGAGAATCGTAAATGAGTATGATTAAAAGTTGAAGGCAAGGAATTGAGAAGGTGAAAACAGGAAGGAAAGAAATCTAGAGTATTCGACCCAGCGGAGAAGAAAGAAAGAGAGCAAGGAGAGAAATAGAACAGGCCTAAGAGAAAACCAGAAGAAATAAACAAAGTAGAAAAAACAGGAGAAAAGGGGAATACAGGAGAGAAGCAGAGAGAGAGGGAAAAAACTAAGAGAGTAAAACCGCAATCCCACACTTACCGGTTCTATATTCTTCTTTTTCCTCACGCTTCCCGCAAGGTCCTGGGAGAGAGAGAAGAAGAAGAGGACGCGAGGGATGCGCCTGAAGGAGAAGTCATCACCGCCCACCAGAATAGAACAATCATCTGTAGCTGTTGCTTATACATTACCTATCAATCCAATAAATCAAATCTACTAAACCAAAGACAACCCACGCAGTCTGGTGTTTCTATCCAGCCATCCTCGTACACAGGCCTGTGCAAGAATTGTCAGAGCTCCCTATGGGTGGCAAAATAAATTCTGCAGCCCATAGGGATCTCCTGGATCCCCAATACCCTGGGTACCTCAGTACCATATACTAGGGAATTATAAGGGTGTTCCAGTATGCCAATGTGAATTGGTGATATTGGTCACTAGCCTGTTAGTGACAATTTGTAAAGAGAGAGCATAACCACCGAGGTTCTGGTTAGCAGAGCCTCAGTGAGACAGCTAGTCACCACACAGGGAACACATACATATAGGCCACAAACTTATGAGCACTGGGGTTCTGGCTAGCAGGGTCCCAGTGACACATAACAAACATACTGAAAACATAGGGTTTTCACTATGAGCACTGGGCCCTGGCTAGCAGGATCCCAGTGAGACAGTGAAAACACTCTGACATAAATTCACAAACAGGCCAAAAGTGGGGGTAACAGGGCTAGAAAGAGGCTACTTTCTCACACTCACCTGCCCAACACAATTGGAATGCGCTTTGCAGACAGTGTGCATTCCGAGGTTGCTGAACGGCCCCCTGTGCGAAAGCATTGGACTCAGCTCCAGGTGAAGCTGAATCCAATGATGCTGCACAGTTTCCATTGGGCTGACCGGTGGGGACCTTCTAATATGGTTCCCGCTGGTCAGCCCAGTGGAAACATTGTAACAGGCCTGGTGGGGAGACTGCCAGCACTGTGGCATTCTCTTTACCGTGAGTCTGGCTGTTCGGTTTCTCAACTGCCAGACACATAACCAGGCCCTAAGTGTGACAGAAGTGGGGTAGCAAAAAAAGACTGAGGAGGAGTGCCAATTGTGAGGGATCAGTGGAAACATAACAAGAAAAACCGCGATGAGGTAATAGTGCACCAAAACTGAAAATTTACCAAAAGACAGCAATACGTGACAGGAGAGAGAGCAGTGAAGTGACAATAAAGGAATGCAGTGGAATAACAATGAAAGAAAGCAGAGGAGTGACACCATAAGTAGTAATGTGTTAATGACATTGGAGTATTGTGACAATTAGTGACATACCACAGAAGGTAACACTAAAAGAGAATGCATTATCAGATGAGTGACAAGTGAGAAAAATGGATCAGCAAAAAACAGTAGTAAATGACAAACCTGTAGAGTGCCAATAGGAGAGAGAAAATGGAAGCTATAGAGTGACATTGACAAAAAGTTGGGACAGTGGAGAAACAATTAGAGAAGTTGCATGAAATATAAAAGAGAACAAGCAGGGGAATGAAACTGAAAGAGACAGTAGTGAACTAACAATCAGAGTGAGGACAGAGAGTGAGAACCAAGAGAGACAGAGCTGAGCAGAAAAGGAAAGCATGGGATAGACAATGTAGAGCATTGATAATGAAGGTGAGAACAGAGTTGGGACTATTTTGCACAATAAAGGCAATTCAATAAATTGCAGAAGTAGCCATGCGCCATAAACGGATGACAACAATTTTACAAACATTTACTTCCACTGAAATGTAAAATGTATTACTATTTGTTTGACCTGACCCTCTCTGCAGGGTCATCACCAAAAGGTTTGCCTTTTTCCTCCACTTTTTGTTCAATTCATTTTTGTATTTAGGACTCCGAACACTTTACCACTGCTAACCAGTGCTAAAGTGCTTGTGCTGTCGAGCCTGTGTGTGCAGGTTAAACTTCAATGTTGACTTGGCATTTAAAACCCCTTGACAAACCTTAAAATTCCCTTTTATTTCATAGAGGCCCTAGGTAGCTCATAGGGCAAGTGGTAGGACATGTCCTTTGAGGTTTTACGTGTCCTATTAGTAAAAACCCTCAAACTCATTTCTCACTGCTGTGAGGCTTTCTCCTCTCACAGGAGAATTTCGGAGATCACTTATTACATTTAATAAGCTGTAATTCCTGATTGGGAAGGGGTAGGCCTGTCATGTTTAGTACTTATGATTCTTCTTTAATGGTAATTTCTGATTTACGATCACAATTTTGAAAATACCACTTTTACACATCTGAAGTGGGGTGACAGCTGTGCTTGTGCATTCCCTCTAGACATCCACACAATGGGAGCTTAGATGTGTCTTGATGGGTCCTGATGAGCCATTAACTGGCTTGTTGTACGGTCCAGAGCTAAGCACAGCCTCACACTTGCACATGAATGGACTGTGCCTTGTCCATATATATTGGGCCTCTTGACCCTGAATTGTTCTCCAGCCAGCTTGGAGCCTGGACAAGGGAGACAGAGGATTACCTGTACTATAAAATGCCACTGTATAGAAGCTTCTTCCACCTTTCAAAACCAGAGCACCAAAGTACAACTACTGGACGTCAAACATCACCACTTCAGTACACTTCTGGACCTGTAGATACTCTGCCAGGAAGGACTGCTGTGCTGGTGCAAGGACTGCCACTCTGCTGAGCTGCTACTCTGCGGGACTGACACTCTGAAAGAGCTGCCGCCTTACTGTGTTGATCTGCTGCCTGCTGTCCTCCTGCCTGGAGAAGACAAACTGAACCTGCATCTCCATCTTGATTCCAGGATCCCAGAGTGACTCAAAGAGCTAGCCTGCTGGCCTCCTGATCTGATCTTCCGGGACATAACAGGCTCCCCACCATTCCTGAACCCATATTAAACAAGTTCCTAACCACCAAGAGGTACATCTCAGGTCCTGGGCCATGGGAAGTCATTTTTGGCTTCTAAAATTAAGCTTTTGGGTGAACAGGCAAGCTCGCACCGGAACCGTGATGTTCACACAATGAATCAGCGCAAGCCACTGCAAGTTCACCTCTTTGCACAGCAAGCATCACTGATCTTGACTGCGAATCTCCAGTCTGCACTTCTGTGATGCCCGGTGGACTCTTTCTGGACCACTGCCAACAATGCTTTCCTTCCTGCTGGTGAACTTCTTGCCCACGAACCGGACTCTTGGCTAAAACTTTGAAAAGGTAAAACGCCACTGGGAGTGTATCCAACCCCTGCTCCATTGCGGGCATTCTGAACTTTTGGATTTCATCTGATATAGTGCAACCAGATAGCTCCAGATGAAGTGATAACCCCGATTGGAGCTTTATGCTTTTAGGCACTATAACTATTTCATCTTTAAAAATTAATATCCTGACTTTTACTTTTAGGATTCTTTTCATTTTGGTCTTGTTTTGTTCATTAATAAAGATCTATTTTTCTAGCTAGGTGTGGTATCTTTTTGTGTGGTGTTTTCACTATTTCACTGTTTGAAGTGTTGCACAAATAGTTTACACTTTCCTACAAAGCTACCAGGGGGTGAGCACAGGTTAACTCTTAGGGGCATATTCACAACACTGCTGCAGCACACTAACACCGCTGTAGGATCTCTTTTGTGATGCTCCAGTGGCACAGTGTGCAGGGATGCATCATATTGCTGTCAAAACAATCATCCCTGCATTTTCCTGATGATGCCACACCGCATCTTCTTTTTGTGTAAATATGGGCCTTAGTGTGCACCTGGCTAGGTTTGTGGTTCCTGCGTGGACAGGGTGCATATCTCTGTCAACCAGAAACCCAATTTCTAACACTATTATTAATATAAAGACTGGACCACCACACTGTTCCTGTCCTCTTTTCTTTATGATATTTGCTGTCCCTAGAGAGCACGTGGGGGGCCCAGTAAGGGTGAAGAATCAGCCAGGCTGAGGCCAGCTTTCACTAAAACATGTTGCACTGTCTCTTGGGCTAACAGCAGCATAGAGCAGAGGGCACTCGCTAACAGCTCACAGAGCTACTGTGCCTTCCCCTGCTTTGCGGGGCACTTCAGTATGGTCAATTAGACAGTGGAGGCCCCTCCGTTTGGGCAGAGGAGCGTTGCCTCCCTGCCAGCAGCGACAGCTTCAAAACCTTTTAAAGAAAACAATAATAAACTATGTAGAACACAATAGAATGCAATAGGAGACAATAGGCCTAGGGGCAACACAAACGATATACTCCAAAAGTGGAATGCGAACCACAAATGGACCCCAGACCTAGTGTAGTGTGTAGAGGGTCGCTGGGAGTGTAAGAAAACACTAAGGATGTCCAAGATACCGCACTCCAAGACCCTGAAAAGTAGGAGTAAAGTTACCCTACTACCCCAAAAAGACAGTAAAGTCGAGATAGGGGATTCTGCAAAGACAACAACTGACTGCAAAGCACTGAAGACGGATTCCTGGACCTGAGGACCTGCAAAGGAAGGGGACCAAGTCCAAGAGTCATGCAAGTGTCCAGGGGGGGCAGGAGCCCACTAAACCCTGGATGAAGGTGAAAAAGGGCTGCCTCAGTTTGGAAGAAGCCGAAAATTCTGGGACAACGGAAGGTGCCAGGAACTTCTCCTTTGGTCAGAAAATGTCACACGGCGTGCTGGAGGATGCAGAGTTGGGTCCACGCAGAAAGACTGCAAACAAGCCTTGCTTGCTGCAAGAGTTGCGGTTGAGGATTTTGGATGCTGCCCTGGCCCAGGAAGGACCAGGAGGTCACCCCTTGGAGGAGGAGACAGAGGGGGCAATCAGCAACAGAGAGACACAGAAACAGGCAGCACCCTCAGAAGCACCTGAACAGGTGTCCAGAAGATCTGAGCATGGCGGTCGTCTCAGCACAACAAAAGAGGGTCCGATGAAGTCAGAGACGAACTCAGCGATTTGGGCAATGCAGGACAGAGTGCTGCAGACCTGGACGATGCTGTGCACGAAGGAAGTCTTACAAAAGTGCACAGAAGCCCTAGCAGCTGCAGTTCACGCAGTACACAGGATCACTGTCTGGCGTGGGGAGGGAAGGACTTACCTCCACCAACTTTGGACAGAAGGGCCACTGGACTGTCGGGGACACTTGGACCCAGCTCCTGTGTTCCAGGGACCACGCTTGTCAAGATGAGAGGGGACCCAGAGGACCGGTGATGCAGAGGTTTGGTGCCTGCATTGGCAGGGGGAAGATTCAATCGACCCACTGGAGATTTCTTCTTGGCTTCCATTGCAGGGTGAAGGCAGACTGCCCTCAGAGCATTCACCACAAGGAAACAGTCGAGAAAGCTGGCAGGATGAGGTGCTACAATGTTGCTGGTAGTCTTCTTGCTACTTTGTTGCAGTTTTGCAGGCATCCTGGAGCAGTCAGCGGTCGATCCTTGGAAGAAATCGAAGAGAGAAGTGCATAGGAACTCTGGTGAGCTCTTGCATTTGTTATCTGGTGAGAAACCCACAGGAGAGACCCTAAATAGCCCTCAGAGGAGGATTGGCTACAGAAAAAGGTGAGCACCTATCAGGATGGGTCTCTGAAGTCACCTGCTGGCACTGGCCACTCAGAGGTGTCCATTGTGCCCTCACACCTCTGCATCCAAGATGGCAGAGGTCTGGGACACACTGGAGGAGCTCTGGGCACCTCCCCTTGGGAGGTGCTGGTCAGGGGAGTGGTCACTCCCCTTTCCTTTGTCCAGTTGCGCGCCAGAGCAGGGTTGGGTGGATCCCTGAACCGGTGTAGACTGGCTTATGCAAGGAGGGCACCATCTGTGCCCTTCAAAGCATTTCCAGAGGCCAGGAGAGGCTACTCCTCTCAGGCACTTAACACCATTTTCCAAAGGGAGAGGGTGTAACACCTTCGCTCAGAGGAAATCCTTTGTTCTGCCTTCCTGGGACTGGGCTGCCCAGGCCCCAGGGGGGCAGAAACCTGTCTGAGGGTTGACAGCAGCGGTAGCTGCAGAGAAAACCCCGGAGAGTTAGTTTGCCAGTACCCGGGCTCTATGCTGAAGCCCCGTGGATGCATTAGGGTGACAATTCCATGATCCTAGACATGTTACATGGCCATGTTCGGAGTTACCATTGTGACGCTACATATAGGTATTGACCTATGCAGTATGTAGTGTACACATGTAATGGTGTCCCCACACTCACAAAGTCTGGGGAAATTGCCCAGAACAATGTGGGGGCACCTTGGCTAGTGCCAGGGTGCCCTCACACTAAGTAACTTTGCTCCTAACCTTCACTAAGTGAGGATTAGACATATAGGTGACTTATAAGTTACTTAAGTGCAGTGTAACATGGCTGTGAAATAACGTGGACATTATTTCACTGAGGCTGCAGTGGCAGTCCTGTGTAAGAATTGTCTGAGCTCCCACTGGGTGGCAAAAGAAATGCTGCAGCCCATAGGGATCTCCTGGAACCCCAATACCCTGGGTACCTAGGTACCATAAGCTAGGGAATTATAAGGGTGTTCCAGTGTGCCAATCAGAATTGGTATAATTAGTCACTAGCCTGCAGTGGCAATTTTAAAAGCAGAGAGAGCATAAACACTGAGGTTCTGGTTAGCAGAGCCTCAGTGATACAGTTAGGCACCACACAGGGAACACATACAGGGCACACTTTATGAGCACTGGGGTCCTGGCTATTAGGACCCCAGTAACACAGGCAAAAGCAAACATACATACAAGTAAAAATGGGGGTAACATGCCAGGCAAGATGATACTTTCCTACACGCTCCTAGCCAGTCTTGACGCTGTTCTGGGCAGCGTCAGGATTGGCGCAGGGCAGGCTGGGAGCCTGTGCCTGTAGGGAGGAGCGTCGAGGGACATAGGAGTGGCTGAGGAGGTGAGTGATTTTTTTTTATTAAATTAAATGTTTAGCAGCCTCCAAATGCCATTAACCACCTCACAGATCCTCTGTGACAACCTGTTTGACTTTTTCCACAACTAAATACTCAGGATCTACACCAACTTTGCACCCCAACCCACTGTAGAGGACATCATCACGCAACCCCCCACAACCACCAGTAGCACTTACCTCCTAACAAATTGGAGCCTTCCCACCACAGAAGGCACTGCCAGAATCATGTAGACCATTCACTCAGGGTCCCCCACAGATCACTGCTCTCACTATATGTGCAACCTGTGAAGCAAACTGATCAGCGCCAACCTCACCACCATCATCAACTCCTCAATGCTCAGCAGAAATTTCTCTGACTTCTGGAAACGTGCAGAAGACACAACTCTCCCCAATAAACCACTGGCCAACCTGAAAGATCTCAGCAACTACAGGTCCATCTCACTTCTGCCTTTCCCAGCCAAGGTCCTGGAAAAAGAGATCAACAAGCACCTCTTCACCCATCTTGAACAGCACCACCTACTTGAGTCCACCCAGTCAGCGATCCACAGCAACAACAGTATGGAAACCACCCTCCTGGCAACAACAGATGATATGCGCTCCATCATAGACAGAGGAGAAACCGCTGCTCTTCCCTGGCTCAACCTCTTGGCAGCTTTTGACACCATCTCCCATGGCACCCTCATTACCAGTCTCTAGGACTTAGGAATCCAAGGGCCATCCCTCAGATGGATCATCACCTCTTTCCTCTCCAACGAGGCACAATGAGTTAGACTTTCCACTTTCACCTTCGAGGAGTTCATCTTCGGAGTCCTGCAGGGCTCCTACCTCAGCCCAACCCATTCGACGTGTACTTGGAACCTCTCACTCGCATCATAAGATCCCACTGTATCAACATTGTCTCCTATGCTGACAACACTCAGCACATGCTTACCTCACCAACACAATGAACAAAACCATCAGGAGCAATTTCACCACCTGCATGTTCAATGTGGCTAATTGGATATGAGAGGACTGCCTCAAACTCAACACAGAAAAACAGAGATCCTGATTTTCAGGAATAGGAGCTCCCCATGTGACTCCTCCTGGTGGCCACCTTACTTAGGCCCCACTCCCTCTCTCAATACCCACATATCACGTTAGACACCCTGGCATCATCCTTGGCAATAACCTCAGATAAACAAACAGGTGAATACTGTGATCTCATCCTGCTGCCACACTCTCAAAATCCTTCACAAGGGTTTCAAATGTCTCTCCATGCACACAAGATGCATGTTCACTCAGGCCTCATAACCAGCAGACTTGACTAATGCAACACACCATGTGTGGGAATCACCAACTATCTCATGCAAAGACTCCAAGCAATCCAAAATACTTCTGACAGACACATCCTGGACATCCTTAAAAGTGCTCACATAACTCCCTACCTCACTGAACTACACTGGCCACCCATCCAGAAACATTGCAAATTCAAGAAGCTCATCCATGTCTACAACGTTTTCCACAACATTATACCAAATTACCTCAATGACAGACTCTAACTCTACCATCCTTCCAGACAGCTACGCTCTACCTCCCTCAATTCACAGGAGTCCCCCGCATCCACAGAAGCAAGTGAGGAGGGCACGCCTTTTCCTTCATTGCTGCAAAAAACTGGAACAAAGTTCCTCAACACATCAGTACTGCCACTCCACTTCTCCACTTCTGCAAGAAAGTGAAGACCTGGCTGTTTACCTAAGAGCTTCGCTGGGCCTACGCTTCTGCTTCAGTGTCTAGAAACCATACAAATCTACATAACATGACGTAAAACAACAATACATTATCTCAGCGAAGCAGCAGCCAACTTACCTACATAAAATACAAATCTATGATATGCATTGTTGGAAATGGCCCTCTCTACAGGGTCACCCCCAAACTTTTTGCCGTCTTCCTCCTACTTTTTGCAGAATATTTGCATGTTGGCCTTAAACTCTATGCACTTTACCACTGCTAACCAGTGCTAAAGTGCCTTTGTCCTCTCCCTAAAACATGGTTTGACTGTCATACACCAGATTGGCATATTTAATTTACTTGTAAGTCCCTTGTAGAGCGGTATACCGGCCTGTAAATGAAATGCTACCAGTGGGATTGCAGCACTTATTGTACCACCGACTTAAGTAGCACTTTGAAACATTTCCCAGACCTGCTTTAGCAGCCTGAGGGCAGTTTCCCACTGCCATGTTGATTTGGCATGTAATACCCCTTGCCAAGCCTTATATCCCCTTTTATCACATATACAACACTCCTAAGATAGGTCCTAGGTACTCCGTAAGGCAGGGAGCTCTAGAAATAAAAGGTAGGATATGTGCTTTTAGGTTTTATATCTCCAGCACCGAAAAACTCCCAAATTCATTCGTCACTAATGTGAGGCCTACCCCTCCCTTCGGATAACATCATGGATTCCTTATTATATTTATGAAGCTGTAATTCCTAAACCAGATGAGGTTGATATATCATGTTTGGAATCCATGAACTTGTAATGATAAAACCTCTTTAATGGTAATGTCGCGTAGGCTCTCATTATCCTAATGAGACTACTGGATTTTGAGCAGCAAGATCGTTCACAGTGCGGGGGACTAAGGTGGTCATTCCGACCCTGGCGGTTTGAAACCGCCAGGGCCGGGGACCACGGAAGCACCGCCAACAGGCTGGCGGTCCTTCCAGGGCCATTCTGACCGCGGCGGTAAAGCTGCGGTCAGAAAAAGGGATCCGGCGGTTTCCCGCCGGATTTCCCCTGGCCCAGGGAATCCTCCATGGTGGCGCTGCATGCAGCGCCGCCATGGGGATTCCGACCCCCTTCCCGCCATCCTGTTCCTGGCGGTAAAACCCACCAGGAACAGGATGGCGGGAACGGGTGTCGTGGGGCCCCTGGGGCCACTGGCATGGGCAGTGCAGGGGCCCCCTAACAGGGCCCCACAAAGATTTTCACTGTCTGCTTTGCAGACAGTGAAAATCGCGACGGGTGCTACTGCACCCGTTGCACGCCTGCAACTCCGCCGGCTCCATTCGGAGCCGTCTTCCTCGTTGCAGGGGATTTCCCGCTGGGCCGGCGGGCGCTCTTTTGGCGGTCGCCCGCCGGCCCAGCGGGAAAGCCAGAATGGCCTCCGCGGTCTTCTGACCGCGGAGCGGCCATTTGGCGGTTCCCGCCAGGCGGGCGGCTCCCGCCTGCCAGGGTCGGAATGACCCGCTAAATCTGACCCACGGTGAAGGACCCTTGTCACTCTAAATCCGGGTTTTGCTCCGGCTAACTAGCAGTGCCTCATCCCTCCCAAAGGGAAGAGACAATTGGGCAGCAGAGCGCAGGACATCTTAGCACTTCCCAGGGAAGTCATGGTCACTCAGACCCCAACCGGTTCTCTCATTCACAGACCGGTCTCACATAGAAATGACAAAGGCAGTTTAAGTTTTAAAGATTGGTTTAATAAAACAACTGCATTTTAGATAGCAAAGCGTGAGCTGGAATAACCAGAACTACACAACACAGTAAGATTATAATAGTAACGATGAGAGTGAAGCACAAGAATAAAGCTATTATAGTGCTGCTAGGTTATGTTGTCCCTAAGTTATATTTCGAGCACAGCATGTGAAGCTCTAAGCCTGCCTTTCAGGTTCCCCTGGGAGGACATCAACCGTCATACCTGAGCAAAGGCATGTAATCTGCCTCAGCATCTGCAACAGGCAGTCAGCATCTAGTTGCAGGTTCCTGGCCGTAATCTCCCTCTGATGTGTACTAGGACTAGGAAGTGTTTTTATAACTAACACGCAGATGTTCTAAGAAAATGTCCCTACAAAAGGATGTGTATTTTGTACGAATACTGGAGACGAAACTTCTACCACGTTTACCGGCAATGTACCAGACTGTAGCCTTGACTGAAGCACAGGGCGATCAAGAATGCATTATTTGAGAACACAGAGCTGAACTAAGCTAAACAGTGTGATAGAAGGAAAGTAAAACAAGACCGTAAAACTGGTTATTGTAAAATAACAGTACGAGGCTAAATAAAATGTATCTAGGGCAAAGTGCACAGTGGCCTAGTATGTTAAACTAATGTGCATGAAGCTATATTAAAAATGGCTACACTACAGTAAAGCTGGAGTAATCATTACAAGTTTAGAAATGCCACTTTTAGAAAGCTGGCATTTCCCTGCTCTCTGTTCCTGCAGCCTGCCTTAGGTCATACGACTGGGTGTATCTGATAGTTGAGGCTTTGTGAATTTCACCCAGACAGACACACAATAGTAGGATTAACAGAGCATGAATGATCCATTAACCGGCTTGTAGGGGGGTGGAGCTGAGCACAACCCTACTTACATCTGAATAGGCTGTGCTCTGCAACCACACAATAGGCTTCACAGCCCTGTATTCTCAGTGTAGCCAGCTAGTAGCCAGGACAAGGGAGGCAGGAAGCTCCTGGACTTCAAATAACCTTTCTGGAAACTTCTGCCACATTCTAGCAAGACACCAGGGCATCAAAATAAGGCTCTCAGACCCTTGACCCACTACTGGACCGGTGGAAGTAATCTCAGAGGGCTGCTTGCTGTAGTGGTCTGCTGTACATCCTGCCAGAATGCTGCTGTACCTGGAAGAACTGCTTTGCTGCCTGGAGCCTGCCTCTTCACCCGCACCCAGGACTTCAGAAGTGACTCCAATGGCTAGTTTAGCTGGCCTCCTGTTCAGAGCCAAAGGGACATAACAGGCTCCCATGATCTTGAACCAGCACCTGGACCCAGCCTGATAGAGACCTGATCCCCGAAGAGGCCTCAATCCACTCCTGGACACTTAGTTGTGGTGTTAATAGTGTCCAGATGGCCAATTGCACTTAAAACTTTAAAAATTCACACTTATCACATGTTTTATTCCAATTTCTATGTGTAAACTCCTTGATATGAATACACTTCTTGGGACCCCAGTAAGCCTATAATCAGTCTCAAGTATTTTATCCATATATCATATTCTTTGCATTATTATTTTTCTTATTTTTTTCCTTCACCCTGTACATGTATCCCAGGTTCTACTGATCTTGTATGTTTTATATTAAACAAATAAATATATTCGGAAAACAACATCTTTAAAAATTCCTAACACCGTTTTTACTAATTGGATTTTGATGATTTTGGTGTCATATAATGTTTTACAATGTTCTCTATCATTCTAAATTGGTTTGGGATTTTTATTATGCTGTGTTATCACTGTATTGCTGTTTGTATACTGTATACATTCTTAACACATTGCCTGTCCATGGTGGTTTACACCACCATGGAAAGGCTGGTGGAATAGGGGAAGCGGGGGGCCTGGAGAGTGCAGAGGCCCCCATGAACAGCCCCATCGTGCATTCCACTGTCCAAATTACAGGCAGTGGAATGCACGACAGGTGCTGCTGCACCCGCTGCACCGCCACATTGCATCCGGCTCTGCTAGGAGCCTGCTGCAATGCTAAGGCCCTGTTCCCCGCTGGGCCGGTGGGCAGAAACACTGTTTCTACCTGCCGGTCTAGCGGGGAACTCAAATTAGGGCCGGTTGGGTTCAGGCTGTCCGTGTGGCCTAATGACGGAATGACATTGGTGGGCGGCTCTGCTGCCCGCCAATGTCATAATGAGGGTCATGGTCCTTACGATAGCTATTAGGCATCATACCTCTGCATAATGTTTCAAACAAAAGTGAAATTTCTTCTCCAGTCACTAATTAATAAAAGCAACCCAAGCAATATCTGTTAGACTTTTATTTTTATGGATTTATAAAGTGCATGGCTGCCCAGGGGCCTCCCAGGCCTAAGTATATGCAGAATATGTAATAACTAGATCATAAAATGTATTTGTTTTTTAAAATACCAGTATTTTCCTAACAAAATCATTTCCAGACTGTTTATGAATTTGTGCAAGATAAGATTCAAATCCCCTCTATTAGGCCACACCCTTCATTAAAGAGACCATGCCCCTTTAAATGAGTTCTAGTTGTTTTATGGCTATGCCGCTTTTGAGACCCCTACCTTTCCCATCCCACCTAAACCATTGATAAGAGGACAAATGAAGGTCATGCCTTCTGTTGGCTCTCATTGGAGCTACTCCTGATCCAACTAGAGGTGGCGTGACTGACCGAGAATGGGTGGGCCCTGTTTGGCTGCTCATCCAAAAGGGTGGTCTGCACTAGCAGCTACTAATATGAGTGCACTTGCAGGTCAGCACAGGTGTTTGACAGGATGTCTGCCTGCTTAAATCAATGCACACACAGAGGGCCTCCGTGGGGCGTCCGGGGAGAGATGTGTTGCTAACATCACGTTTGAACAAAGGGTCCATATTAGGTGAGTGGAAACTCTCCAAGAGACAATAGAAGTGTGATGCATTCATTGTTTCCGTTTGCCTAATCAGATTGTGTAAAAAAGGCTCACAACATGTACATAGAGCCAAAGCCCCTTTCCTGGGGATTCTCACATAATTGTCTGTCAAGCTAGACTATAAAAAGGTGGCAGTAACCAACCTGATGGTCTTGTTGCTGGGCATGATTACTGAGGCTTTATAAAGATGTGCCACTGATTTAGAAGATGGATCCAGGGTGACGGGTCTTTTCTTTATCAATAGGACGGATGTAGGGTTGGATGCAGCACTATGTACCAGGGACTCTACCCGGTGACTTTTGGCACAAAGGCCAATAACCTGCTGGCTGCTGCTCCCTTGATTTCTGTGCTGGTTATTTATAAAGTGGAGATGACAACACTTACGTCCAGTTTGAAAAGATGAGGATGCCGGTGGCATTAACTCCACACTGAAAAGTGGATTTAGTTGGACATTGAAAGATGTTGCCCGGCAACCAGACTAATCTAGTTCAAGCTGTGCAATTTAACTGCTTCCAGATGCCTTTTAAAATACTATTTATATTTTCTCCCTTGTTTTATAATACTTACATCTCCCTTATGTTATCTTTTCCTTTGTGTACTGCCCTGGTTGGTTCAATATACTTTTAATTATGTTTGTTTATATTTTTGCATATTAAAATAGATTTATTACATGAACTAGACATGTTATTTCCAGCCTTAAAAGTAAAAGATAAGTACAATATGCAATTGTTTCTGTAACAAAATTATTATTAATCACATGTCACAGAAATGATCTGAAATCAGTCTGAATATAATTCGCTACATTTGAAGAACTTATAAAACAAGACCATTTGAAGCTGAACACATTATTACCAACACATTTTCCATTATTAGCTTTGTCTTTGTGTACATTGATGTGAGTGGGGATCTTCTGGTTCTTAGTAGCATCTGGTTCCTTCTCCAACCCACAGAGTCCGCTCCACCAAAGACTCAGGGCCTAAAACAAGGAAACAATGATAGATTAACATAAAAGCGTGCTTTACCTGTCTCATGAACACTACTACTACTTCTACTACCACCACCACAACCACTACTACTAATAATAACAATAATCATAATCTTACCAATATCTAGAAAGGTTGGATGCCTGAAGTGTCACTCATGTTATGAATTAGCATACATAGAGTGGTGCAAGGGGTCAGCCTCCTTCAGCCATTAGCTTTGCTGGCAATGTTGTTCACAATTTGCATCAGTTATTGGGGTGTCAGGGAGTGCGCTTAAATAACCATGTTCCTGCTTACTGTAGCACAACTCCTGACTGGTCTGCAATTTTGTGAGCTCTCTCAGAGAGTCACCTAAAGGATGCCTCCTTTGTAAACCATTGATGCCTCCTTTCTAACCCATTGATGCATCTTGTGTAAACCATTGATGCCTCCTTTGTAGCCCATTAATGCATCTTTTGTAAACCATTGATGCCTCCTTTGTAGATCATTCATTCCTCCTTTGTAAACAATTGGGGCCATATTTATACTTTTTGACGCAAAACTGCGCTAACGCAGTTTTGCGTCAAAAAATTTAGCGCCGTCTAAAGCCATTCTGAAGCGCCATGCGGGCGCCGTATTTATTGAATGGCGTTAGCCGGCGTTAGCCGACCGGCGTTAGCCGACCGGCGCTGCCTGGTGTGCGTGAAAAAAAACGACGTACACTAGGCAGCGCCGGCGTAGGGGGAAAATGGAGTATGGGCGTCCAAAAATGGGGCAAGTCAGGCTGAGGCAAAAAAATCGCCTTAACCTGATTTGCGCCATTTTTTTACGACGCCCAACCCCCATTAACATGACTCCTGTCTGAGCAAAGACAGGAGTCATGCCCCCTTGCCCAATGGCCATGCCCAGGGGACTTATGTCCTCCTACCTAACTATCTGTCTATCTATCTATTTCCCTATCTATCGACTTCTCTATCTATTTTCTCTATCTATTTCTCTATCTCTCCCCCCCTCCCGCCACCCCCTCTACTACCTATCTCCCTATCCTCTCACTCTACCTCTCTCCCTCACCCACCTCTACAACCCCCCCTCCCCTATCTTCACAACCCTACTCCTATCTCTCTCCCTAATCTCCAAACCTCCTAACACTCACCCTCCTCCACCCTAAACCCCCTCCCCCAGCTCCTCTCACTCTACCTGTCCCCCCCCCTCCCTCGCGCTTTCCCGCCGCGACCTCCTGCACGCCACGCCCCCCAGCTCCCATTCGCCCCCAGCTGACCCCTCCCCCCCCCTCCTACCTCTTATGGCGGCCGCTGCGCGACAGTGGTAGCGACCCTTGACCCAAGGGTAGGTCGCTCCCCCTGCCGCTGCAGCTCCTCCAAGTTCCCGAGTTCCTGTGTTCCTGAGACCCACCTAACTGTAAGTACCCCCCTCCTCCCAGCCCCTCGCCCTGCCCCGCGCCACTCACCTTCTCTCCTGCCCCTGCTTCTTTTCCTCCTCTCTGTCTCTTCCTCCTCGCTCCCCCTCTGCAATCTTCTTCTGTGTTCTTCTGTTCTTCTCTTCTGTTCTTCTGTTCTTCCCTTCTGTTCTTCTGTGTTCTTCCGGTCTTCTGTGTCCTTCTTCTCTGTTCTTCTCGGTGCTTCTGTGTTCTTCTTCTCGGTTCTTCTGTGTTCTTCTGTGTTCTTCTGTGTTCTTCTCTGTTCTTCTCTGTTCTTCTGCTCTTCCGATCTTCTGTGCTTCTGTCTTCTGTTCTTCTGTTCTTCTGTTCTTCTGTTCTTCTGTCTTCTGCTCTTCCGGTCTTCTGTTCTTCTGTCTTCTGTTCTTCTGTCTTCTGTTCTCCTGTCTTCGGCTCTTCTACCTCCTCCGTCTTCTTCCCCCGAGCCTGCCCTCCTGCTCCTTCCTCATCCCCCTCCCTCACTCGCCTCCCCCTCTCTCACCCCTAGCTAACCCGTTCGCTATCTACCTCCCTCACTCCTCCTATCTTCCTATCTCTCTAGCTCCCTATCTCACTATCTAACTCCCCCACTCTCCACCTCCTCCTACCTACCTATCTGTCTATCTATCTATTTCCCTATCTATCGACTTCTCTATCTATTTTCTCTATCTATTTCTCTATCTCTCCCCCCCTCCCGCCACCCCCTCTACTACCTATCTCCCTATCCTCTCACTCTACCTCTCTCCCTCACCCACCTCTACAACCCCCCCTCCCCTATCTTCACAACCCTACTCCTATCTCTCTCCCTAATCTCCAAACCTCCTAACACTCACCCTCCTCCACCCTAAACCCCCTCCCCCAGCTCCTCTCACTCTACCTGTCCCCCCCCCTCCCTCGCGCTTTCCCGCCGCGACCTCCTGCACGCCCCCGCCCCCCAGCTCCCATTCGCCCCCAGCTGACCCCTCCCCCCCCCTCCTACCTCTTATGGCGGCCGCTGCGCGACAGTGGTAGCGACCCTTGACCCAAGGGTAGGTCGCTCCCCCTGCCGCTGCAGCTCCTCCAAGTTCCCGAGTTCCTGTGTTCCTGAGACCCACCTAACTGTAAGTACCCCCCTCCTCCCAGCCCCTCGCCCTGCCCCGCGCCACTCACCTTCTCTCCTGCCCCTGCTTCTTTTCCTCCTCTCTGTCTCTTCCTCCTCGCTCCCCCTCTGCAATCTTCTTCTGTGTTCTTCTATTCTTCTCTTCGGTTCTTCTGTTCTTCCCTTCTGTTCTTCTGTGTTCTTCCGGTCTTCTGTGTTCTTCTTCTCTGTTCTTCTCGGTGCTTCTGTGTTCTTCTTCTCGGTTCTTCTGTGTTCTTCTGTGTTCTTCTGTGTTCTTCTCTGTTCTTCTCTGTTCTTCTCTGTTCTTCTGCTCTTCCGATCTTCTGTGCTTCTGTCTTCTGTTCTTCTGTTCTTCTGTTCTTCTGTTCTTCTGTCTTCTGCTCTTCCGGTCTTCTGTTCTTCTGTCTTCTGTTCTTCTGTCTTCTGTTCTCCTGTCTTCGGCTCTTCTACCTCCTCCGTCTTCTTCCCCCGAGCCTGCCCTCCTGCTCCTTCCTCATCCCCCTCCCTCACTCGCCTCCCCCTCTCTCACCCCTAGCTAACCCGTTCGCTATCTACCTCCCTCACTCCTCCTATCTTCCTATCTCTCTAGCTCCCTATCTCACTATCTAACTCCCCCACTCTCCACCTCCTCCTACCTACCTATCTGTCTATCTATCTATTTCCCTATCTATCGACTTCTCTATCTATTTTCTCTATCTATTTCTCTATCTCTCCCCCCCTCCCGCCACCCCCTCTACTACCTATCTCCCTATCCTCTCACTCTACCTCTCTCCCTCACCCACCTCTACAACCCCCCCTCCCCTATCTTCACAACCCTACTCCTATCTCTCTCCCTAATCTCCAAACCTCCTAACACTCACCCTCCTCCACCCTAAACCCCCTCCCCCAGCTCCTCTCACTCTACCTGTCCCCCCCCCCTCCCTCGCGCTTTCCCGCCGCGACCTCCTGCACGCCCCCGCCCCTCAGCTCCCATTCGCCCCCAGCTGACCCCTCCCCCCCCCTCCTACCTCTTATGGCGGCCGCTGCGCGACTGCGCAGCGGGCGCGCGCAGCGGGCACGCCGCTGGCGCGCCGGAGGCGCGCCAGAGGCAAGCCCGTCTGCGCCCGTGCGCGCCTGGCCCGCGCCCAGCGCCACGACCCCTGGTCCCCAGCTCCCCCAAGCCCCGCTGATCCGCTACGACCCCACCACCCTCCACGCCCTCAACCCAGGGCGCTCCAAAACCTGCTTCCTAGCTCACCCCAAACGCACCCATGGACCCTTCGCCTGCAACTCCTGCAAACGCATCTTCCACCACACAACTACCACGACCACAAGCCCACGCGCCATCAACCACCTCAAGTGCATCCTGATCAACGCTCGTTCCGTCCACAAGCACGCCGTTGAACTTTGGGACCTCCTGGACTCCACAGCCCCGGACGTCGCCTTCATCACGGAGACATGGATGAACGCCTCCTCTGCTCCAGACATCGCTACCCGCCATCCCCGAAGGCTACAAGATCTCCAGAAAAGACCGCACCAACCAAGTAGGAGGAGGTGTCGCCATCATCTTCAAAGACTCCATCAGCGTCACCACCTCCACCGAAGACCCCCCCCTCGCCGCTGAACACCTGCATTTTCAGATTCGCACCGACCCAAGGACCACCCTCAGAGGATCCCTCGTCTACCGTCCTCCCGGACCTCGCGCCTCTTTCAGCGACGCCATCGCCGACTTCATCTCCCCGCACGCCCTCGCCTCACCGGACTACATCCTCCTAGGCGACCTCAACTTCCATCTGGAACAAAACAACGACCCCAACACCACCACCCTGCTCGACAACCTCGCCAACCTCGGCCTCAAACAACTGGTGAACACCGCCACCCACATCGCCGGACACACGCTCGACCCTATCTTCTCCGCCAGCAAACACGTCTTCTTCAGCCACACCTCTGCCCTACACTGGACCGACCACAGCTGCGTCCACTTCACATTCCGACGCGAGACCTCCCACCTCCGCACTCAACCCATCCCTCGTCGACAGTGGAACAAGATCCCTGAAGAGCAACTCTTCTCCGCTCTCGCCGCCAACCAACCCACCCTCACCACCGACCCCAACGACGCAGCTCTCAACCTCACAAACTGGATCTCCAACTGCGCTGACAACCTTGCTCCCCTCAAACGCACGCATCGACAGACCAACACCAAAAAACCTCTCTGGTTCTCTGACACCCTCAAAGAATCAAAGAAAACTTGTCGTGCCCTTGAGAAGGCCTGGCGCAAGGACCACACCGCTGACAACATGACCGCCCTCAAGAACGCTACACGCGAACACCACCACCTGATCCGCACTGCCAAAAGGAACTTTTTCACCGACAGACTAGACAAAAACAGCCACAACAGCAGAGAACTCTTCAGCATCGTCAAAGAGTTCTCCAACCCCAGCGCCAGCGCCAACGCCGTCACGCCCTCACAGGATTTGTGCGAATCCCTCGCCACTTTCTTCCATCGCAAGATCAGCGACCTCCACGACAGCTTCGGACACCAGACCCAACCATACACCACTGAACCCGCTTCCCCGGACATCACCCTCAACAACTGGACCCACATCAACACGGAAGAAACCAAATCCATCATGAACTCTATCCACTCCGGCGCCCCTTCGGACCCCTGCCCGCACTTCATCTTTAACAAAGCCGACGACATCATCGCCCCGCACCTCCAGACCGTCATCAACTCTTCTTTTTCTTCTGCTACCTTCCCCGAATGCTGGAAGCACGCTGAAGTCAACGCCCTACTAAAGAAACCTACGGCTGACCCAAGCGACCTGAAAAACTTCCGCCCCATCTCTCTTCTACCTTTCCCAGCCAAGGTAATAGAAAAGACCGTCAACAAACAGCTGACCACCTTCCTGGAAGACAACAACCTGCTCGACCCTTCACAAACCGGATTCCGAACCAACCACAGCACGGAAACCGCCCTCATCTCAGTCACAGACGACATCAGAACCCTGATGGACAACGGTGAAACAGTCGCCCTCATTCTCCTCGACCTCTCGGCTGCCTTTGACACCGTCTGTCACCGCACCCTAATCACCCGCCTACGCTCCACCGGGATCCAAGGCCAGGCCCTGGACTGGATCGCCTCCTTCCTCGCTAACCGCTCCCAAAGAGTTTACCTCCCTCCGTTTCGCTCAGAACCCACCAAGATCATCTGCGGCGTACCTCAAGGCTCATCGCTCAGCCCGACACTCTTCAATGTCTACATGAGCCCCCTCGCCGACATCGTACGCAAGCACGACATCATCATCACCTCCTACGCCGACGACACCCAACTTGTACTCTCCCTCACCAAGGACCCCGCCAGCGCCAAGACCAACCTACAAGAGGGTATGAAGGACGTCGCAGATTGGATGAGGCTCAGCCGCCTAAAGCTGAACTCTGAAAAAACGGAAGTCCTCATCCTCGGCAACACCCCGTCCGCCTGGGACGACTCCTGGTGGCCCACGGCCCTCGGCACCGCACCGACCCCCGCAGACCACGCCCGCAACCTCGGCTTCATCTTGGACCCTCTTCTCACCATGACCAAGCAAGTCAACGCCGTGTCCTCCGCCTGCTTCCTCACTCTCCGCATGCTCCGCAAGATCTTCCGCTGGATCCCCGCCGACACCAGAAAAACCGTGACCCACGCCCTTGTCACGAGTCGCCTGGACTACGGCAACACCCTCTACGCCGGGACCACCGCCAAACTCCAAAACCGCCTGCAACGCATCCAAAACGCCTCGGCCCGCCTCATCCTCGACGTACCCCGCAACAGCCACATCTCCGCACACCTGAGACACCTGCATTGGCTCCCAGTCAGCAAAAGGATCACCTTCCGTCTTCTCACCCACGCACACAAAGCCCTCCACAACAAGGGACCGGAATACCTCAACAGACGCCTCAGCTTCTACGTCCCCACCCGCCCCCTCCGCTCCGCTGGCCTCGCACTTGCTGCCGTCCCTCGCACCCGCCGCTCCACGGCGGGTGGGAGATCTTTCTCCTTCCTGGCGGCCAAGACCTGGAACTCCCTCCCCACCAGCCTCAGGACCACCCAGGACCACTCCGCTTTCCGGAGACTCCTAAAGACTTGGCTGTTCGAGCAGCGATAACCCCCCCTTTCCCCCCTAGCGCCTTGAGACCCGCACGGGTGAGTAGCGCGCTTTATAAATGTTAATGATTTGATTTGATTTGATTTGATTTGGGCATGGTCATTGGGCATAGTGGCATGTAGGGGGGCACAATTCAGGCCCCCTATGCCACAAAAAAAAATATATATACTTACCTGAACTTACCTTAATGTCCCTGGGGTGGGTCCCTCCATCCTTGGGTGTCCTTCTGGGGTGGGCAAGGGTGGCAGGGGGTGTCCCTGGGAGCAGGGGAGGGCACCTCTGGGCTCATTCTGAGCCCACAGGTCCCTTAACGCCTGCCCTGACCCAGGCGTTAAAATCCGGCGCAAATGCGGGGTTTTTTGCCCCGCCCACTCCCGGGCGTCATTTTTGCCCGGGAGTATAAATACCACGCACGTGCCTGGGAGTCATTTTTTTAGACGGGAACGCCTACCTTGCATCTCATTAACGCAAGGATGGTGTTCACGCCAAAAAATGACGCTAACTCCATGAACTTTGGCCCTATAAATATGGAGTTAGTTTTGCGTCGAATTTGCGTCGAAAAAAACGACGCAAATTCGGCGCAAATGGAGTATAAATATGCCCCTTGATGCCTCCTTGGTTAACCTGTGATGCTTCCTTTGTAAACCATTGATGCTTCCTTTGTACCCTATTGGTGCCTCCTTTGTAAACCATTGATGCTTCCTTTGTAACCCATTGATGCATCATGTGTAAACCATTGATGCCTCCTTTGTAAACCATTCATTACTCCTTTGTAAACCATTCATTCCTCCTTTGTAAACCATTGATGCCTCCTTTGTAAACCTGTGATGCTTCCTTTGTAAACCATTGATGCCTCTATTGTACCCTATTGGTGCCTCCTTTGTAACCCATTGATGCCTCCTTTGTAACTCATTGATGCCTCCTTTGTAAACCATTGATGCCTCCTTTGTAACTCATTGATGCCTCCTTTGTAAACCATTGATGCCTCCTTTGTAAACCATTGATGTCTCCTGTGTAAACTATTGATGCCTCCTTTGTGACCCATTCATGCCTCCTTTGTGAACAATTGATGCCACTATAGTTGTGTTTAGAGACACAGTTTTAGCTTTTTTTAGTAAGGAAACATCATTAAAATGTGACCGTAAGAGAAAGGAAAAGAGTTCCAGACTGAGGGGCCATTAACAAAAACTGCCGTCACCCATTCCCACTTTATTGAATCTAAGAACAGCCAGGAGAGACCCAGATGAAGAACAAATCTCCTCCTCTGGACAGTACTTACTTCAGATTTTCCTTAAGCATCGAGATCCGTCACCTACTAGAGCTTAGAAGGTAGGACCAAGGATCTTGAGTTTGATCCTATCTTCCACAGGAGATAAATAAAGTTCTCTGAGCGTGAGAGAGATGTGTAAATATCTTGGTGTCTTATAGATCAATCTAGCTGCTCGATTCAGTACCGCTTGTACCTATTGTACCTAGAAAGTGCACAAGGAATTTGCATGTTATAGTTATTATTAGATATTTTAGCTCTAGTAATAACCCTTATTGCTGTTTTGCATGAGTTTAACATTTTATTCATCTTTTCAACCTTTTGCATGAAGGATGAAATTACAATTTGTGATTTTAGGGTCTGGTTGTCATCAATTGGGGGCTTCAGATTTTCCATACTCGCCCCTCATGTTTGGAACTCATTCTGATGACTCCTTCTTACACCAGATTTGACTCTTCAAACAAGCATATGACTGAAAGTGAAACAGTTTGTCATGGTTTTGTTACTTAGCGCCAAGAAAGCATTTGGTGTATGCGTGCTTTATAAATGCCAGTAATAATAATGACTCCAGGGTTTTTGTTTTGTGTTTGTGCTTGGGGCCAGACCCAACTCAGAAGGCCAGTATTGTTGGCTCATAAGCTGTCCTCCTTGTGTAAGATTACTATTTACATGTTACCTGCATTGGGTTTCAGCTGGTTACTGGCCATCCATTCCCATATATACCGCATAATATTTTGAAAATGTTCATAGGAGGCAGTTGAACCCTCCAGTAACAGGCAGCGTCCACATAATTATATGAAATACACTTCATGGTGCTCAATCTATCAACATCAGAAGAATGACACTCTGAGCTTGACTGGGATGGATCTCAACTATGATCTCTTTTTGGGTTCATTTTCCCTTTTAGACGGTATGTTGCGGGGCACTCGTGAAATATTTACTTAGCTTCCAACACATGGACAGCTCCGAGGCAGGATTTTAAAGGGGAGCCAGGTGTGAGGCTGAGCTGGAGGGGTCTGGCCAGTGGTGTGAGGAGGAAGTAAATGTTTGTTATGTGAAGTCTGTGCCGGTCCAGCCATGTGAGGGTTCCCAGGGCCATCGAGGCTATCCGTGTACCCACCGCTCATATTAGTGAACTCCCTACTTTACCTCCTGTTTTCTGGGGCTCTTA